>NC_138026.1:94339779-94939779 GCF_964106645.2 Podarcis pityusensis | reverse complement strand
ACTTTGCAAGCTAAAGTCTGGAAAGTTGTATATAAAGTTCTAAATTTCCTTCATTCACCACCACCAAAACCCCTCTTGGAAGCAGGAGAAAAGAGGGGGATTTTTTTGACTGTTTAAGCCTGCAGGAGAGAGAGTAAAGAAAGATAAATTTTCCACCGCCTCAAACCTGGGAATGGGGTGTCAGAGACAGAAATTTATGGGCAAGTTCATCGACTGTGAATGGAACGTCTTTTGACAGAGAGTAAAAAAAGGGGGGGGGAATTGACTCCAATGTTGCTTCTTGCATTCAAAAGAAACAAAGTATTTGAAAAATGAAAGTAATTTTCTTTTGTTGGTCCTGCTTTTAAAAGATGGATACAAATAGAAATTGTCTCCTCTAGAGGGAGCTTGTTAATTTGTTGCCGGAGCTGATCTGGGGACCTCACAGCTGTATGATTAGGATCGTGAGACCAGACTCTAACCTTGGAAAGAAAAAATGTGTTTACAAGAAGTCTTGGTGCTTGCTTTTTGCAAGACAAGTGCTTTGCTGGAGCAGATGCATGAGAAGATGGATTTGATGACTGTTGCAGTTAAAAACTTTGGGCAAACGGCGAATATCCATATAGAAACCATTCAAGAACCAGCACAGGAACCTGTTTTGATAGGGCAAGTGCAACTGCAGAAGAAAATGGAGGAGGTTGCTGTTGAACCTCAAATAACACAAATGGAGAGATCCGAGGCCTTGCAGGAGTATAAGCCGCTGTTCTCGAAGTTTGAATCTGGAGTGGACCAGGGGGGGTCTGGAGTTGTGAGGGCTCTTAATTTTGGAAAGACTTTGAAACATGCTTTTAAATACTTTCTGGATTACAGTGTTGACTGTGGGGAATGGGACTGTGGGGAATGGGCTGATCTGCTGAGGAGAGATGGAGATATTTTTGGATTGGAGTCCTCCCTGTTGGAATTCTGCCTGGGTCAGAGGAATGTGCCACAAGCGTAGGCACCGGCAGATATTCCTGTCGACCTCCCCGCGTCTCCCAACCTCTGCTGATAAGCAGGCGAGGTCCGGCGATTCTTCTCAGATGTATGAGAGGAACACACCGTTCTTCCTCTCTCCCCTTTGGTGTCCCCAGGGAGGGGAAAGAAGCAGACAGAAAACTATTTACATCATTTATTTCTGCCTCTTACATCAGTACAGAGAATCATGTCTGCACTCAACAACAGCAAGGAGAAAACTCCTCCCAAGTACATCCAGTACGGGTCATATGACACACACACACTGAGCTAACATCCGGTGCTCAGTACAGAATGGACTGCCCCTTTGTTCCCATGGCAACAGTCACAAACATCCTGTCTGGCTTTCCAGCCACAAGCAGCTGGCTGAGCTGCTAGATCCTTTGCTTGCTGCAGCATTGGTGCTTTATGGTAACATACTCCCCCTAAAGTATCAATGTGTGCTGCGAGCAAAGCGTCATCCAGAGAAGAAAACAAACAGTTGTTATATTTATAACATTCCCCTGTTGTTTCAGTTCCACCCTTGGAACTACCCGCCACTGGTTTAACCAATGTACCTCTCTGGTTGTCTGGCTTCCAAGGAATGAGTGCTTCTGCATTACCTTGGCTAGCTACCCTCTGTTGTGTCTTTGTCTCTGACTTAGACACAGCTTCAATCTGTCCTTGGTCGTTTACAATAGCAACATATGCAAGGTTAGCAAACTCCTTTGAATACCCCTTGGGTGGTACACCCTTCGTTGCTCTCTCAGACCTGCGTATGAGGTTCTGATCCTCTGTGCTCACCGGTTCAACCTTTGGACTCTGTCGAGAACCAGTAGCAATCAGTGGTTCTTCCTCCTCTTCTGAGGGTCTAGTCATTATGTGAGATTTCCTCTCAATGACTGTGACAACTGAGCTGTCTGAGCTATCAGTGTCATCATCAGTACTACTGAACTCAATAAGATCAAACTCATCGTCATCATCATCATCAGAATCGTTTCCTGTGGGAAATGTCTGTACTATCCGCTCTTGCTTTGGAGCACTCTCTAGGAACTTTGTGAGAATCACCTGACCAGATTCAGACAAAATTACTCTGTAGAGACCCTTTTCATAACCCACAAAAATGCCTCTGGCATTCTTTACACCACCTGGAGCTTCTGTTCTCACATGAGACCCGAAAACCTTAAAGTAGGCAACAGAAGGTTTTCTATTGAACAGCTTCTCAAAAGGAGAACATCCCAACTCTGTTGAGACCTTTCTCAACCACACATGAAGATAGGACGCTAGCGACTCCGCCCAATATTCATGTGGCAAATGTGAACTCAGCAATTGCGCATTCATCCCCTTTTGCAATTCTTTGTTCACTTTTACACAGACCCCCCTGTTCCACGCTTCTTGCGAAACTGCCACTTTGTGGTCTATCCCTTTTCCATCCAGGAACTTCTGAAACTTCTGTAACAGAAAAACTTGTTTGTCATCTGTGAAAAGACAATCAATGTTAGCATCATGCATACTTTTAACCTTGTCACAAAACTCCTGAAACTTTTCTAAAGTTTCTTGCGGTTTCTCCATCATATAAACCCAAGAATAATTAGTGAAACAATCCACACACAAAAGGTAAAATCGTGCACCGCCTCTAGATGGTTCTAGAGGACCAATCACATCAGCATACACCCGCTGAAATGCTCTGTTGACCTTCTTCGTCACCTTCCTGGTGCTCACACTGGTCACACCTGCAAGAGAGATTTCGTTAGAATCAGAAGAATTACATTTCATGTAATCACTTTGATCAAAAGTCAACAAATACAGTCCATCTTTCTCTTTGGCAGTAAGAAACAGTTCTCCATCTTTGTAGATCTTGCAGCTTTTAGCATCATAGGACAGTTTCAGTCCTTTCTTTGCAATCTGCGACACGCTCAGCAGATTAAATCTCAGTTCTGGAACCAGGTAAACATCATTTATAGTCAAGTTCAGACTCTCAAGATACACAGTCCCAATTCCAGTCGCTTCCAACTCCTGACCATTGGCCTGTTTCACAGTGAAGCTTTGCTTCCTCAACGTCGAAAATAGTCCTCTGTGCGGGCACATGTGAACCGTTGCGCCCGTGTCTATTATGAACGAGTTCCCAACATCTGGCGTGGTTCCTTTCGCCATCATAGCCTTTGCAGGTTTCACCTGGCACTTGGTACGGCTTTTGCCTGACGCCTCAGGCTTCGTAGAGCTGCTCTTTGCTCCTCTTGACTGGCGCGGCTTCTTACAGTTTCGCTGTAGATGCCCAATCTGTCCACAATTGTAGCATCGGACAGCACTCAATGCTACACCATGCTCTCCAGTAGCATCAGCAGTGGGGGAATTAGAACTCTGTTCTTCCCTCCCCCTGTCTTTTTCTTCCAGTGCAGCAAGTCTGTCGTGTTCATTCAGGACCACAGCACAAACTCTCTCCGCGGTCAGCTGCGCGGCCGGTAGGGAACCAAGCTGACTGGCAACAACCTTGTAGGTGCGGCTAAGGCTGTTTATCATCATGAAGCAAAACACTTCCTCCTGAAGACGGAAATTGCGTTCCACCATCTGTTGACGCAGAAACTTCATTTCTGTCAGGTGCGCTTGAACATCTCCATCAGGCGCAAGTCTCAGATTGGTCAATTTCTCAAAATACAGCAACGCTGAAGAACCAGCATCTCTCTGATGCGTTGTACGCAGCGTGTCCCATACCTCTTTCGCATTTTCTAAATGCTGAACATGCACCAACTGATCATCTGAGACACACAGAATTATAGCAGTCCTGGCCCTTACATTCTGTGATTCCCAACCTCTGGTTGGTGCTGCAGGGATGGGGTTTTCAATTACATCAAAAAGCCTCTGATTCTGCAGCAGGGCCTTCATCTTTACAGACCAAGATGAATAATTGTCATTGGTTAAGGAAGGTGGGCAAGGCAAACCTCCCCCTTTCTTGGCATCCATCTTGAAGCCAAGCCTCCAGCTCACCTCCAAACAAGCTGCAAGATCCAACAGCTGTTTTTTCCTTTCTCACGCAGCAAACTGCAAGTTGTTTGTGCTTTTTGCACCTGGCAGCTAAACTCAGGCTGCTATTGAAAAGTCCCTTCCAAGAGCTCGTAAACTTGTAGCCAAAACATTCTCTGATTTTGTTTCGCTTTCCCAGGCTTACACGCAGAGTCCAGCCCCTTTGCCAGTAACTTCCCAGGACCGTTACCTAGCAACAATGCATTTCATTGGGACTCCTTATCTACCACAAAAATTTGTGGAATGCAGGCTTCTTCTCCCGGAGCTTTTGTTTTCTTTGAAACGCAGCTCCGTGAACCAGGGAATTAATCTTCCTGCGTTCACACTTTTAGCCCGAAATGCAGCATACCTTGAACTTTGTTGCTCTGGAAAACACCTCTTCTTTCCACCAGCCGTCTGTTGAGCCTCTGGCTGTTCTCAGACGCTTCTCTTTCTCCCTTGGAGCAGAGGAGGACAATCCACCAGCCTCTCATGCAGATGTCCGATGAATCGCAACCATCCGAAGGCTGCCACTGTTGGAATTCTGCCTGGGTCAGAGGAATGTGCCACAAGCGTAGGCACCGGCAGATATTCCTGTCGACCTCCCCGCGTCTCCCAACCTCTGCTGATAAGCAGGCGAGGTCCGGCGATTCTTCTCAGATGTATGAGAGGAACACACCGTTCTTCCTCTCTCCCCTTTGGTGTCCCCAGGGAGGGGAAAGAAGCAGACAGAAAACTATTTACATCATTTATTTCTGCCTCTTACATCAGTACAGAGAATCATGTCTGCACTCAACAACAGCAAGGAGAAAACTCCTCCCAAGTACATCCAGTACGGGTCATATGACACACACACACTGAGCTAACATCCGGTGCTCAGTACAGAATGGACTGCCCCTTTGTTCCCATGGCAACAGTCACAAACATCCTGTCTGGCTTTCCAGCCACAAGCAGCTGGCTGAGCTGCTAGATCCTTTGCTTGCTGCAGCATTGGTGCTTTATGGTAACACTCCCGAGACCTACCCCCCAATGAGAAAGGAAAGAAAATAAGAAAAAGATCAACAAAAGACAAAGTAAAAGGCAGGTATAAACAAGAAGAAGACCTGCAGAAGGGACATGGAAAAGACTTAAGAGCCTCGGACATAAGAGCACCAGGTTGAAGGATTAGATGGATGAGAAAGGTCTGACAAAACCCGAGACCAGGAGGAAGAGACGATGGATGAAGATTGGAAGAAAGTTTTAAAAATTTATTTAGAAAAGTATCGTAAAATTAATGAGTATTAGAAAAATGTTGGAATGAAATTATTTGGCTTTAGCAGAAATGTCAAAAAGAATTATGTAAGAATATGTTATGGTTAAAAGAATTTGGTATATATAAGATTTAAGTTTTAAGTTTTAAGGTTTTTTAGGGTAAGATAAGGTCAAAATAGATTAAGGTAATTTAATGACAGAATATTGTGAAAGATGGAAAGGATTTGCTGAGATAATTAACAACTAGAATACAAAAAAGGGAAGTGTGAGGAGGTCGTTGAAATAAGTTAATGAAAGTTAAGGATTTGGGAATATTAGACTTGTTTTTAAATTTTTTGTTTATTTTTGTTTTTTGATTTAGATCCATTGTGTGTTTTATTTTTATTTTTTGACTTTGGTTTTTATTGATCTGTATTGTTTAATTGCTATGTTTATCTACTTCTTTCCCTCTTTTTCTCCTTCTCTTGTCTTTTCCTTCTTTTTTCTTTGTATCTTTAAAATTCTCAATAAATATCATTTTAAAAAAATAGGATTTTACTGGGAAAATATATATGAGTCAGAGGGAATTTTAAACAATTGGAGGTGAAAATAATTTTCGAACTTACCTTGCACACAGCATTACATTAGTTTTATGAGTTCCAAAAACGTGTTTGAATTTTAACATTCCCCTCTCCTCCCATCTCTGACTCAGGAATTCACATAAAGTAACATAATGAAATTTTGAATATGATTTATGTAATGTAGAGCTTAAGTTGCATTTGCCCCCAATGTTTCATCAAACCATTAATTTTTTATGATGTTTATATACAAAAGAAACAAATGGTTGGTGATCCAAAGGTTAATATTTTCAATTGAAATTGAAACAGATTTTAAAACAGGCACAATTTGAAAAATGAAACAAGCAGCCTTGTTAATTGTTTTGTAATTATATATAGTTATTTTAGTTAAATTGTATTTTCAGCTGAATTGTATGCTAAACCACAATTTTACTAAGAATTGAATCAAAGAGCAGTATACAAATTCCAAAAGGAATTGTGGTATGTTGACTTAAACAATTTCATGTCAGTCAGATTATCCAAAATAAAAATAAAGCAAAATTTATGCCATCCACGTTTATATTCTAAAGTTTTTAGAGAGTGATAGTTCTAATACCTTAGGAAGTAAATAACTATTCCAATTCAACCCATTAATTTAAAAGGCACTTCTTCAAATCTGCTAACCCCCCCCCCAAGCAATCCAGAAGGAACACGTGACTTCTTTAAAAATCAGGGCAATCTAATCTAGACCACCAGACAATAAAGAAATTAATTATATCAATCAGTCAGATTTTTAGTGTTGTAGCCGATGGCCATTGCAATATAAATCATAATAAACAAACACAACCCAATAATATGTTAAAACATATCCCATTTTCAGAACTATGAATTATCAAAACAGAAAATTGTAAAGTTCCCCAAATCACGTAGATTAAAAAAAATCCCCAGTGGCCTCAAATCAAATTCAATATGAGCATGTCATTGTCACAGCACACACATGGCACGGCAGAGTCAGCCTAAATTGAGCTCTTGCAAGTCCCACTGATATCGTAAGGGGGTGATTTGCAGTTCAGTCCTGGACACGTTTTCTCAGAAGTAAATCCCATTGTTGCACAATGGGTATTTCTCTTAAGTGAGTCTGCAAAGGATTTCAGCAATAAGCATGTGTTTCATTCTCCCACAGGGCCTAAAAAGTGTCAAACTTTAATGTGATCTTGTTCTGAGCTAATAGGAGTTATGCATAATATTATATAACAAATTATATGACAAGTGGCATTGCATTGTTAGCCTTCCAAAGGTATCAGACTTTCCTTCTGTCTTTCTTTCTTTCTTTCTTTCTTTCTTTCTTTCTTTCTTTCTTTCTTAGGAAAAGCATTCAAGTAATTGATAGTATCAGATCTGAGAATGGTCTCTAGAAGAAATTAAATCTGGGGACTAAATATGAACACATATATATAGATGCTTCCTATTTTGTGTGATTGATATTATATATATATATATATATATATATATATATATATATATATATATTACATTGCATTATAAATCTTTCTTGAACTTTGATGTCGGCTGTACCGCTGTCTAGTTCAATGTAAGTAAATTATTCTCTGTGTGACTGCCTTTTACTGTATGGGCTGTCCGCTAAATACGATTTAATTTAGAAACAGAGAGAAATGGTCAATAGTCTTATGAACGAAAGGATGCTTGCAGCAGGAAGCAGGTCCTGAAAACAAATGCCGTTTCTGTCCTGCTTTACAAAGGTCGGCGCAGCATCTTAACAGCAGCGGCTGTCTCCAAACGCAGCCCGTCTCCCTCTCTCTGTGTGTTTATATTCAATTAGGGAATAAAACCAAATTGAAGGGGTTAAACATTGTCTGTATTCCCAGTTCCTGGTCCCCCTAATTCCCACTGGGTTTTTTTTAAAAAATGTAACGAGAAGAAAAGCAATTAACGGGCTTAGGAAGTACATTTTTCCATATGAGACTTTGCTTTGCAAAGAACCACGGATTCTTTCCAGGGGATGCGAAAGGAACTGAGCTGAGAGGTTTTAGTTTTTTGAAAACCACATCTATATATGGTTATATTTATATGTATCTTAGAGGCTAGGAAACAACTCCACTAATATAATAGCCAAGACTATGGCCACTGCAAGCAGTCCGTAAAACAGAAGCCAACACAAGGAAGATCAAATGCCCATTTATCAGCACCAGAGGAGAGTTTGGCTTTTTATAACGTATTGTTCCCTATTCCCTGCGAGGCAGCTTTGTTTGATAAAATGCTGAGTGCAGTGTAAAAATATCCCTTCTCTCTGTAATTTGCACTCCTCTCCATTTAAAGCTATTCTTGCTGCAAACGAGAATTGAAAGCTGCTAAAATTAAGTGGTGTCAGTTTTCAATGACACTTTAATGATAGAGCGCTCAGCAAATGAGATGAGAATGAATCCCAGCATCTCAGCTAAAGATAGTAACTGGCGTTAAACAGCATCATGCTCCAGCTAGGCTACACTTCATCTGCTTCATTCATATTTAGTAAGGAGCCGAAATTGGGATGCTGTAATTAAAATGGTCATAAAGGGAGAAATGTAAATGTCTAATGCAGATAATGTGAAGCAACACAAGCTGGATAAGTCAAAGCTCCTCATAGAGTCGTCACCTTAAGGAATAAAGGTCATTAAAAATAAATAGGAAACAAATTATCTATTTATTTATGCAAAGTAGTTGCACAGAAAAGCTACCAGAGTGGGCTTGCCCACAAAACCTGTGTCCTCAGGAGTACAATCGGAAAAGGCACGACACAAAAGGAAAAGGGGATAAGGAGGGAAGAGGAAAACAAACCCAGGAACCAAATTGTTGATGGTGCAGATAAAATAAATAAATCAAGAATAAGTCATGATGACCAGCTCAGATGGAAACAGGCAGCTCACATTTCAACAAAAAGGGCATGGCGACTCCTAAGGAATAGTACGGCAATCCTGATCCATGACTCTCAGGGTTCTAGTTTCTTGAAAACAAGCCTACAGAAATAAAAACGAGAAAAAAGATGAGGAGCTCCCATGCCTTATTAAAGGCATATGGCATGCCATTTCACACAAGAGTTGTAAAAAAACCCTCTTTGTCTACACAGGGCTTTGGCAGAGATCTTATGAAATGCCTTCCATTAATTTAATGTCATTCTTTCTTGTCTGAGTAGGTCTGGGACAGACTAAGAGCTCTTAACAGGATACTTAATACCTTTAATTGGACACCCTAGGAACTATTGGTTGAAGGGTGGTATAGAAATGTTTGAAACAAGTAACTAGGGACAAAGTAATAACTGTACCTGGTAATCTGGGTCTGGAGAGGCAAGACCCCCCCCCTGCACCCGAATATGATTGTACGAGAAAAACATAAATTTGGGGGGACATCAAACTACATGCAATGTTAGTTTGGCTATAATACAAAATGTTACAGTACTTGCAGTAATTTCTAGTTTTGCCTGACTTGAAGTTCTCAGTTATTTCCATATCAGCCTATATACTGATTTTCGGTCATATTTTCAAGTGTGGATATTCTGTCCATTTCAAGATTGAGACACACTTTAAAGAACTTAGTAAATGTTGGGAAGCACCTGCTTCCATTCTGACTTCTTATATGTTTAGCAAGGTAAGTCTCTGAAATCTTGGATGCAGTGGGATGCACACAATTGGGATACAGAGAAAGTGCAAAGGACAGAGGCAAGGGTGGATGAAGCGACCATTACAGGAAGGATAATATAATGTAGGATCCCTACTTTTAAATAATAAAAAAATTAAGGTGCTCTCTGTGAAAATCCCTGGATCTATCTGCCTACAATTTGGCTGGCTCAATCCACCATGAAGCAGCTGCTATGCCAGAAAATTCCATCCACTTCTGTGAAAGGAAAAAGAAAGCTGTAGGCTTTTTTTTTCTTTCACATTCCCCACTATAGTAAATAGGGACTTTTTAACAAATCTAATTCAATCCTAAATGAGTCAAATGAGAGCAGCTGTGAATTAGATTGGGCTGCTTCCCAAAGTTACAGATACAAGAGGAACCTTGTGGCTGGTACATAGACCCTTTGATATGCAGCCTAGGCTATCAAGGTCTACCAGTTACTCCAGGACATTGCTGAGCCACCTTGTATTGTTTGCCTCAAACGTAGGATGGCTAAATGTGGTTTTGAAACCCATGTATAAGTCTCTTTCCAAGGTGCTGAACCCACCTTCCTCTTTGCCAGCCTGAACTACTACTTGTGGCATATGAACTGTTGCCCTTCCTGTTTGCTCCAGTCTTCCCTTAGTTCTGCTTGGTTTCTAAATGCTTATCGCAGGGGGCCATATAAGGAAATTCCCCAATATTAGCCTCCCCAACCCCATTACCTCTGTGCTAGTAACTAAGGTTATGGTCCAAACAATGTGGGCATTGCCCCGCCTGGGTTTTGCCTTCTATGTAACTAACCACCTTTTCCATTCTACAACAGTGGGATATTAACATTTCAGGCTACAAAGACATTTTAATCAGTGTCAGCCATTTTGTGTAGATAAGCATTCCAAACATCATACATTGTGCTGTTTTTTTGCTAATTCACCAAAACAGTCCTAGTGGTTTGGGTTAATTTCTACAGTGGTACCTCGGGTTAAGAACTTAATTCATTCTGGAGGTCTGTTCTTAATCTGAAACTGTTCTTAACCTGAGGTAGCACTTTAGCTAGTGGGGCCTCCTGCTGCTGCTGCGCTGCCGTGGCGGCGCGATTTCTGTTCTCATCCTGAAGCAAAGTTCTTAACCCGAGGTACTATTTCTGGGTTAGCGGAGTCTGTAACCTGAAGCATCTGTAACCTGAAGCGTCTGTAACCTGAGGTACCACTGTATTAAATAAGCAAAACAGCATTGGTATTTATTACAGAGTAAACATATTCATTGCAATAACCACTGTGGCATGTAGCTGTCTCCAGTAAAGATCTTCAAAGTACAGTGGTACCTCTGGTGGCGAACGGGATCCGTTCCGGAGGCCTGTTCGCAACATGAATAGAACGCAACCCACAGCGGCACGTCTGCGCATGTGCGAGCAGTGAAACCTGGAAGTAACCCTTTCCAGTACTTCCGGGTCACCACAGGACACAACCTGAAAAAACGTATCATGAAGCAAACGTAACACGAGGTATGACTGTAATAGCAAGACTGTAAGATACATGTTGCACAATTGTGCTGGTCCCGGGGGGAAGGTTACCGTTATCGTAGTCAAAGAACAGTCCTGAGTCACTAGCCTGGAAACAGTTCACAAGGAGCGAGGCGAGGTCCGAAGCGGGAAGCCGGGCGGGGTACAGGAACACTGGAAGGTCAGGTCTGGGTCCGGGTAGGAGCAGGTACTCAACGACGACGTTGCTCCCGCAACCTGGGACCGGGCTGACTGGCCTTTATCTTCTCTGAGGCCAGGGGCGGTCCCGGCCCCCAGGAGACCCGCCTCCCCTGGCCTTAAGGTGAGCACTCCTCCTGGGAGAAACCAGTTCCCTTCGCCTCTCTGCCCTAAGCCTCTGCAGTTCAGGAGAGGCTGAAGGGTTAATGGACCCAGGGGGAGACTCACCTGTAGGCACTGAGTCCTCAACCACCTCCGGAGCCAGAGTGGATTCACCTGGTGCCTGCTCCTGAGGATCCGGCACAGGTGCAGGCGCTTCAGATTCAGGGCCCTGCCCCAGTTCAGCCGGCCCTGGAGGCGGGGACTCCTGTGCAGGCTGGGATTCCTCTGGTTCAGCCTCTGAATCGGAATCCCAGGCCATCACAACAATGGATGAAAGAGTCTTTATTCAGGGTTGGGGAACAATTGGTTAGAGTGTGGTACTGATAATGCCAAGGTTGCAGGTTCGATCCCCATATGGGACAGCTGCATATTCCTGCCTGCAGCGGGTTGGACTAGATGATCCTTGGGGTCCTTTGCAACTCTACAGTTCTGTGATTCCTAACCCTATATTGAGAACTACTGGGGAAAACAGTGGTAGACCATCTGCCTTGCATGCAGAATTCCTAGCATCTCCAGGTAGGTCTGGGAGAGACCCCTGTCTAATAATACCCTAAGGAGCTGCTGCCAGTCTGTGTAGACATTAGTGAGTGAGGTGGACTAGCAGTCTGACTCAATATAAATATACTAAGTTCATAGTAACCTATGTGTAGGTTGATTTCATTGTGAAAGGTCAAACTCCCCCAAACATTTTTTTTAAAGCAATGTTTTTATTTATTTTCATAGTACAGAAGATAAGTTTTGAGAAAACAATTTGTTACGACGGTAAACAACAAAAAAACTTGCCCTGACAAAAATCTGTTGACTTCAGGAGTGCTTCTCGTTCTGCAGTTCTCAGACTTTTATATCCTGACCTGATCTTAATTATAGCCAATTAAAGTCTTTGCATTCAAATCAATGGGCTTTACATTAGCTACATGATTCCTTGGGAATATAGGAATAAAGCCGAAAGACCAACGCAAACCGTTTCTGCATGGACCTTTCACACACACACACACACACACACACACACACACACACACGGAAAAACAAGGAGACAAAATAACTATTGAGTGAGACAGGAGGATGGGAGGGAAATCCAGTATTGCATCAAGCACTAGCCTCAGGTTCTGTGACAGCAGAAATAAGGTGACATGGAGCCATACATGAGTGGACAACATGTCAGCTACACAGAGGCCTTTTTTATCCTCACACATGTCCCCTAACCGGCAGTTTACCCCCTTCAGACACAATGTTAAGAGACGCAGGAAGAATGTTCTCTTTTTGAAAAGTGTCACATAAAGTAGCTTACCAGCTTGGTTGGCAGAAAATCATATTTTCTGATATCTGATGTCACATTTTATTAGATTTAGGGTACTATTATCCTACTTACTTAGGGGTTTAAAAGTATCCTTTTTATAGCTAATGCCACAGGTAGAATGTTAAACTGGTGGCGAGGTTTTTTTGCAGTAAAAAGATGAGACTGTTCTTTGCGTGTGGCTATAGATTTTTTTTATATTAAAAAAAACCTTTCTTTTTTAGTGCCCTAAACAATGCATTTTTTATCAGTGTTTTTCATCCAAGGTCCTTTAAAACTTTTTACCTGGTTATTAAAGTCTTCCATTACATATAACATGAATCTCAATTGTGAGATTAGACATGCGAAAGAAATCACAATATAATATTTGACACAGTTGTAAATGATGGATAAGAAACAAGGATCATTCTGATGTCTTTTTAAAAAGTAGATTGTATCAGACAAAATCAGGGACCCTGGATCACATTTGACCCTCTTAGGAACTGTTGAGAGCAGCGCAATATACCCATTTCAGAGAAGGAAAACTGGCAAAGTTCAGAACTCACCGCCCCCCGAAAAAACCAGGCAAAACACTTACACACCCCAAAATAGGAGACAAAAAAGTCAACATCCCTCCCCCTGAATCCAGGGAAACAGTGGTGGCTGGTAGCCCCTGGACCTGGTGGGGCAGCCTGCGGCCAATGAGGCCATATAGGTGGGTGCAATAAGGTCACATGGATGGGAAAAGGTCACATGGGTGGGGCCAAGTTGTTTTGGTTCTTTTCCCATCCTCCTCCCTTGCAAAGGTGTAAACACAAAAGCATTGCAGTCCTTACTAGGGTTGCCATGTGTCCTCTTTTTCCAGGACACATCCTCTTTTTCAGGGGTAACATTTATGTCCGGGTAGATTTTTTTAAAATTTGCCAAAATGTCTCTGGCTATACTTTCTGGATGAGACATAGAGATAACTGGTGGATGAAGACTTACTTTCCTCTTCTCTTCTCCTGCCTCTCTCAGCAATATATCACAGCTTCTGTAGCCTACATATAGTAGGGGTATTTAAAATGAGAGTCATCATAGCGTCCTCTTTTTTTGCAGTTTCAGAAACCTAGTGTCACTCATGCACTAACAGTGAAATCCAGGACGAGTCTCAATTCAGTAGGGTTTATTTCTAGTGGAATAGGATTGGAACCCAAATGATTGATTGATAGATAGATAGATAGATAGATAGATGGATAGATGATAGAAAGACAGATTTAGCCATATGAGAAATGTTTTAATTAATTAATTAACAGCCCCAGTGAATGGGTGCTCTTGACATTCATACACCGGTCTCCTTAAAGACTGCAATATTTTGCTTATCCAGAAGCAGTGAAACGGAAGCCAAGATGCTGCTTCAGGGCGATTGACTTGGATTTCAGTGCTGGCTAACCCCATTCATTTGTTAGATTAGAACTGTAATAACTGAGCCCATTGGAAAAAGGTTTCTGTTCATTTTGTCAGCTTGGCTTTGGTGATGCAATGTCATGGCGGGATTCATTTGAAGGACCTTCGTATGGGCTGATGTTTGGCAGGTGACACAAGAACTGGATTATAGGGAGGGCTCAGGGGAATTGTGTTCTCAGAGTCAAGCCAAGAGGCATCAGTGGAGTATCAATCAGAGGGAAGAATCTAGGCAAGTGGGAGTAGAGATAGTGGAACTGGAAGAGACTCATGTTGCAGGAGACAGCTGTGTAGGCTTTTGGAAGGTAGACACAGGGAAGAGCTGGGAGCCTTTGGAACCAGGGCTGACTAAAACTAGGAGGTGCATTGAATGAAGATTGACTCCTTCATGTAATGACCTCCCTTACTTCAGCAATTTTTCAGACAGCCCTGTGAATGGGACCCAAATGTTCACCAACTCAGAATGAAGGCAGGAAGCAGTGCCCTTACATTGACTTGGTTTTGTTAAATCATCAAATGCCAAATCTGATCAGCTATGTGGTGTCATCAGGAAGTTTTGCATTCCAGCCCTTACTCCGTTTTGGCTTTGTGACATTATCCATATTGTCAAATCTGATTGACTGCAGGATGTGACATCATCATATCACCTATGTAATCCTTGAATTGGCCAAGATTTCCTTAGGAAAGCCTCCACCCCTGTTTGGGGGGGGGGGGAAATGTACCTGTGCTGCAGAAGAAATAAATACTTGCAAGCCGCATGTGAACAATGCACGGAAATGTAAACCTTGGAGGAGGGTCATTAAACTTTTCACCAATCCTAAGTCTCCCCTCTTACCCTAAAAACTAACTGGTGGAAAAAAGGTTTGCTGCACAGCACACATAGATGGACACCAGCCAGCAAAAGAGTGGGCCAATTCATATACAAGTGAACAGCATGTGTACAACAGGACAGGATGTCAGAGATAAAACAAGAGCCAGAAACAAAGAACCAAGAGGTAAGATTGATGGGACACAGCAGAGCAGAGCCAGGAAGACTTCCTTGCTCAAAGTCTCAGCCCATACAGCCCTTTATGCCATTTTACTGGTCAATGCCGTTGAAAATCATTGGTATGTTTTTAAAAAATGTATATTTTCTATACAAAGTTTGCATAAAGTACTCACAGATGGGCAGAAAGGGATGGTATGAGATGCAATGGCACACAGCAGAAAGGAATGGAACAGTATAGACCTGTGAGATTGAGGTAGAATGATCTGGTCAGCCTAGCCCTCTTAAAGATATCTCTTAAAGAGGCTCTATCTGTGCAGAACTGTTTGAATACTATATATAAGCCTTTAGACGAGAGTAGCTATCCCTTCTTATAAAAGCAGTAACAGGCACTCTTGGCTCAGAGAGGACCTTCATCCTATTAAAAGCAATTGACTGGGTTTAGTTGCATTTCTTGTTGATTTCAATGGGACTTGGCCATGCAGTGACTGAGTTTTACATGGGTTTTGACGCCAATGGAAAACTCAGTAAACTGTGGGGATGTCCTGATTCTGTCCTTCATCGTTTAACCCATCAATGAACTGTCTCAGCAAGGAGAATGGTCTTCATTACAGAGGTGAATTAACTTGATAGTTGCCTGACTCTTGTTCATTGCATAGCTTTAGGAGTTGAATGCGTGACCTCCAAGAGCGCCCTACTCCAGTAGAGATTTTATCTCACAATCAGCTGAGATTGAGAGTTTACCAATATTTAAAGAATGCCACCGAGCACCAGGTTCCATGCGTTTGTCTCCTGTACCCGTCCAATTAGAAAAATAATCCATTACAGAAAATCTTGATTAAAGAGTTGACTTATTCTCTGCTTTGATTAAAATCCAACATTACACTGAAATCAATTGTTCGGTCTTTTTGTGAAACCTTTATAAAGTGCAGATAGAAGACCAATCGGCCCGTTCTCCCTTAGTTCCCACTCACCTTTCCGTGTCCTCTGATTATAACATCCAATGAAAGAAGGAGCCATTATTTCGATTGCTTCCCTCCATCACTCTTGCTACTTTTTTTTTTTAACTACACAATGCAGGCCTGCCTGTCTCTGCTGAACTTGGGGCTCACTTTCTCTCAGTGCAATCCTTTTTAAAGGCCCTCGTGCCAGTGGCCATCACAAAAACATATTGTGACAACATGGTCCCTGGGCAAGTTACGTGTTGCATGATAAGCAAGCTTCCCTTTTGTTTGCTTGAACTTAAACTTATTGCCGGTCAGTTTCATTGGATGACCCCCAGCTCTGGAGAGCTTGCAGTGAGTGAATAGCATTTTGAGAGAGATGGGCTCAGATGTCTGCCTGGCCATCATCAACTGTGCCCAACTAAAGCATATTTTGATTACAACACAGAGTTGCGGGAAATAGCATAAACCAGCCCTTGTCCTTAGCTCCCCGTAGTTCCAGCCTTTGAGTTGGTTCAGGAATGGACAACCTCAGGCAGAATGTGGCCGTTGAGACCACACCCTTGTTGCAGGTTTTCCCAGTCAATAACGACAGACATGGGTTCTTTCAGAGGAAGGTCAGAATTTATTCACCTGTGCAGGGGCAGCAGTGAGAATCATTTCTCAAAGGCTGTGCCCCGTTTGCTCTTTGGGCCTGCTTTTTATGGTATGTGACAAACAGCTTACACAATATTACTCAATCAGGCAAAGAAAGTGGAACTTTACAGAACCAGGCAAAAACAAGAACTTCTCTAGCCTTCTCTCCCTCCTGCCCTGTCCTGTCTGCCCCAAACTGCGAGCATGTGCAGATTTCTTGCCCAAACTGCAAACGTGCAAGTTTAAAAATGGACACTAGTTCACGCCGTCTGACAGCACAGAAGACACCAGTTAGCTCATCTTCTTGTGACTGACTTTCTGGCATAAATGGCTTACATGGCACTTTCTGCTAGTCTCCAGGGTGGGGGCTGTTGGGGGAGATCTTGCCTCATTCTACACCCTCACCGGGCCTGCTTTGGACCTTTCGCTGAGGGTTTTTGCCTAGCTGGAAATGTCCATGAACTCTGATAATGCTTTTTGTTTGCCTGGATGAGGAACATGGAGAGACGTGTGACTGTGCAGATAGGGAGAGGTGTGTGAGTATGCAGAAATTAGCTTCCTATACAAACCAAAACATTCACATTTGTTGCCCACCCACTGCAGGTATGTGGCATTCAAAAGGTTTCCCAAATGGGATGATGGCAAAAATCAGGTTTAGATGTGACAAGTTCCAAAGCCATAAATACCGCAAGAAGCATAAACACAGGACCTCCACATGTACAGTGGGGCGGCCGTCTCCCCCCCGACTCATGTGCCCCCCAAAATTGGCTTGGGGGTGGGAGTGGAAAACCTAAGGGTTGTGCGGAAGGAGAGGAGGGGTGATCATTCTTTCTGGAAAGCTGAAGTGCTTGCTGTGACAGAAGAATCAGAAGAGCACAACTGAATTCTTCCCTCAGAAATAACAATAGACAAGTGAGACCTGCAACAAAATGTTGCAGTTTGAAGGGTCTCCTATTTAGGGTTCTGACCATGCCCCCTTTGCAGTGTACTCCACTCCTTTCTCCCGCCCCACCTGACTTCCTGTTTTTTTCTCCCAGGAGCCAGTCAGCATGTCCAGGCCTTGCTGGGCTTTTGGTTTGTTTCCTCCCTTTAAGAGTACCCCCCCCCAAAGATTGTTTTGTATATTTTAGCATCTTGACTTGAGGTTCCCCACGTTTGCTGATATGTTATTCTTGTGCCTGGATGGTATTGTTTTGGCTACAGCAGGACTGGCACATGGATAATGTGCTTGCGATCAGTGTGCTTAAAAACAAACCCCTGATGTTTATCTGAGTTGCTTTGTGCTCTTTCCTCTTCAACTGTAATTTTGATTTTGAGTTGCTCTGTATAAAACAATGATCTGTGTCCATCATTAACTGTAGTGGGGGATCCAAAACTGGCTATAGCTTTACAGGCCCAGTAGCCTCTGCACAGTGGACTAAGCCTTCCAAACTGCAGGCAAATAGGACTGGGGGCTTTTTGTGGGGGGCGTAAAGGAGATTGTAGGGCGGGGTGGGGAGTTGTCCCTGGTTCTTTCTTATTTTAAAATAATTAAGAGGTGACAAGGTGGTGTACATTTTTTTAAAAAAGCTTTGCAGATTCATACCAGCTCTGATACTTCTCTTTGTAAGGCCTATCTAGATTGTTGCTTGCGGAATTCTGAAGAGCTCTGTGGTTTTCCTTTGTTTGAGCAGAGCCACAGAAATATTCCCCCCCCCCAACTTAAATGACGCTTTAAACTTAAAAAACAACCAGCTTCAACTACTGTGCTTTAATAAGAAAACAAAGCAGCTCAGAGCTCTTCCGAACTCTGCTGGCAGCATTTTCACAACCTCATTTCTTGCAAAGCCAATGGATCTTGGGCATAGCTGTCAACGTTTCCCTTTTTTAAAGGGAAATTTCCTTATTCCGAATAGGATTCCTCACAAGAAAAGGGAAAAGTTGACAGCTATGATCTAGAGGGCTATAGAGCTATAGGAAAGCAATGGAGTTGCAAAATGGCTTTATGTGTGGGGCCTGATTTGGCTCAGGGGGGTTTACTGACATTGTGCTTTGACTTGGGGGGGGGGGGGGAGAGATGCAAAATCACCTCAATACAATACCTTGTGTCATTATTCAAGCCTTCACAGAACTCATGCACACCCATTGTATATTAGCACAGTCGGACAACCTACCGCTATCAAGATGTTGCTGGACTCCCAACTCCCATCAATACCAGACAAAATGGCCAGCATCTGGAGGCCACAGGATTCCTTTCTCGTGTATATAGCATGATATGATGGACCTGGCCATAAGAGAATCCAGCCTGATTCACACAGAGGGTCTAATTATTTTTATGTAGTTGTAAGGCAGAAGGGAAGCAAATTTAGGAGCCAACGCCTCAAATCCTTTTGAGAGGGTCCTTTTGGATGAAGATGTAGAGCACACCAAACGGAAAAGATGTGCTGGCAAACGACACCCAAAAAAAAAGTGGCAGAAAGTATTTCGTCCCAACATTTTGCTATCGCGGAAAAGCATCTTTTGTGTAATTAAACAACAATGACAAAAAGCCACTGATTGTGGCAGAAGAAAAGAAAAGCAGACGAATGGAAAGCAGAGGGAAAATGTCAGCTGCAAAGCTCTCATTTTGGAAATCTACAATGTGGTGATTGATAGGCCTACTATTTTTCAAGCTCTGTCACAGCTGAAGTATAAAGCTGTCAGCGCACATGATAATGATGGATGCGCTAAAACATGCAAATAGCATGAAAAATCATTTCTCACATAATTTTGGAAGATGAGAAGAGTTCTGAACTGAGGGGGGAAAGGGGAAGAGAGGTCATGCTTAACATTCAGCCAAGTGGAATGGAAGGTTGCTGGGCTGCTTCTGCCGCCTGTGCCCTTAATTGCTAGGCAAGTTAAACAATGAGTTATACGGGCGCTCTGCAAATTTTCCCACAGAGATTGTGCTGTGTGGCCCACTTGGAAACAGGGGAGGGTTTATTATGAGGGTTGAATGGGTGGAGTAGGGAAGGGGGGGAATCAGGATAGAAAACATACTGGAAGAGGTTATCCATGCTAGCAAACCTTCGCTGAGGAAACAGGTGAGGGAAAAACCCAGAATCACTTGGGTGACTCTGTCGCTTTAAGAACGTGCAGAGTATTTCAGAGGTGACATTTACAGTTTACCATCAATACGGGGGTGTTTCAGTTAATTAGCTACTTTTATTAACACAAAGTCCAGTAAAATCCTATGTAAGCATTAAAACGGTAAATCAGAGCTATCCCCAGGCAGATATCACTCCTGTGGTGAAGCACTGTGACTTAAATAGGTAGTGCCAGTTCTCAAATGAGGGGATAAGTATGTGTAACTGCATTCTCTTGCACTGTTCTCCTGCTGCCCTTGCATCTTTCTCTCCCTCTGTTGAAATTACTCAGATTGTAAACTCCTCAGGGCAGAGACCTAATTTTTTGCTTACGTTACCCTGTAAGGCAAAATACATTGATGGATATATTACATAACCATACCCACACTAAGGCCGCAACCCTATTCGCAGTTACCTGGGAGTAAGTTCCACTGAACTCAGTGGGCCTCACCTTTGAGTAGGCATTTATAAGTTTGCGCTGTTAGTGCAAGAACAGGTTGCACAATTCAGGTATGTGGGCTTAAATCCAAAAATTAAACTGCAGACAGCCTGTCTAAAAAAGAGATACATAAATAAATAATACATAAGCAATATTGGCTTCACTCAAAATGGTTTTGAGAACTAGTTAGGGACAGAACATAGCTGAGTGACGGAGCACATGCTTTGTGTCATGGAAGGCTTGTGGACATGGCAGTCAGGAATTTGCAGAAGAATTTTATTATCTCTCTTAAAGGAGAACAGAACAGCCATCCTGCAGGAGACAGAGATGGCCATCAACTCAGATGGCTTCAAAAGAGGATTTGACAACTTCATGGAGGATATCAGTGGCTACTAGCCATGATGGAGGCGATGGAGTATGCTTCTGACTCCCCAGTGGCCAACTTGGGTTCTGTGGCACTCTCTGTGAGGCCCAAAATGGGCAACCCTCCCCAGCCCTGCCTTCCTAAAAGTGGGTAAGGGGGTGTCTGGCTTTGAAAAGGAGGTGCGAGAGCCTCATGCCTCCTTCTTGAAGTCCAGCGTCTTGTTTACCGGGCTTTGAGGCAACACCCCCTTGGCTTAGTGCCCAGTGCATGCACACCCCTCGCACAGATCTAAATCTGCCCCTGTGGGCCCTATTTAGTCCTTGGTTCATGTATAGAGGCAGCACAGGTATAAAGTAGCTGTAGGGCTGTGCTTCCAATGTCATGCAGCTCCTTCCAGCTTTCCACATGATCAGCAGGGAGTCTGCTGTACTCATGTAGACTCCCCATGGGAAGCCAAGAAGGAATTTAGGACAACAGAGGTCTAAAGGTTTGGCCCCACCACCCCTTTCTACTTGCCCTTTCACCTGGGAGTTACGACAGAACAGGGCCCTGGTGTCTCTTCATTTGATTACTCCACCCTGGAAGACACTCCTCTAAAAATGTGAACTGCTGCCATTAAAATGGATTTCATTAACCTTTGACAGCTCGTTCTTACCTGCAAGTCATCACTCCAGAGCTGCAGTCAAGGAACTAATAGTAAAATAATCGTGCATGTGTGAATCTGCCCCAACACATCCTATAGGAAGCCTGTCAAGCCTATTGCGAACTTTCCACATCGTGAGGGAAACAATATTTACAAAGGTAGAATCTAAGTTAGCATTGCCCCTTGCTCTTTTGGGCATTTTACAACCTAAAGGATTCATGCTAACTTCTCTGAAGCAGCAAGAGCCACGAGACAGATTAATTTCCATATCCTTTTCTTTTTTTAATGTACACTTCAGTAAAGTACAGGCTGCATCCTATCAGAGGTAATTGTTTAGAGGGCTGGCCCCTCCTTTTGCTTTCTATGAAAATGAATTGGTACCATTTACATGGCGCTCCTAACCTTCAGGTTGTCCTTACCCCAGCAACACTACTCCTATTGTACAGACATGTTTACTTAGACAAATCTAATTTACCCTTTGTTAATGTGTGCTGTCTTTACTTTCTATATTACATTAAAGTAGAAATAGAGTTACCACTCCCCCCCCCCAAAAATTATCTTGCTTAAAATCATTCAGACGCTATCACCAAGGGAATGCATTACCAATTCCCTTCCTAGTTTATAACCATCCAGTCTACTAACTTGACCTTTACCTAAACAGGTCTATAATTGCAGTTAAGATTATATAATTTACAATAACAAAAAAACACACACAACCCAACACTGTTGAAGGAGTGCTACTGGGCACGAATGTCTCGCGGCTATTAAATGCATCATTCATCTTGAGAAAAAAATTATTCTTATTCACGCCGACATTTTAGCATAAACTGTAGTACTCTCGGTTGGCACTTTTTAAAAACGTACCCATTAATCTCAATAGGAAAGCATAAGTCTCACCCACCTATTCTCTGAAGTTTGGATGTCACTACTGTGTACAATAAAAATTGTATATTCATGAACTCCATTTGTTTTATGCCCTTCTCTCTGTCAAAGTCTTCCAAGTAGCATATGCTTTGCTCTGTGGAGAATACAATCAAATTTGTCTGTCTTGTCACATTGTCATCAAAGTGATAGTATCACGATTAGATTAACATTTTGTGAAGGAGCTGAAGGGAGGGAAATGGAAGAGGGATGGATGTGTGGTCGAAAAGTCCAACTTTAACCCATTAGGCTACAATGACTCCGGCTCCTCCTCTTCCTCCCCCCCCCCTTTCCATTCTTTCAGTCAGTGGTACCCAAAAGTGCAAACGGTAATTTGGAGTCTTAATTTTAACAGTCTGGTTGTCAAATCACAACAACCCATGCTGGAATCGGCTACTTCACAATCTAGGCCTGCCGGGCACATTTTCGCTCAGATTAGCAACAGGAATTGGGAATCGGAATACTTTGGAATTCAAATATTTGGAAATGAAAACGCTTTCCTTTCTTTAGGAAAGTCTTTGGGGCTTAAATACTTTTAAAAATAATTCCCTGAGCCAGTGAGAACAGCTTGTTGCCTGTCGTGCTGCAAAACACCTAAGGAACCCTTCAGTGGTTGAAGAAGGCTGAACACCACAAGTACCACATGTTATCGTTCTAGCTGACAGTTTGGTTAAATGGCATTTCCCTCATACTTTAAGGCTATGGGGTTGACTCTAGCTAACCTATGGGTCTGAAGGCACATGAGGCCATCGCCTTGCTGAAACTAAGCAGGTCTGGGTCTGGTCAGTGCCTGGATGGGGGTCTATCTACCTAGGAGTACACTGCACTGGGTTCCACGATGGAAGGAAGGTCGGAAATAAACATAGGAAAATAAAGAAAACTTCTATTCCCATACTCATCCTACAAAATGGTTTTAACAATGTACTTATCACAGTCTCTATGATTCTTTCAATGATGTTAGTCCAGTTAATATTAACGAAGGATGATGATACCAAACAATTGGTTGCACACTTTGGACTGACTGTGCCCGTCTCTTGTACCTATCGTTGTTTACATGCATCTCTCCTGTAGCAATCATTCCCTACATGTAGGAGAACTACTGGCAGAGGAGGCAGCTGGTGGTGATTTTTTATGCATAAAAGTCTGTGTGGGAAGGTTGGTGGTGGTGTTGGGAGACTTGCAATGTGCCTTCAGTTTTAAAGCAGAGAAAAATGTCTCTCAGCTTTTGGACTCAAGGTAGGAGACCCAGGTTGAAATCCCCATTTAACCTCATGAGCCAGTTGGCACCTTTCACCCTAACCTGCCCCACAGGTTTGTTATGAAAATAAAACTGGGTGGTGAGAAAAAATGTATACAATCCTGATCTCCTTGGACCAAGAATGGGATATTCCCTTTAATAAGGAATAATGATAAATAAATAAAAATAGTCCAAGTTAGTGTACTTAGATGAATGATGCATTAGTTCGGGGACAGACAACATGGTGCCCTCCAGACATTACTGGATTGTATTCTGCACCTTCCCCGACCATTTGTCATGCTGGCTGGAGATGATAGGAGCCAGAGTCCAGCAACCCCTGCTTAGTTAGTATGCACTACTATGGTCTGAAACTGGCACATTGTATTTACAATGAAGATGCTAGTTTTCAGTTCTTCCTTTCTTTTTTTAAGTTGTCTTGTGGGGGGAAAGGCAAATCCAGCACAAAGAAGAAGTGTGAATGAATTTGCAGAGATAAAGGCCATGCTTTGGGGAGGAAAAGTCAGCTTCATCTTGCACGATCGGCAAATACACAACACATAACCTAAGGTCTCAACCTAAGGACGTTAGCAGCTCTACAGGGCAATCCTATCGCAAGGACAAACTGTTCTTGAGCAATTTTTATGATATATTAGACATAAACAAGTTTCCCCTCAAACACAAGCATGCCAGGTTTCTACTTTAACGTCGCTTAATTTCTCCCGAACCAACATATTTATTGTGACCAGTTTAAGTAAGCTCTACTCTCCAACAAGTCCCTTCTGTTCCTCTCACATCGCCCTTGGGTCACTGATTTATCACAGGGGGGAAAAACCATTGTCTTTTGGGAGCCCTTTGAAAATAACACCAAAAAGAGACGTTTTCACAGTCGGCTACTGGAAATATACAGCACCCCCTTATTCTACTTGGATTATTGCAGGTGCAGCCTGATAGTATAAAAAGTAATTATTATGAACAACAGTCTTTTAGATTAAATTGTTGGAATACTTGTTGTTGTTGTTGTTGTTGTTGTTGTTGTTACTTATTATTGTTATAGAGGCATCCTACCAGTAGGCGAGGAATCCTAGTGGTTCTTCTGTGTTGACTTGTTCTGATCAATATTCCCCATTAATCAGGTTCAACTATAGACCGTGCTGGTTCCAGGTTTGGGATGAGATGCACCTAGTAGGCCTCTTCCTGGATGCTATTTCTGTGCTTAGAGAGGCCTGGTGTAGGAAGGAGGCTCCAGGAACTGTTAGTAAGTCACCTACTGGATTAGGAAAGAGCATAGGAAGCTACCAAGTCAGACCACTGATCCACCAAGCTCAGTGTTGCCTGCACCAGTCCCAGCCCAAGACATTTTGTCACCTAAGAAAGACCCCAAAATGGTGCCATCTGGAACAAGGGGGGGGGGGAGAAAGATCAACATCAGGATCTGTGGCTCTGGTGTATCCTGCCGCCTGAGGCAGTCGCCTCACCTTGCCTCGTGAGTGGGCTGGTCCTGGTTTACACCAACTGGCAGAAGTTCTCCAGTGTATCAGGCAGGGCACATTCCTAGCCTTACCTGGAGATGCAGAATTTTGAAGTTGGGGCCTCCTGAATATGCATGATCACTGAGCTTTGGCCCTCGGCACCTTGAGGGATGGGACTTGGGCAGGTCCCTAACAGTGCTGGCCCCTGACTATAGATTTCTTCCATTGCAAATCAATGTCTTTTGAGTTTAAAAGCATAGAAAATAAGCAGTAGTTATTAATTTGCTGAGCGAAATTAAGTCCAGATTATGTTTGTCCATCAAATACTTGTATTGCAAGGGAATGTGGCTGAGTTCTGTGCACTCAGACTCCTCAAATGTTTATGGAACCAACTCTTCATTTAACAACACTTATAATTATATAGACACTTAGGCGCTTCTACCCTGAGTACAACTTTTGCAAGTCAATTATGACAATCTTTCACAAACAGCTATCAGTTTGGGTCTGATATGGAAGTCTGCTGTTAAATTATCATACCAAAGCTGGTCATGATCTTGTAGCATTAATGGTGTGGCAGCCTGAGGGGTTGTTGACCCTGACAGATTGTTTGTAAGATGCAGCCACAAAGCTTAGGGCCTTTTCAGTGGTGGCACCCCAGCTTTAGAATCCCCAAAACAAGTAAGACTGGCATGGAACTGTACTCTTTCAGTGCCAGGTTAAAGATGTTTTTATCGGCCGAGGCTTTTTAAATCAACAGTTTAAGGTGGCTGAATGGTTTCTGTTTTATTAGTTGTTATTTATGTTATTCGGAATTTTTATCATTTGTTTTAATATCCTACAAAGAGTTGTATTTTTATGTATACCACCCTGGAAAACCATGTGTGGAAGAAGGTGCAGTTTAAAAACTTTACAAAATGCATTTATTACCTTGTGAGAATTGAGGAGGAAATGCTTACTTTGTGGGGAGTCTTTCATCCTAACAATGGGCATCTGAATGCTTTAAAAGGCAAGAAAAGGATGCTCTGTAAGATACAAACTCAGGGGTGGAACTACAGCAAAAAGAAGGAAGTCTGTTGGCAGAATAGACAACTACACTTCTTGGTAGATCTCTGCACTTACTCTGGGAAGCTTAAAAATATCTGATCTGTTTTTAATCCATAACTGAAGCCATTCCAGTGTTCAACATGGCAGTCTCCTTGTTGCATTCCAGAAAACCCCACCAAGCTCTCTGATCATTGTTCACTTTTCCTTTATTGCTTTCTTTTATTTTTTCTGGTACCCTCATCCTGGAAAAGGCAGGCAGTTAACACCTACGGAATATCCCTTCCTCGAGAGAGCACTGTACAAGCATAGTTCAAGTGGCCCATCATTGATTGCATGTATTTTGTGTTAAGCTCCTTCACCTGTGATGCACTTTCTACAATAACTGATAGATTTTTCTCCCCCTCAGCTTTTCCTCTGGGAACCCTTAAATGCCACTTCTCTAGAAACCAGTTTTATACAGGCCTTCTGCTCCTCCTCTCAGGGAAGGAGCTTCACTTTCTCATAGTAAGCTCTCAAAAGAACTTTTCTTTAAAACTAAACTTTTCAAGATTCATTTGTAGTTCTCCTTGGTTTGTTAGATGAATAGATAGAGAAAGGTTGATCTACAACAACAACAACAACAACAACAATTTATTTATACCACGCCCATCTGGCTGAGTTTCCTCAGCCACTCTGGGTGGCTCCCAGCAGAATATTAAAAACACAATAAAACACCAAACATTAAAAACTTCCCCAAACAGGGCTGCCTTCAGATGTCTTCTAGAAGTCAGATAATTGTTTATTAGCTTGACATCTGATGGGAGGGCGTTCCACAGGGTAGACACCACTATTGAGAAGGCCCTCTGCCTGGTTCCCTGTAACCTCACTTCTTGCAGTGAGGGAACCGCCAGAAGGCCCTCGGAGCTGGACCTTGGTGTCCGGGCATAACGATGGGGGTGGAGATACTCCTTCAGGTATACTGGGCCAAGGCCATTTAGGGCAGGACTCCCCAACTGTTTTGGGGCCATGGAGCGTATTTGAGAATCTAAGAAACTTTTGCTGGTACTACAATATACTTGTTTCACAGAAGTAGAAAAAGTGATGCTACTCAGAACCCCAGCCCCTAAACAGGGAAACCCCTACACCCCACTAAGATAAAACACAGATTAAAAAAAGCAGGCACCAAGAAACCCCTTCTCAATGAAACAATCTAATCTCCTTCAAATACCACTATAATGTTAACAACAAAAAATTAAAACTTTGGAGGGACGAATGGCTTGGCAGGAACCAAGAAGGGTTTTCTGAGGGTGCCATGATGCTCCCAGGTGCCATTTTGGAAACTGCAGATCTAGGGCAAGGGCTGCCAAAGTGGTGCCCTCCAGATGTGGTTGGACTACAACTCCCATCAGTCTCAGCTAACGTGGCCAAGCTGTAGTCCAGCCATACATGGAGGGTGCCATGTTGCCCACTCCTGACCTAGAGCACGCCTGAACTATCAGATGGGTGGGAAGGGAGCTGTAAAAACAAAAAGATAACCCATCTATCTATCACCACAACACACACAAGCTCCCAAGTCTTCAAAGTATGTTTTGTTTTGCTTTGATTAATATAGCCCACTTGCAGATTTTGGGGAGATGCTTTAAAGAATTTGTTTTTTTATAAAACTGAACTAAAACAAATAAAATAAAGAAAGGCTTTTGGGCCTCATCAGTTCATAGTAGCGAGCTGAAGCTCCTTCACTTTGACTGGTGAAGGGCTGGGGCCTCTTGAGCAGTGGCTCTACACATATCAAACTCTCTTTCCCAGGAAATATGAGTGATCCAGTCTTTGGAAGCTTATAGGAAACAGCTGGTAGCATCTAGTGTGGTGGCACAGTGTTGCCTTCCCCCCTGCTGGTATCACTGCCCCTTACCTAGAATGGGTGCGCTTCTGGGAGTGCCAGATTTGCTCTGCTGGAGTGTCCTGACCTCACTGCAGCCCTAATCCAGGTAAGCTGCCAGAATGCCGCTGTTGGAAAGAGGACCCTATGGCTTTGCCCCACCATGTTGGCCTCTGCTGAAAATGCCTTTAAACCATTATATGTCCATGAGTTCAGGTCTTATGAGAGAGGGAGAAAAACTTTTCTCTATCCGCTTTCTCCAAGCCATGCAGATCATGTCACTTCTTACTTTTCTCTAAACTAAAATGTCCCAGACGCCGTAACCTTTCCCCATAGGGGAGTTGCTCGCCATCCCCCTGGGTCATTCGGGTTACTCTTTTCTGAATCTTTTCCAACTCTGCAATAACCTTTTTGAGGTGAGGTGATTAGAGCTATACACAGCATTCCAAATGCAGACACACAATAGATTTTGTACAGTTATGATCTCAGCAGTTGTATTTTCAATTCCTTTCCCAATTATTCCTAATATGGAATTTGCTGTTTCCACCACTGCTGCACAATGGGTCAATATCTTCATTGAACTATCCACTATAAACCCAAGGTCTCATTACTGGTCCATCACTGCCTGTTCAGACCCCATGAACGTATATGTGAAATTAGGTTGTTGTTTTTTGCCCCCAAACACACCACTTTATCTTTGTTTACACTGAATTGCATTTGACATTTCATCACCCATTCATTCAGTTTAGAGAGGTCATTGTGGAGCGCTCCACAGTCTCGTTTTGTTTCAATGACCCTTGGCAATTTAGTATCATCTGAGAACTTGCCCACCTCGCTGCCTAACTCTAGACCAGTGTTTCCCAAACTTGGGTCTCCAGCTGTTTTTGGACTACAACTCCTATAATCCCAAATTAGCAGGACCAGTGGTCAGGGATGATGGGAATTGTAGTCCAAATACAGCTGGAGACCAAAGTTTGGGAGTCACTGCTCTAGATCATTTACGAACATGTTTAAAAGCACGGATCCCAATCCCAATCCTTGGGAGACTCCACTTTCTATATCTCATTTCGAGAACTGTCCATTTATGCCTTCTTGTATTGCATGGAAGGGCTTAGGGGATGGGAACCTGTGGCCCACCAGTTGTTGTGAAAACCTAACTCCCATCAAGGACGATGGAAGCTGTAGTCCCAGAACATCTTGAGGTTCTCAGGTTCACCATCTCTGAGCTCAAGCCACACAATGGTATGAACCTAAGGAAGTAAGTTTCATTCCATAAAAAAGGAGACAGGAGACTTGCTACTTTCCACCTTCAAGAATACAAAGAACGTAATGTCTGAATGTCTGCTTGCCACCTCATTATCTTTTAATAAATTAGGAAAGCGGAGAGCTGTTGTTTACACACCTGAAATCCACAAGGATGGCAAATCCCAGTGCTGTGAGTCTACCTGAAATGTTCAAGGACATGCAATTGACACAGTGGGACTTCAACAGCAAGACAGAGCGCTCCGGGCCATGGAACTGCTGTAGAAAACTGTCTACATCTTCCTAAATTAGAACTGACAACAAGTCCTGGTTTATAACGCTGAGTTCTCAACTTTTGGACACCAAAACCTATCCAGAAAAGGAAACAGAGCACATTAGATTATTATTATTATTATTATTGAATTGCTTTTGGGCATTCTTTTTTCTTTCTTTCTTTACAATCCATCATTTGAAATATTAACTATTTTAGTCTCATTCTTTGGCAAGAGGAATCCTAGGAACTGAAAATATTTTTCTTTCTTTTTTTCTGAAACAAGCTCATGAAAGTTTAATATGCCAAAAACATAGAACAGAGTGGGAATATTCCCACTTAAGGTTGTTACATTCTTGAAGGTTTAATCATTCATTATGCTGCTTAGAGAAAGTAGTTGTCTGTTCCATGAGACCAGGAGGCATTGGTACTGTATCTTCTTATCTGCTCTGCCACACGCTGGAACATGACCTTGGACAAGTCATTTGGGTCTAACTCTTTTCAACATGTTCATTAATTTTCAGGTGTCAAACGCGAGACGCTTCTTGGGGAGAAAATTTCAGAGTCACCTCGTACCCATGTTTCAAGCCAATCTTTTATTATTTTTTTACTGGGAGATCCAGTGGTTCAGCAACTTTGTTAATGAGACCTTAATTCATATAGATATATATGTTTTTAAAACCCCCAAATATAGGTCACTGTTCTTTTAGTAATACCAAATCACACTCTCTTCGTGCCGGAAATTCTCATCTTTGAGAAAGTGTAAATTGAATATATATACTCAGAATGGGTTAGAGCTGATTTATCTTTTCCTCAAAGCACTGCAGCATGTATGTATGTGTATATGTGTATAGTTCCAGTAACAGCAGAGGTAGAAGGGATCTCAAAGGACTTCTTGCCTAACCTTGTGTGTGTGCATTAGTCTCCCTTACCCAATGTCTTCTTTGATGCTTTGATCACAGGAGCATTGCAACTGCACATGTTCCACATAGGATGCACACCCAGGAGTATCCAAATGAGATCCCTGGTAAACATGCCAATGCCACCAGTGGTGGTGTAACTGGATGATATTTGGTATATGTAAATCAGCCATCACACACAAAACCAATGCACCTCACTTCACTTCAAGTCACTGAGTGAGATAGGGTTGAGTAACAGGAAATATAGCAGCAGACAGCATGGTGTGGCGGCGGCACTCAAGTGACCTCCTGACAGCTGAGTTGCTGTCGTTTCTAGCAGAAGGGAAGGGGCAAGGTGGCAGGGAGATGGGCATAGTGCTGACACAGTGGCAGGAGCACCAAATTGGCTCTGCTAATGTATCTGCACTGCACCACCCTGTACATCTAACCCAGACCTACTGTATGGAATATGGTGACACATCCTCACCAAACTCTTATTTTTTTATTAAGACCCACCCCTCCTCTATATTTTCTTAAAGTGGCATGAACACTTGATATTGCATTACCCAGTTAACACTGGTTTCGGTTAAAAATACTCAGCTTGGTGCATAACACAAGTAATTTTTAGTGAGGTCACATGCAGGATATTCTTGGGCTTAATTGAGTTATAGATTGGACCATATTTTTGCTTTGGATGTACATGTTAACCCGAGTAAATGAGGACTGTGTTGTTTTATTCTTCCTGTTTTCTGTGCAATTATATTTGGCCCAGTGCAATTGGAGCTTTACTGTTTTATTGTGGCATGAAGGGTTTGTTTTGTTTTGCAGGGGGAAATACTTGACATTTCTCTTGCTTGCTGGATTTAACGCTTTGTGTTCCATCCAAAGGGCACCCAAATGGATGTTTCTTACCTGCCTACTTATTTTGTGGGGCAGTTATGTGCCGAAATCTTATTGTAAAATGGCAGTACTGAGAAGAGAGGTTTAATAAAAGCATACCTTAAACCATTGCCTCTCTTTAGTAAGAAAGTCTGCAAACAGTGAGCAGTGTTAAGTTGCTACAACAGCTCAAAGTGATCTGTGATCTAACCTCTGTTATTTTCAAAACACTGGTTGCGATCCTGAAGGCCAGTAGCTAATTGCATTAGAGGCCTGTGTGTGAATAACAGTGTCATGAGTTCCAGCATTACATGATGGCTTTCCTCCAGAGTTCTGCCTGGTTTAAACTTAGGGACCATCTCTTTCCTATTGGATGAGTCATGCTTGTGGCAGAGGTATTGAGAGAGTGGAGAGAGGCTGGGAAAGATTAGAGCACTTTGTTAAAAACAACAAAGAAGTCAGAATAGTCCATCCATTAAGGGTTAATACAATGACAAATGCACAGTGCCAAATCATATAAATGTACTATTCACATGTACTATTTTAAGTTGTACAGAAAAAAATATGGAGCCTATGGAATGTGAATTTGAAAATTCCATGTCACAATTGGTCCTTCCACTGTTATAGTTGCAACAAAGGGAACTTCTTGCAGGTGGAAGATATCAATAATGCTATTAATAGTGTGAGGGCTGGGAAAGTTCTGTGGTTCAGATGTTTTTAGTCCCTAAATTGTTTTGCCTTTTTCAAAAGGTCTTTGAATCGGGTAGCGTGTCATCTTCATCCTAGGATACTCCTATCTCTGCTATTAACAAGTCTGGAGAAAGCCATGCTTTTTGTTGTTTAGTCGTTTAGTCGTGTCCGACTCTGTGCAAATTCTAGGTCAATCTCCTTAATTCATGTAGATGCCAATATATTAACAGCAATCATTGCTATCAGACTCCAGGCTATGGCAGGAACATCCGTACCCCCAAATCAGGTGGACTCCCCATCCCCTGAACATATAATTTGCTTCCTTCATTCTCTCCGCTGCTTTTGGGGAAGCATGCTGGGGAAAGGGAATTGACACCAACATGCATATGAGAGCAAAAATGCTTCTGCTCATACAAGCAGATATTTGAGTCCAATCTTATACTTGCTGCCATTTAGTTCCTTATGCATTTGATGACAACTCTCTGTTTCTATTCTGTATTTGAAGCATGCATTCTGAGGTCCCTGCCTTTTGTTTTTTGTCATTGTAAAAACAGGCAAAAGCATTTAGCCTAAACTCCTGTGTTATTTTGCATTCTGCAACATGTGTTTTGATTATTATTATTATTTTTAAGAAAAGTCCAGCGTGGTATCAAAAATAGTGTAAATCATCAGTTTTTAATCTGGCAGGAAGTAGATAGTGGCCCATTAAACTTTCGTAATTAAATTTCCCCACTACTCCCCCATATAACCATTATCTGAGATTTCTAATTAACACCAGAGGAGGGAGTCAGTTCAGATTGATGGGATCTATAGCCATCCCCTTTCATTTTAATGACCTTTAATAAACTTTTATTGCTATTGATATTGATAATTATAATATACCCTTTAATCCTGCAATGTGATTCTAGAGGCCTTTTTTGAAAAATAGAAAAATATCACCTTTAAAACGAACGCAGGCTAAGCTGCCGAACTCCTTAAGACACAGAATTTGGGGTTAACAACATTAGCAAGTGACTGTCAGCAAGAGGGCAAATATAGAGCAAATCTCCTCTTCCCACCTCTGCCGGCAGATTGGATTTTGGTCCTCTTCTGTCATAGTCGGCTCATCTAATGGCGGAACCTCCTCCAAAAAAAAAAAAAAAAAAAAAGGCTGATGACAATGGAGTTTTAATAGTAAGCTAGTTTTCGGACAAATAACCACTTGGGATTCTGTATCATCTACAATTCAGCCGTAAGAGAGTGATTCACTGTAACATATAATCTTTCCAATCCTTATATTAACAAGACTTTTAGCTTTTCTTTTTAAGTTTTATTGCATGCACAAAGAACTTCAGCAAGAATATTGTGTTTACAAACAGTAGCAGCAAATGATGCCTCTCCAAGATGGGTATGTAAGTTGCTTTCATACTAAAGCCCTTTAGTGTTTAGTAGCATTTCCACAATCAGCTGGAATCAGAAATAAAACAGTGGTTTGAAAGAATGCTCTTTTCCCATATCAAAATGAAAAGGCAACAATAATGAGAGATCGGTAAGGAAAGATTCCTCCCCAAGCAGAAACAGAAACTGATAAGAGGCAAGTAAAAAGCTACAGTCAACAAGGAACAATAAAATGGTTCGATCCTGTAAAAGGAAGCTTTTGATTAAAGGTACAGTAGCCCTTAAATGTTTCAATGATGCTTTGCCTATTCGCACTGGACAGGCTGTCATTGCCACTGCATTTTAAATTTTAGAAAATACCACAAACCTGAAGAAAAAGAAACAGAGAACACAAAAAACACTGAAATGTAACATTTTGACAATGGTGTCAGCTGGGTTCTCTGTAAAATGTGAGTGGCAATTTCAGATTAAACTGCTACTAGAGAAGCAATGTTAAAATGTTGTGCACTTACTGCAGCCCCACAAGACCTGCAGTGACCATGTTAGCTACTGAAGGAAAGTATTTTAATGCATAATGTTCTGAGGATGTTGCTAAGTAAGAGTCTGTTAACATCAAGGAGACCTCTTGTAAGTAGGCTGTGACCCATGAAGCTGAACACAGCTCTCCAGCCACGGCAGCCATCAGGCATTTGATGAACCTATTTAGCTGCTTGTCTGGGATTGCGAAAAGAAGCATCTAGCAAGCTTTATTCCATTTAGTGAATTACAGACTGAACAGACCCACAAGCTGATGGCAACTTATCCCATGCCAGTTAGTTAATACTACAGATTACAGGAAGGTGAACATAATGACGCTACTAGGGATGTGGGAGTTGAGGTGTATATATTCATTGTTGGTGACATTCTTTGAGTGATTCTATTTATTATTTTATTTATTGTGATCAATAATAATAACAACAAATAGTAGTACAGTGGTACCTTGGGTTACAGACACTTCAGGTTACAGACTCTGTTAACCCAGAAATAGTACCTCGGGTTAAGAACTTTACCTCAGGATGAGAACAGAAATCGTGAGGAGGTGGTGCGGCAGCAGCGGGAGGCCCCATTAGCTAAAGTGGTACCTCAGGTTAAGAACAGTTTCAGGTTAAGAACGGACCTCCAGAACGAATTAAGTTCTTAACCCGAGGTATCACTGCAGTCACTATCTAAGTTAGTTTCTGTTGCCTTTCTTTTTTACCTAACATACCGCATAAAATTACTCTTCGTCTATGTTAATCTAAAAATGGCTCTTTAACGATTTCCTACCAGGAAACTTGTGTGTTTCACCTAAGGTTGGATACAGACCTGGCTTAACAGCAGGATTTTGTATTTCCAAAGGGAAATCCTGACACTTTGGGCAGATGCAGGGCTCCATGGCTTCACCGCCAGCCAACTTTCCCCCTCGGCTCCTTGCTTTGTTTACCACCTTAGCCTAATGAAGAGCTCTGGAAAACTCGAAAGCTCACACGGTGTTTCCTTACATATTGCTTAACCTGAGAAAGGCATTGCCTTTGAATATAGAATGTTTATATATTGTTATTCCTCTTCCATGGTTAGTTGTCTGTTTTTGAGAGTTGACTTGTAGGGGAAGTATAAATCCATTGAATAAAAGCACCTGTGAGTATCAGATGAGGGGGACAAACCACTGGCAGTTCTGTCCATGTCCTTTTCAGTGAAGCACCTTAAATGGTGATGGACTGAAAAGACTCCTCTACCATTATACTCTTTTTCTACGCTAGACCTTTCACATGTGGCTTACCTAACCCTGAAAATCAATTTGTAGAGAATTTTTAAAAAGACGAGAAAGAGCGTGCTCACAAATATAAAGTTAAAGATGTAATGTTACAGGAAAATAATGAGCACAGAGGGAAAAGAGAACAAGTTTTATTGATTGTCTCTAGGAACTAACTCTGGAATTTAAATGTGCACATCAGAGCATCAGTAAATTCAGGCAACAGAAATAAAGCTGTGTTCCTTAATAAGCTCACTACTTCAATTTAATGGCTGCCTTTTGCCTAATCTAAATGCAGGCTTCTACCAGGTATGAATGAATGTTGTTATTAATTAAAGATTTCTGCTGATACACTTACAGCAAATGTGCTCTTATAATATATTACAATTATATTAACATAAAAAATGTGAGCCACTTGCAGTTAAGAGCCAATGACTCTTGTGTAGTAATAGTGTAAAATGGAAGCCTGATTTAAAAAAAAAATTGGTAAAGTGATCTTCCTGGAGGGTTTGTTTCTATCTCGTGCTATTTTTGCTCACTTTTACTACAAGAAAAATGTCTGTCTGTGTACACACAGAGAGAGATTAAATAGCAAATAGGTTATATATCCATAACTATAGCCCTGCTCAAGCATTCACCCCACCATCAAGCAATTAGAATAGTGTAAAGGGGAACACTGACTTTTAGAGTATATTAGATAGATCTATCTACTCTCTTGCTTTGGTCTTTATTCTAATTAGTTTTATCTTTAAGGCTGGTTTCTTAAATCAGTGTTTCCCAACCTATGGGTCACCACCCGCAAGTTGATTGTGACGCCTGAGCAATTAGGCCGCTTTATAAGCAAACCCCCCCAAATTATTGCTTTTAATTCTTAGCTGGTGTGATGATATCTCTTCACAACTTTCTTACCCTCCAATATTTCTCTGATGAAAATAGGGATGTCCCATTCCATAATGATAATTTTGCTATTTATACACCACACATCTTACTGGGTGGCCCCAGCCACTCTGGGCAGCTTCCAACGTATATTAAAAACACAATAAAACATTAAACATTTTAAAAAACCTTCCCTATAAAGGATTGCCTTCAGACGGCTCAGGGATCAGATAACCCCATACCCTCCAACATTTCTCCAATGAAAATAGGGACATCCTAGGGATAAGTGGGACATTCTGGGATCAAATCAGAAACTGGGACGGCTTCTCAAAATCAGGGACGTTCCTGGAAAATAGGGAGACTTGGAGGGTCTGAACTTTTTGTTTTGTTGGCGTCTTTTAATGCTGTGTTGACAGTTGTAACCAAATGTCAGAAAGGCTTGAGTCTTACATTTTAGCATTTGAGAACCACTGTCTGGTGGCTGGCAGGAAATCCAATGACAGGCAGATGGATGGCACCTTGTAAGCTTCCTTCTTGCAAGTCCTGTAGCCAAACTGGTGCCAAATGTATTCCTCTGCTTTCCTTTGGACCACATCAGCAAGGACGAGAGGGGGGGTCTTGTCGTCTGGACAGCTCAGGACCTCCATACACACTGTCCAGGCTTGCACCTCAGAGAGGTCATTTCAGTACAGTGGCACCTCAGGTTACATACGCTTCAGGTTACATACTCGGCTAACTCAGAAATAGTGCTTCAGGTTAAGAACTTTGCTTCAGGTTGAGGACAGAAATCGTGCTCCAGCGACGCGGCAGCAACAGGAGGCCCCATTAGCTAAAGTGGTGCTTCAGGTTAAGAACAGTTTCAGGTTAAGTACGGACCTCCGGAACGAATTAAGTACTTAACCTGAGGTACCACTGTACTGTGAATGCAGCAAAAACAATGCAGGAGGAAGCTGTTACGAAATATAAGCCCAATCTGAGTTGCGTCCCACATTGGTCTTTACGACCATGACAGGCAATGCAACTTATACTAACAGTTTGACCTCACCCACAAAGGCTTCTCCATTGTCTCCTGAGACAGATGGATGCTTGTACAGGAAGTTTTGTGTGACTATTACAGCTCACCCCTGATGCTCAGTCATTCAAAACAACTCTCTGTACAAGGACCTTCTGACAAATCATCACTGGCTCTGCTACTGGAGTTCGTTAATAGCTTAGACCAGCAGAGCTCCTACATATGGCCTAAACCAACACCTAGCAAGGTTGAGCAGTAACATCTGGTGCACAGATATTTCAAGGATTCACTGATAAAAGTCATGGACCCAGGGTGACTTCTGCAATTCATGGAAGTGAATGAAAAGTGCTATAGTGGAGAGGCAGATATTGCAGGTTTCATGCCTGGAGCCCCACATAATGTAGGAACCAGTGAACTTTGCAGTTCAGTAGAAATTCTTTGCAAATGAGCTTGTAATGAAAAAGAACATTGTTGCTAAATGTAAGCTAATTAACTTGCACAGAGCTGAGCAATGATGCAATGTTCTTTTGATCTTGCCAATATCATTACTAAATCTGAGCTACTCTATAACTCAAATCTTGCAGGAGGCGTGGAATGAGATGCCTACCTCCTGACTTACAAAGTGGGTCTAGTACAAAAGACCCAAATACACCGTTCAGCCTTAAAGCAATGCGGTAGGAAGTATCTTTCTTCACCAGAAAAACATCTGAGGATGCTTAGTTACAGAAAGGGGTACTATGGTGTTTTCTTTGCCTTTGTTTTGCTGTCTTAACACAAAATATATTGGTGTGAATTTTGTACATTCTCTGAACAATATGCACAATCCCCAACAGGTCTTGGGGAATGTACATCTTTTGACTGGATTTGGACATTCTCCAGGAATATGCACATAGTATAGATAGGGGGGAATTCATGCTTTTTGGACACTCTCTCTTGTTCAAAAATGTGCAGGCTGAATGCTGGCAGGTCAGAAACACAGCACCCCCACCTTTTGCCCTAGCTGGTATGGCAATCAGGGCTGGCCTGCCACCACATTTTAATACTCTCTAGCCAGGGTTTGGATTGCAATCCCAATATATGATACAAGGCATATGCATAGCCTCTGAAGAGATGTTAGAAAAAAATCTAATACAGTGGATGCTAGGGTTGCGAACATGATCCGTGTGGGAGGCACATTCGCAACCCACAGCGTTCACAACCTGCAGCACCACGTCTGCACACACGTGGGTTGCGATTCGGTGCTTTTGCGCATGCGCAAAGCACAATTTAGCGCTTCTGCGCATGCGCGACTGCTGAAACCCGGAAGTAACCTGTTCAGCTACTTCCGGGTTTCAGCGCGTCCGTAACCTGAAAAAACGCAACCTGAAGCATCTGTAAGCTGAGGTATGACTGTATTGACTGGAATACCAATTCTCTAATGTGTCACAAGCTTTCATTTCAAAGCAAGGTATTAAAAATGGTCAAAACATTATAGATTTATTGTTTATGTGTAATTTTTAAAAACAGACACAATGATATGCCCCCCCCCCAATGTTAGTGGAATTAAGAAAATTTCATGCCAACTAGGGTGAAAGCCAGTTGCCCGGTAATTTGTCAGACATGGACTGGGCCAGAAAAGGCAGTGGGTAGGATCAGAGCTACTCTTTCCCAACTTTCCAAATTCTGTTAGGCCTGTTGGGGATTGTGCATATTGTCTAGTGAATGTACAAAATTCAGCCAAGATATGCACATTCCTCAAGGCCTGCTGTAGATATTGCCTGGGAAATGTATATTGCCTGGGAAACATGCACAATTCCCTCTTGGATGGATTATGTGCACATTCTCCATGGTCTGGTGAATGTATGCGATGGCTGGTTGTTATACACATTATCTGCTCAACTTACATTTCCCTTAAAACACACACACACACACACACACACACACACAAACTGTCCTAATGACCAAGAAAACTGTTTTTGAAGATTTCATGTTTAGAAAACCTCTTGCTTGAAACAGTTCCAAAGGTAAACACCTACACGCTCTTAATAGCATTGGTTTTAATTCTACCAAACACAGGGTTGATATGCACATCTTCCAGACAAACAGCCTTATCCCAACTGTATAAACACAATTGATTTTAATTGGATTTATTTCCAAATTAAGTGTCTCAAGAATTGCAGGCATAAAAGAAAACTGCAACTGTTTCCTTATTCCTTTTTCCCCTGTTGTTGTTTAAGAAATTGCTCAACCCAAGGGAACACATGAATCAAGAATGCCAACTTGTCCTTGAAAATTTGTACTGCCAGTTTAATGAGGTGTGTGTGTGTGTACACACAAACACACACACACACCATTTCCCATATACGCCAGATGTATTTTGTATATGTATGATCATGTAAATTTAGGCCAGATGTAGGGAACAATTAAAATGGAACATGGCAGGCCAAAAAAGCAACATCTGCGAGGAGCACTATTGAGAGAGCAGCCTTTCTAACCATGTACTAAGATCAAGGTCTCTAATAACCCACCTGGCTACACGGAAGCATTTGGAGAACAGCAAGCAGTGTTACATCATTAAGCCATAGCAAGCCTTGTCTCTGGACACTGAATATGTACACATAAGATATTTTTTTTAAAGACCCACAAGGTTTCTTTAATTCCAGTTGGTATAAGGTGCTCCTGCCGGTTGTGACCCACAGAACACAAGACCAAATAGGCAAGGTAAAACACATAATTGGGGAGAATGTCTTGCAAACTCAATAGGTACAATACTATCAAGTTATCTATTTTAGAACATTTTTTGCTCAAACAACCCACTCCCAAAAGAAAGACTAATCATTTTATTTAGATTCCTACAATTTCAAAACCCACGCTAGGTTAGATTTACCTCCGCCTTTGTTAGCTGGCCACCGAGCTCTTTCTAATATAAATATAAATGATTATGAAGGCACTGAATAAGTTTGGTTTCTGTGTTGAATTTGATAGACCTGCAGAAATGTTGCCCAAAGTAGCACCCATCTTAAGCTGCCTTGAAGGAGGCAGTGGTGCAGCCCCTGCTGAAAAGCCCACCTTGGATCCAGGGGTTTATCCCGGCCACAGGAGGCCACACATTGATAACCTCATAACTAGGCCACTGTTATGTGCTGTGTGAGAGAATACCATTGGTTCATCTAGCTGGGTATTGTCTACACTGATTCGCATCAACACTCCAGCGTTTCAGGCAAGGGAATTCCCAGGCCAACTTGGAGATACCGCAAATGGAACCTTCTGCACTCAAAGCAGGTCTTCTACCATTGATGTATGGTCCTCCTCCACAGCCTAGTTGCTTCTTGTTATAATGCTTCAGTGTGGTGTAGTGGTTAGGAGTGGTAGTCTCGTAATCTGGGGAACCGGGTTCGCGTCTCCGCTCCTCCACATGCAGCTGCTGGGTGACCTTGGGCCAGTCACGCTTCTTTGAAGTCTCTCAGCCCCACTCACCTCACAGAGTGTTTGTTGTGGGGGAGGAAGGGAAAGGAGAATGTTAGCCGCTTTGAGACTCCTTAAAAGGGAGTGAAAGGCGGGCTATCAAATCCAAACTCTTCTTATCTCCTGGGCTTCAATTTCCCATAAATCAGCCCTTATTCACTGGCCTTCAATTAAAATATACTTTCATGCATATTTTGCAACCTCCACTTACTGAAACTGTAGCTAAGGCGTGTGTGTGTGTGTGTGTGTGTGTGTGTGTGTGTATCCTTTCAAAAATGCCTCCTCTGGGTGACTTGTGCATTGGGAAAGCAGAGAGCTCCATAACACATTTCATTCACAGTGATTTTAGCTTTCTGTAATGTTTGTAATATTTAACCATAATGGCTCTGTCTGATTCTCAGTAGACAAAGCTATTACAACCCAGCAGGGTAAGTGCCTGAAACGGAAAATATTGTAACAGTTAAACCCATCTATAATTTGATCTCTTTGCACTTAAAAAAAATATCTGAGAATTCACGAGTATTACTGTTGAATCTAAAAAACTCAAAATCTCTCTCCAAAATACTGAAGGTGTATTGCAGCCCGTGGTTTAATGAAGAGCCCAAAATTTATTAAAACCAAACTTATGCTCCAGGAAGTTCAAACCAATCACTTATAGTTGCTTTTCCTGACAAAGTCACCAAACCATACATTTCCACCTCCTTTTTAGCTTTTGCTCATATTGTTTTGCCAAAGTGGTTTTTTATTATTATTTTGGACTTTTTTGGAAGTTGGACTAAAAAAGACGTTAGAAAATCTACAATTCTTCTTTAAAAACATGTTTTACATGATACCCATATTATTGGCTAAGATTTACTTATGAATCCTGTTTTTTGCTATAACCATTTATCATGGAAGCTGTATCTTTACTATGTCCCACTCTGCATATATGTATCCTAAACAACTAATGAGACATGTCTAACAAGATTCCTAAATACTTCTGTTCACAAATATCTCCTTCAGACCAAATCATACTGAATTTTGATTGGGTCACGGCAGCTGCAAACTGCTACAAAGCAGGTTGGGTGGACCTGAATTGATTTGGAACTAAAAAAAGTTTCTCTAAAGCTAGATAGTCTCCATAGTGTTGCAGTTATTCATCATAACAAGTGAATAGGAGTACAATATTGGCTTTCTCAATCTGGGTGCAGATCAGGTCCAGAATGATCCAAACCAAATCAGGTCCAGATCATCCAATTGGGACCTGAATCAGATTGGCTGGAGGGCCGGGAAAAACTTCAGTTGCTGCTGCCACAGAGGAAGCAGAGAGGAGGTCCAACCTGCATTGCAACTATGGACCTGTGGGGAGGAAGGGTGGCAAAAGTCACCTCTTGCAACTTTAATTTGTCTGGGGATAGAAGTTCTCATTGGCACTGATGAGGTTATTTTAGCTGGGGGATATTTTTGTCAGAGTCACGGGGAAGGGAGAGCTAACGCCTTTTCCTGTATACCATGGTGCTAGTTCAGATTAGGGCGACCCATGCCAGCAAGTGAAATGTAACATGTAGATTGGCCCTTTTAGAGTTCTCTTACTCTGTGACCTCATTTCTTCCGAAAATGATGAAAGAGTCCAAATAAAAAGCTCTGGTACAGACCAGGAGGCTATCAAGGTTCAAGCAGGAACACCCTGCTTTAAGCAGAGAAGGGCTTTGAAACAAAATAAACAATGTCAGAATACCAGCCAATGTTAATTGTTTAATAAATAAAAAGGAACTCTTGGATTATAAACGGCAGAGTGGCTACTTTTCTTCCTGTCCCATTGTTATACATTGCTGAGATACTGATGCAAACCTATGGATGAGCTGTCTCACAGAATTCCTTATGCAGAAGAAGGGTTAAATTTGTCATGCACTGCAGATGTCTGTGAAATTTGCACAAATTCCTTGATTGGTTTTTTCATGCAAAAATTTCCACTGAGAATAAATTTTTTATCTGAGACGTAGCTGGGCTACTTTGCCCGACTTTTTAATTTGTGGACTGCATTCTACGAAAGTTTACAGCAGGGAGATGAGGAACACAGCCATTCCGTTTTGAATAAATGTACTCAAAGGCATTTATAGAATGACCTTGAGTGAATAAGTATAAACATTCCTACTTTGGAGGTGCGAAGAGCACATTCTCATCATATGGAACAGTTCTAAGCTACTCTGGCTCTTTTAGTTAAAATGTAATATTAAAGGTAAAGGTACCCCTGACCGTTAGGTCCAGTCGCGGACGACTCTGGGGTTGCGGCGCTCATCTTGCTCTATAGGCCGAGGGAGCCAGCGTTTGTTCGCAGACAGCTTCCGGGTCATGTGGCCAGCATGACTAAGCCACTTCTGGCGAACCAGAGCAGCACACGGAAATGCCGTTTACCTTCCCACCGGAGTGGTACCTATTTATCTACTTGCACTTTGACGTGCTTTCGAACTGCTAGGTGGGCAGGAGCAGGGACCGAACAACGGGAGCTCACCCCATCGCAGGGATTTGAACCGCTGACCTTCTGATCGGCAAGTCCTAGGCTCTGTGGTTTAACCCACAGCGCCACCCGCATCCCTCTAAATATTAGAAATAACCTAATTCTTTGAAAGTGCAGCCCAATCCTCTCTCCATGTTTGCTCAGGTTGAATGGCCATCTGTCATGGACGTTTTACTTGAGATTCCTGTATTGCAGAGGGTTGAACTAGATGGCCCTCGGGATCTCTTCTAGCTCTACAATTCTGTGAGTCTGTGATAAGTCCCATCCACTCTCGAAGGACACACAAGAACCTACCTTTTAAGTGTGGATGGTCCCTCTGTTTTTAATCCTTTCAATGAACAGGCGACTCCTCTGCAGCACTGCGATCCTTCCGGCAGAGGAGTCTACATTGCAGCTACTGCTAGCTCACTAAGTTCACACTGGAAGTAGCCGAAGAGCATTTCTGTGGTTCTTTCATTCACCTTTATGGCATTCCTGGGAGATCGGCTACTCGCAGCACCAGGCAAACCCACCTAATGAGTTCACAGTTGAAAGCTTAACTCCCCAGGACCCAAGTCCAAAAGACACGTTATCCATTGAATCATACGAGTTCTCAGTGGCAATTTGGAACATCTGACAACCCTCAGCTGCTGGTGAATTTTATGCCATTTTCATTATTACAGGAAAACTTCACTCATCTGTATTTGTCTTTCTCAAACGATTATGAATTGAGGACTACAACTCCATAAAATTTATATTTTGTCATCCAGTTTGATTGGTGAAATTATGTTATTGAGAAGGATTCCAAGATCACATTATCCAGAAAAGAGTAATGCACTACACCCAGTGGAAGAACAATACATGTTCTTATCTATACAGGCAGGCAATCAATTTTGTAGTGCATATATCAATAGAAGCTGGAGGCCTGCTATTGGCAGATCAGGTAGATGAAATCTTGATACTACCTCTACTAGCAATGATCACCAAAGTAGAATTTATAGAGGGCAGGAACAAAATGAATTAGACGGTGCTGCTCTTAGCCTGCTGTCCAACTCCAGAAATTGTGATGTACAAAGGAAAAACTCCATGCGGGGAGTGGAGGATTAGCTATATATTCTGTAATTTTCACGCATAGCATACTGGAGAGAATGGAAGCCTGCAGAATAGTGCCATTAAGGACGTCTAACACTGTGCAGACTGTGCTGATATTTCCCTTGACCCCTTGCTTCTTCTTCCACTCTCTCCTATTGCTATTCTGCCACCCTCATCAACTTTCTCCCTTTCTTTTCCTCATCTTTTCACCGGTTCTCCCCTTACCTGTGCTGCAAGACTCTCTTAAGTCACGTGACTTTCTTAGTTTCAAGTTCGTTGGATTCTTAGCTGAATCATTAGAAGCCAATTTTGGCATTAATTGGAGTAGTAGTAGTAGTAGTAATAATAATAATAATAATAATAATAATTATAATATTGATAGCAGACCCTCCAAGTTTCCCTATTTTCAGGGACAGTCCCAGATTTGCAGAAGCCATCATGGTTTCTGATCTGATCCCAGAATGTCCTGCTTTTCTTAGGATGTCCCTATTTTCATTGGAGAAACGTTGGAGGGTATGGCACAGGCGTAGCCAGGATTTTTGTCAGGGGAGCAGGCTGTTGTTGAGGGGGCAGGCTTTTGTTAGGGGAGGCAGAACCTCAGATTTGTATTGATTTGTAATCATTTAGTGGGGCAGCTGCCCCCCCCGCCTATGCCCATGGGGTATAGTATGTGACCCCCAAGCCACGGAGATAAGTAACTGTACAACTTTTAGAAGGCATCTGAAGGCAGCCCTGTATAGGGAAGTTTTTAAGTGTTTTATTATGTTTTGATATATATTGGAAGCTGCTTAAAGTAGCTGGGGCAACCCAGCCAGATGGGCGGGGTATCATCATCATCATCATTATTTTGTTTAGTTGTGTCCGTCTCTTCGTGACCCCATGGACCAGAGCACACCAGGCACTCCTGTCTTCCACTGCCTCCCGCAGCTTGGTCACACTCATGCTGGTAGCTTCGAGAACAATGTTCAACCATCTCGTCCTCTGCCGTCCCCTTCTCCTTGTGCCCTCCATCTTTCCCAACATCAGGGTCTTTTCCAGGGAGTCTTCTCTTCTCATGAGGTGGCCAAAGTATTGGAGCCTCAGCTTCAAGATCTGTCCTTCCAGTGAGCACTCAGGGCTGATTTCCTTCAGAATGGATAGGTTTGATCTTCTTGCAGTCCATGGGACTCCCAAGAGTCTCCTCCAGCACCATAATTATTATTATATAAGATGTCCCTATTTTTATCAGATAAAGATTGGAGGGTATGTGATAGTACTTTGGAGAAACAATACAAGTGGGTAATATGCTACATGGAGTTATTAACAGTTACCCTGGATAGAGGAGAGTTCACCTCATATACTTGTTTGAAAAGCAAAGCAAAGCAAAGCACCCCATGAAGACATGTCAATGGCCTTGTGATACAGCTGTGAAGTGATCCACAGTCATGAGATATGCAAATGAAGCACCACTGGGCCTCGTGCTGGGCATGTGTTCAAGGGTACTGCCCAGCCAGACTTGTGATGTTTAACTGCAGCTGTTTCCAGCCTGCAATTTGTTCTTTTCCTCCAAGAGACTGAGGAAGCAGCTGTATAGGAGAACCTGTGAAGGTCTTGGGCGAAAGGCACACTAACCCAAATTTTATTTGTAACTTAAGAATGCATTGTTTACAACAAATATTTAATATTTGGCATATTTTTTTAAAAAAATATGAAAACAGGTTTATATAAACACCCAGCTTTTACTGAAGTGCAGGTGTGTATATTATTTTTCATATGCTGCATGCAGCCCATAGCGTTTACATTATACTTATGATTACTTTATTTCTGTCTTACTTTTTTAGGGCAAACGCTCAGAAGGCAGCCTATAGTAAAAAAAAATGTCTAAAGCAAAACAAATGAACAAACAGCATTAGATAAAATCATATGTATAGGAAGCTTGTTGTAAATTCAATAAAAAGATTGGTGCACGAAAACTAAGACCTGGAGTCTACTGAAAGGCCCTTGTAGAAGGAAATTCTACACGTGCATGACTACCACTGGAAAGGCACAGCCCTGGGTACCCACTAACCTAACCAGGCCAGAGACCAGGATCTCTTAAGGTTGGTGGTCACATCCACACCATACATTTAAAGCACATGTATTCCCTCCAAAGAATCCTGGGAACTGTAGTTTGTTAAGGGTACTAGGAACTGTAATAATAATAATAATAATAATAATAATAATAATAAATTTTATTTATATCCCGCGCTCCCCAGCCAAAGCCGGGCTCAGGGCGGCTAACAACAATAAAACAGTACAAATGTACAGCACAAACAACACTCTAAAATCATTCATTATAAAATTAATTAATTCAAGCCACTGACAACCATTGGGCCAGAGCTCCGCGAAGATTGCCGAGGGAGGGAGTCAGGCTGTGCCCTGGCCAAAGGCCTGGTGGAACAGCTCTGTCATGCAGGCCCTGCGGAAAGATGTTAAGTCCCGCAGGGCCCTGGTCTCTTGTGACAGAGTGTTCCACCAGATCGGAGCCACGGCCGAAAAAGCCCTGGCTCTAGTTGAGGCAAGCCTAACTTCTCTGTGGCCTGGGACCTTCAAGATGTTTTTATTTGAAGAACGCAAGTTTCTCTGTGGGGCATACCAGGAGAGGCGGTCCCTGTAGCTGTGTGAGAGATAAGCTACAGTTCTCAGGATTCTTTAGGAGAAGCCCGTGTGCTTTAAATGTGTTGTGTGGATGTGACCCATGTTACAGCCCGGGCAAATTCACACGGGTGTAGACTGTGACACAACCAGGTGCTTGATAAACCCAGTGGAGCAAAAAAAGGCTCTACTGCTTTGGACTCTGGTCACCTGAGCTGTGGGAAACGTCAAGGTTCTTTGAGACTTAACAAGGATTCTTCCATGAGAAGACTGATAACGGGAGACCCCTGAATATATACTCCTTAGGGACAAACATGGAGCGGGTGGCTGCCAACATGTGATGATGGTGCCTTTTCCAACCTTCTTGCATCAGGGTTTCTGTCATTTTGTTCCATTTTGTAATTTTTACCGAGATGGGAAGAATTATTTGCACCACGTTAGCATTGGGCAGGGGAGTTCCTGTATACCTGTATACAACTGCAGTATGCTCCCCCCCTCCACCTGCACTTTCTCAAAGAGGAACATTTATCAAATTCCTAGGTGATGCCTACCAATAGGGATGGGCAAAAATGTCCATTTCTCATTTTTCTAATCTTAAATTCAGCTCGGTTTGTGAAAATTGTAGTGTGATTCTTTTCTTAACATTCACATTTTTGAATGCAATCTTGCCCAACGTGTTATGTTTGCAAATCAATTTTCCCATTTTTTGTATTTTTTTGTATATTTTGTATATTATTTCCACCAATATATGCATTTTTATGCACGCTTCACCTTAGTGCTTGCAGTTTTGTACACATTATTTAGACAACTGCATCTCAAAATTCAGAGAAGTGCAAATTTCAAATGATGACTGTGTTTTGGTGCTCGTATTGTTTCAGAAAATGCAATTTTGGTAGGTTTGACTTTAAATGTGGGTGGTTCCCTAGACCAGATGGCTGGGAGGTCGCCTGCTCTTGATGCGGTTACACTTCCTATGAAGGAGCAGGTTTGCAGTTTGGGGGTACTCTTGGATCCTTTGCTGTCACTCGAGGCTCAGGTGGCCTCAGTGGCCCAGAGTGCCTTCCATCAACTTCGTCTGGTGGCCCAGCTACGCCCCTATCTGGACAGGAATAGCCTAACTACTGTTGTCTATGCTCTGGTAACTTCAAGGTTAGATTACTGCAATGCATTATACGTAGGGCTGCCTCTGAAGACAGTTCGGAAACTTCAGCTAGTGCAGAATTCAGCGGCCAGGTTGCTCACTGGAGCAAGACGGTTTGCACATATTACACCGATCCTGGTCGGACTGCACTGGCTACCAATTAGTTTCTGGGCCCAATTCAAAGTGCTGGTTTTGACATATAAAGCCTTAAACAGCTCAGAACCGCAATACCTCAAGGACCGCCTCTTTCCATTTGAACCTACCCAGACCCTGAGATCATCTTCTGAAGCCCTCCTTTGTGTGCCTCTTCCTTGAGAGGTCCAGAGGGTGGCAACACGAGAACGGTCCTTCTCTGCAGTGGTTCCCAATCTGTGGAATGCTCTCCCCAGGGAAGTTTGCCTGGCCCCTTCATTATAGAGAGTTTGGATTTGATATCCCGCCTTTCACTCCCCTTCAGGAGTCTCAAAGCGGCTAACATTCTCCTTTCCCTTCCTCCCCCACAACAAACACTCTGTGAGGTGAGTGGGGCTGAGAGACTTCAAAGAAGTATGACTGGCCCAAGGTCACCCAGCAGCTGCATGTGGAGGGGCGGAGACGCGAACCCGGTTCGCCAGATTACGAGACTACTGCTCTTAACCACTACACCACACTGGCTCACACTATACACCTTTAGGCATCAGGCAAAAATGTTCCTATTTAACCAGGCCTTTGGTTGACCTGACTGACATCCTATACCCTTTTAAAATGTGGCCTTTTGGGGGGGGGTGTTATTGGGTTATTGTTTTAATTTTAATTTTATATATTGTGATCTTTTTTGTGAACCTCCCTGAGACCTCTGGGTATAGGGCGGTATATTATTATTATTATTATTATTATTATTATTATTAAATATGAACTTTATAAAATTCCCTCTTTGTTCCTTTCTTCTCAGTTGATATTGTATAGCCAAAGCAATGTCCACCAAGCTTCCTTGTTCATTTGCACGCAGAAAAAGGATCCAACATTCTCATGAATTTTGCTTTCATGTTAATACAGGCATATGAACCTTGCACAGAGATGACACCATCTATGCAACTGAGTTCGGTCAGCGAGGACATGAAAAGTGGTGTGCTTGATGGCTGCTCCCCAATTATGGAATTTTGTCAGGATAAGACAGAAGAAAATGCAACTTCAAACAATATGCAGTTATGGGATTCACTAGCAGGACATGTGTTGAATGCCACTCATTTAGATGGCCTTAAAGAAGGATTAGACAAATTCACAGAGGAACACTCGGCTTAATGCACACTGTGAATACAAGTTCCTAGATTGCAAACTGTATGGGAAGGGCTGTTGTTTCCATGTCCTGCTTGTGAGCTTACCAGTAGCATCTGTTTGGCCACTGTAGGAAACAAGAAGCAAGACTAGCCAGGCCTTTGATCTGATCCAGCAGGGCTCTTGTTACTTACAGTAAGTAACTCATTTCTGAGTCTGCAAATTCCAAACCTCAGCACCTTTCAGAAATGTAGCAAAACCTACCCGTTTGGACTGACCTTTAGACCATTGTTAAGATGGCAAAGAAGAGGGAATTTTACTGAATTAGATTAACTTGTTCTATTCCACTTACTTCCCTGTGTTATTGACCTATACTGTACATCTAAATAAATGAATAAAACAGCATAGTATCGTGCAAATAGTAGGGGGGTTGTGGGGAGCTGTGCCCAGAATTGCAGACGAAAGATGGGAAGGCATATTTTCCTCCTGCCCTCTTAGGAGAGAAGCATCAATTCACACTGATAGGGGTAATATTGTAAGATGAACTAGAATTCCACACTTGTTGTCACCTGTAGAAATATAATGAAATGCCATTCTGTAATTAATAGAGAGGGAAATATATCAAGCCATAAAATATGGAATTGGGGCAGGCTGCTAGCCTGAGGATATAGTTTCTACAAAAAGGTTATTTTTCATAATTTACATGTTGTTGTTTAAAGGGGCAAAAAGGAAAGAAAAAAAGGTTGCAAAATGCTGCAGGAGTCCTATTAAAGCCTTGTTTTCACAGCACTTTCATGATGCTTGTTTATGTTTAAAGGGCGGAATGGGGGGGGGGGGGGGACAGTGAGGTGGAACGGTTATTGACCAGATTGATCATGGGAACAAATCTGCCGGTGGTAACCTTGTTTAATGATATGTTGCTGGGCGCAGCACCTTGCTGAGGCTGTGATTCTTCACCGGCTGGGCCCGCATGATGGATCACGGTAGGAGGCTGATGGTGCAATCACTCACTGGCCGCCACTGACACCTGCACCAGTCTGACACCCATCCCCTCTGGATGGATCAGCTGGCCTGCTCAGCCTATTGGGACACACAGCCATCCCACTAAGTGGCAAACGGAAGTTCTTTATCTACCTTGCAACTTCTCTTTGGAGGACGTTTTCCTTTCGCCTTCTCTTTATTAGATGCAAGTATTCCACTCTGTGCAGCTCAGTAATCTCAAACCATCATGACAAATTGATAGGGGGAAATAGCTGTCTATGTAACAGACAGAGCTATATACCTATAGGTAGACATACATACTAAACAAGCAGCATTAAGAAATATCAGTTTCAGTGTGTGAGAAAGCACACCTGCAAATTTTGGGTAGGTGCTTCCTGAGTTTCCTTAGCTTGCTGGAGAGATATTTTTTTAAAAGAAGATTAAAATCTCAAAGGAACACAAGAAAGAAGGTCTGTTGGCCCCAAGTGTTTTGGAAAAAAATTTAATGAGAGGAAATACAAACAATGTTTAAAGATTTTTTTTAAAAAATGCCCAATATTGATGAAACAAGCTATGAACCTTAGATACACAAATCGGTATCCTCAACCATGCTTCATTGCCAAATGAATCCAGGATATAACCTGGTATATATAAGGCTTTTTAGGATTACAAGATTTGGAGTTATGATAATAATGATATCAAGTGGTATGTACTATTTAGGCTGCAATTCTAGGGCTTGGGGGAGGAAGAAATCAAAGGTTCTTTAACTGTATCTTTAACTGCACACCCCTCTGTCCTTCTTCTGGTTTATTTTTGTTTTGAACTACTTTCCCACCCCTTGGGAAAAACAAGAAAAAATAAATGGGTTTGAGCTGCAACAGCATTTTTTTTTGGGGGGGGGAGGAGAGCACTGGATGCTTAAAATCCAAGCTTCAAAGCCAGTCTGCCCTGGTATATCCCCAAAGAGCCCTTAGCATGTCCCCATTTTGGCTCTACTGGTGTGGAACCTGAGCTTTGGCAAGGCTGGGGCTGCAGAAGTTTCTGTGGCAGTTTGGAAGGCAATCTAATATATACAGTGTTGGAGCTCTGTCTCTCTCTCAAACCTTGGGAGAGGAAGAGCTGATGGCCCCTGCTATACCTTCTCAGGTGCCACAGAATTTCAGGATGAAAATATTCTTCTAGTGTTCATGGTACCTTGAGGAAGAATCTTTAAAAATGTGCTGGGACGATATATTTTTCCTTTGAGATTTGGTTGTCTCCAGTGTTATTTTTCTAGAGAAAGTGGTGCCGGAACTCACCATGAATGCCTCACCTGTTCTCTTATAATGGCAATGGCATCCACCTGAGAGGTGCTGGAACTGAGTTCCAGCTGAAAAAAAGCCCTGGTTGTCTCCAGCTCAGTTTTACTCAAGAGGAGATCCACTGAAATTAATGAAATTGATAAAAGTATGCATGTTGTGGGGAAAGTGGATAGGGAAAAGTTTTCCTCCCTCTTCTTTAACATCATAACTCTATGGTTACCAGATTTTTTTCAATGAATCCGGGGACACTTTTTTTTCCTTTTGAAGCTGAGTAGCAACAGAGAGTCAGTAGTGGGGATGGTGAGGCAAAAGACCCTGGGCCCAAACACACATGCATATTGTATAAAGGTGTAAAGCCCTTCTTTCGCACTGTGAAACATAAATGCACAGTTTTTTTAAAAACTGGGCAACGGCACGCTGCCCGCCCGTGACTCCTGAGCCTTCCCTGATCTCTTTCCCCCTTTGTTTTGACAGATCAGGGGAGGCTCAGGAGTCACGGGCGGGCAGTCGTTGCCCAGGAGGGGCCAGCCTGTTAGTGCAGTTGGTTCTGGCTGGCTTCAGGAGCTGCTCGCTGCCGTGGCGCAGGAAAAATGGCGGGCGCCACGGCAGCGAGCAGCTCCTGAAGCCAGCCAGAGCCAACTGCGCTAACAGGCTGGCTCCGGGCTGCTGAGGCTGCTGCCGCCATGTTTCTCAGGGACAGATTTGCAAATCTGGGGACATTCTGGGGACGGAATTTGTCCGGGGACAGATTTGCAAATCCGGAGACTGTCCCCGGAAACCAGGGACGTCTGGTAACCCTAAACTTGCGGGCATTTAACGAAGCTGCATGTTGGAAGATTCAGGACATATAAAAGAAAGTACTTCCTTGAGCAGCACATAGTTGAACAATGGAGCACACTCCCACAGGAGGCAGTGATGCTGTCAACTCAGATGGATTTAGAGTAGGATTAGAAAAATTAATGGAGAAGGAGGCTGTGCTCTGCACCCACAGTTGGAGGCAGCAATGCTTTGGAACACCAGTTCCTGGAAACCACACGAGGGGAGAGTGTTCTCATTCTCAAATCCTGCTTGCAGGTTTCCCCATGCGCATCAGGTTATCCACTGTGAGAACAGGATGCTAGACTAGGTAGGCCATGGACTTGATCTTACGTCCTTATCCCTGCTGTTGCACTCCCAGCAATATGGTCTTCACATGAGTTTTCAGTGTATAACATATTCACTCAACTGTTGCACCATTCTACATGTCTGTATCTCTTCCCTGGGCATACAATTCTCTTCCAGATAAGATGCACTCCAATCCTCTGATGCTTTGCACACAGGAACGAGTGTACGTATGCCTGGGCACCTGCGTTCCATACAAATGGAGGGGGAAACCGTTTATAGACATTTGGGTCTCTGACGGTACAATAAAATTTTTTGTTGTTGTTGAACATGCACATGTATGTAGCAAAATATGCCTTGGTATTATTGAATTTAATTCTGTATTTTATATCCCCTTAACAGCATGAAGCTGTTAAGACAATGAACATGTTTTTTTTTCCAGCTGTAGCATCTGGCTACTTGGCAGGCTCACTTAGTAGTTGTGTTGGCAGCTTTGGGTCTGCCTCTGGGCTTATCAAGGCTATGGGCTGCCAATACAGGTTCCTATTTGTTTTCTGCCTCCTATTTCTTAAGGGGTACTTATATTTGCATGTATAAAAATCTAATGAGCAAATAAATAAATAAGGTTTTTCCTGATCCCTGGCTGTGGATTCTAGTCTACCATTAGTTGGCTTCTTCTTAGAATCTTATTCTCCAGTTCATGTGTAACTAAATGATCATTCATAACAGTAAGGCTTATATTTCTATGTGTATATACAAACAGGATCTTTGTGAGCCCTTTAATGAGATAATATAATAAATGGAAGAGATCATTTTTCATCTTGCAATAATAAATGAGGTGTTAAAGGAAAATCCTTTATACGTGAGCATTTGGTAACTTTCTCCTTGCACCAAAAATGCGAGAGGATACACTGAACTGGTGCAATTACAACTCTATAGGACAAATCCGAAAATGTCTTAGGGTTTAGAGTATGGTCTCCTGAACAACCCTATAGAAAGACATTACAGCCAAACAACTACACAGTAGTACTCTCATTGATTTTAACAGGGCTTTCACAGGAAAACTTTCTGGTGAATTAGAAGCCTTTTAAAACAGGCACAATCACTTGGGTTAACCAAGTATTTCTTGATGTGGCCTTACTCAGGAAAAGCTGCAAATTGTGAGGAAAACAGTTTATTAAGAGAACTGTTACTAATTTTTTTTAAGGTGACACCAGCATGCAAAAGAAACCCTTAGTTATTAAGGATACATACTAGAGATTGTGCATGAGGCAATATTTAAATAGCTGGTTGCTTTCCCAAATCAGACATTTTTACATGGTCCTTGCTTTATAATAAGAGGTTTCAAAGAGAACACTTTGTCTTCCCAAAATCACTGAGAAAACTGTTCAAATTAAATGTGTCCAAGACTTTAGCTCCATGCAAACATTTGAGAAGAAAGGCCTGGATCAAAAGAACTGCACAAGTTGTTTGCATCTGAGGGAACTCTGGACTTAAAAGTAACATCCCCTCCCTCAAGGCCACATAGGGAGTTTGTGATATTCCATGATGATTTGCAGCCCAATACATGCAAACACCTTTGGCTATACAGTTTAAAGGTAAGCGCCTAAGAGTCCACTGGACACAACAAAGCTTTGGGTGCCCCCAAAGTAGGTCTTTGGATTCTGATCAAATCTACAATTTTTAAAAGGATTTTTGGCAAACATTTTTCACTGAATGGCTTTTGCTTAATTATAATTTTTTGGTAACCAAAGTATCTATATAACATTAGCTTCCCTGCTGGAAAATTATAAATATGTAATCTTTTGTCATCTAGGATTTTTTGACGTATCTATAAGAGACAGTTAAAATTATTCATTTATAATATCAACAAAATTATTTTGAGGTTTTCAGTGCAGCTTTTTTAGTTTCATAAAATGTTGAGCCTGCAAAACTAATAATAATAATAATAATAATAATAATAATAATGCATTGTGGGGTGTCATAATGAGCTTCAGGTAATGCTATGTGTAAAAAAAAAAATCTAATTAATTTTGGTCCCATTATTCCTTATAGAAACTCACCTTCATTTAATATAACTCAAAATGAAATATTTTTTTAAAGCAATGCTACATTTTATTTAGCAGTTGATATGAAATATGAGTTACTTATTTATTCTGATATAGTTTGTAAGGTCAGTATCATTCACTGAGGACTAACTAATACTCCCATTAAAAGAAACAGTGCATTTTAAAAATAGAAGACCATTTATGTAAATTTTCTTGCCTTTGGCCATTTCAGAGACAATGAACAAACAAAAAGATGCTGTAGTTTTGCAGAACACTTGTGAGATAGTTGTCAACTTTGATCTTACATCAATTAGTCAAGATTCTGAATGATCATAGATAGCAAAAACTAAAATCCCTTCCCTAGTTGAATAAAACTGTCAAAGATACCTACTGCATAAATTACATTGTTTCCTAAAGCAATAACCATTCTCGACTTAGATTCACTGGTCAGAGGGAATAGAATTTCAATGCAGTTTTCTTTTATAGGTAAAGAACTATGATCATTTGAGTTGTTGATGTTGTTGTTTTACCCATTTTCCACAAGAGACAGTGACAGACTATTTTTATTATCATTATTTCTTCCACCTCAAATTTTAACCAAATTGGTTCCCAAGGCAGCTTACTTTAAATCTGACTTAACAATTTAAGAAGCCACAAAATTTAATTTTTTAAAAAAGCAACAACAGGAAGCATACAGGCCACCTCAAATAAAAACATAATCAAATGTGCTAGAATAACCAATGAAAAACCTTCTTAAATAGAGTGAAAGTGTCTTAAGCCTCCAAAAAGCTTGTGAGTGGTGGCACTGAGCCTCCCCAGTTGGATTTATTGTATGCAAGATTCACTTGAAAAATCAGGCTATATATATTTTCATACACACACGAAAATGTCCAACTAATTAAAAAACAACAACAACCCTACCTTAGCCTGTAAGTAATCATTTTTTTGCACTCCTGATTTAATTAGCTTTTTGATTCTCGGATTATTACAACCTAGCTAGACCTAGAAGCTATATTTAACTTTTAGGAAATACGACCTTTTGATTGCATACAGAGAGCTAAAACTTATCAGAGTCGCTGAATCCTAGCAAAGTTTCTCTTTTTTCTCCCCCCCTACAGGTAGTACAGCACAGTGCTGGAATGACAGGGCCCCATCTGAACCATGCCCGGCTCCCCAGTCTGCACAAACCTACTCTATCAATCATGGCAGGATAATGCATAGAGGCTGCACCTGTGACAGGAAATGATTGAGTGTTGAACACAGGGCCTGCCTCGCCTGTCACTTGTGCTTTTGTATTTCTCCAGGGCCGGTTTGAGAATGTTCAGAATTTAGAGCAGGGGGTGGGAAGGAACCATGAATTCACTTGCATTTTATTTAAATTCCATTTGATTAGTCAGCGGGCCGGTGCTGCGGAAGGACCTGCAAATGAACTGCAAGCTAACAAGACCAGGATTCGGTCGAGGCATTGCAGCACTGACATGCTGTAATCGTATGAAAGTGCAAGCAATTTAGTCTAGGTGTAGCAAAATGAAAAATGCAGGCTGCAGCCAATCCATTTGATTTCTCTTACCAAAATGAGAAGTTTTCATCTTATGGAGACATCAGTGGCCCATATGGAATGGAGATAAAATAAGCAGAACTTGCAAGTCATTATTCATCTATGTTAGGAAAACGACACCAGAGAAGCACTGGCAAAGCAAAAGGCGCTTTAATTCTTCTTTGATACAGATGAATTTATATAAATGTAATGTTCAAAATTTTTGGAACTGGTTACCTATAAAGTAATCTGGATTTTTCTTTTCTTTTAAAAATCGTATAAGCAGAACACGTTACAATCTATGCCATAAAAGAACACTGGGAATTTAATTGTGCTTAATGCCGTGTCGTCTTTATGGGGATAAATTGGTGGAATCTAATTAATATCCCGCATCGATCATGTATAAATTGAGTTTGCTGTTTGTAATTCAATCAAATTCTGAAACTATTCAAGAAGTAGATTACATGCAAATCTGCAGTCTATGATCATCGTAATAAAAACAATCACCTAATAGAAGGGATATAATAAAAAACAGGTAGATTTCAAATCTAAAATTTGGGAATCAGGGACCTTGTTATTTCAGGGTTCGCTCCCATTTTCTTAGTAACTTCTTTTTAAAAAAGTTTCAGTGCTCTTGACATCTTTTATTACCTCAACATTCCCCTGTTAAGTATTTTCATCTCAAACAGTGTTGGAAATCATTTGCTTCATAGCTTATGTGAGAACAAAAGCGATTGTACCCTCCAGGAAACTCTACCATTTTTTTCAATAGGCTACACTTAACTGAAAGAACCCCAACCCCTTAGTTTTTCATTGTTAAAGATGCTTGCCAAATGTCTTCTTTCACACATTCCCACCACCCCTTGCTTTTGGCTGAATGCCTTTGCAAAAAGCAGGTCATTGTTTCTTGAGCAAGGAATCAGCTGGTGCTCAGTGGAATGCATACTAGGAGTGCGCACTGCTGCAACTGAAGATTAAAACTTAGGGACATGTGGGCTAGACGTTCTGCAGTATTTTGCACCCCCTTCCACAAATTTTCTCATCCTCGTTTCTCTGAAATCACAATGAACAAAGACGTCGGGGAAGAGCGTCACTTGCAGTTGTGTGGGTGGGTGCTATTTCCCTCCCTTAACAACTTTATCAAGAGCAATTGGGGGGGGGGGGAGAGAGACACTGATCAGCCAAAAGGAAACTAGCTTGGTACGTGTGCCTCTCCTGCACGCAAGGAAGGCGCTCTGAATATATATAGTCAGAATATATATATTCAGAATATATATATATATATATATATACCAGAGGATGCCGGCTGCGGCCTCTGCCCTTGCTCCTTCTATTCTCTCCAAGCAGCTGCAGAATGAAGCCTGCAATCTTCTCCTTTCTCTGCAGCAGAAGCATTCATTCCCTTGTCTGCCCGGAGCTTATTTATTTGCAACGGACCTCGGTCTGCAGCTGAAAGCAAAGGAAGGACGCCCAGCAGGCTTGTCTTTCTAAGCTCAGGAAAATAACTCCTCTACTTAACACACACACACACAGCCCGGCTGCCTTTCCTAGCACTGAACTTGGCCTCGTGGCTTAAAGCCCCGACCATGGGTGTTATTGCCAATGCCAAAAGAGAGCGGAGGTCTCAAAATTCCTATCACAGAGGCGACACTCGTCTTTCCCGCCATCCGCGGCCTAGCAGTGTGCGGTGAGGAGTGCCCCCGTGGCACCTGCGTTAACAGCTCTGAGACTTCCCCTCAGCCAGGGCTGTAAAAAATATCATTACATTCCACAAAAGCTCCCCTTCTTCTTCTCCTCCTTGCTTCCCCAGTCTCTTTCCTCCCTCGCTTCTCGGGCTATAAAGAGACCAGCCGCTCAAGCTGCTAGTTAGCGACCCCCCGACAAAAACCTGAGGGGAGAAAGGAAAAAAGAAGGAAGGCTGAGCTTCCCAAGTAGCCCCTTCTTATGAGGGAGAGGAGCGGGGAGGAGGGAGAGCGCGAGCGCGAGCGAAAGACAAACATCTGGGGATTGGACCATATGCTAAAGCTTTGTCTTGTCCTTCGAAGTTAGGCTGCCCTTGAAGTGATTTGTCAAGCGGCCTAGCCGTGACAGGGAGGCGATGTGGTGGGAGGGAAGCGGGACCTGGAAGCCAGGGGCAGAGAAGGTCGCCAAAGCGGGGCAAAGGGAAAGGTGAAGGGCACTCGGGGAGGGAAGGAGGGAGGCCAGGCAACCGGGAAAAGAGGAGGGTGGCAAAGGGTGCGGTGCATTATTGTGGAAGCACAGCAGCCGAGCCCTTTTAGCTTGAGGGATGATGGCCCTTGTTTGGAAACGTCGCTCCTGGTTCCTGGAAGTGGCAGACCATGCGCAGCAAGCACAAGGCCCTCAGACTAGGGTTGCCATATTTCAAAAAGGGAAATTCCTGTCGCTTGCCAAGTTGTGGAGGTGTTTTTTTTTGGGGGGGGGAGCAAACCCAAATTGTTGAGCTCTGTTAGGGGAAACCTAGACCCAAAAATAGTTTTTGAGCTGTTTCTACTGCTTTTTCCATCACGTTGCCATGCATCCAGGTTTTCCCTGACATTCTGCCGATTCAGCAAGCCTACCTGAATCAAACAGCTCTCCCAGCACATGCTCTTAAAAGGGGAGTTGCATTTCCCGTGTCAATGGCAGCTACAGTGAATGCATACTCATTTGGGGGGGGGGGGGAGTGTCCTGTTACCAGCCTGCATTAACAACATTTTAGTTGTTCTTCTGTTATTATTTTTGAGAGGCTTGTATACCCCCCCTTCCTTCATCAGTCTCCCTGTGATGGCTAGTAATTACATGCGTGCAATAGTACAAGGGGAAGTCAGAAGTACATTTGGTGTACATTTGTTGCTCTCTCTCTCTCTCTCAATTCTTTGTTTTTGTTTATTTTATTTTTTATTGTAATATATTGTGAAAAGTCTTAATAAAATATTTATTTTTTAAAAAATACATTTGGTGCCATGAATATAAGCACCCTCAGGAATATGGCATCCCAATGTGCAGACTTGGTGTCCAGGGCTTAATATGAGGTAAATACGCACTAGGCAGGATTGAGCTCTGGAACGTGTTAAAACTCAGTGTGTAAGAGAGTATCTTTGAGCCTATGTTTATTTACTAAAGTTATATCTTGCATTTGGTCCAAGGAGTTCAAGGCAGCTTACAAAATTATTTTCCCATGTCCCTATTTCCACCTCACAGCAACCTTGTGAGGTAGTTTAGGCTAAGAGATAGAGATTTGCCCAAGGTCATCCAGTGATTCATTATTTAATTTCTCTACCACTTAAATATATTAAAAATACAGTGGTACCTCGGGTTAAGTACTTAATTTGTTCCGGAGGTCCGTTCTTAACCTGAAGCACCACTTTAGCTAATGGGGCCACCTGCTGCTGCCTTTCTTTTCTCATCCTGAAGCAAAGTTCTTAACCCGAGGTACTATTTCTGCGTTAGAGGAGTCTGTAACCTAAAGCATATGTAACCTGAAGCGTATGTAACCCGAGGTACCACTGTATCTCTAAGCAGTATACAAAAAACTGAAGCAACAACAGACAACTTAAACAAAATATTACAAAAATACACCTTTGTGTATAAACATGTTACATTAATACAAAGTTACTAATCTATCCATCTGTCTATGTCAATTCATACTCCTTCCTTCTTAGCCTCCAGGTTACAAACAAACTCTCAGCTCACCCACAAAAGTCTCCTGGAAAGAGTGGATATCAACTTTAGGACTCAGCTACATTAGTCAAACAACAACACTTTGAATGTGTTATAAACATGCAACACCAGATGGCGCCAGAGAGCAAACAAATTTTCTATGCGATTTTTACATAGGGTTTTCTTTTCTTTTGTTATAAATGATTTAATTTCTGACTTATTTATAGTATTTTTTTTCTTGTGTGTAGATCCACCCTTAGTCTCTCACTCTAGACTTGCTTTTTATGGGCAGACCCAAGGTGGATGGTACTTCCTCACGTTGCCCACAGCTGGGTCTCATTCATCTGCATTTGCCACAGCCAGTTCCAGGTGCAACAGGTTTGTTGAGTTTCCCAAGGGGTCCAAAGGATGGGAAGAGGGGCCCCCTCCACTCATAGCTCTTTCTTCACACTCTGTCCCCTTTTCCTCTAGCTACTTTATGTCTTAGGGGGCATTTGAACCCAGGTCTCCCTGGTCCTTGTTTAACACTCTTAACCACTGCTGTACAGTAATTCCCATATTCCTTTCCCTGACCATTGTTTAACTAAAACTATCCCATGGATTTTGGGGCTGCACATCACCCTTGAGTACAAAGCTTCCAGATAATATTAGAGTTGGGAACATTGCTGGATTGAGAAAGCAGTGTCTAAATTTAGCTGCATCAGTGCTGGGCCATAATGCTTTGATGCCTGAGGTTGAATAGCAGATTGTAGCTCTCTACCCAACTGAGGGTGTATAATATCCAAGACTGGCCAAGTTATTTGGCACCTGAGACATAAACTCCCACAAGTACCGCACAATGGAATTCAAAATATAATAATAACAACAACAACAATTTGCTGCCCTTTCATGACTGCCCAAAATTGGCTGCTGAGGTGGACACCTCAGTCTGCTGAATGGTAGAGCCACACAAAACTGGGGCAATGAGTAGGGAAAAGCATTTCCAAACTTCAAGGCATCGAACACAGCTGTGAAATCTGTTATGTAGATCCTTTCCTATTCTAAAATAAATGCCTTGTTGTCCTGTGGAATCCACAGCCCTGCATATGCTGTTCAACTACAATTCCCATCATCCCTAACAGCTGGCCATGCTGGCTGCAGCTGATAGGAAATGTAGTCCAACAGGGTCTGAAGGGCCACATAATTTCCTGTCCTATGACATGGATCTATGTAACCAGGAAGCCCAAAGACCTCTTGTAAATTTGCAAAGACTGAGGAAGGAATAAGAAAAGAAAGAGGAAATGTGAAACAAATGCAGAGGAAAAGGCAACAGAGGTTGCGTTACTAAGAGATTGTAGAAGGGCGGCTTAAAGACATCTTGTCGGTTATCCTAAAACCTTAGAAACACATGTCCCTGTTTCACTTCACTCCCCTTTTCCTGCCTTTTCTATCAGAAAATCGGGAGAAGATGAGGATGGTGGAAGAAATGAGGCACCAGTTGAAAAAATAATAATAATGAAGGGATGGCTGATCATGCTGCCTCCTTCTTCCCTCTTTCCTTTTTGCCCGCCAAGCGTTGAACTGATTAGAGTGTAATTAAGGCCATAAAACCCTCAGCTTATCCACCTGTTTATTCACTAAAGTCTCAGGCTCATCAGGCAAATTAGCTGCTTCCAGGCTGCACGTTGGGCCTAGAGCTGGACTGATTAATGAAGTTTATTGGGAGCTGTTAAAAGCATTAACTGAAGGAAATCTCAGCAATTCGTCATATTTAAGGGATGGAAATTAAATCTCCCCATGCAAATGAGAGGAGACTCCAAAGCAGCTTCTTTTTAGAGGTTACAGAGGGGGAGTGGGGGTGGCTGGCTGGGTGGGAGGTAGGGAGGAATGGATGAGTTTTATTCACCAGGCTGCTTTGTGTCTGTCTCTGTCCCTGGGGCAGCTGACCCCAGAGCAAACGCTGCTTCCCAGGAGCCATTACCCACCCTCGTAATGGAGCTCATTTAGTGTTTGGGTAAAAACATAAGACAAGGCCTTGATTGGGCAGGCTGCGGTTCTTAGAGTGACAGGGCCCAAGTGGAACGACCAGGCCGAGAAAGGCAGTTCCCTATCCACTTGAGATGTCTGCAACATGTGATTTCAAATAATGACATTTTAGCAGTTGCAATGACTTCATTATCATCCAGCTTGGCAGCAGCTTTATAATTTATTTTGCACTCTTCGTTGGTAATCTGATCTGAAAACCGAACAAGATGCTTGAAAATGTTTTTTGTCTGGAAGCTGCCCTTTGTATCCCAGGAAGCTGCCTTATCACATTGCCTCAGAACTGGCTCCGCTGACTGGCATTAGCTGTCTTTTCCATCTCTAACTGAATATGCTCCAACATTCCTCAGATGAAAATAGGGACACTTCCCACTCTGCCCCCATCCCCTCAAACTGATCCTCCTAGACCTCACATTTTTTGTGTCGCCTGCCCCAGACAGAGCATTTCCTCTCAGAAAAAGGGCGAGTGCCACCACCACTAAGGCAACAGGACGCAACGTGCACATCCTCCAACGTCCTGAGAAAACCCGTTAATCCTGATTTTATTTTATTCTTTGGTAGATTTGCAAAAAGAAAGACGCACACTGATAAGGGAGGAGGCCAGTGGCAGTGGAGAGGCAAAAGGATGCTCCTTTAAGTCACAGCTGCTGCCATTGTCGTTGCTCAGGACAAGCGCTAGCTCATCCTCCTCCCCAAGCTAGGCAGTGGTGCGGGCAAGGGAAATAGGGACATTCCAGGATCCAATCAGAAACCAGGATGGCTTTTTGTAATAACGAGACTGTCCCTGGAAAATCGGGACACTTGGAGGGTATGTAAAGGGAGATGTCAGGGACTGAACTGGAGTCCCTTTTCACACAAAATTTGTCTTCTGCGAAACTGTTTTTTTCATATAACCTAGGAGGAAACATTAGCTGCTGGTGGCATTCTTAAAGAAAGTCATCCCTGTAAATGAGACTGATAAGAATAAAAGCCAAATGAGAATTTAGACGAAGCCTAAAACTGAGCTAAAGCACTTCCTCATAAGATCCATGACATGGAAAAACAAAGTCCTTGTGTGGACTGAGTGGGATCAATTTAATGTTTTCTGAGAGAGTTGGGTAGCAAATGAAGGGCCTCTTCTGAGGAATCTCTGAGAGACCTAGTCTCTTGGGGATCCGGCTAAGCAGCATGTACCAAAAGTGTCCTCCCACTCTGGGGGTAAGTACTACTGGATACAGGGGAAAAGTAATTGTTCAAAATTCAGGTATAAATCTGATGCATGTTTCTGTTTCATGCATGTTCCTCTGCTACTTTAATGCTCCTTGTTGTCCTGTGGCTTTCTAATTTCTGTTTCTGCAGCTCAGTCACAGCTCTTGTAGGCAGACTCTTGTTGGCTTGGGTCAACCATTTCCTGCAATCCCAGAGGTTAATATGTAGGAGGGCAATTGACTTTATTCTTGGGAAATTCTCTGGGGCAGTTTTCTGCCATGGCCAGAGGCAATATCTTGGCAGCCTCATCTTGGGAGGTTCATAATATGGGCCTCTATCACAGTAATTAAAGATACATTAACCTGTTTTTATTTCCTCCTTTGAGTCCTTGAAGAAACACATTGCAAGTGAAACTCAAAGTCAAATCAATTGTAAAGAATGAATAGTTGCAATGAATTTCAAAGACTCTGAGAAAGATCAGGTACCCTTTTATAATCAACAGATTATTTTATGAGTTTAATTCACAAAACAAATTACAACTTGTTTATTTAGTAGCAGTTGTATCATCTAATTAAAAAAGTAAATCTAGGTGTTTCACAATGAAACAGCTCCATCTAAACAATGTAAAATAAGAATCAACATTTTAAAATACAGTCTGAAGGGCTAAGTAGGAGATGTTGCCAGAGAACCTGTCCACACAGTGCATCCACAGTTGGGTAACAAGGAATTTTATATTGTATTTAGTCCCCCAATACGGATTTTTCCAGAATTTAAAAAATCCACATTTACTGTTGAGAAACTGCAGGCTGCCTGCTGAATGGGGAGAGAATCAAGTGGACAAAGTACAAATATTTAAGGCACTTATGGCTTCAAATTCATGTTAAACTGCCATATGGATGAGCCCTAAACTATGACAGTATAACTTGAGTTTCTCTGATTATTATCAACATGTTTGAATTTGGTTTATATCAGTAAAGTGTTGTGTAGTCTAAACTGGCTGCCTTGTAATTAAATATCTCTTCCAAACATTCTCACCTAGGACTCAGCTATACAGCTGCAAATAAAATGTTTTAAAGTGCATTATACAAATGTGACACTAGATGGGGATGATGAGCTATGGCATATTCAATATATTTTTCAAAACATTTTTTTAAAAAGCATTTTCACGACTTTTAAAAAATATGTGTCTAGATTCCACCTCAATAACAACAATCACAGATGGGATAAAAACCATGAAAAAGTCAAAAGGCACTTTTTGGTGTAATATGAAAATACTCTTGGTTACAGCGATCCTTGCTAAACTGAGAAAGTAATGTGCATTCTTCTGCCAAGCTGTGGATTTGCAGATATCAAATAAAAGGGAAAGATCATAGAGTTAGGGGCTCACAGAAGGGCCCTATGTAAGCAAAATGTATTTCCGCCAAAATAGAAGCCCTATTCACCCACGGTATTATTGGAATTCGGAGCAGAAATTAATGGGAAATTGTGGGTTAGCACTTTGGTTTCTGACCCAGATAAGACACAAATTGGGAGAGGTTAAAGAGGTACACTTTGGATACCTGTGGCTGTTCACTTTGGCCTCTGGTAGACACTGCTATCCTCACTAGCATGCTCATTATCTCATACAGTACTTGAGAGGACAGGGTGAAGGGTAGTCAGAATTTCCCTGGAAGAACTAGCAGTCAGATGAAAGGAGGAGCAGTAGAAGAAGTGGAGAGGGTGTTGGTGTGAATAGCCTTGCCCTGGAATTCCCTCCCTGCTTAAACGGGGTTTACAGTGGTACCTCGGTTTTTGTGTTTCCTGTTGCACTGCTAATTTGCATCCCCCCATTGTAATTCAAGCCTTCCGTTTCTGATTGCAGTGTTCGGAGGTGATATTTGGAGCTTATATTTGGTGCTTTTGTTTTTGCTATTTATTTTGCGTTTTTGGTTTTGAGGCTTTTTCAGTTAATTTGATTGATCAATTGATTGATTGATTGATTGTGTGACTGCGGAAATGGATAAAAGCCCCCATCCAAACAATGACTATCATCAGTGCAGGTAAGAAATTGCTTTAATTTTAATTTTTATCATCTACAATACTGTTTTACTTGTTTTATAGTATAGTACATTGATTATTGCTTTCATTTTATGGATCAGTGGTCTCGTTAGATAGTAAAATTCATGTTAAACTGGTGTTTTAGGGGTTATTTTTAAAAGTCTGGAATGCATTAATCCATTTTGCATTACTTTCTATGGGAAAGCATGCCTTGGTTTTGGAACGCTTTGGTTTTGGAACAGACTTTTGGAATGGATTAAGCTTGAAAACCAAGGTACCACTGTATTCAGGAAAAATAATCTTAAATCATGTGTAATTTGCCTGTTGATCAAAAGTTTCCTGAATTTAAAGCGTGAGGGGAAGAAAATGGAAAAGAAATGGAGGTTCAGTTCACTACAGTTAGAAACATTGGACCGGATTCAACTAATGAGTCTCACTAGCAGAAGCTCATGCAAGGACATTTCCCTTCCCCCATCTCCACTCACATGTGCCCCCATGCTCCCAAATAGGCTTGAGACGGTCAGGAAAACCCCCAGAACAGTGGGGGGGGGGAGAAAAGGGGATCATTCCACCTTGCAAGCTGAAATGCTAATCTTTGGACATAGTGCCAAGCTGAATTCCTCCCATTGGGTTGGATCCAGATTTCCCTTCCACCAACTGGAGCATCCCTTAACCGAGTTCCTCTCAAAGGATGATGCATCCATCCATGGAGGAAGAGATGATTGTTCCTCCCTTTGTATCCATTCTCTCTTTAGCAATGGGATCCTTCTTTCCCATCCATGGAAGGTGAAGTCTGGATCCTATCCATTTTTAGAAGTTTACCAATAAGTTTCAGCTCATGTCATATCGTTCTTTGTAACCACCAACAAAGACAAGATAAAGAAGGAAAGAAGGATTGCTTTAGTGCACTTCATACTTGGGTTTTTCCTGACTAGAGATCTGGTTATTCACTGCAGTTATTTGATTAACATTTTTAAGCAGTTTATCCACCGTAATATTTACCTGTTTCAGTGAGTTGTGGGGAAAGGGAATTTCAATAAGAAACTGAAATTGGGTTTGCTAGTTTGCTCAAGGCTTCCTGCAGTTTTCTGTTTGTACAGAACTTTCCCCCGCCCAATAGGATGGCTAGCATCTGCACACCTGTCATAAAGCAGTACAACTATTTCCAAATACGCTTGATAGAAAATAGCTAAAATTATCTCTTAAGCAAATCAATTTAGTGTAAGATTATGCAAGCCTTTGACTTACATAGAACTCCGCCTTTGACAAAATGGATAATAATTTTCAGCCAAGATTGAGAACCAGCAAATACAATGAATGTATGTGCTTGAGAAATGTACACATTGTCCCCAATAGCTAGAGGATATTTGAGTAAATTGTGACTGTAGCACATTCAGAGTTCATCAGTTTCCAAAACTGGGAACAGAGCTTCACCACTCCTATATAATACTGCCTGGAAGCACAACACACTTTAACAGCTATTGTTCTCATGATATGGCTTATAGTTTCATTCTTCAGATAAAGTAAAGCTGCAGTCCTATGCATGCTTACTTAGGAATAAGCTCCACTGAGCACAGTGGGAGACATTTTGCTGCCTGAGGCAAAGGACAACGTGCCACCCACAACAGAAGCTGGCCAGACTAGTAGCTGAATCCAAATTCAACACTGGCAACAGGATTGCATTCTCCCCTAAAGGGCAGCAGGCTAGGTGAGCCATAGTTCATCATCTCCACCAGAGGGATTAGAAAGAATAGCCAGAGGGCTGCCGCCGCCCCTGGAACCTGCTACCTGAAGTAATGGCCTCCCTCTGCCTTACAGTAGGGCTGGCCCTGGTTGGGATTGCTTTTAAGTAAACATTCTTAGCCCTATTGAAATTGAAGGTGTTTGTTGGCTCCTGATATACCTGCACAGGTGGTTGAGTGCAAATGGGGCTACCAAAGATAAAGTATTGATTTCTACACACTTGGTATGCAGCTAAAACTGAGAGAGGATCTTGCTCATTGGACCCAGATAAGAACTACCTATCTGTCAAAGTGCCTTCTCCCATATAAACTGTCCCAGGTACTGCAATTGGCAGCATTTCTTTCTGTTGTGCCCCGAGTGGGTTTAGCCCACTGAGTGGCAATATGGTAGGGGGTCTTCCTCTGTTGTGGCTCACCGGTCTTGGAATTCCCTTCCCCTGGAGGGACAGGCAAAATGGACTATAAGGGGTTTCCTACTGCTGTTTAAAACAAAAAAACCTGTTTTGCCATCTAACTCAATATTCTCTGTACTGTACTGATTAGCAGTTGCTATTTAGTATTTCAGAGAGGAGCCTTTCCTGGCCCTTGCTGGGGAAGTTAGCATCCAGTTTGCCGTACCTGCCAAAGGCTGCTTCATAACCAAAACCTGAGTTTGCTGAAAACACCAACAAAGCTGGATGTTATCAGCATGGCAATGCCTTACTCCAAAACCATAATAATCTCACCTATAGGTTTTATGTAGACTTCAGATTGTGCTAAAGTAATGACACTCTCCACTATCCCATTGCATCAGTGTATGCAAAAATATAAGGATGGAGAATGTAATGGTATGTGTGTAGAGGCCCACAGAGCACAATGGAAGGAGGCAGAGCTCTTCCCTCCCATCTCACTGCCATTTACATTTTCTTTCAAAGTATAATGTGTGTGGGGGTGTGTGTGAACCATTGTGGTTAGGATGGATTCCAACAACAACAACAACAACAACAACAACAACAACAACAACAGATCAGTGGAAGCCTGGGAAAGTAAAAGGGTCCTTGCAGGTTACCAGAAAGACAGGAGAGTGGGCACCAGGTGAATTTCTTTGGGCAGCCTGTTCCAAGGCTGGGGCATTTCCACAGAAAAACTTCTGTGCCCTGTAACTTCCCAGTGCACCCCAGATAGCCAAGGGGTTCGGATAGGAATGGGGTAGCAATTTGATTCTGTTCACATTTAAAGGCAAACTTACCTCATTCACATTTTCCCATAAAAGATCCAAGCCGAAGCACAACCAGCCTTCAAAATTCAAATTTCTCTGAATTTTGCAATGCAGTTCTCTAGCCAAGTAATGTGTACATAAATGCATATGCTAGTGTAAAGTGTCCCTATGAATGCATGTATGAGTGAAAACAACACACAAAAGGCATTATATTGGGGAAAGGTTGCTTTGCAAACATTTTATATTAATGTGTATATTAGGAGAAATTTGCACTAAAATTAAAGTGAATTTTCATGAAGACTTCTTTAAAAAAATGCAAACTGTTGTGGAAATGCGGAGACCTGAATTTAAGATTAGAAAAATGAGAAACTGAGAGAAACCAGAATTGATGTCTGAAGTGCCTCTGATGACTGGATTTACAGTGTGGCATAGACAGGCAGAAGCAGGTCCTGAAACTTACCCTTCCCACTTTGCTCTCCCCAAAACGCTAGTTTTCTCCTACTAAGGGTTATTTCCAGACACAAGAGTTTCATGGGCAAAAGAAACAGTAAAGGAGACATGTTTTGAAATGGTGGGGGCAGGAATGAAGAAAGGGAAAGGGTTCCGCACATAATTTCTACCACCCACTCACTCATGCTGCACTTTTAAATCACCCTAGCTTTGCCTTGCTTTATATAGCAGTGATGGCAACCCAGTTCTAACACATGCTGTTGCTGTGTATAATTTGCCCGGTAGAGACCAAGGTACATCTGAGAACAGGTGAAGGGCCATGGTGAGCAGCCAAGTGCCTTGCTTTGCATGTGAATGATCCCATCGTCAGGCCTTGGTCTCTTCGGATAAAAAGGGTGACGTAGAGCAGGTGATGGGAAAGGCTTCTGCCAGACACCGTGGATAATCTCTCCCAGTCATAGTAGGCTTATTGGGCTGGGGAGCACAAATGTAGTCTGATATTAGGTAGCTTCCTATGTTCCTAATAGGAAATGGAAGCGCAATGCAAATCAGTGAAAAAATAGGGAAAGGCAACTTATTTCCAGCTTCAACATTCATACAAAAATATCATGCCTTTCAGTCTTCCACACATTGACATTATTATTTTTTAAATGATATTTATTAGAAGTTTAAAGATTACAGAAAAAAGAAAAAAAGACAACAATAAAAAAATAAAAAAATTAAAAATTCCCAGAACATACCTTACAATACATAAAAAGAAAAACATAGAAAAGCAATACAATACAGTAAAAAGAAACAAAAAGACTAAAACACACATCCAATATTCCATATCTTTACCTTTCCTTTACTTGTTTCATCGACCTCCTCACACCTCCCTTTTTTGTATTCTAGTTCAATTCACTATTTCAGCAAATTCTTTCCATCTTTCTCAATTTTTGTTCTATAATTTATCTTAACAGTCTAACCTTAATTTTTTTCGTTTTGGCCCATTATCAATCAGCTTTTACTTAATTCTTTGTTACATTTCTACTAAAACCATATAGTTTCATTCCAGCATCCTTCTAACACTCATTAATTTTACAATGTTTCTGTAAATATACTTTAATTTTTTTCCAATCTTCTTCCACCGACTCTTCTCCCTGGTCTCGGATTCTGCCAGTCATTTCCGCCAGTTCCATGTAGTCCATCAGCTTCATCTGCCATTCTTCCCTGGTGGGTAGCTCTTGTGTCTTCCACACATTGACATTAGTTGCATGGCACCCTGCATCTGCAAAACTCTCAAGTATATGAAGAAGCTTCCTGTATATTCCTTCTGGGTAATTTGTTAGTAGATATGCAAAGCAAGATTTCTTTCTGCGTACACTGTACTTGATTTGTTGCTGGCAACATTTGACAGCTCACCTGATCAGCTTTTGGCCTCATAATTATTTCAAACTGTCTTTGTTCTTTCTGTGCCTTCTGCAGTATATTTGATTATTATTTTTTTGGTCCTTATTAACTTTTTACAGCATGTTTTTCAGCTGTGGCTAAAATCACAGTGTTAATGAACCAACCATGGTAATCACTATTAGTTATCTAGGAGCTTTAATGAAGCATAATTAAAACTAACATGACATGTATGGAAAGAGCTGTTCCAAACTCTTTTATTATTATTATTATTTATATCCTGGTTTTTTTCTTGAATAGAAATTATTCCTTATTCCAGTTTTCGGTGCAATAATTGCTGCATTCAGTGAGAGCTTTTTCTTATCAGAAAACCAGAACCTGAGGGGGAAAACACCATAGTTTCCTTGGGAGGGACATTTAGCTAATCCTTAAGTCAAACACACTCAAGAAACATACTCAAGAAAATGGAAGTACATGTCACAGTGAGGAATTGCTTCAACAACTAGCATATGATTCTTTCCCCTCTTGCATGAGAATATATCAAATGAAGAATTATGGCAGATTATATATTCCATTTAGGAGATAATTGTGAACATATATGTGAATGTTTGCATGTTGAAATTCTTTAACACTCCAGATAAAACATGCTTTTTTATTATGCAAATCTCCTCTTTTCATACTTTTTGAGGAATAGATCTAGAGAGTATAGCACTTGCACTTTAAAGCAAAGTTTTTATGTCAACAGATAGCATGCAAAAAAAGGTTAATAAAGCAAATTTGCTCTCCATCCTTAACTGATGTTGTTTTAATAAGCTGCTTCAATTCGATAGACTTAGCTTTTCTTCTATCCTGCTATATTTGAACTAGCTGTTTTAAGTCACAAGTGTTCTATTAAGACATATGTAATGACAAATCTTACCTCTCCTTAAAGTAAATCCAAACTCCAGCAGCAAAAATTGGTTAATGTCATTTTAATGTCACCAGTAGATTTTAAGTACAGGATAAATCAATTATTGTAATCGCAGCCCTTGTGTAAATCACTAAAGGCAAACCAACCTCAGGATTATAAAATGAATCTTTGACAAGTATTCAAGGTTTTAGCATATTCCCAATAATGAGGATTAAGCACTTGCTATCTTGTGAAAGAAAAGTTTTATTCAGTTACTAAGGAATATGTGCGTAATCATTAAGAGAGGTCAGATTAACAAAGGTATTTTGCAAAAAAAAGGGCACCCAGTACAACATCTGGTGGAAGATCAATGATAATTTTGTCAATTCTTTTTGTAAAAGGGGAAAGATTAAGAAAGTGATAAGATAATGGAGTAGCTTAATGCTATATTTTGAAAGAATGGACAGAAATTATAATGGTATCATAAAATATAATTATATAACTTTTTGACATTTTTATGTCAAGAAAAAGACTATTCTTCCTTGAACCAAGAGCAAACAATGATTTCTGAAATCCACGGGCAATTCAGTCAATCCCAAATAAGTCCTGATTCTACATGAAGGGATTATGTAAAAAAGGCTCCAGACTAGTCTATCTGGTTCATTACAATTCCTCACACTTCACTTTTTTTGTAGCTGTATATGCGGAAAAGAAATTTGAATGTAATGTTCTGACTCGTGATGAAATCCTGTGATTATTTTTTTTAAAAAAAGACCAATCATATGTTTAATTGGATAATTTGCTCCAAAATACAGTTCACTCTGAAGGAGACTTTATGCTGAGTATAAATTATGAATAATCTTACCATGTATTGCTTTTCGAAAAGCCAGCCTTTTACTTTTCTGTTTAGTGGAATGTTGAAAACAGAACGAGTCGTCAGCAGGAATGTGTCTTATAAGGGCAAAATGGCTTTATTGTATTATCATTAATAATTTAATTATTAATGAGAAACTGTGCATTAAGTGTCAGAATATTTTTTTATTAATGTCTGATATCAGTGTTTACAGGTGCTCCCCCCCCCCGCAACGTTGCAGTATATACATTTCAGCACATATATCTTTTTAATCCAAGTACACTTGGGTTTTATCTAGAAAGATTTGTTTTGTACAAGCATTTTAAATTAATGAATATGACTTGGCTCTGGGGATCCCTTTCTGTTAATTGGAAGAGGGTTTTAAAAATACCTTCTCCAGCTTCCCGTTCTGTCCTTTTGGCACATGGAATTACAAGTTTATTTTTAAACAGCACGATACAAAATTCCGTGTCTGTTGCAACGGGGAAAAGAATTTACATTGCTATTTGAGCTGCAATTTTTTTCTTTTCCAAAACAACACGTCTCTGTTCATAGATACGTCTTTCTGCATGCTTACAGTCTTGGTGTCATATGAATTGTGGCGTAATAGCATTTAGTTATGGATGTGTTGGGGAAATGTGCATATTATTCATAAATTGCACTCCACAATGTAAATGAATATCTGCCATTTGAAAACAAAACCAAAAACATTTTAACCACTTCAATTTCAAGAACCAAAATATTTTTTTAAAAAATATTTATTCTTCAAATAAAACATAAATGCCATGGCTACTAAATTGGAAAGAAAATTGTTATATGAAAGTCATATGTGGTTTAAATGTACTGCATTTTAGATCTTGATGTAAGAATAAATATTCTTACGACAGGCTTCCTCTGTATAGGAGTAATGTTTATAGATTTGTCTGGCTGCTAAATTGTTGACCCTATTTGATTTAGTTTTTCATGTGAAATATTTTAATTTTCTTTTATTGCTACACATTAGATGCCATTGTTCCTCATGCAACTGAGGACTGAATTTTATTATCTGGTGCGGGTTCTAGAGGGGAAAGCGAAATGATCGAAGAGGAAAATCACAGTCCTTTAAAAAGAAGGATTCCTTGACAAAATTGTAATCACCTTTAGAAACAGTTTGCGGATAATCAAGGATTGTTACAGTAAATGAATAGCATCAAGAACACGCTGCTTAAAAGACGGGGAATTTCTGCTGAAGGGATATATTAATGCATAGAAAGATCATCTGAGTCTGTCCTGTATATGTGATAGAACAGAAATTTGCAGTAGACGTCTGGCATCTGGTGGCTTGGAAATGAAATGACAGCCTTTCCTGAAAGGCAGCAAGAATGTTTAAAGACTGCTTCGAATCTTGGTTTTATTGCAAATGGGAAATCACAGTTTCATTTCCTAACAAACTTTCAAAGCCTCTCAATTATTTTCTGTGGAGAATTTGGAGTTCTTGCAACATCTCTGTGTGGTCATAATACTAATGATAATAGAATCATAGAGTTGGAACCTGAAACCTTGGCGTTATCAGCACCACGCTGTAACCAACTGAGCTATTGAGGGTGATTGCTATTGGCTTAATGTCTATGTGCCAAAACATATGGCCATTTCTCTGAATTTACCCCTCTGATCTCAAAGTACCTTTCTTTGTGGGAGAAAGCAAGACAAGTGAGGGTTTTTATGCCACATCAAACAGAGAGGAAGGAAGGAAGGAAGGGTCTCTAGAATGCCAAATTTAATCACTTTCCCACAAGTTCTGCAACTAGAATAAATTATGTAAATAAACTTGACATCAGCTGGGGTTATCCCGCCCACCCTGTATCTCCAATGCTGTGGCTAGCTCTGTTTTGCCATGCAGATTTCTACAGCCTCTAGTTATAAGCAACTGCCTTCAACTTCTGTGGCAAAAACTATACAGCGCCGTGACTTTCCCTTTCTTCTTGGATGGTTATTTTGGGATATTGGTTAGAAATAAAAATCCTTGCATTCTTCCATTGCTGTGATAGGATAACTGATACTTTCATATACTTGATGCTATGCAAACAATACACCTAAAATAATCTACAAACTGACCCATCCATGGGTTATAAAGTGGTTATTCTCAGTGTGTGCCATTCTACATGAACATGATAACCTTTGAAATAGTTCTCCAGGGAGGAACAGAATAGAAAGATTGAATAAAAGAGGATAAATAGATATTTTTTTAATTCTATGGTGCGTATTAGTCATACTTTTCTGAGACATTCAGATATGGAGCTCTGGCATCCTTTCCTCTATTAGCAAACTTGGGTGGCCTCATGCCACACGACCATCAGTTTGGAAGAAAAAGGGGCCAGCCAGACATAACAGGTAGGTTTCTGTATAACCAAGGAGCAACCCAGGAATCCTAAAGTATTCTGTTCATACAGTAATAGGAAATAAAAGTTTTCAAAATCCAAAAGACAGGTCTTTCTATGCTCAGTGACTCCCAGGACCTATGAAATGTTGATGACTTCAGTTTGCAGATTAAAGGAATGTGGAGAGTGTTATGTACTGAGCTTGGATCCTAGAACAATAGGCAAGTAGGATCCTAGAAGGCAGCAACCTGATTGGTCGGCAGGAGCCACCCAATCCGGCTCCAGGAGGAAGTGAATCAGCAACCTGATTGGCCTGCAGGAACAGTCCACTCAGGCTCCAGGAGGGGAGTTGAATCAGCCAATCACATGGGACCCATTGTGTAAATAATGTACAGTGGTACCTCGGGTTAAGTACTTAATTCGTTCCGGAGGTCCGTACTTAACCTGAAACTGTTCTTAACCTGAAGCACCACTTTAGCTAATGAGGCCTCCTCCTGCTGCTGTGCCGCCGGAGCATGATTTCTGTTCTCATCCTGAAGCAAAGTTCTTAACCTGAAGCACTATTTCTGGGTTAGTGGAGTCTGTAACCTGAAGCGTATGTAACCCGAGGTACCACTGTATATATAACCAGAGGTTTGGGGGGAAAGCACTCACTCACTGTTTACCATGAGCTGAAATAAAGAGCATGAAATCAGCACTGAACTCCAAGTATATTTCAGAGAGGGATGGAAGGACTTGCTTTGTTTGATCCCTTAACTGCTTGTGGTATCCTAGAAGGGAGCTTAGGGTTAAGAGGATCAGTGAATCTTCTCCATGCTATATGCGAAAGCTTTGGGACAGGGAAGGGGGGAAAGCACATTTCCACTTCTCCACTCTCCAGATACCAAATGATACAGCAATAAAACACTGAGCCCTTGAGCACTTAATAGCACCCTGCAGGGTAGTTTCAGTAAGGTAGAAATGAAAAAGGGGTGTCCTTTTTCCTTTCCCGCCTCCACATCTGTGCACATCTGCACTTCTAGGTTCCTGTTCCAGGCTGGTTGGAGCTCCTTACAGGGTTTGTTTCTAGGGGCTGAGGAAACACCGCAACATTCAGTTGTGAGTCTGCTTATTGTGGGCAAATAACAAAGAGATAAGAACATTTCCTTTGTGGGAATTTCACTTGGACAGATTTTGTTATTCATTTGTTCAATTTTTAAAGTTCTCTTCATCTGTTAAGCCTAGGCTCCTTTTGGAGCTATCCAGGGTTCCACCCACCTTACATTTTTTGCCTTTTGATCTTGAACCTCTGCTTTGCCCTGCCCTTCTTTATCTGGACTTGTTCTCTGCTTTGTTTGAGCTTGCCTTGCTGGAATATGAGTTAGGCTGGGATTTGAAACTGGTGTTGGAGGTACATGATCTGGTGTCCCTGACCTCTGTGCTCAGCATAAGCCCCTACCGGGCTAGAACCACATTATCCCTGAGCTGAGACCACTGCCTTGGACAGAACAAGAGGCTCTAACAGTTCCTCAAGAATTATTGGGGATCAGGCATCCAACCACTTAAATAATAAGGTGCCTATGCTTATATAGAAACATCCAGGAAAAGGCCAATGATGGGAGATGGTGGAACATAAAAAGTTGTCTTTTTGAGGCAGGTGATGAATCTGCTTATCACAGTATTATGGGCACTGGCTGCCAGTGACTCTTCAAAAATACTCGAGACAGAACCTGGGATCGCAAATAGGAAGGGAAGCCAAGGTGATAAGGATTGAAATAATTGAGGCTAGGAAACATCCATCGAAGACTTGGCCATAACGTTTTAAAGCAGATAACTCTTATAGGCTCAGTAACTTGAGGAGTGTGCAAAGAGTGATGCTGAAGTCTGTTGATGTGAATACTGATGGCAGCAGTTTCTCAGGCATGGGGCTTTCATTGTCTGGCCTCTAAGTCAGTCAAATGAACCATGGGTAGCTTGGTTAGGTTACAGATTAGAAAGAAAGAGAAGGCATTTGCATTTTCCCTCCAGGCTCATTGCTGTCTTAATGGGTTGACCTGGGGTTGTGGGTCCCTGGCGTGGGTCCCTAGCCATGATGGCTATGTTCTGTCACCACAGTGAGAGGCAGTATGCCTCTGAATACCAGTTGCTACATGAGCAGAATGCTGTTGTGCTTGTGTCTTCCTTGCAGGCTTTCCACAGGCATCTGGCTGGCCACTGTGAAAACAGGATGCTGGACCAGATTTAGGAGACTCTTATGTTCTTATGTGGTCAGTTCTCTGGGGACGGGACTGGATTTAGACTCCAGCATTTCTGATGCAGGAGTCCCTGATTCAGAGGCTTCCAATCCAATGGGCTCAGGCCTCATAAAGTCAGGGCCCATGTAGTTTTCCAGCATTTCTGCCTGTGTTGCTGCTTGTCAGATGGACCTGACTGGCTCCTCTTCATCTGAGTTGCTCTCCAAGAACCAGGCTATTGCTCAGAGTTGGGCCCTGACACTGTCTTAGCAATCCTTCAGGACTGAAAGACAGCCTAGAAATCAAATCAGTCAGTCAGCCAATGAAAAATTTCCATGACTTCCTACTGCAACATTTACTTCTTGCCAGAAAAGTCCATGCAATTGCCACAGAAACAATTTAGATTTTTTAAGTCTAAATTAAAATGTGATTTGGCATTTTCTCTTTCTCCCCTTTCATCTCTACCATTCATAACGTGGCTGTGGAATTCAATCTGTGAAATGTGACTTCAAAATTTATATTAAATCCACTGAAAAGTGCTGATTCAACTTTCAACAGCCCAGTCAGCATCATGCTTGTCTGCATTGTATCAGCTGTTGTCAGAAATTTGGAGGGCATCACTGGTACATAAAAGTGAAATGTGAAAAAATGGCAGATTTTGGATTTCAGGGTGGTGGAGAATGGTTTCCTCCAAAAAAAGAGTTTCTGCTTTGAGTTTACATGTACTAATTAGCCGACTCTTATCTTGGTATATAATGTGACATGATTGCAGCCTTAATATTGCATCTTTATATGTGAATCCTATGATATATTTAAAAAGTGAATCTTTGTTAATGAACTCTCTCCTTCCACTTAGACTGTTTGAAGCATTCAGTCCAGCCACTCTACAATATTAACAGATGCAGAGTCAGACAGAAAACCTATTGATCAAAAGTGATATATCCAGAAGCAACATACTGTTTACAGTAAGTTATCATTCAACTGAATAATGATTTAGCCATTTACTAGGAAAATCTTCCAAATTGAAGTCTAATACACAGATACTAGGTCTTCCTGATGGCACCACATTGCCAAGATTAAGTCCCATAAAGTATCTCACACAAATTTTATTGAAACTACTGCACAGTTCTTTATGTGTGGGATACAGAAGCACATAAAGTATCTTGCAGTAAATTTTGTAATGAATGGCCACAAACTGCTTGTTAAAGGTCCCTGTGTGAATGTTCAGCCCCTCAGAAGCTATTGCCACTCTGATGTATTTTTCTAATAGTTTGCAGCCTACCAAAACATGTCAAGAAGATATAGGTATGGGCAAATGACTTAATGGTAAACATAAGTACTATAGCATGGAAGATGAGATTATCACAGCATCTATCTATCAAAAGGTGTGTCACGGAGTGTTTGACTGACCATGAATCCTTTGCAAGTTGGTAGCATGGACTCTCCTGGATTTATTGGAAGGGAAAGTGGTATACTGTATTGAGCAGGGAATTTGTGGCAAATACTTCTCTTTTTTTGCTTCTTGAGAAGTCTTTGGTAAAATGGAGACGTCCTGCAAAATGCTAACCATGTTTGCTTTAACTCTGGTAAAGATCCAAATAGCACAATGAAATCATGGTGCATCTTGCTAAATTATCCCTAGAGAATATGTATAGGGACACACCAGTGAGATCTGCTGCTTACAGTCTTTTAAAATACAACATTAGAAAAACGGGGGTTGCGTTAACCATGGTTAAATATTATTGGGGTGTATGGGGTGTTAGAGGAAGGGTAATGTGCCTCCTTTTGGCAACTCCTGCAGCCAGGCTGGTGCCGAACATACTGCTCTGCTTTCCTTTGGACTGCATCAGCGAGGTCGAGAGGGGAGTCTTGTTGTCTGGGCAGCCCAGGACCTCCACGCATACTGCCCAAGCTTGTGCTCCAGGGAGGTCACTTAGGTGCCAACACAATGGTTTGACTTCACCCCCGGAGGTGCATTCCACTGTCTCTCAAGACAGATGGATGCCAGCAGGTTAAGTATTATGTCAATATAGGCATAATAATTATATCCTTCAAGCTGTGGGTTTGCATCCTGAACTGTAAAGGTAAAGGGACCCCTGACCATTAGGTCCAGTCATGGCCGACTCTGGGGTTGTGGCGCTCATCTCGCTTTATTGGCCGAGGGAGCCGGCGTACAGCTTCCGGGTCATGTGGCCAGCATGACTGAACAGCATGACAGCATCCTGAACTGTAGCCAGACTTAAATGGGTTTAAGGACTGTTGAGCCACTTTTTGTCAAGGCAGATAAACCATGCACAACCATGGTTTATGTGGCCGATCATTACAAAATTTCAAACTGAAAGCTGGGGATCTAGAGATTGCGGAAATTAACATCCACCCTTCCAACTTTCAAAATCTCCACTTTGACTTTGCAAATGCAAAATGTTATACACCCTGATTGATACAGAGTAAAGACCAAAATGTTTGCCACTTATGTCTGGCATGAAATGAAGAGGATATTTCGCCAAGCCGTGTAAGAGACTTGTCAAGCATTTCTGCTCACCCTGTTTGGCAGGAATTGCATCATAAGCCTTTTGACTGATGCCAGGTTGACAAAAAAAAGAGAGGGGCTTTGTTGTGGCATTAATGTTTTGAAAGTGATGTTTTTGTCCCGTGCCTCAAGTGACATAACGGATCATCCCTCTTAAACCCTTTGCTGATACAGCCACTGTGATCAGGGTGATTGATGAAAAATCCAATTGGCTCTGAATGTTTTTATTGTTAAATTGTATGGAAGAACAAGACAATCACTCTACTGATATCTTCACTTCTATGGGCAATGGCTGGACATATGCATGCAGTTCAGTATATGAATGCTTGCACACATCTCAACATATGCACCAACAGAACGAGCACACCTACAAAACAAGTAATTAAAGTTGTTTTAAAAACTAAGGGGCTCCACACTAAATGCTCATTTTCTGACCTTGCAGTTCTCCTAATGAATGGGATACAGTAAGCACAACAGCAAAGATGTCAGATTTGAAAGTCAGAAATCTGAGTTCAAGTCCTTTCTTTGCTATAAATCTTTCTGGGTAATCTGAGGCAAGTGAGCACTTAGAAAAGGATGCTGTAATTTCTAAGGCTCAGCATGGGTTTCTCAAAAACAATTCATGCCAGACAAATTTCATTTCTTTTTTAGAAAATAGATTTACAAGCTTGGTGGATCAGGGGAATGCTTTGGACATAGTATATTTTGATTTCAGTAAGGTTTTTTTAACAAACTCCCCCATGATATTCTTGTGGAAAAGCTGGTAAGATGTGGGCTGGACAAGGTTGCTGTTAGATAGATTTGTAGCTGGTTGACTGACTGAACACAAAGAGTGCTCACTAATGGTTCCCCAGCATCCTGGAAAAAAGTGACAAGTGGGGGTATCACAGGGTTCCGTCCTGGATGACTTGGATGAAGGAATTGAGGGGGTGCTCATCCAATTTGCAGATGGCGCCAAACTGGGAGGGGTAGCTAACACAGCAGAAGACAGAATTGGGACTTTAACAGATTAGAGAACTGGGCCCAAACTAGCAAAATGAGGGACAAATGTAAGGTCAATGGGGACAAATGTAAGGTTCTACACTTAGGCAGGAATAACAAGCTGCATAAATATAAGATTGATGATACCTGGTTTACTAGTAGTACATGTGAAAAAGATCTAGGGGTCTTAGTAGAACACAACCCCAACATGAGTCAACAGCGTGATGCAGCAGCCAAAAAAGCTAATGCTATTCCAGGCTACATCAACAGAAGTATAGCGTCCTGATCCAGGGAAGTAATAGTACTGCTGTATTCTGCCTTGGTCTGGAGTCCTGTGTCTAGTTCTGAACACCGCAATTTAAGAAGCATATGGACAAGCTGGAATGTATGCAGAGGCATGCAACCAGTGGTCTGGAAATCAAGCCTTATGAGGAACAGTTGAGGAAGCCCGAGAAGAGATAGAATAGCTATCTTCAAATATCTAAAGAGCTGTCACATGGAAGATGGAGCAAGCTTGTTTTCTCCTGTTCTTGAGAGAGATTCCGACTAAACTTTAGAAATAACTTTCTGACAGTAAAAGCTGTTCAACAGTGGAACGAACTCCTTTGGAACGTGGTAGTTTTTAAGCAGAGGTTGGGTGACCATTTGTCATGGATGCTTTAGCTGTGATTCCTGCATCAGAGGAGGTGGGTCTAGATGGCCCTCAGAGTCCCTTCCAATTCTTTAGTTCTTTGATTCTGAGTCTCTAGCTTTCTATTCAGTCTACTTCTCAGGGTTGTTGTGAGACTAAAAAACTCTGCTTGCATGTTTCTTGCTTGCATGCCTGAATCCTTTTGTTGTCTCTTTTCAAACTTGTTTCCCCCCTCACCTTTTTTTTTTGTTTTTAAATGAATCTATCTCACACTTTTGTATAGGTGACAAGCTTTTTCAATACTGAGGCACCAAGATTCATGCAAAAGCCATATGTAATTCTTGATACATTACGTACTGGAGCACCATAATGCAGGACAGGCTTCCTCAACCTTGGCCCTCCAGATGTTTTTGGCCTACAACTCCCACAATCCCTAGCTAGTAGGACCAGTGGTCAGGGATGATGGGAATTGTAGTCTCCAAACATCTGGAGGGCCGAGGTTGAGGAAGGCTGGTGCAGGATAACCTCGGCCTTTCAGGCTGATTGAAAACAACAGCATACAGAACAAAACTGTGTGCAAAGCTTTATCTTTTGTGACTCTTCCAACATGGAAAAATAAGAATGAACTCTAGTGGGGAAATATGGATCCTGGTAAATGTTTTACTTTTAAATTTACACCGTCGGAAAACATCAGAATTAAATCATGTCTTATAAATTATTATTTACTTCTTAAAATTTAGATACCACTTGAAAAACCTCAAAGTAAACCATGGGTACACACACATGTGAAAGTAAAATGGAGATAGATTCATACACAGCTATGTGGATTTAACCACCACCATCATCATCACAGCGACCTCATTTCCAAACTTTAAAATTTTGTTATACAGTATAACAACCGTGCCAATATTTTTGTGCCAAATTTACTAGCAGGCTATAAGAAATGGGTTTGCTTTATTGCATATTTTAGTTATGGATGCTGATATATTAATGCTTCTATAACTGGTTTTTATATTTGTAAACCACTTAGAATGCAATTTTTGGCATTAGTGGTATATCAAGTAAATTATATGATATCATTAATAAATCATGATAGTAATAATACCGAGAACCCTTTTGCAGGCACACCTCTGCAAGCGAGGGGGTGGGGGGGTAGCAGCTTGGGGGATTTTTAGCAACAATTGGAGAGGAGGAAGGATTAGTCCTATCCTGCAGCCCTTATTTGGGGGGTTTGGTGGTTTTGATTAATGTGCACACTAATAAAACACACTAGTAACACAACATGTAGTTTGGCTCTAAATCTGCCATTTTATGCCCATTTGCTTGGGAGTGGGCCTTACTAAACTGAGCAGGACCTCCTTTTATGTAAACATGCATAGGATTGTGTTGCGATGAAGGAAATGAGAGGAGGAAACCCCATGCCTCATTGATGTAATTGTCCTTGGAGACATTCACAGAATCTCTGAAGAGTCTGGCACCTTGGAGGTCATATCTCTAATTGAATGTAGAGGTGCCTTATTTTGGCTTTTATATCAGTGAATATGATTAAACTCCTGCTGTTGTGCTAAATTTCAAAGATTATAAAAAATCAGGGGAATTAAAAAGGTCACTGCAGTATTTCATTTCAATAGCAAATCTGTAGAGTAATATTGTACACGTGCGTGGGAAGTTACTTTGAAGAACTGCTCTGGAACTTGTTCCTTGTTTCGTTCCATTTGGCGAATGCCACTCAGTTCTATGAAAATAAGCAGAACTGATCTCCCATGCTTACCACCCCAATCCAGAGCAGAGGGAAGATCTGCCCATTCCACATGGAAATCTCTCCCCCCCCCCCCCCAATTTCTATACCAGAAGGGGAAAGAACTGCAGAAGTAGCACCTACTGTGAAATAAGAGAGTTATTAATCAAAGACACGTGTCCGCCATGTTCTTCTCTGAATCAAAGCTATATAGATCATGGGCTTCAACTCACTGGTCCTCTTCCCACCCAAACCAGCTCTCTTGTTGTCCACCTTTCTTGGTTCTTATATCACACAGAGTAACCATCTTTTGAAGGGGCGAGAGGCGCAAATAGCATTTCCCTTTCTCCCCAAAAATATTTAGTTTGGACAGTGTGTTGTAATGGACATCCACAGTGAACCTTTCCTTCTGAATGATGTACTACTACTACCCATTGAGACTGGTAATGGCAGAAGGTAGGAAGGTCAACAGCAGGTGGAGCCATAGCCAATGACAGACAAAGCCATCTAATTCTAGCTTCCCCCCTTCCTGCTCCTTGTTTTCTATAGGGATTAATAAGGAGGAAGCTGAAACCAGTATCATGGGCTGGTTGGATGCAGAGAAATTGTGGGAGGCACCAGCTAGGGAACCCCTAAGGGAAGAAGGCTCAAAGCCCAGGGAGTGGTGGTAGGGCAGTGATGAGTGGGAGAAGAGGGAGAAGACTGGGAAGAGGAGGTGTTGGAAGCTGAAGATATAACAGGGTATAGTGAACAGGAGAGTCTGTGGCAAAGACATGTCCAGAAGCAGTGGCAGAAGCAGAAGCCTTATTCCCCTACTCCCCACTACTCCCCTGTATCTAGCCAGTCCATGACATCAGGTAACCTGAGGCTCCAGCGATGAATAGATGGATCCAGGAGCACACGCAAACTCCAAACCTGTTCTTTCAAAGGGAATACAGCCCCATTCAGAAGAGAGACAACTAGCAATACTCCTAGACATGAGAACCTCTTCCATCTTCCCTGGGTTCAAGCTCTGCTTATTAGCATCCACTTCACCACTGTGCCCAAGCATAGCTGTCAACCTTCCCTTATTTGGTGGGAAAATCCCTTATTCCAGCGCCATTTCCTGCTGCTATCCCGGATTGTTGCTATCCCGTAAATTTCCCAGATTTCAAAGGAAGCAGCTCCTCTCCCTCCCTGCTGGCCAGGGAGGCTTCTCAACTGCGTTGCTCGGCTGCGTTGCTCACCAATAAGGAGTCTGAGAAGGACTGGGGGGTGGAGCTTGCATGCCTTGTGCTGATCAAATCGGCTGCGTTGCCTGGGGACTCGCCTTTGCTTCAGCGCTTCCCAGCGGAGAGGTGACGGTGTGGTTTTCCTTGCTGCTGTATCCCTTTGCCGGGTTGCTGCACTGTGGGAACCACCGCTTGAGGCTTCGTTTGGCTGCTGGCTGGGCTTTCTGCCTTTGGGCCTTTGGCTTGGAGGGGATCTACTCTGTGTGTGTGTGTGTGTGTGTGTGTGTGAGAGAGAGAGAGAGAGAGAGAGAGAGAATGTGTCACTTAAGCTGATAGTAGGAATGCTGTAGCTTCACACACTTACCTTCACACAATGTGTAGTTAACTTGGGGAATGTTTTTACCGCAGGATGTGGTGAGGTCAGTACTTTAGATTTACAAGGGGATCTGAGAGATGAATGGGAGATACGGTTTGTCAGTATTAATGGACAGCTAAAAATTAACTTAACCCCAAAAGTTAGGACCAAGATTCAAATCCTGACTGGGTAACTTTGCTCACTAGTAACATTGAACCATGAGGACGAGATGGTTGGACAGTGTTCTCGAAGCTACCAGCATAAGTTTGACCAAACTACAGGAGGCAGTGGAAGACAGCAGTGCCTGGGACAGGTGAGGCTGCTGATCCCTTATTTTGGCTGCTGATCCCTTATTTTCAAATCTGAAAGTTAAAAGCTATATGCCCAAGCAACAGTCCAGACAATACACAGCCTCTTCTGACTCAATAGAATAGTGCTGTGTGTCATCAGTGTACCCCAACACTTCAAATGACTGTACCTCATGGCTTCCTAGAGACATTAAACAGACCATTGTAGCTGAAGACCATGATCATTGCTTTGCTTAATCTTCTCCTCTCCAGGCTAAACACATACAGCCCTTTCAACCATATGGTGCCCTTTAGATCCAAGACATGCCAGCTGGGGGTTATGGGAGCTGCACTACAAAACATCTAGAGGGCACCAGGTTGGCCAAGGCTGTCTCATGTGTACACTGCTTCCATGCTTTGCATTTCATTGTAGGCCAGTGCCGTATTTCACGATGGAATTTTAAGCTGAGCATATTCTATCATGATCAAAGGGACACGCGCCTGGCATTAAATGGCACACGGGATGAAAAAGGATGTGAAGGCACAACAGCCACCATTATAAATGTTTATAGACATACCTGAAGTCTTATCTAAAGTTCATCCTGTTAAAGGACATGTTTTATGTTGTACGGTTCCTCTTAGAATATCAATCTAATAAGCACCAAATGAGTCTGAAGACAATGCTGTTATAAAAAAATGGAGAAAAATGATTAAAATGTGATAATTATACTGACAGTTTATATGCTCAATCTAATCAGCCGAACTTCCAATTTGTCATAATGTACACTCACTCATACATTATTGCTTAATTATAGCAACACTTCTATTTGGAGAGGCTGTCAATCACGTGAATGCCCATCATTTTTCTTTATTTGCATTTAAAAGACATATTTTAACTCTGATTGAAAGCCCACTCTATTATATTGAGTTAACCCTAGCCATCTTTCTTGTTTACTGTAAACTTGGCTATTCTGTTTGTAAGGTTTATGTCACTCGGAGGCATTGTGAAGTCATGCTTTCCCTTTCATCTTGCATCAGTTCTCTTAGCCACCTGCAGTTAAGACGAACCAATCAATAAGAAGCACAATCCAGCCCCTGGATGCCCAAGCAGACCGGGAGCCAAGTAAGTGCACTAGTCCCAGTCCACCCCAGGCACAGAGCATGTGGGAGCTCTCATGGGAAAAGGCCATAGCCCAGTGTCAGAGCACATGCTTTAAATGAAGAAGACAGCAGGTTCAGTCCCTGGCATCTCCAGTAAAAATTATCATGGAAGCAGGTGATGGGAAGTACTTCTGCCTGAGACACTGGAGAGGAGTAAATGGCCAAATAGTGTGAGTTGGTACAGAGCAGCTTCCTGTTAGTCATGATGCAACTGATCTGTGCAAAGTCCAAGGCAAGAGGAAAACTGAGAATGACAAACCCCCCAAGTGTCCATATTTTCCAGGGACTGTTCTGGATCCTGGTTTCTGATTTGATCCCAGAATGTACCACTTTTCCTTAAAGGTAAAGGGACCATTGGCCGTTAGGACGACTGTGGGGTTGCAGTGCTCATCTCACTTTACTGGCCAAGGGAGCCAGCGTTTGCCCACAGACAACTTCCAGGTCATGCGGCCAGCACGACTAAGTCGCTTCTGGCGAACCAGAGCAGCACACGGAAATGCCATTTACCTTCCCACTGGAGCTGTACTTATTTATCTACTTGCACTTTGTGCTTTCGAACTGCTAGGTGGGCAGGAGCAGGGACCAAACAATGGGAGCTCATCCCGTCACGGGGATTCAAACTGCCGACCTTCCGATTGGCAAGCCATAGGCTCTGTGGTTTAAACCACAGCGCCACCCACGTCCCTTCACTTTTCCTTAGGACATCCCTATTTTCATTGGATAAATGTTGGAGGGTGTCAGAGCTGCTTCCAGATCCTAGCTCACAGAGGATCACGCTAGCCAGCGATCATTAAATAAAAGTCTTTATTGAGTTACAGTTTCCATTCTCAAGCTGCTGCGTGCAACTCTACGTCTCATGGTTAGATCGGCGAAGCCCCATCTGAGTCTCCGCCCTTTGTACACCAACTTAATATCCTAGCCTTGCTCCACCTTTTCCGCCTGACTGTTCTTCTCTGGGTCCCTCTGCCCCCCGGGGTCTCTTCCTTCCGGGATTCCTCTGACGCTGACCCCCCTGACTCTTCTCCCTCCTTTCGGCGGGCTTTAGGACCTGGCTCCCTTTCCGGGCTGCCTACTGCGCCACCTTCCTGTGCATTTGAACTTGGCACGCGCGCCCAACCTTCCACCTTCCGTCTGACCGTTTCTTCGCTCCCCGATGGAGGTGTGGCCACTCCTGACTCGTGCCCTCCCCCCTGTTGTGAGCTGCCAGCGCTTGATCCCTGGCGCCCTTCCTCTTCCCTGCTCTCTGGCGGTGACGCTGGTCCTGATTTCCAACTGCTCCCCTCTGAGTCCCCTCTGGCTCTATCTTCCTGGGGTGTCCCCCTAGGCTCCCCCCTTGCCCTGGCCACTGGTGCTCCTTTCTGTGAATCTTCTGATTCACTGGAAAGACTCGGAGATCTCGGGTCGTCGTCATCACTCATCTTTTCTTCTGCCTCCTCTCCCTCGCTCTCTGTTTCCTCCCTTGCCCTTGCCTCTGCTCCTGAACCCCTGACATCCATCCCCCCCTCGAAGCCCCCTCTTCCCCCCTCCCCTCCTTCCGGTGCGGGATCTGGGTGCTGCCGTGTCAGGGGGACGAATGTCGGATACAGTTCGCTTCCGGTGGCGGGTCGCCATCCGAAGTCTTCCGGTTCTTCCTCCCTGCTCTCGTTGACGACGGTCACCTCCGCTTCCATCTCTGTGCCGCCGTGCTCGAAACCCGGGTCGTCCCCGAAAACGGCCATGTCCGTCTCTCCTTCGTTGCCTTCAGGAGACGTTGCTCGTCCTGGACCCTCCAGCCACCTTCTGCGGAACTGCTCCTCTGGTCGATCATCCCACCAATACGAGGGTTCTGAAGCAGATCCCGAGGGTGACCCCTCTGGGGAACGGGCGTCTCGTGTCGGTTCCTCGTCCGAGTCGAACCCCCGGAACGTGCTGGCTGAAAGCGTGGGCGTGAAAAGCCAGTCGTCGAAAAAGTCTGCTGGCATTGGCCTATGTGGGAAGAGGGCATGAAACTCTTCTTTGAGCAGAGGTTCGTCTAAAGCGTAGCCCGGCACCCAGCTGTTGGCACTGGCCGGGGTGCCCTCCTTGGCGAGAAGGTATTCTACCCCCTCTTCCCCCCATCTGGAGTCCAAAATCTCCGTGACTTCGTTGATGCGCTCCTCCTGTGCCACTCCCCCTTGCCCGGTTCTCTCTCGGAGCGGACCCGGTGCCGTTCCTGGTTCCTGAAACCTGTGAGGTGCCTTGTAGGGAGTGAGCACCGATCTGTGGAACACCGGATGCATTCTGGAACCCTCCGGAAGAGCCAGCCTGAAAGCCACCGGGTTGACCTGTTCGTCGACTTGGTAGGGCCCCAGTTGTTTATGCCCTAGTTTCTTCTTCGCCAACGACCTGGCCGGCACTGCGTGGGCTGCTAACCAGACCCAGTCTCCCACATGGATCTCTTCGCCAACCCTTCTGTGTTTGTCCGCTTGTACCTTGTATGCGTGTTTAGCCAGCTCCAGGTGCCGCCGCAGCTGATCGTGGACCTCCTGCAACTCCGACGCGAACGCATCTGCTGTCTGCGGCTCCCCCTCCCCCATTCTTTCCAGTCCCGGGAAGGTTCTAGGGTGCCTCCCGTTGTTGGCGAAGAACGGCGTGACCCCCGTGGACACGTGCTTCGTGTTGTTGTAGGCGAACTCGGCGAGAGGCAGGTAATCCACCCACGTCGCAGGCTGTTGATTCGCATAACATCTCAGGTACTGCTGCATGATGGCATTGACCCGCTCCGCTTGCCCGTTGGTCTGCGGGTGTCTAGCCGACGCCAGGTTGATCTTGACGTTCAGGAAGCCCATCAGCCTCTGCCAGAAGTTTGAGATGAACTGTCGCCCTCGGTCGGACAGAATAGACCGCGGCAGACCGTGAACCTTGAACACGTGGTCTATGAACAGTTTGGCGGTTTGTTCCGCCGTGGCCACCTTCGCACACGGAATGAAATGTGCCATCTTGGAGAACAAATCCACCACCACCAGCACAGCCGTCTTGCCCCTCGAGCTGGGCAGATCCGTGACAAAGTCCAGGGCCACTCTCTCCCATGGCTCGAACGGAGTTTGCAGCGGTTCCAGCAGTCCGGCCGGCGGTCTGTGCACTGGTTTGGACCTCTGGCAGGTGTCACACCTCGCCACGTAGTCCGCGACTTCCCCTCTCATTCCGGGCCACCAGAAGTCTCTGGCTACTAATTCCACCGTCTTCTCCTTGCCAAAGTGCCCGGCAGTGGGCGCGTCGTGCAGCTGCTGCAGTACCTTGGCGCGAAGTTCGTCTCCCGGCACGTAGATGGCCCCTTTACGGATGAGCAAACCATCTCGCAGCTGGAACTCGTCGGTCGCTGCCGTGCCCCTGTGCACCTCTGCCATCTTTGCTTGCGCGAAGGAGTCATCCTGCAACGCTCGTCGCACCGCATCCAGGTCAACTGTTGCCGCCGCGCACGCCCACACTGTCGGTGCGAAGATGTGCATGGCGGCCGCTGGCGTTGCCTCCTCCAGATACTGTGGCTTACGGGAGAGAGCATCCGCCATGACGTTGGTGTCCCCCGGGACATACTCTATTCGGAAGTCGAAATTCGCAAAGAACTCAGCCCAACGTATCTGCCTCTGGTTCAGGAACTGTGCCGTGCGCCAGTGCTCTAGATTCTTGTGGTCCGTGCAGACCTGCACCGTGTGCTTGGCGCCGATCAGGAAGTGCCTCCACGCTTTGAACGCTGCATGAATGGCCAGCAACTCCCTGTCCCAGATGGTGTAGTTCTGTTCGGACTTGCTGAGCTTCCTTGAGTAAAACGCTCCCGGCCTCCAAACCCCCTGCGTGTCTTTCTGCAGCAGGACTGCTCCCACGGCTCTGTCCGAAGCGTCTGTCTCCACCCTCATCGGCCTGCTGGGGTTGACATGAAGCAGCTGCTCTTCCGACGCGAAGAGACGCTTGAGTGCCTGAAAGGACTGCTCCGCCTGCTCTGTCCAGATGAACTTCTTTTCCTTGGAGCTGAGCGTGTCCGTGATGGCCGCTGTCTGCATCGCAAAGCCTTTGATAAACTTGCGATAGAAGTTCGCGAAGCCGACAAACCGTTGGACCTCCTTCCGGTTGCGTGGGCTTTTCCAATCCAACACTGCTCGGACCTTGGCGCTGTCCATGGCGAGCCCTTTATCAGACAACTTGTAGCCCAGGAAATCCACCTCGGTCACGTCGAATTGGCACTTCTCCAGCTTGGCGTAAAGCCTATGTTGCTGTAGCCTGCTCAGCACTTCCTTGACGTGTCTGTCATGCTCCTGCTGCGATTCCGAAAAGATCAGGATGTCATCCAAGAAACAGACGCACGTCTTGTAGAGGAGCCCCGCCAACACGTGATGCATGAAAGCTTGAAAAACGTGGGAGCCATTTTGCAATCCAAAAGGCATAACTCTATATTCGTAGGTGCCCAGGGGCGTGAACATGGCTGTCTTCCACTCATCTCCCTCCCGCATGCGAATGAGGTTGTATGCCCCTCGCAGGTCCAACTTGGTGAACACTCTGCCCTTCCGTACCTTTGCGAGGAGGTCGTCGATTCGGGGCATGGGGAAGTCCGATGGCTTGGTCACACTGTTCAAGATGCGAAAGTCCACTACAAGTCTTTTTTGGGGCGTGTCCCGCTTCTTAACAAAGAATACCGGACTGCCCCCCGCTGCCTTGGACTCTCGGATGAAACCGCGCTCCAAATTATGATCTATGAACTCTTTGAGTTCCTGCAGTTCGTCCTCAGACATGGAATACAGCTTCCCTTTGGGTAGCGCCGCCCCCGGCAGCAGGTCAATTTTGCAGTCATATGGTCTGTGGGGGGGTAGCCTGTCTGCCTCTTTCTCGCAGAAAACCTCCAAAAATTCTGCGTACTTGTGGGGGACCGCTTGCAGCGTGCCTAGCTGCAGCTGTGACTCCTCTTCCCCTCCTTCCTGCCTGGGCACGATGCAGTGTTCAGCGCAAAAGGAAGAGCCGAAGGTCAGCCGCCTCTGGTACCAAGCCAGCGTCGGGCTGTGCTTGTCCAGCCAACTCATGCCCAATACAATGGGCGTGTCCGATAGTTGAGTGACATTGAAGCTGATGATTTCCCTGTGATTCCCAAGTCGCATCACCATTGGTGGCGTCTGCTTCACCACTTGCCCCCCTAGCAGCTCCCTGCCATCCACCGTGACAACCTGCAGGGGCAGCGTGGCAGGCAGCAACTGTATAGCGTGCCGGTCGACAAAGTCCTGCCCTATAAAGTCCGCATTGCTTCCGGAGTCAATGGTGATTGGCACGTCCATGGTGATTCCATTGGGCAGCTGGAGCGACGCGGTGAGCTTCACTACCGGTTTGGGCGGGAGGGGGTCCATGGGCTGTAAAATCTCTGGGGACTGCTTCACTGACACGTCTGGTTGGGCCCCAGTGCCTCTTCCTCCAACCAGACTCCTTCGTTTCCCTGCTGTGGTTGTCCTTGCTGCGTTGCTGCAGTTGCCATTGCTGAGGCTGCAGTGTGCTTGTGGAGCCTCTGGGAACACTCTTTCGCCATATGCTGTGGATCATCGCAGATGTAACACTTCCTGTTCCCTCTAGGAGGCTTCGCTTTCACTGCTGCCGGTGCTAGGGCTCTGGCTGCTGACTGAGCCCTTGCACCTCCAACCTCCATAGGTTCCGCTCCTCCTCCTGGCGGAGGCGTGGATTGCGCACGTGCTGCTTCTCTGGGAAGGAAGGAGGAGCCCCTGGCTGGTTCGCGCCCTCCACGCCCTTCGTCCCTGCTCCACGGACGTCCTTCCAGCCGCACCCCCACCGCCAGCGCCCTCTGAACGATCTCCTGCGTGGTCCGGGGTCTCTCCCCCCTCGCAATTTCATCTTTAACCGAGCCGTGCAATCCCTCCCAAAACAGGTCTCTTACAGGAGCCGAATCTCTGTCCCATTCCAGGGCACTGACCAAAGCGAAAAAGCGGGCATGGTACTGCCTTACGCTGGCCCTCCCTTGCTTCAGTCCATGTATCTCCTGCCGAGCAAGATCCACGTCAATGCTTGATAAAAAGCACCCATCCATCGCTTTAATAAAGGCATCCGCATTTTGGAGCGCTGGATCATTATCTCTCCACAAATTGCGCAGCCATGCTTTAGCATCTCCATGCAAATGGGACATGATGAATCCCACCTTCTCTTGCTCATCTCTAAAGTCTTTGTTCAGCAGTTGCAGTGCACACATTACATCTGCTCTAAAGTTGGGGTACTGTTGCAAATTCCCATCGAAGTGAGAGACCAGACCGCCTGTTCGTCTCCCCAACCCAATCCCCTCCGGTTTGGGTGTCAGTTGCCCTTGCTTCGTAAGCACTTCCAACCTGACCTGGAGATCCCTGTAGGCGGCAGCTGCGTCCTCCTCTCTCTTCCTGGATGCAAGAGCCTCGGCATTCAGTCGTGTCACTGCTTCTCTGAGTTCCACTATCTGCTGTTCGGCCGTCATGTTGTCTGCCGTTCGTGAGCTCGCTAGTAGGCACCCGCTTTCTCTCCTCTCCTCGAGGACGTAGATGCCCACAATCTTGAGATGGGGCTTACTGTCAGAGCTGCTTCCAGATCCTAGCTCACAGAGGATCACGCTAGCCAGCGATCATTAAATAAAAGTCTTTATTGAGTTACAGTTTCCATTCTCAAGCTGCTGCGTGCAACTCTACGTCTCATGGTTAGATCGGCGAAGCCCCATCTGAGTCTCCGCCCTTTGTACACCAACTTAATATCCTAGCCTTGCTCCACCTTTTCCGCCTGACTGTTCTTCTCTGGGTCCCTCTGCCCCCCGGGGTCTCTTCCTTCCGGGATTCCTCTGACGCTGACGCTGACCCCCCCTGACTCTTCTCCCTCCTTTCGGCGGGCTTTAGGACCTGGCTCCCTTTCCGGGCTGCCTACTGCGCCACCTTCCTGTGCATTTGAACTTGGCACGCGCGCCCAACCTTCCACCTTCCGTCTGACCGTTTCTTCGCTCCCCGATGGAGGTGTGGCCACTCCTGACTCGTGCCCTCCCCCCTGTTGTGAGCTGCCAGCGCTTGATCCCTGGCGCCCTTCCTCTTCCCTGCTCTCTGGCGGTGACGCTGGTCCTGATTTCCAACTGCTCCCCTCTGAGTCCCCTCTGGCTCTATCTTCCTGGGGTGTCCCCCTAGGCTCCCCCCTTGCCCTGGCCACTGGTGCTCCTTTCTGTGAATCTTCTGATTCACTGGAAAGACTCGGAGATCTCGGGTCGTCGTCATCACTCATCTTTTCTTCTGCCTCCTCTCCCTCGCTCTCTGTTTCCTCCCTTGCCCTTGCCTCTGCTCCTGAACCCCTGACAGAGGGTATCAGATGATCTGTGGGTGATTTGCGGCATTGATAGTACAAAGCACAGGTTCCACTAGGCAATGCAGATCATGGACCAAAGAGTGCCTCATGACATTTTGTGATCTCGAAGCTACCAGCATGAGTTTGACCAAACTGCGGGAGGCAGTGGAAGATAGGAGTGCCTGGTGTGCTCTGGTCCATAAGGTCACGAAGAGTCGGACACGACTAAACGACTAAACAACAACAACCCTGAATAAAGTGCACATGATAGTGTGTCTTGCCAGAGAAAAACTATGGATTGGAGCTTCCTACCAGAAGCCAAATTAATAAAGCATAAGGGAAACATGGGCAGGAATTCAGAGGGAGAGGGGCAAGAGAACTCCTTTATGAGCAACACGTCTCATTTTCAAATAGAGGAAATTCCTTCCATGGCTCTCCAATCACAATGGTTCAATAAACAGAAGCACATGGAGGAAAGTGAATCCTGTTTATTTCACCCCATTCAACCTTAAATGCATATAGCACAAAAGCTAATCCTGGGCTTACATTTCTGCAATACGCCAGGTATGCTACTGAAGAGCACCTTTCTCATGCCTGCAATTGCAGAGGACTTGCCCACAAAACACAGGTAAGTGAGGCACACTTCAAACTGTCATAGGTGTCACTGCAGGAAAAGCAGCTATTCTTCTGCGATTTGGTAGGGTTTGTGCACTCCAAAGGGGCAACCATGGCTACAAATTCCATCCAGCTCTCCCAAAATAAAACAAGAAGGAGATTGTTCCTCCTTCTAAAAATAAATAAATCAAAGAGTCCAGACCCCCAAACCCTGGAGGTATTTGCTTGCAATTTGGTGGGCTTAATCCACTCTGGAGAGGCTGCTAGGCTGTACATTTCATCCATTTCTTTCAAGAAGGGAAAAAGTTATAGCCATATTTTGATTCTCCATAATAGCGAAATATGGGAAATGGAGCTTTGTTTTTAATGAAGCTGCTTTGAACCTGAAGCATGAATTGAATCGGACAGACTATGGAGTGACTCAGAACAGATTGTACCACTTCCTGAAGTGAATCAAATCTTGGGGCTGGTGCACACTGCGACTTCCTATGTTACAATGTACATAGTCCAGTATTATAAAGCATGGATTTCCTTTCTCAAGTCAAGGTAGGCAGAAGTCCAGGTTCTGTGGGTGTTGGGTGTGGAGCTTCTGCACAGCTTTTTGATTTTTTGGGGGGGTTGGGGCATGGAGGCAACCTCCGAGATGCAGCTGTTGTTCCTTAAGAGTGCAGAGAGTTAGGAGGTTCCTATTCCTCTCACAGAGCTACAATTCTCAGAGTTCCTTGTGAAGAGGGATTGATTGTAAACCTGATTCCTTGTTGACATGAATTGTGCTTCTGGCCCACGGAGGGAGCATGAATAGTGCAAATCATTGAATACACAAAAGTGTAAATAATAGTGTAAATTGTGGTCATCAGGTGGGGAGAGGAAACACACTTTATTTACTCATGGGCAAGAAAGAAATAACAAATTTTGTGGGAAGGGATGCTGTCTGATTGTTAATATACTAAAATCAAAGTCCTTTTTAGTAATAAACTGAACTGTAGCCTGTACCAGCAGGAAGGCAAAAACCAGTGTTAGGAAGTGGTGAAAATGCTGGAAAGAGATCCTTCAATTATACCTAAATTATCCAAGTAGTTAGACAAGATCCATATCATTTGCAACGACCTTGATCTTAGGACTCATTGATATTTTAGGTGATGTTCTTTTAATTTTTGCAAATTTGTAACATTAGTTATGGTTCAGTACCAGTATCAAGATCATTAGTATTAAGTCAAACACTTATATGGATTCACAAGGCAGCAATAGCAATGGAACTTCCAACTATTTATCTGAAAGTTTCAACTCTAGTTTGCCGTCATCTTCTGCTCTTGGTGGCTCTGAGATGGCTCCCTACAGAGCAGAACCTGCTCTGCTTTAAAGATACATGCCTGCCATTCATAAATTTTGGAACCCATAATTAGAGGCACGGACTCTTAAGTCTCAAAGCAATGTGAAGATAATCAAGTCCAATCTGCTGAACTGACACAAAATTCACCGTGCCAACCATTTTCATTTGTACCCCCCAGGATTCAAGAAGCACTGACTCAAATAGGATGAACCTATTGCCTTGCGGTGCTGGGAAGCTGGTACACCAGGGTTAACATTGCCATAGCACAGACAATTCAACCAACAGATCAACCAACCAAAGCTTGATTAATTACTTAACATTTTTTTTTACACTAAAAAAAAAAAAAATGTCCAGTAGCACCTTAGAGACCAACTAAGTTTGTTCTGGATATACCCAGTTACCTGGGAGTAAAGATGGAAGTATCTGTCCCTTTCAGTTCTTTCAGTTTCTCATTTGTCCGGTCATAAATTCAATTCTCCACATTTCTGCATCAGTTTGCTTAAAAAAAAAAGTGCAAATTTCAAAGGCTGGCTGTATTTTGGTTCTAATATTGTTTTGGAGTTTAAAATGTCAGTTTCTCCCTCCCCCCCTTTCCTACCTGAGCATAAGCCTTCTGCACTTTAGTGGAACTTGTTTCTGAGTAGCTAAGCATTGCACTGCTGCTTGAGTTGCAACCCTACGTTATCAACTTCAGCTTCCTGCAGTGTGATTATCTGTCTCCTGTAAGAGAAACTAAAAAAAAAAAAGTAAGAGCAAAAACAATTTGAAAGCCAACCATTTTGTATATATGCGGAACAGATGAGAAAAGATGAACCAATGTGTTGTTATTGGGTTGTGGTTTTTTTTAGACAGCTTGAAACAGCTGGTTTGAGCCTGCAGGTAAGAGTGGTCAAGTTTTTCACCTTCACATTTACTCTCACATCTTCCCTCAGTAGATCATTCCCTGAGCTGAAAGAAATAGGAGTCAGAAGCGGTGCAGCGGTGCATGCCTGCTCAGCTTATTAAAACGGGGAAAAGGCAATATTTCACCCCCCAGAAATAAAAAAAAAAAGATAGACAAGTAAGAGAGGCTAATCCATCTGATGAAATTAGCAGGCAGAGTATGTAGCTGTTTGAAATGATGAACGAGGTTGAAATAGCTACACAGGCTTACATCCAGTGGGATAATTACTCCAAGCTCTCGGGCTAAAATCTGTCTTGGAGGAACCGGGAGGCTTTGATGACTCAATTTCAATGGGCATGCTTATGAAATACATAGTAAAAGCTATTAAAACTGAATTGTTCTTGGGTGGTATTCTGAGACTGGGCTACTGACCCCATCAGGCTGTTTTTTAATAAGCTGCACGCTAGCTATGCTCCCAGAAGTGGAGCCTGCGTTAGCTGCCCACCTGCTGTGCCTTAACCACCTCGTACCCCCTGCACCCCATTGTGAGCAATTATTATGGTTCCAGAATGCATCCTGCTTTCTACGTATGGAAATGTGGGATAAAGCTCTCTGCCGAACCTCTGCTGCCGTCCTCCCGGTTTTAGATTCAGCCTGCATATATTAACCTGTGCATCATGTTAAAGAGATGGCACGCTTCACAATCCCTCTCCTGTAGTAGATTTCATTATCTATAAAGCCTGCTGCAGAAATGAAAGCATTTGGAAACAAAAATAATATTCAGAATATTGCAGGTGTAGAACACTTTGCAAACTGTTAGTAATTGCTGGTATACCACTAATACCTTGTGGGTGCAGCCTACATGCATATCAAATAGCCGTTTTCTACCTGATGTCAAAGTACATTAACCGTCTGGGGGTGTAGTTCATGTTCCTCCTTTTGCAGGAGATATGTATAAATGTACAAGCCTCCCCCCCCCCAGCCCATAATTCCAGTCTGGTTCAATGAGCACTGGACCTCTTTTGAAGGTTTTTTTTAAAAAAATATTGAAAATACTTCTGTTCAAAGAGCTTCCAGAGTGATTTACAAAAACAAGGTGGAAGGCAAAGAAACCAATATTTTTTTTTAAGCCCCTAATACTTTTTACAAAGGAGAATAAACAAACTTTTTTTTAACTGAAGGACTTTATTTTTTTCCTTCAGATTTGTTATCTCACGTAGCGATCATACAGGACCCTTCTGACAACTCTTCTGATACCTCTACGAGTGAATCAGTGATGGGTCCGTCAGAGCTGATCCCAAGTGTCTGTCTATATTGGGGGGTGGGGGGCCTTTTGGGCCTAGTGCACCAGATCTTTATCTCCCCTCACCTCATGGGCCAACTTTCACAGGTAGGCAGTGCCAATCACTTGTCAATCATCTGGCGTCAGGCAGTCCCACTCACCTGTCAAAGTTAACTTGCAGGGATGAGGGGAGGTTGACCTGCTTTGTCAGTACATTTCCTGCAAGAAACACACTGGCGAAGCAGCACCTGGCAGGACTGAATGCTCCACTCTTCAGCTGAGTCTGCTTCAGCATCTGTGCTCAGATGATGAGCAGAGACTCTAAGCCTGATCTCTGCAAGGCTCTAAGCAGGGAACTGGTATGCACAGCCAATGCAGAATTGAACCCCACTATCTGCTGACATGTATGGAAGTGAGAGCTGGACCATAAAGAAGGCTGATCGCCAAAGAATTGATGCTTTTGAATTATGGTGCTGGAGGAGACTCTTGAGAGTCCCATGGACTGCAAGAAGATCAAACCTATCCATTCTGAAGGAAATCAGCCCTGAGTGCTCACTGGAAGGACAGATCGTGAAGCTGAGGCTCCAGTACTTTGGCCACCTCACGAAAAGAGAAGACTCCCTGGAAAAGACCCTGATGTTGGGAAAGATGGAGGGCACAAGGAGAAGGGGACGACAGAGGACGAGATGGTTGGACAGTGGTCTCGAAGCTACCAGCATGAGTTTGACCAAGCTGCGGGAGGCAGTGGAAGACAGGAGTGCCTGGTGTGCTCTGGTCCATGGGGTCAGGAAGAGTCGGACACGACTAGATGACTAAACAACAACAATCAGCTGACATCACCCATTGACATCAGCTGACTGACAAGTGACCATGGTTTAGAGGGAATGGCTTTGCCATTTATGGTTACTCCGTACATATACATTAGTCCTGGGGTGGAGAAGCTCGAGGGCCACATTCCATTCTGAGAAACCACTTGGACGCCACATGGCAGTGGTAGGAGGAGCCAGAGGCAAAAGTGGGTGGAGCAACAAATGTAAAATTTGCCTTTGTACTACTGGCTAGTTTCTACAAACACACACACACTCTGTACCCTCTATCCAGGCACACAGGAAGCAATATCAGAGCTCAAGGACCCATTGCAGCCAGCCAAAAACCCTTGGGAGGTGAAACAGGCCTGGACAAGAGAGTGTGTGGCCTAGGGAGTGTTATGAGGACTACACAGCAACATTCATCCCCCAGGCCTGAGGTTCTCCACCCCACCCCAGTATCCCCTTGCATCGCTTTGTAAGAGGTTACAAATTTGCTTACAGCCATTTCTCATAATTCATAATTCATAATTTCTCATGTTTCTCAGCAGGCCCTGCTCTCTGATCCCAGGGTCCTGCTTTAGCAGCAGTTGGGCCAGATCCTTAGCACTTGCACTGCTGTAGTTTCAGGAAGCGTGGGCATCTTTGGGCAGCTGCCAACCCTCCACGGATGCTGCTGCTTGTGCTGCCTTGGGCCAGCCTGCCTGCTTCCCCGGGCTTGGAATTTACCTCAGTTGGCAGGAGGCTGCAAGGTGCTTGCCCTTTTAGTTTCCCACAAAGCCCTGAAACGACACACCATGGGGGCACTGATTCCAGGCGAGCAGGTGGCACTTTGCCAGGGAGGCAATTGGTGAGATGGGGGTGGGGGCTGGTGTAAAAATTATTCTGTCAGGACTCCGAAAGAGCATTACATCTGACTGCCCAACAGGAATTAAATGCAGTTGAAGCTGTTGCCTATAAACTGGTGCTACATCTTTTCCATTTCACCCAGCAATCTTTTACCCAGATGCCAACTTTGCTGCCACATACACCCGGACAACACCATTACTGGCCCCAACAACATCACACATACCATCTCGGGACTATTCAATTGCTCATCATCTAACATTGTGTATGGCATCAAATGCCAACAGTGTCCTTCAGCTCTCTATATTGGACAAACAGGCCAAACCTTACGCCAAAGAATAAATGGACATAAATCTGACATCAAGAATCACAAAACAGAGAAACCAGTAGGAGAACACTTCTGTCAGGGGTTCAGGAGCAGAGGCAAGGGCAAGGGAGGAAACAGAGAGCGAGGGAGAGGAGGCAGAAGAAAAGATGAGTGATGACGACGACCCGAGATCTCCGAGTCTTTCCAGTGAATCAGAAGATTCACAGAAAGGAGCACCAGTGGCCAGGGCAAGGGGGGAGCCTAGGGGGACACCCCAGGAAGATAGAGCCAGAGGGGACTCAGAGGGGAGCAGTTGGAAATCAGGACCAGCGTCACCGCCAGAGAGCAGGGAAGAGGAAGGGCGCCAGGGATCAAGCGCTGGCAGCTCACAACAGGGGGGAGGGCACGAGTCAGGAGTGGCCACACCTCCATCGGGGAGCGAAGAAACGGTCAGACGGAAGGTGGAAGGTTGGGCGCGCGTGCCAAGTTCAAATGCACAGGAAGGTGGCGCAGTAGGCAGCCCGGAAAGGGAGCCAGGTCCTAAAGCCCACCGAAAGGAGGGAGAAGAGTCAGGGGGGTCAGCGTCAGAGGAATCCCGGAAGGAAGAGACCCCGGGGGGCAGAGGGACCCAGAGAAGAACAGTCAGGCGGAAAAGGTGGAGCAAGGCTAGGATATTAAGTTGGTGTACAAGGGGCGGAGACTCAGATGGAGCTTCGCCGATCTAACCATGAGACGTAGAGTTGCACGCAGCAGCTTGAGAATGGAAACTGTAACTCAATAAAGACTTTTATTTAATGATCGCTGGCTAGCGTGATCCTCTGTGAGCTAGGATCTGGAAGCAGCTCTGACAGTAAGCTCCATCCCTAGATTGTGGGCATCTACGTCCTCGCGGAGAGGAGAGAAAGCGGGTGCCTACTAGCGAGCTCACGAACGGCAGACAACATGACGGCCGAACAGCAGATAGTGGAACTCAGAGAAGCAGTGACACGACTGAATGCCGAGGCTCTTGCATCCAGGAAGAGAGAGGAGGACGCAGCTGCCGCCTACAGGGATCTCCAGGTCAGGTTGGAAGTGCTTACGAAGCAAGGGCAACTGACACCCAAACCGGAGGGGATTGGGTTGGGGAGACGAACAGGCGGTCTGGTCTCTCACTTCGATGGGAATTTGCAACAGTACCCCAACTTTAGAGCAGATGTAATGTGTGCACTGCAACTGCTGAACAAAGACTTTAGAGATGAGCAAGAGAAGGTGGGATTCATCATGTCCCATTTGCATGGAGATGCTAAAGCATGGCTGCGCAATTTGTGGAGAGATAAGGATCCGGCGCTCCAAAATGCGGATGCCTTTATTAAAGCGATGGATGGGTGCTTTTTATCAAGCATTGACGTGGATCTTGCTCGGCAGGAGATACATGGACTGAAGCAAGGGAGGGCCAGCGTAAGGCAGTACCATGCCCGCTTTTTCGCTTTGGTCAGTGCCCTGGAATGGGACAGAGATTCGGCTCCTGTAAGAGACCTGTTTTGGGAGGGATTGCACGGCTCGGTTAAAGATGAAATTGCGAGGGGGGAGAGACCCCGGACCACGCAGGAGATCGTTCAGAGGGCGCTGGCGGTGGGGGTGCGGCTGGAAGGACGTCCGTGGAGCAGGGACGAAGGGCGTGGAGGGCGCGAACCAGCCAGGGGCTCCTCCTTCCTTCCCAGAGAAGCAGCGCGTGCGCAATCCACGCCTCCGCCAGGAGGAGGAGCGGAACCTATGGAGGTTGGAGGTGCAAGGGCTCAGTCAGCAGCCAGAGCCCTAGCACCGGCAGCAGTGAAAGCGAAGCCTCCTAGAGGGAACAGGAAGTGTTACATCTGCGATGATCCACAGCATATGGCGAAAGAGTGTCCCCAGAGGCTCCACAAGCACACTGCAGCCTCAGCAATGGTAACTGCAGCAACGCAGCAAGGACAACCACAGCAGGGAAACGAAGGAGTCTGGTTGGAGGAAGAGGCACTGGGGCCCAGCCAGACGTGTCAGTGAAGCAGTCCCCAGAGATTTTACAGCCCATGGACCCCCTCCCGCCCAAACCGGTAGTGAAGCTCACCGCGTCGCTCCAGCTGCCCAATGGAATCACCATGGACGTGCCAATCACCATTGACTCCGGAAGCAATGCGGACTTTATAGGGCAGGACTTTGTCGACCGGCACGCTATACAGTTGCTGCCTGCCACGCTGCCCCTGCAGGTTGTCACGGTGGATGGCAGGGAGCTGCTAGGGGGGCAAGTGGTGAAGCAGACGCCACCAATGGTGATGCGACTTGGGAATCACAGGGAAATCATCAGCTTCAATGTCACTCAACTATCGGACACGCCCATTGTATTGGGCATGAGTTGGCTGGACAAGCACAGCCCGACGCTGGCTTGGTACCAGAGGCAGCTGACCTTCGGCTCTTCCTTTTGCGCTGAACACTGCATCGTGCCCAGGCAGGAAGGAGGGGAAGAGGAGTCACAGCTGCAGCTAGGCACGCTGCAAGCGGTTCCCCACAAGTACGCAGAATTTTTGGAGGTTTTCTGCGAGAAAGAGGCAGACAGGCTACCCCCCCCACAGACCATATGACTGCAAAATTGACCTGCTGCCGGGGGCGGCGCTACCCAAAGGGAAGCTGTATTCCATGTCTGAGGACGAACTGCAGGAACTCAAAGAGTTCATAGATCATAATTTGGAGCGCGGTTTCATCCGAGAGTCCAAGGCAGCAGGGGGCAGTCCGGTATTCTTTGTTAAGAAGCGGGACACGCCCCAAAAAAGACTTGTAGTGGACTTTCGCATCTTGAACAGTGTGACCAAGCCATCGGACTTCCCCATGCCCCGAATCGACGACCTCCTCGCAAAGGTACGGAAGGGCAGAGTGTTCACCAAGTTGGACCTGCGAGGGGCATACAACCTCATTCGCATGCGGGAGGGAGATGAGTGGAAGACAGCCATGTTCACGCCCCTGGGCACCTACGAATATAGAGTTATGCCTTTTGGATTGCAAAATGGCTCCCACGTTTTTCAAGCTTTCATGCATCACGTGTTGGCGGGGCTCCTCTACAAGACGTGCGTCTGTTTCTTGGATGACATCCTGATCTTTTCGGAATCGCAGCAGGAGCATGACAGACACGTCAAGGAAGTGCTGAGCAGGCTACAGCAACATAGGCTTTACGCCAAGCTGGAGAAGTGCCAATTCGACGTGACCGAGGTGGATTTCCTGGGCTACAAGTTGTCTGATAAAGGGCTCGCCATGGACAGCGCCAAGGTCCGAGCAGTGTTGGATTGGAAAAGCCCACGCAACCGGAAGGAGGTCCAACGGTTTGTCGGCTTCGCGAACTTCTATCGCAAGTTTATCAAAGGCTTTGCGATGCAGACAGCGGCCATCACGGACACGCTCAGCTCCAAGAAAAAGAAGTTCATCTGGACAGAGCAGGCGGAGCAGTCCTTTCAGGCACTCAAGCGTCTCTTCGCGTCGGAAGAGCAGCTGCTTCATGTCAACCCCAGCAGGCCGATGAGGGTGGAGACAGACGCTTCGGACAGAGCCGTGGGAGCAGTCCTGCTGCAGAAAGACCCGCAGGGGGTTTGGAGGCCGGGAGCGTTTTACTCAAGGAAGCTCAGCAAGTCCGAACAGAACTACACCATCTGGGACAGGGAGTTGCTGGCCATTCATGCAGCGTTCAAAGCGTGGAGGCACTTCCTGATCGGCGCCAAGCACACGGTGCAGGTCTGCACGGACCACAAGAATCTAGAGCACTGGCGCACGGCACAGTTCCTGAACCAGAGGCAGATACGTTGGGCTGAGTTCTTTGCGAATTTCGACTTCCGAATAGAGTATGTCCCGGGGGACACCAACATCATGGCGGATGCTCTCTCCCGTAAGCCACAGTATCTGGAGGAGGCAACGCCAGCGGCCGCCATGCACATCTTCGCACCGACAGTGTGGGCGTGCGCGGCGGCAACAGTTGACCTGGATGCGGTGCGACGAGCGTTGCAGGATGACTCCTTCGCGCAAGCAAAGATGGCAGAGGTGCACAGGGGCACGGCAGCGACCGACGAGTTCCAGCTGCGAGATGGTTTGCTCATCCGTAAAGGGGCCATCTACGTGCCGGGAGACGAACTTTGCGCCAAGGTACTGCAGCAGCTGCACGACGCGCCCACTGCCGGGCACTTTGGCAAGGAGAAGACGGTGGAATTAGTAGCCAGAGACTTCTGGTGGCCCGGAATGAGAGGGGAAGTCGCGGACTACGTGGCGAGGTGTGACACCTGCCAGAGGTCCAAACCAGTGCACAGACCGCCGGCCGGACTGCTGGAACCGCTGCAAACTCCGTTCGAGCCATGGGAGAGAGTGGCCCTGGACTTTGTCACGGATCTGCCCAGCTCGAGGGGCAAGACGGCTGTGCTGGTGGTGGTGGATTTGTTCTCCAAGATGGCACATTTCATTCCGTGTGCGAAGGTGGCCACGGCGGAACAAACCGCCAAACTGTTCATAGACCACGTGTTCAAGGTTCACGGTCTGCCGCGGTCTATTCTGTCCGACCGAGGGCGACAGTTCATCTCAAACTTCTGGCAGAGGCTGATGGGCTTCCTGAACGTCAAGATCAACCTGGCGTCGGCTAGACACCCGCAGACCAACGGGCAAGCGGAGCGGGTCAATGCCATCATGCAGCAGTACCTGAGATGTTATGCGAATCAACAGCCTGCGACGTGGGTGGATTACCTGCCTCTCGCCGAGTTCGCCTACAACAACACGAAGCACGTGTCCACGGGGGTCACGCCGTTCTTCGCCAACAACGGGAGGCACCCTAGAACCTTCCCGGGACTGGAAAGAATGGGGGAGGGGGAGCCGCAGACAGCAGATGCGTTCGCGTCGGAGTTGCAGGAGGTCCACGATCAGCTGCGGCGGCACCTGGAGCTGGCTAAACACGCATACAAGGTACAAGCGGACAAACACAGAAGGGTTGGCGAAGAGATCCATGTGGGAGACTGGGTCTGGTTAGCAGCCCACGCAGTGCCGGCCAGGTCGTTGGCGAAGAAGAAACTAGGGCATAAACAACTGGGGCCCTACCAAGTCGACGAACAGGTCAACCCGGTGGCTTTCAGGCTGGCTCTTCCGGAGGGTTCCAGAATGCATCCGGTGTTCCACAGATCGGTGCTCACTCCCTACAAGGCACCTCACAGGTTTCAGGAACCAGGAACGGCACCGGGTCCGCTCCGAGAGAGAACCGGGCAAGGGGGAGTGGCACAGGAGGAGCGCATCAACGAAGTCACGGAGATTTTGGACTCCAGATGGGGGGAAGAGGGGGTAGAATACCTTCTCGCCAAGGAGGGCACCCCGGCCAGTGCCAACAGCTGGGTGCCGGGCTACGCTTTAGACGAACCTCTGCTCAAAGAAGAGTTTCATGCCCTCTTCCCACATAGGCCAATGCCAGCAGACTTTTTCGACGACTGGCTTTTCACGCCCACGCTTTCAGCCAGCACGTTCCGGGGGTTCGACTCGGACGAGGAACCGACACGAGACGCCCGTTCCCCAGAGGGGTCACCCTCGGGATCTGCTTCAGAACCCTCGTATTGGTGGGATGATCGACCAGAGGAGCAGTTCCGCAGAAGGTGGCTGGAGGGTCCAGGACGAGCAACGTCTCCAGAAGGCAACGAGGGAGAGACGGACATGGACGTTTTCGGGGACGACCCGGGTTTCGAGCACGGCGGCACAGAGATGGAAGCGGAGGTGACCGTCGTCAACGAGAGCAGGGAGGAAGAACCGGAAGACTTCGGATGGCGGCCCGCCACGGGAAGCGAACTGTATCCGACATTCGTCCCCCTGACACGGCAGCACCCAGATCCCGCACCGGAAGGAGGGGAGGGGGGAAGAGGGGGCTTCGAGGGGGGGATGGATGTCAGGGGTTCAGGAGCAGAGGCAAGGGCAAGGGAGGAAACAGAGAGCGAGGGAGAGGAGGCAGAAGAAAAGATGAGTGATGACGACGACCCGAGATCTCCGAGTCTTTCCAGTGAATCAGAAGATTCACAGAAAGGAGCACCAGTGGCCAGGGCAAGGGGGGAGCCTAGGGGGACACCCCAGGAAGATAGAGCCAGAGGGGACTCAGAGGGGAGCAGTTGGAAATCAGGACCAGCGTCACCGCCAGAGAGCAGGGAAGAGGAAGGGCGCCAGGGATCAAGCGCTGGCAGCTCACAACAGGGGGGAGGGCACGAGTCAGGAGTGGCCACACCTCCATCGGGGAGCGAAGAAACGGTCAGACGGAAGGTGGAAGGTTGGGCACGCGTGCCAAGTTCAAATGCACAGGAAGGTGGCGCAGTAGGCAGCCCGGAAAGGGAGCCAGGTCCTAAAGCCCGCCGAAAGGAGGGAGAAGAGTCAGGGGGGTCAGCGTCAGCGTCAGAGGAATCCCGGAAGGAAGAGACCCCGGGGGGCAGAGGGACCCAGAGAAGAACAGTCAGGCGGAAAAGGTGGAGCAAGGCTAGGATATTAAGTTGGTGTACAAGGGGCGGAGACTCAGATGGAGCTTCGCCGATCTAACCATGAGACGTAGAGTTGCACGCAGCAGCTTGAGAATGGAAACTGTAACTCAATAAAGACTTTTATTTAATGATCGCTGGCTAGCGTGATCCTCTGTGAGCTAGGATCTGGAAGCAGCTCTGACAACTTCAATCTCCCAGGACATTCTATACAAGATCTCAAAGTAGCTGTTTTACTACAAAGGAATTTCAGAAATAGACTGGAAAGAGAAGCTGCTGAATTGCAACTCATTACCAAACTTAAAACCATGGAGAGACCTGGTTTGAACAAAGACATTGGATTCTTATCCCATTATACATGACTAAGCCATTTCTCACCTTCTCACCCCTTGCCTTTTCCTGTAAGACCTATTACAGTCGTTAAGAGTCGTCAGCAGGCTCATCTCAGCTATCTGCCAATCTCCCATTCCCACCACCCTTCTGAGTAATACCCCTCCCCACCTTCTCACTATATAGAAGGATCTGGCAACTTCTGTTTCAGTGTATCTGAAGAAGTGTGCTTGCACACGAAAGCTCATACCAAGAACTAACTTAGTTGGTCTTAAAGGTGCTACTGGAAGAATTTTTTTTTATTTTGACCCAGCAATCAAGTCTGGCTTTATTGAAAAGCGCCCTTACAGAGCTTAAGGCAGGCTTCCTCAACCTTGGCCCTTCAGATGTTTACAGCCTACAACTCCCATGATCCCTAGCTGGCAGGACCAGTGGTCAGAGATGCTGGGAATTGTAGTCTCAAAACATCTGGAGGGCCGAGGTTGAGGAAGCCTGGCTGAAGGCAGCATTGGGGTACCTGTGGTCCTCCAGATGTTGCAGGACTATCCCTGACAGTTGGCTCGTGCTGATAGGACTCCCCTTTCCCCCACGGCTCTGTGTGGGGAAAAGGAGTGCCCTAACAACTCTCAGCACCCTTAACAAACTACAGCAGGCATCGGCAAACTTGGTTTTGTTCTGTATGCTGTTGTTTTCAATCAGCCTGAAAGGCTGAGGTTATCCTGCATCAAGCTTCCTCAACCTTGGCCCTCCAGATGTTTTGAGACTACAATTCCCATCATCCCTGGACACTGGTCCTGTTAGCTAGGGATGGTGGGAGTTGTAGTCCCAAAACCTCTGGAGGGCTGAGTTTGCCTATGCCTGAACTATAGCTCCCAGGATACTTTGGGGGAAGGCAGGCATCTTTAAAGTCGTACCATCGCGCTTTAAATGTGTGGTGTGAATGTGGCCTATATCAGCTTTTTTTAGTTTGTACTAGCAGGGCTCCTCCTGCACTCTTGAGATAGGAATGTAAATGCATGCACAATATTAATAACAGTAATAATAAGAATACTCCCGTGTGACGGATAAACAGTAGCCGATGTTAACACAAACATGCTGGGTGTGCCTGGTGAAATGCAGTTGCCCTTTGTCCCAGAATCTCATAATTTTCCCGCGGAGATGGCAGCAAGCCTATATATTTTGGATTAGATCACCTGTCATGTGTTATTCCTTACATAATTGTTTCTGTAACCCACCATTATCCTTATGATTGTTCTTGCTCCATTATCCACTTAGCCTTGCCTAATGCATGTGCCACAGGGAGAATGCGGGAAAGGGGGGGGGGAGCTGAATCAATGGAGGGCTTTTAGTAATAAAGAGACGAGCACCATACCAAAATACAAACAAGAAAGCAATTTAGCATCCTCCCCTGCAGCAGGTGAACGGGAGGAGAACATGCTAGTAGCATAATATGTTTGAGGCCAAGAAGAGGCTTATAATTGCATCTCAACTTCAGGAGCCATTATTTTGCCTAGTTAGTTCTTCTTTCAGCCTGGATCTCTCTCTCTCTTTTTTCCAAGAAGAAATTGATTGCCTTATAACCTAAAATACAGGACTAGAGGGGATTCTCCAGACCAGAAATGCATTTTCATCTCACCATGTCGTCCTAGGTAATAACATGCATTTATCTGTGTATTTTGAGTATTTATATCTCAGCTTTCTAGTCAAACGATCTCCAAGATAGTTTATATTATTTTGCCATGATACAATGCAACATAACGTGGTGACTTGCCGTGTAATTCAATCAACTTCCAGTGATGGGGCACCCGGGGGGACAATCGCATCATGCATTTAAAGCACCGTGACACCACTTTAAACCATCATGGCTTCTCCCAAAGAATTATGGGAGCTGTAGTTTGCTAAAGGCGCTGGAAATTGTTAGGAGAGCCCTGTTTTACTTATTTATTTAAATCTATATACAGTCAAACCTCGGTTGGCGCCTAAAAGTATGCATTCCCCTCCCAGAGCTACTATTCCCAGAGTGGCCCAGCAATCAATCTCTCCTCCCCAGCCACATTTTGTTTTGCTGTTTCATTGCTGGTGGCAGCACAGGAGTTTTCTCTGTCACCTTCTCAACCTCCCCGCCCCCCCACATCACACCGAGAAGGAACCAAAGGGATCTTTCTGGGCAAGGTGACTGGGTGACTCCCTGCACTGCTGCTGCTACAGAAGTGTCATTAAATGTCATTTTAATACTATTAAAACTGTGGCCACAAATCCCATTATGCTCCATTTAAAAGTTGCTTCAAAGTTGGTAGGGGGTTGGACTTACCGTATTTTTTGCTCTATAAGACTCACTTTTTCCCTCCTAAAAAGTAAGGGGAAATGTGTTCGCATCTTATGGAGCGAATGCAGGCTGCGCAGCTATCCCAGAAGCCAGAACAGCAAGAGGGATTGCTGCTTTCACTGTGCAGCGATCCCTCTTGCCGTTCTGGCTTCTGAGATTCAGAATTTTTTTCCTTCTTGTTTTCCTCCTCCAAAAACTAGGTGAGTCTGGTGCGTCTTATAGAGCGAAAAATACGGTAGATGATCCTCATGGTCCCTTCCACCTTTACAATTCTATGAACAATATTTACAACATCTTTTTTAAAAAAGCTTTAATTGTATTTTTAGCTGTGGCAACGAACCTCTGCAACAGTTGAGGCACAATCATGGCCATCTTGCTCAGAATTACAAGCCCATTTGCACTTCCTCAGAGAGGGGAGTTGAGGGGGCAGCAGCCAGTCTCATCTTGCCTCAGCGGTTAGGCTGCTGATTATGCTGGCCACTGCAGGAGAGCAAGCAGGTTGGCCAGCCAATTGTAAAACAGGACAGCCAATTCTGAGGCATGTGAGGGCTAATTCACTTCTCCCATCCATGCACCTCTGGCCGGAGAGAATTAGCCCATTTTGCTTCACAGTTGGGCCAGCCTTGAGAAGGGGTGATCTCTAAAGAATGTAGAGGACCATTGCAGCTCTGGGCTGGATGGAGAGGACCCTTCCCCCTCAATCTCTGGGCATTCCCCACTCAGCTTGGCTTAATTTCTCAGAAAAGAAAAGAAAAGAAAAGAAAAGAAAAGAAAAGAAAAGAAAAGAAAAGAAAAGAAAAGAAAAGAAAAGAAAAGAAATTGGGGGTGGAGTGGGGAGAATCTGCAATATATTTAACTTCATGGGAAAACTGAGGCAGCAGAGCTACTTGGAAGGTTGGGCGCTCGCGGATCCACCTTCACACCTCTTTTTAACAGTATGAAGCCACTCAATAACCTGAAAGACCACCCCAAATCATCCTGATTTGCTTCACTATTTGGGGTACAGGCAGGGCGAATGCATACATACTGTACCTTGACTAAATAGGTTTGATTTGTATGTGGCGATTGTTGGAATGGCTACTGATGTCACAGAAGGCATCAATGCCTCCTTAGTGAGGGAAATCAGTGATATTCCTATGTGAAGAAAACCTGATGAACCAGCTGGACACTTTCTCCCCATTGAAAGGTTTCAGATTCCTCAAACACTGTTCATTACTTCTCTTCCTTTTTTTGTTTTTCAGCTTTCCCTCACCAGGAGGAGAAAATTCAAAGTGACGTGCAGGACATTATTCTGCAAGATTGTGATCTTTGAGGTGTGCCTCTGTCTGCAACATTTCAAGGTAACTCCACTCATTTTCGTCAAGTAAAACGTGTCAAGGTGCCATAATGAGACAAATGATCTCCGGAAGTTTAATTAGGGGAGGGAGACCCTTTCAGTTAGTTTATTTTCATTCAATAGCCTAACATACAAAAAACGCTGAAACCAATAAAGTAATGGAGAACCTGAAAAAGGAGATCTGAAAGGCACCTTTGCGAAAAACAATTGATTTGCTTCATTTCATTGAAATGGCTGGTGCTTTGATGGTTCATATTTACAATAGCTTGTCCTGTTCTTCAGTGGAGTTGATATGTTGAAGTCTTTAGAACCATAAACTTGATCAGAACTTCCTGGGTAATAAACAGCGGATTTAAGATGTTGGCCCCCTCCTCACGATGCTACTGCAAGCCCAGCTGCGTGCCAATTTGTAGCTAAAGACATCAAGAAATGTGTTCTTCATGCTCAAATGCCCTTGGAAGTTGAAAATAGTTCCTGGAAGCTCAATATGCAAACTGGATTCAGAGCCTTGAAGAATTTAGAGAGTGAAACACACACACACACAAACACACACGCACCAAAGAACACAACACCCTGACCTTCCCTAACAAAGGGCAAAGCTTGGATAAATCCATTATCACTATAGACAGGAGAGCTTTTTGGAGCTCAGAGGGTTGAGTTTCTTCTGTCTCTTTCACTGCTTTTGTAGAAAGATCAGAGAGTGAAACCAGGGGATGCTGATTGCATGTATAGTATATATACACATGAACACAGAAAGAAAGAGAGATAAACTTAAAGCATTTTCACAAACCCAAATGGGAAAGTTGCATGTTTTAGAAAAGACAGAAAACAGGAGGCCTCACAACTGCAGCAACACAATGACAGAGAAGAAAATCATTAAGTGACCTCCTGTATCTAAACAAGCATCCAATTTCTAAACACTGGGTCTAAGAAGGTTTTCTTTCCCATTAGCAGTTCTTTCATACCATTCCCATCACCCACCCCCTTTAAATGTAGTCTCGAATTGGCATGGATCTGTTTTCCAGTAGAACAAGCATCATCCTTCCTGCTGTAAGCACCTTATTTTTATTTTCTTTGGTCCTTTGGCTCTTTAGGGTTGCTTTCAGTGTGGAGATCTGTTGGAGGGTCCTGCTCCCCTTTATTCGTTTTATTCAAAGCATTTCTATACCAGTCTTCGTTATTAAAATCTGAGGGTAGTGTAAAAACGCAAAAACCGGAAGGCACTCAGCTGGTAGAATATGAGACTCCTAATCCCAGGGTTTGAGCCCCACATTGGGCTGCATTGCGGGGGTTGGACTAGATAGATAGATAATTTATTACGGTCAGAGACCAGCTTATAAAACACACTTGGGGGTACAATCCCAGAAGTTAAACCAACATTTAAAACAATGTGCAACAATAAATTTAAAATTTATAAATGTGATAAGCATATAGACACTTAAAACTTTAAGATAAGCTACCGCAGAGAGATGACCCAGAGTCACCCATGGAACCAAGTTTGGGGATTTTCTTAACAAACTAGGGGACTGGACTAGATGAGCCTCGTGGACCCTTCCAACTCTTCTATGATTCTATAGCCATGGTACATTAAAGAACAGACATGGGAATGGCTGCCTAGTCAATCAGCCTGGAGTCTTGTATTTTTCATGAGTGCAGAAATGGTGCTGCAGTCAAACCTTTTCTTTATTCCCAAAGTCCATTGGCCTTGCATTCTGAATGGGAGTATCACTCCATCCTGTGGGGACACTGCAAGATTAATTTGTTCATGTTTGAACCTAACACATACAGGCTTTGTTGGAGTTAGGAGGCTGAATGGCCTGTACTGCTTGGGATGAAGGAGATTTCTCTGAAAAGCTTTGAGCTTAATAGGCAGATGATTACCAGAAGCACCAGAGCTTGTTTCCTTTTTGTTCCCATAGTCACTTCCACCACAAGCAGGAGCTGATCCTCCCAGTTTTCTGTCCTTTACCTACATGCTACAAAGATAAAATGAAGAACTGCCTAGATGATGAGGATGTAAGGCATTGAAGTCTGGAAAAGAACTTCTCCTTCAAGTTCCAAAGATCTCAGAAGTCCCCTTTGTAGTAGGGCTTTTAGGTTGGCTACCCCTGTTGAGATATGACAGGCACCCTCTATCCACTTTTTTTTTTTAAACAGTTGAAGACATTTTTGTTCTGACAAACCTTTCCAGCAGGATGAATAGGTCTTTGCTGTGTGGGTGCCTCTGTAGTTCTTTAAAATGGAGGCAATGGTGGTAAAAAGGAAAAGCGTGGATACCAATTGGCTGACTTATAGAAATTTATTAGAAGAACAAGATAACCAATTAAGACTAAAGAAATATGACATATTAAAACATATTGGTGTAAGTTGGCTACAATACCATCAGCTCAATGGAATTTTCGAACAAGATAAAAGGAAAAATGGGTATGATAAGATAATTTCTAATTTAGATAAAGAACTTCTCTCAAAGAATTTTTTTTTTGTCTAAAATGTATAAATTATTTTTAAATTGGCACCTAAAATATGAGGAGGTCAAAGATGTAATGGTAAAATGGGCACAGGATTTTGGATACAATATAGAGCTAGAAAAATGGGAAAACCTCTGGAAACATGATATTAGATTCACGGCATGCTATACAGGTAAAGAAAATTTCCTAAAGATGATATACTGGTGGTATATGACCCCAGCAAAATTGGCTAAAATAAATAAAAAATTAGTAATAAATGCTGGAAGTGTAATCAAAAAGAAGGGAATTTTTTCCACATGTGGTGGATGTGCCCCAGAAGAAAAATATTCTGGGACATGATTTATGAAGAATTAGGTGGGAGGAAGGTGGGAGGAAGAATGGAATATCTGAGAAAAGGGTATGGCTAACTGACTGGAACACACCACACTGCAACATTTTGTTGAAGTCCCACTTGTCTATGTTACCAATTTGTTGCCCATGAACGACCTTTTCCAAAGTGATCCCATGTGGAATGTGATACATGTGGAAGGATTTGCATCAGAACTGGTTATTCATATACTTTTCCACAATCCACTGAGGATAATCCTAGATTCCTGCCAGAGCCTGCTCACAGACTAATCACAAGAATAACATATTCCAACACAACCTTTCTACATGTACAGTGGTACCTCGGGTTAAGTACTTAATTCATTCCGGAGGTCCGTTCTTAACCTGAAACTGTTCTTAACCTGAAGCACCACTTTAGCTAATGGGGCCTCCTGCTGCTGCCGCGCCGCCGGAGCATGATTTCTGTTCTCATCCTGAAGCAAAGTTCTTAACCCGAGGTACTATTTCTGGGTTAGCAGAGTCTGTAACCTGAAGCGTATTTAACCTGAAGCGTATGTAACCTGAGGTACCACTGTAATCTACACTCATAGAATGGCTTCTTTGAGGGCAGGGGGTCAGGTGGGTGAAATCATACTATGAGCAAAAGGTAGTGCTGTGCAGAAAATGTCTTCCACTTTTTTTACCTTTCTCTATCAATTAATGAGGAAACAATGCTTTTGAAAATTATCAAAGGGGGGGGGGAATCAGTGAAATTCTTATGTGTAGTATGCAAGGCTTTGGTTGTGCTTGCCTTACTTCTGAGGCAGCAAAGAAGTTTTCTTTCATTCCTCAAATAATTTTTCTGGTACTTTGCATATTACCACCTTCCCTGGATGCCTGTGCTTCTGGAAACCTTGATATCCTTCGCTGGGCTTTCCTCTAAGCATGGGAAGATGGGGAGATAGCCTACTGTGCCCTGGCAGATGTTTACTATTTTTAAAAATCCATGTGGATTTTTTAAAAAGAAAGAAAGGTGAAATGAAGGCCTTCCCTTTAAAAACAACATCAGAGAGTGCACTCAGGCACCTCAGCCACCCTGGGGTTCTGTTTCAGGTAAAGCTCACAGGGAGAAATCCTGTCCCATGGGTGCCCCCCCCCGCAGGTTCAAGTTGCTCAGGCAGCTGGGGAGGCTGCAGAGCACTGTGGAAATGTTTAATGGAAAGAAAAGACCACATCAGCACCACATATTTTATGCATTATTATACCACTTTAACAAGCATGGCTTCCCCCAAAGAATAATGGGAACTGTAGTTTGTTAAGGGTGCTGAGAGTGGTTAGGAGAGGCCTGTTCCCCTCACAGAGCAAAATTTCCAGAGTGGCTTCACAAACAAACCCTCTTCCCAGGAAACTTTAAGAATGGTAGCTCTGTGAGAGGAATAGGTAATAACTGTGCTTTTAAATGTGTGGTATAAATATGATCACACTCACTATCCATTTACATCTTGAAACGATAAGGTAGACTCAATCCCGCACCAACCAAAATTCTAAAGAAATTCTAAAGCACCCAGAGAATAATGCAGGAAAGTGGAAAGCTCTTTCACAGGGAAAGAAAAGTTTCAAGAAATTGATGGACAAATTTCAACACAGGGCTAAGTGGGTCAGGCTGGTTAAAACAAAAAAGATACTGCAGCAACAGAAGTATAGTGTCCAGATCAAGAGAAGTAATAGTACCACTCTATTCTGCCTTGGTCAGACCACACCTGGAGTACTGTGTCCAATTCTGGACACCACAGTTTAAGAAGGATGTTGACAAACTGGAAACTGCGCAGAGGAGGGCAACCAAGATGATCAAGGGTCTGGAAACTAAGCCTTACAAGAAAAGTTTGAAAGAGCTGGGTATGTTTAGCCTGGAAAAGAGGAGACTGAGAGGAGATATGATAGCAATCTTCAAATATCTTAAGGGCTATCACATGGAAGAGGGAGCATGCTTGTTTTCTCCTGCTCTTGAGGGTAGGACTTGAGGCAATGGCTTCAAGTTACAAGAAAGGAGATTCCAACTAAACATTTGGAAATATTTACTGACAATCAGAGCTGTTTGGCAGTGGAACAGACTCCCACGAAAGGTGGTTGACTCTCCTTCCTTGGAGTTTTTTAAGCAGACATTGGATAGCCATCTGTCATGGATGCTTTAGCTTAGATTCCCGCATTGCAGGTGGTTGGACTAGATGAAGAAGAGTTTGGATTGGATATCCCACTTTATCACTACCCGAAGGAGTCTCAAAGCGGCTAACATTCTCCTTTCCCTTTCTCCCCCACAACAAACACTCTGTGAGGTGAGTGGGGCTGAGAGACTACAGAGAAGTGTGACTAGCCCAAGGTCACCCAGCAGCTGCATGTGGAGGAGCAGAGACGCGAACCCGGTTCACCAGATTACGAGTCTACCGCCCTTAACCACTACACCACACTGGCTCCCTTGGGTCCCTTCCAACTCTAATATTCTGTGATTCTATGAAGAGCTTGGAAAGACTCTCTCCAAACTGAGTGAATCAGCAGAAAAACGGCAAATGCAATTCAGTGGAAACAAGTCTAAAATTATGCAAATTAGGGAAAAAACAACAATAAACCTACACACAGAGAGATACCCTCATGGGGTTTGAACTGGTAGTTATTGACCTGGAACGAGACCTTGGGGTTGCAGTGGACAGCTCGGTGAATATGTTTTTTATTATTATTTATTTATTCAAAGTTATAACAAAACATATTTTCCAAAAACATATCCTTATTCCCCCCCCCCTCATTTTTCCTCCCTCCCCCCTCCCCCTGCTCGGTGAATATGTTGACCCAGTGTGAAAAATTTGAATTACGTGCAAAGGATCATAATGAAAGGAACTGAAAATAAAACTGCAAATATCATAACGCCATTATACAAATCTATGGTGCAACTGGGGCTTTTTTTCAGCCGGAACTCGCCAGAACTCAGTTCCGACACCTCTCAGGTGGGCAACATCACCACTCAAAGAGGACAAGGGAGAGGTTCATGTGGAGTTCTGGCACCACTTTTTCTAGAAAAAATAGCACTGGGTGCAATGCCAATTGGAATACTGTGTGCAGTTCTGATCACTTCACCACACACAAAAAGGATATTTTAGAACTGGAAAAGGTTCAGAAAGGAGCAACCAAAATGATCAACAGGGTGGAACAACATTCCTATGAAGAAAGATTACAACATTCAGGGCTTTTTAGTTTAGAGAAAAGCCAACGAAGAAGAAGAAGAAGAGTTTGGATTTGATATCCCGCTTTATCACTACCCGAAGGAGTCTCAAACCGGCTAACATTCTCCTTTCCCTTCCTCCCCCACAACAAACACTCTGTGAGGTGAGTGAGGCTGAGAGACTTCCGAGAAGTGTGACTGGCCCAAGGTCACCCAGCAGCTGCATGTGGAGGAGAAGGGAAGCGAACACGGTTCACCAGATTACGAGTCTACTGCTCTTAACCACTACACCACACTGGTGTAGACATGATAAGATCATACAATTATGCACTGTGTCAAAAAATTGAATAGAGAAAAGCTTTCTCTCTCTCTCTCATAACACAAGAAGAACCTCTGGACATCCAAGGAAGCTGCATGTTGGAAGATTCAGGACAGAAAGTACTTCCTAACACAAAAAAGTGCTTCCTAATTCCATTAAACAATGAAATTTGCTTCCACAAGAAGTAATGACGGCCAGCAAATTGGGTGGCTTTAAAAGAGGGTTGGTGATGCGGGTGGCACTATGGGTTAAACCACAGAGCCTAGGACTTGCTGATCAGAAGGTCGGTGGTTCGAATCCCTGCGATGGGGTGAGCTCCTGTTGCTTGGTCCCTGCTCCTGCCAACATAGCAGTTCAAAAGCACGTCAAAGTGCAAGTAGATAAATAGGTACTGCTCTGGCGGGAAGGTAAACGGTGTTTCCGTGCGCTGCTCTGGTTCGCTAGAAGCGGCTTAGTCATGCTGGCCACATGACCCGGAAGCTGTACGCCAGCTCCCTCAGCCAATAAAGCAAGATGAGCGCCGCAACTCCAGAGTCGGCCACGACTGGACCTAATGGTTGGGGTCCCTTTACCTTTATCTTTAAAAGAGGGTTAGACAAATTCATAGTTATCAATGGCTACTAGCTATGGTTATGTTGTTCTGACTCCACTGTCAGAGGAAATTTGCCTCTGATTGCCAGTTGCTGGAAATCACATGCGAGGAAGTGCTGTTTTTCTCTGGTGCTGCTTTGAGGCTTCCCATAGGCATCTGTTTGGCTACGGTGAGAATGGGATGCTGGCTTAGATGGGCCACTGGCCTGATCCAGCAGCTTCTTCTTATTTTCTTCTTTTATAATAATTTTTAATTATTTTTACACATATTTTTAAACATAATATCCCACTTATATATAACATAACATACATTTGGCTATAACAACCTTCATCCTCCTCGCCTGATGGTTTTCCAACTTACTTTCTGATATTGCATTTTGTTATTATAGTTATTACTGTTAAATCCTTTTCATAGCTAAACAGATGATAAATTATACTTCACAATAATTGATAAAATTAACCTTACAAAACTTCTTGTAGCCCTACTAGTAATGTTAGTTGTTTACAATTGTCCTTTAGATACACCATAAATTTATTCCAGTCTTTTAGGAAAGGCTGGGCTTGCTGGTTCCGAATTTTCCCAGTTAATTTTGCCAACTCGGCGTAATCCATCAATTTCATCTACCGCTCTTCCTTTGTTGGTATCTCTTCCTGCTTCCATTGTTGGGCTAATAATATTCTTGCTGCAGTTGTTGCACATAAAAACATTTTTTTTATCTTGTTTATGTATTTCATTACCTACAATACCAATTAGGAAGGCTTCTGGTTTTTTTTACAAATGTATATTTCAACAATTTTTTTTAGTTCATTATAAACCATTTCCCAGAAAGCCTTCACTTCCTTACAAACCCACCACATATGATAAAAGGTACCCACTTTCTCTCTGCATTTCCAGCTTTGGTTATTTGTTTTGTACATTTTTGCTAATTTCACTGGTGCTATGTACCATCTATACATCATTTTCATTATATTTTCTTTAAGAGAACTGCAAGCCATAAAATTTATTCCATCTTTCCATAGTTTTACCCAATCTTCTAACTGTATATTATAACCAATATCCTTAGCCCAATGTATCATAACTGATTCTTCTTATTTTCTTACTAATACAGAGTGCTTTTCTAGAAGGGGCCTTTTCTCTTAATGGTGTACTGATATATTAATAAGTAACATATTCAGTAGCATTTTCTACATCTCATTTGTCAGCCTATAACTATTGGCAAAACATTTCGCTTTGGGATACTTCTATAGTAATGAAGATTTTCAGTGGTATTTATTCTATAGGTACTCAATTGCAAGATTTCACTAATAACACTTCCAAATTCATCATCGAACTGGGTAAAATTACTGTTGGTGGTGGGAGTAGGAAAGGTTAAAAGTACTGAGAGAACTCAGGACACCAAGATGACTTTGGAAACACAGATCAAAAACAAAGAGACTGGAAGTATAATTAACTCCATTACTGCTCAGTCAAATGAAAACATCCGTGACACCCTTCCTTATTTATGACAGCAGCAAATAGCTCTATTCTCTGGCTGGTTATTGCTGTAGGACAGCATTGGTTCTATGGGAGATGAAATGGAAACAAGCCTGCTAATATTTATGTCGCCAAGATCAGGTTATAGATACAAGATTTATGCAAAAGTTGCATTTAAAAAAAAAAACCTTCAGTAGCTTTTTATGTCTTCATTCCACAATCCTTCTCCAACAGTAAACAAAATAGCTTTTAGATTTCAATTTTGCAAGTAATATTATGGAATTATAGCAGGCTTTCTTTAGCTGACTGCGGCTGTATTTCCATTATAGGGATATTTGGCCAACCTTTACAATCTGCCCCCACCCCCAATAGGAATTAAAAGCGGCTGCTTATATTTTTGAATACAGTTATGATTTGCATTGGAGGAAGGCTTCTAAATTACTGGAATCCAAGATTGTATGAGCAGATCAGGGCATGCTAGTTATATGAAGACCTATTCCAGGCAACATTTCTAGGGCAGGAGCCAAATATGACAGTGTTGAGGGCTGTGGGTCCCCTTAGCATGCCATCAAAGTAGGACTTGGGGACAGATGTCTGGAGCCCCACTCAACAGAATACATGGGGGGATTCCAGATTTGACATAGCACATTACAGTGATATAAAGGGAGGTTTGAGTGAACACCCTCTAATATACGCGATAGAATCTCTCCAGATCACTATAGCACTAAATGTTATAATGAGAACTTCTCTTAGAATTATCCAAATTGTAATGGCGGGGACATATTGGAGCCTGGGACAAAGTGATATGCCACATTTGCTTTTCTCAATCTCTACATTGTCTTTGAGTTGGTTTCTAGACATTCATTATGTATTCACTTGGTTTCAGGGCAAAGCTATCAGCTTGTTCACTGGAACATGCTGGTCTGACACTCTAGCGGGCCACAGCCAGTCAGTGGGTATAGTTTTCAGGCAGATGGTACAATGGTCTGACCGCTTTCAGTGTTCCTATGTTCCTCCTTCGCATGCAGGTTCAGTCCCTGGATGGTACAGTTCTAGGTTGTCCAGATATCTGACTACTCATAGACTGAAACGGGACAACTGCTTTGGGAGGACTTTGGGTTTGAAAAGCAGCACAGTGTCTTAAGTAATACAATATTTGTTTGAATCGCCATTCCACATAAATATTTATTAGTGGGGGAACAGAAGTCGATCCTTTTGTTGCACCTTTAACTGCTACACTTCTGGAAACAAATGGTGGCCAGGATAAATCCGACAGGAGCTTTTGATTTACAACATCTTCCTCGAATGAATATTCAGGTTTCCATTTACTTCTGAGACAGGTGGAATTTGGCAGATTTAACATCCGGTACAAATGCTCTCAGTGCAGCTTTATGAAATACAGCTGTGAACATATTGGGGGGCCAGATGCAACTGGGAGAAGAGGTCTGCCTTCTTCTGGCAATGTTGTCTTCGGCACAGCTTCGAGGCTTTAAAAGGTGCTCACCACACTCACTGTGGCCACTTTGGGCCACACCTCATCTCACACCACTCACTTTGACATGCAGCCCAAAGCAAGCTGGGTCAACGCAGCCCAAAAATGGTTTAGCCACCCCAATTTAAAGGTACTGTTTTGCTTTGCATTCTTGTCTGAGATAATATAGGGCACTGTAGTGTTAGGATTGTATGCTGACATGCCAACATTAAGCAGGGGAAAGCTGCTTTCATTAATAATCACTATGGATCGGTTATTTATGTTACCGCCTTGGACTACAATGTTCACTGCTGTGAATGCAACAGTAATTAAAATGATGTAATGTGCACATAATGAGTATGAGGTTTAGTGCACTTGAGGGGCTGTGTGTGTTTATGCATATGCAGAAAATATTTTTTAATCTCTCCTCCCAATGCGCTCTCTCTCTCTCCCTCTCTCTCAGACACACACACATGTGAAACTGTCCTTCCAAGATGAGTGCTTGTAGGCCAATTCTGGTGGAGTGTGCGTGTGTGCTTTAAAGTCATGTCATAAAATCTCTAAAAGGGGTTTTTCATAGAGACATGATAATTTATAATACTTCTGCCGTTTTCAATTATTCAGATGTTCATAGCCCAACAAATTGAATAATGAATGGAATAATGAATTGAACCCTGACAAGATGATAACAGAAAATATTATGAGTAGTCACTACACAGTGAAGCCCCCATACTGGGGAGGAGTGGGGGAGGAATCCCTGAAAGAAATCAACTTGTTTGAAGGACTCGTTTTCTCTTCCAAGTTCAAATACTTACACTGTGAGGAGGAAATCTGTCTAGGGCTTAGCCATTAACAAATAAATATTAAAGATGAACACCTGTAACACAATTTATTTGATGGGGACTAAACAGTGAATCAAAATCACAAATAGCCCAGTTATATTTTCTAAGGGTGTAGCTTATGCATTTCATTATTGCTTTTGCCACAGCGAGAGAGAGGAGAAGGACAGCCATATAAATTCTTAAACACTGTAGCTCCAGGCTCAGCCTTGGAGGACGGATGATATTGCACAGATGCTAAAACACACAGGTTTCCTAACAGTATTAGAGGCATTTGCATCAACACTGCAAGGCGGAAGGTTCAATAATAAAAATGATAAACATGCTTCTCAGGAAGGAGGGTAAGCCATGCATATTTGTATCTCCAAGCCAGGAGTGTAAACGATGAAGGTTATGCTCAGGCAGTTAGCATAAGTCGCATCAAGAATTGCATTTTAGGATGACTGTTTAAGTACAAGTAAACGGAAAACTCAAATAGAAGTACATTATCTCTACATATAATGGTCAGTTCCCAACATTCAGTCTCTTTGTTACATTCTGAGATGTAATGCTCGAAGTGTGTGTCAAAGAAAATGACAATCTGCAACAGATGGTTAAGGAAGCAATGCAGTTGCAATGCATAGCAATGGTTCAACCCAGGATTGCTGTGAGACAGCGGAGGAATGGAGTACAAGAGCTGGGAGCCAAATTATAGGTGGTCCTATATGTCCTTGATTGACCACATTTTCTGTCAGAAGTAGCAAGCGCAAGGGGCTCCAACCCACACCAGGATTTTCCTCTATATAAGAAAAAGGAAGGGGTAAGAGATGGCCCAAAATGTGCCTGCTAACAGGGATGTTTTCCAGGTTTCAGTTGTTTTAATGATGCGGCAATTCTACACCCACCCACACCAAAATCCGTGGAACTTCCTTGAAGGAAAGAAAATGACCTTCTAGGAAACATTTTTAAAGTACAAAATTCCTTCATGCATTTGGAAAACAGTCTTCTCTTGATATCTGGTGAGAGGGATGTGTGTGATATCTGAGATGGTTTTCAAAGATTCTTTGAGTCATTTTGTTCTTTTAATGGGCGCTCTATATAGGAAGAGAAAACATCCTATTTTATCCTCAGCTGCTTTGCAAAGCCTAGCCTTTTTTTCCTTCAAGTGGCTTCTTTAAAGCAATAGATTTCTGTTCTTAAGAGGCCACTGGTGGATAATGAAGAGCCTTTGGCAAGACTGCTGTGCAGCTCTATTTGATAAGCGTTTTGTATTGTTTTGGTCAGTGTTCATTGTCATATTGATTATGCCTATGAATGAGTTGTGCCTTTTTCACAAATGATCCCTCTTCTTAAAAATCCTGGCTTGTGGGGAGGGGGAACCAGCCCTTTTATAACAGGGTTGCACACTTATTTCCCTATTATTCTTTTTCTTATTTTAAGTTTACAGTTATTCAGCTGCTCTGAATGCTTCTGACCCCCTTTTGTAGCATGGGATAAGAAACTCTCCACATCTGCAAGGTTATGTCAGCGATGCTTGGAGTTGTAGTCTGGCAACACGTGGAGGGCCACAGGTTCCCCACCTGTAAGAAGAGCCCTCTTGGATCAGATCATAGGCCCATCTAGTCCACCATCTTGGAGTGAATACTTTGAATAATCCTTTTACATATAAGTGGCAGACAGAGAATTGAAAGCCCTTTTTATTTTCTCTCTCTTTCCCTTTCATTTCTTTCCTTATTCTTTTGTTGCTTTTATCTCCCTGCTTTTTCTTCTTTTTTCCTTTCTTTTCTTTTCTTTTTTGGGGATTTTTGGTGTGTGTTCTCTACTCTGGGTCACTGAGGGGATTATGCACACATGAAAGTGAAGGGCCCTGTGTGAGAGGCAGGGAAGGGAAGATCTCTTGGGGTGAGAGCTGGGAGGATCCACCCCTTCTGTGTGAGACAAGGATTAAGATCAATTTTTATTTATTTATTAAATTTGTATGCCACCCTATACCCATAGATCTCACGGTGGTTCACAACATAAAATCACAATATAAAATATCTATCTTGGAGAGAGGGCATTGTATTTTCTTCACTCTTTTTTATTATTATTACTTTGTTTTTTATTGTATTGTACGCTGAAAAAAGTTTCAATAAAAACTTATGGGCTGAGAGAAAAGTCTACCTTCCTGTTTCCCACAGTGGTTATGCAGATGCCCATGGGAAGTCCACAAGCAAGACACAAGTGCAATAGTCCTCTCCACTTGTCATTGCTGTTAGAAAATCACATCTCCAGTGTTCACAATGCAATTGCAGAATATTTAATTATTAGTATTAAATTTACCACGCACCCTTTTCTAGCAGGTCCCAGGGTTGGTTACAACAATGTAAAATTCAGAATATAAAACAGTTAAAACAAATCCTTACGTCAATAAAGGCTAGTAGTAGTTAAAACAAATTAGTCATAGAAATAGATTGGGTCCTAAAAACACACATCTCAGGTATCTAAGAGCCTCATCAAGAGGCATGTCTTCAGCATTCGCTGAAAGCCGTAGAGTGAAGAAGCCAAGCACGCCTCTGTAGGGAGAGAATTGCACAGCTTAGGGGCTGCCACAGAGAATGACCTCTTCTGGGCCACCCACTGAACTTCAGAGGGTGGCAGAACTGCCAATAGGGCTCCGCCTGCTGACATTCCTACCTGAAAGGATCTGTAGGTAAGGGGTGTGTGTGTCATCTTTAAGATATTTGCTGCCCTCACACGGCTTCATTTCTAATCAGTGCATGTCCCGTCACTTCCTGCTGAACTCCTGTAACTTTTTATACCACCAATATTCCAGACCCTCCAAGTGTCCCTATTTTCCAGGGGCGTCCCTGATTTAGAGAAGCCATCCCAGTTTCTGCTTTGATCCTGGAATGTCCCACTTTTCCTTAGGATGCCCCAATTTTCATTGGGGAAATGCTGGATGGTATGGAGTTATCTGACCCCCGAGGCATCTGAAGGCAATCCTGCATAGGGAAGCTTTTTCTAATGTTTTATTATGTTTTTATATATGTTGGGAGATGCCCAGAGTGGCTGGGGCAACCCAGTAAGATGCGTGGGGTATAAATAGTAAAATTACCATTATGGAATGGGGTGTCCCTGTTTTCATCAGAGAAATGTTGGAGGGTATGATATTCAGGTTTATTTTTGCCCTGCTTTTGTTGTGCTGCAGCCCTTCTGGGCAGCAATAATGTTGTAGTCTAGCCCAGGGCAGGGATGGACTTTGGCCTTTCAAATTTCAGTGGCGCCCTGTGCAAGGCCTTCCATTCTACCCAATTCAGCATGTCATCATTGTGATGCCCTGCAGTGCCCCCTAGGCTTGGCACCCAGGGTGGCAGAACTGCCCTAAATCCGCCTCTGCCTTGGGGAACCACCCCAGAACAAAAGCAGAACTTATCCACCACTAATGCACCGTTATCAGAATATACTCACAATAAAACAGCAGACTGGGGAGGCGCTAACTTAGTCCTACAGCACCTTGCCTACTGCTCCCCTGCCTCCTAAGGCGCCTCGTTCACTTTGTCTCATGGTAGGGCTGGCCCCACCTCTGCCTGTAAAGGGAAAAAAACAATGTCCTCATTCTGACGTCTTTAATTATATGTTTCCCCTTCCCCCCAAAAGCATATTGGAAATCACTGGCGGACATTTTCAGAGTGATGTTCTCGTACAGCTGGTGCAATTAACGCTGTCTGACAGTTTTCTCCCCAGCTGGCTAATAAGGCTTGTTTGTTCCTTCGTATAAGGGGTGTGTGTGTTATTGTTTTCTGGAGGCTTAGAATGACTATCCTGCCCCAAGTTGAGGGCTTTACTTCCAGCAGCCTAACCTCTGCTTTCAGGGATTAGAAAGGGGATAAGCTCCGCCTGATACCACCACGGTTGCGCCTGTGCAAATCTCCCCATAGAACGCAGTCAAGATTTGTCATTTGCACATTTTATTTCCAAGCAAAACAAAACCACCACAAGCTAATGGTTTATGACCTAAAGGCTAGTGCCTCCTGCTTAATGGGAAGAAATATCCACACACAAAAAGGAGGACAGATTTGAGTTGGTGTGTCCTTATGCGCTGCCCGCTGTGGTAATTGCATGCCTTCACACTGTCGTTCTTCAGATGTTGTCACAGATTGTTCTGTGTCGCCTTGCTGTGCTCTGATAAATAGATGCTGCCGTTCTGGCGGGGCTGACGTGATTCCTCTGCCCATGGTGGCTCTCCAAAGCCGCGGAGTGCTTTGAGATCTGGAGAGATGAAAGACTTTCCCCTGCCTCCCCTCCCTCCGAATATCGGCTATTATGTGATTTCAAATATCCTTCAGTGCACCAATGCTTCTCTTTCTAGGAACGGCAGTACAGAGAACGGTTATTTCACAGGAGGGACATATTCCGGGAGTCCTGCACTCGTCCAATTCCCTATTTGACCCCAAACATAAGGATAATGTCTGAGTGTCAAAAGTAAAAGTGAGCGAGAGGCAGAGAGTTCTTGAGGGAAGTAAAAAGAGAGAGAAAAGCTTTCACTGAGTCTTAGGGCGCTTCCCTCCTACCTCAAGATACTGTTAAATCATCACTGTCAGGGATGACTTTTATCCCAAGGGCTACTAAAAATTATTTGAGGAGGATTTATCTTTTATCTTTTCCCTTATCTGGGTGGTGCCTGAGTCCTCACGGCTTGCAGTCTTTTACTCCTTCCTCTCCCAAGGCCATGGTGTAAATCATCCTGCTACAGCCACAAGCACACTGTAACAAGGAGGTAGCTTTCTTCCAATGAGATGTATTGGTTTCTCTAGCTCCCTAATGCCTAACGTTTCCCTAAATTTAGCTATCCAGTGTAAGTTCCAAGGAATTCAAGGGGCCTCGTGGTGGCACAGCCCCTTCTCCTGGATACTCCCAATGAACTACAGTGGTACCTCGGGTTAAGTACTTAATTCGTTCCGGAGGTCCGTACCTAACCTGAAACTGTTCTTAACCTGAAGCACCACTTTAGCTAATGGGGCCTCCTGCTGCTGCCGTGCCGCCGGAGCACGATTTCTGTCTCAACCTGAAGCAAAGTTCTTAACCTGAAGCACTATTTCTGGGTTAGCGGAGTCTGTAACCTGAAGCATATGTAACCTGAGGTACCACTGTGCAGTGGGTGACTAGTAGATCTCACAGAGGCAGCACTGCATATTATGCGAGACATTGGAGCTACCCCTCAAAAAACAGCATTACAGTGGTACCTCAGGTTAAGAACTTAATTCATTCCGGAGGCCCGTTCTTAACCTGAAACTGTTCTTAACCTGAGGTACTATTTCTGGGTTAGTGGAGTCTGTAACCTAAAGCGTCTGTAACCTGAGGTACCACTGTACAGTGGTACCTCAGGTTAAGAACTTAATTCGTTCTGGAGGTCTGTTCTTAACCTGAAACTGTTCTTAACCTGAGGTACCACTTTAGCTGATGGGGCCTCCCGCTGCCACCACGTCGCCACTGCGCAATTTCTGTTCTCATCCTGAAGCAAAGTTCTTAACCTGAGGTACTATTTTTGGGTTAGCGGAGTCTGTAACCTGAAGCGTCTGTAACCTGAAGCGTCTGTAACCTGAAGTACCACTGTACTGTGTGTTGCTGAGTTCGCCCACATAAAGGCTAGCTGTAGCATCTTCTGTACCCCAGTGCTAGTCTATTTTGCGCCATAGGTAAAGCGCAGGTGCACCCCCTCTAAAAAAGAAAAATGGCTAATTTCGGTTTTCAAAAACTTGTAGAAATGATAACATTATTCAAAATATAAAATATTATCAGGGATTTATGGGGTATAACAAAAACTAATCATAGAATTGTAGAGCTGGAAAGGACCCTAAGGATCATCTTGTCCAACTGCCTGCAATGCAGCTGTTCCATTCAGGATTCGAACCTGCAACCTTGGCATCATCAGCACGACACCATCCAGGCGTAATCTGTATGAAACCATGCCCCTCAAAGGTGAGCATGGCTCCCCTCTGAGGTCTGCGCCCAAGGCATCTGCCTGGTTGGTCTAATGATAGCACTGGCCCTGACCCCATGAACCATACATTGAGATGCAATTCTGCATCTGAGTTACTTCAAATTAGGGATTCCTGTGCAAAATGTGAGATCTAGCCAGCAGAGCTATGCAAAGATTTCCTGAGAAGCGGCCAATTAATGCTCACATTTTACAGGTGAGGATCGCTGAGGTTCAGGCAGAAGTGATTAGCACAAGGCAGCTATAGTGGTTTAAAACACACACACACAAAAAAAATTGCTCTGGATTAAAACTATTTGCAATCAGAAACCTTTCCCAATCTGTTGAGGATGATAAATAAATAAATAAATATTTATTATTTATACCCCACCCATCTGATGAATCAAGCTGTAGATTAGTCTACCTTTTGCCCATGCCTAACTTACACTACCACAAGGTGGGTCTCCCCCCCCACACACAATTAATGTGGTGTTTAGCACAATGCTTCTGTGTTTAGCTCCTGTGTTTAGCTCCTGGTCCCTATAGGCTGCTGCTTGAAAAGGAGGTCCGTAGAAATCTTGGTGTGAAATTTAACCCTTCCAGCAAACACAAGCTCTATTGCGGTTTCACACCAGCAGCATAAAAAGGAAAGCTGAGGAGATAGAAACATATCTGTGATCATTAGGACAAATCTAGTTGTCTGCACATTACAGAAAATGAGTCGCTTTTTAGAAAGGGCTTTTAATTGCTTAATCTCAGAAATGTGGACAATGGCATACGTGTTTTATTTTAGGGTCTATCTAGCCCACTCAGAAAATGTAATGGACCTAATTTTCATTTAGTGTAGGTCTGTGCAGTTCCTAAAACATCTAAATGGCTATTAATTTAATCAGGTAATTTAACTATACCTCCAGAAAAGGCCACTAGCTAGTTGTCACGCATTGATTATGAGGATGACATTTCTATCCCATGATGCCAGAGGCACACTTTGATACATCATTTTCTTTTTGAAGGTTAAACTCAGATAACCTGCCTTTGGCATTTAATTAGCTACATATTAAACACTCTTTTAATAATAAAATGATTAAAAATTTTATTGCTTCTCAAATGAGGCCCTTTTAGATAGATTTAATGACTTGGTTTGAGCACTGTAGTTTGTGAACCAAACCTTAGGCCAGGATGTGTTCTAATGATATGCTTTACAGCTTGCAAAATCTGTGTTTTATTCAAATGGCTGCCATAATCATTTTGGGCAAAACTTATAATGCTATCTTCTGTGTTTTTAAGTTGAACTGTTAAATGTCATTGAAAAAGTACACAGAACCTTTTTGATTTTCTTTTAAAAAAGCAAAAAAATGGTTCAGTTCAGCACTAAAAGTAAGTGGACCTCCAGCAAAATTTGTGTCCTGGATGCTATGCACACACAAGTTTATTGTGGAAAGGTCTGTTTTTTGGTGTGCCTGTAAAACCATATCATTCTACCGGCAATGAAGAATCATGAGGTAGCTGACCATTTTTGGTCCTTAGTTAACAAAACAAACAAAATCTGCACAAGGAAAAAATCCTTGAAAAATAACTGTAATATGAAATTTCCATATTGGTTAAACAGTAAACAAACTAGTTTACAACCTAAAGAGGTGGTGTGGTTTCAGTCTGTGATTGATGTATATATAATTTAAGGTATTTATATACCACCTTATATTATTCATTTTTATTTATATATATAATTATATACTGCAAAGTTCCAAAGCAGTGTCCGAAAAAGTTATAATCGTCCACTGCAAAAATCAGTTAAAATTAATAACAAAAACAGGAAACATCCTTTAAATTGGTCTGTCTTTATTAGGTTGTATTCAACTAATATTTACTCAGAGTTGACTAACAGGTCCTTTAATTGCAATGGGTCTACTCTAAGTAAAGGTTAGTTGCAAACAACCCGATAAAGACATGTAAAAAAGAGGGCTGTGCTTTGTTACCTAGGACATGTAGTCCGTTGAGAAACCCTTGATAAGCTTGCTAGAAAAACCTCAGAATTTTTCCAAGCAGTGGTTTAAAAAACACAGCACGCGAGTTCAGTTTTCCTGAATAAAAGCTTTGAAAGTTCATTCCCACTAAGTATGTGGTACCAGGCTCCAACTGTAAAGTACCGTGTATTTCATTGCCTGAGAGTCACACAAAGACAGACCTTTGCTCTTTCACATCCAGTTAGGAGAAGCATCTGAGGCTTTCCTTGTGCAATCTTTATGGAAATGCAATGTTTCTGTTAACTTTGTAAATTTATGTTATGCAAAGCCAGCAGTTCTCCCTTCTGCAATTTAGAGGGCAGCCTGTGGCGCCTGGCAGGTACAACACGAGGAGGTGGAAGGAGGTCTGAAAGGGCTTGGAAGGCTGCTAATTTACAATGCCTTAAAAAACCCCCTCTAAACTGTAAAAATGCCAGCAGAGCTCAGCAATGAAAGTTACACAGGGATACTCTGTGCAGTTGAGGACTTAGGACAGCATTTCTCAACCTGTGTGTCCCCAGATGTGCATCCCCAGACTACAACTCCCATCACCCCTAGCTAGCAAGGCCAGAGCTTAGGGATGATGGGAGTTGTAGTCCAACAACATCTGAGGACACACAGGTTGAGAACCACTGACTTAGGAGAAGGGCTGTAGCTTAATAGTAGACCTTTGGATGCAAACGGTCCCTGATGCCATCATTGGCAGCTCCCAGTAGGGCTGGATTCTGGAAATGTATCTTGCCTGAGACCAGGGACAGCCATCACCAGTCATTGCAGATAATACTGAGCTCCCTGGACTGATAGTATAAGGCAGCTTCCTATGTCCCTATTTAAATCAGCCCTTTGCAGGGAAGGCCACACCTCAGTGGTAAAGAATCTGTGTTGCACTCAGAGGACCACATCTTCAGTCTACAGCATCTGCAGGAATGGCTGGGAATCTCCCCTTTCTGAAAGCTTGAAGAGCCACTGCCAGGCAGTATGGACAATGCTGAGCCAAATGGACTAATGGTCTGACTTGATATAAAGCATCTTCCCGCGTTCCTATCTTCCTGATTGCAATACCTGTCACAGTACCACCTTCCCTTATGCAGTGAGTACTATGAGGTGTGATAGAATGAACTCCAACAATGCTTAGCCAGCCAGCCAGCCAGCCAGCCAGCAAGGTACTGCCCATCTGGGGCTTCTGATTGGCCCATTTGAAGCCCGCATTTTGGCAATGTATCCCCACTCCTTGATTCTGCCTGCCAGGGAATTTCTTAACGTCCAGCAAGACATGTGAGTCCCAGCTGCTAGGGATGATGGACAGAGGCGAGGTCCTCAACCGCCACCCTCCTGAGAAGCAGCCATTTCCACAAAAGAGGCCAAATGCCTCTCAACTGAAATATGGCATAAAGTAGAGGGAATCATTTATTATTTGCTCTTCCTGATATGCAAAGTAGCAGTCAATCCACAACATGGAAAATTTCCACAAAGGTGATGGAGAAAGCAGGAAGAGCATTGTTTACCAGGCTCTTCTCAATTCTTCACCCTGCACCTGGTTTTCCATGTCGGCCATATTTGCTGTGGTGCGAATACATTCAAGGACCTGCAGGAGAGACCCAAGGGAGCCACATACAGACTGCAGATTGCCTACATGTGTGTTACTGTTTTGAGTGTTATCTCTCTCTCTCTCTCTCTCTCTCTCTCTCTCTCTATATATATATATATATCAAGTTTTTGAGAAGTCTTCAGAGGCAGCCCATAGCTACATACCCTTCAGGGGGCATTGCACATGGGGCTACCACCTTGCTGAAGCTAAGTGGGCCTATATCCAGTCAGTGCCTGCATACAGAACCATCTGGAAAGTCTCATGTAGGACGCGCAGCAATGCTTGGTGAACTGTGTTTAGTTTGTTAGGTGACAAGTTGTGCCAAGTGTGCATCAGCGGTTCATATATTTCACACATAGCCTTGGTGCTATTTGGCTCACTTCACACATGTGATATTCTTATGCAGGCATACTTGACCATTGGTCGTGCTGGCTGGGGTTGAGGGGAGTTGGAGTCCAGTGACATTTGGAGGGCCACAAGTTCCTCATCCCTAGTCTAAGACAAACCCTGCTGCAGGCCTGTATTTAGAGGCCTGCCTGAGTACTCTGTAAAGCCCCTACTTAATGAGCCAGTTATTAGTGCCTGTTTGGAGACAAAGTACAACAGACAACACGTAGGGGAAAATATGTGTGTGGCCATACAGATGGTCATGTGTAAAGACTGCATATTTTGAGAAGCCACTATTTCCCAAAGCATGTACATGAGGCAAAATAAACATGTGTGAGATCTTCATACATTGTTCCCCACTACCACCAGAACTAAGCAGAAAATCTATTGTATTTGAACCAGCCATGTATTAATTATTATTATTATTTATGAGACACCTCATAAAGTAAATGCTCCAGGCATCATACAAAATAAGAAATGAGAATAAAACACCACAATAAACGAACAACAATAAAACCACACTGCAATAAAAATTCACAAGTAGCTTGAGAGACAAGCCCACGTTAAAATCAAATACAAAACTATTGTGATAAAATAGCACAGAGAGCACAGAACCAAAACATCCATCAGGTTGCATATCTATGTGCACACTTACTTGAGAGTAAACCCCATCGATTACAGTGGGGAATATTTCTGAATAAAAACACATAAATCTGCACTGATAAACTGTGAAATATTGAGCTGGTGTGTGTTGTATTGTAAACTAAACTGCAAGAACCTTTTTAAAGGGGGGGGAATGGGGATGGGGAGGAATACATGTGAAACTTCATCCTCGGGGAAAATGTGGCAGCATTCCCCGAAACCTCGCCTCCTTCGTCTGGATATTCTAGTGTTTTTGAGTGATAATTTGGTAGGATTAAATTATGTTCATGTGACAGCTCAACCTCACTAACGAGGTACATTTCAGTAAATTGTTGACAGAACTGTCTGGAAGGCTTCTTTAATTTACCAACACGTAACAACATGGGAAAAGCATTATTCAAGCCGATGAAGATGAATAAGCAGTGGGGATTGAAGGGGGGAGGCAACCTTTCAGCTTTAAGACATGACAACCTGAAAGCATTTTTGTCACTTGCTGTACTTAGCCTGAGGCCGTTGTACCTGTTAGTGTGATTGACTTACCAAAGCAACAGAAGAGATTATGCATTTTAAACACTACATGGTAAAGGGGGGGGGGGAGGCAGCTGGGTGTGAGGGAGATTCTTTCTTCTTTGGGGAGGGGGAGCCTGTTTTGTGCAAGGGTGTTTTACAGAGAAGAGAATTAGAGAGATTTTTTTAAATAAAAAAAATACATTACATTCCATCAATCTGCTACTGGGTGCTTTTATCTAAAATAATTCTTGAGGAGCGTCATTGGAAAATACTTCGATATACCACAGCGGAGAGAGAGATTCAGAAGGAAAACATAACCTTTTGCTCAGATGAATAATTTCTTCGAAATGAAGGGAAAGGGGGAGGAAGTGGGAGACAAACTTAATGTCCTCTAATAAAGCTGGCATGCTGATTCTAAACAAGTTAATGTGGAGCTAAATATTCTTTTGAATTTTCCTGGGTCCCTCAAAAGTATTACAGTCATGTTTCTCTCACTAGGAAATGTCAGATTTCCACCACCCCCTCTTTCTAAGTGACGTGTGCGGTTCTGTGTTTCAATACACAGAACTGCCACAACACACCTCATTTGGTCCTGCATGAGTCACGGTTCTGCATGTGCCTTCTGATTGGAAAAAGGCTAATTCAGTGCAGTAACTCAGGCAGAGAGAAGATGGGCAACCTCTGCTGAGGGCAAACCCTTTTTGCTGTGTCTCTGCACTGGGAGTGACTGAGTGAGCCAGACTTACCAGTTCAGAGGTGTGTTGCAGAATGATCTGCCCACAGCAAAAGCTGATTGGAAGGGGATAATACCAGAACAGTAAATCATGCAGAGATGCAACTGGCAAACTCCTTTGAGAACATGAAATTTTGCTTCATCTCTGTACACTGGGCAGGCTTGGCTAAGCCATTCAATCTCCCTTAGAGCTGCTCTTCTCCAGATGATGCCAATTAGAAAGGGGCAGTGCCAGAACAATGACTCACAGAGAGTTGTGATTCCTGCATGGGCTGGTGGTAAGGAACTGGAAAACCAGTCCCTGGAGAGCAATGGTGGGAGAGAGCTACTGCCTCACTGTCCTGCTTTGGGGCTTCCCAGAGGCATCTGGCTGGTCATAGTGTGTGAGGCAACACACTGAGGAGCCCTCCAAGCAAGCGCATCTGCTTTTAAATACTCTGCCAGGGTGCTGGGCCAGACGGGGGCCTTTGATGGGCCCTCAATGCTCTTAATTTTTCAACATAATTTCCCACAACACACTAATATCCTTTCATAGCACATCATACTGGGATAACTGCTGAACACTTTCTGTCCATGCATTGCTTTGGGGATTTCTTCACCTCTGCGGAAAAGTGCAAAGTTTTGGTGTATCGAATTGTGATGTTTGTTTGTTTGATCATTGAGAACGTTTTCCAGACGTATGAAGAAGTGTCTCAGGTGAAGAATAACCTGGAAGGCAGAGCAAGGGAAAGGAAAGGAGAACGTCTGACATGGAACAGCTCTTTTCAAATTGTTTCTGAGGACCCCTGCTCCTTGTACTCCTGGTGACAGCTGATTGAAAGCACCGATGCACTGCAGTGACATCAACAACAAAGGAGAAAAATAGAGCCAGGTAACGCAGGCAATGTATCTTAAAACACACTCTCACACACACCACTTTCTTGAGCTAAAGAAGGCTGATGTATGACTTAGGGGGTTCCGTCCAGTCCAGTTTTGTTTCAAATGTCAATGCAAAACCATACATTTTGCAAACAGTGCCATGAATATGTGCAACAAACAGATGAGTGTAAAGGAGAGTGTGATTGATAAAAACATCATTTACACAGCAGTTTTAAACATATATAAGAACATCAATCTAGACAATAATAGCATGGGCACAGGGAGGGGAGGTTTAAGCCTTCCCTCTCTAGCTATGATCTTGCAGGAAATTGCTCCACCCCACACATATTGCAGTTAGCATTGGAAGCAAGCTCCCAGTTGGTGTCAATAAATTTATATACCGCTTATAATTAGAGATAGTATCCAGGACAATTTGTCCCATATAGCCAATGGCTGGTACAGGAGCACAGAATCACAACCCTTTCCCTTAATGGTTATGACTAGGCCACACATATAGCTTATCTCAATTCTGCTTGATGATGAAATGGGACTAATGAGAAGATGGTAATAAATCCTTAGATCTATACCTTTTATACTCTGTGAAATGGTGACTGATTACTGGAAGTATTGATAGTGTGTTTTCATTGGACGACACGTGTGCTTTCAGATGTGCTTCCTATATTTGACATTTTAAAGTGTATATATATTTTTCTTTTTTCTTAAAAAAAAGGTACAGTAACAGAAGTTCTGGTTTTGTACTGTTCTGAGAATTCGGTCTTTTCAAGCAAATAGTTTGGACGATGTTGCTGCAGTATTCTGGATTCCTTTTAGCACAAAATATACTCGGTCCTGATTCCTTTCAGGTGTCATTATAAGAAAAATGTGCTCCCTTCACTGAGTTGCTTTCAAACTCAAAGATGCCAGACCAGCTGACCACCTAGATCATGGGTTGGCAAACTAAGGCCCGGGGGTCGGATCCAGCCCAATCGCCTTCTAAATCAAGCCCACGGACGGTCCAGAAATTAGTGCGTTTTTACATTACTAGAATGTGTCCTTTTATTTAAAATGCATCTCGGGGTTATTTGTGGGGCCTGCCTGGTGTTTTCACATGAGTAGAATGTATGCTTTTATTTGTGGGGCATAGGAATTCATTCATTTCCCCCCCCCATATAGTCCACTCCCCCAAGGTCTGAGGGACAGTGGACCGGCCCACGGCTGAAAAAGTTTGCTGACCCCTGACCTAGATGTATTCCCTCTGCTGCAACCACCAGTGGACATCTCTTTGGTCGGGGGGGGGGGGGCATTTCTTAGCTGGGAGGGCACATTCCCTTCTGCACAACCTCCGTGGAGCAGGACCAGAGGTGAAAGTGGATTTTCTGTGGCTCCAGAGAGTGAGAATTTGAATTACAAGAAAACGAATGAGGGAGCACTCCCTGGTGGTGCAAGCTACTGACGCTTCAGAAGGTGGTGGGTTTTCCTTTGCTTTTGTTTTTTAAGTAGAGGAATGCCTAGGCGTGCTTTTTTGATAACAAGAATACAAAGCTCAAAATATCATGTTCATTTTTCCGCAGCTAAAATATCATGTTCATTTTTCACATGGTCCAGTCCTTCCTCTGCCCACCCCACCCCCCTAATATTCTTAAGATGGTCTCTTCTCCAATCTTCAAAGAGTAGGTGGCAGTGGGGAGGCAGAAAAAGGTCCTCCCACTCTGCAGTTTTAATCTGAAATCTTGGGCGCAGAGCTCAGAAGCTGCTCATGGCTAATGAAATTCCCTGTCGCAAAATGCGCCTAGAACAATGGGAGATTCAAACACTGCTTTTAAGCCAATGCTGGGTCACTGAATTCCAGTTAAAATCAATTAGTTAAAATATGTCACCTGCCCCTCATCAGCTTCAGTCTCAAAACAGGAGGGAAACAATCTTGTAGCAAAAATGTAGCACACCTCTTGTTTTGGAGGCCCAGTTACATGGTATCCTCAGTAGCTCCTCCACCCCCAGTTTGACTGGGCCACCTTCTCCTTGTCCCTGATAGTACTCCCCATTCACTTGCCTTCTCCCTTTGGGCTGAAAAAAGCACCACCAATTTGCACAACTGTAGCATAACTGCGGCCTGTCTGGAAAGATGGCTGGTCTCTACCCATCCAGGTTGGCTACTGGTTTATCCTGTTGCTAATAATAATAATAATAATAATAATAATTTATTTATATCCTGCCCATCTGGCTGGGTATCCCCAGCCACTCTGGGTGGCTCCCAACAGAATTAAAAGCACAATAAAACACCAAACATTAAAAACCTCCCTAAACAGTGCTGCCTTCATATGTCTTCTAAAAGTCAGTTAATTGTTTATTTCCTTGACATCTGATGGGAGGGTCCCACTACCAAGAAGGCCCTCTGCCTGGTTCCCTGTAACTTCATTTCTCGCAGTGAGGGAACCGCCAGAAGGCCCTCGGCGCTGGACCTCAGTGTCCGGGCTGAACGATGGGGGTGGAGACGCTCCTTCAGGTATACTGAACCAAGGCTGTTTAGGGCTTTAAAGGGCAGCACCAACACTTTGAAATGTGCTCGAAAACATACTGGGAGCCAAGTTGCAGGAAGGTGTATAAAATGACTTCCTTTTCCAGCTGAGTCTTGCTTGAGCAACACGGTCTACCTGGGTCTCATCAGTGGCATGGCAAGCCCCACTGGTGCCTAGGGCATGGCACAACATGGGGGCAGGGTGCGTGCTGGAGTGACTGCAGTGCCTAGCAAGGATGTGGCCCTGAAAAATATTTAGAATGTGGTCCAAGGTTGTTGTTCTTAAACAGGTATTAGAACCTAGAATGACTAGTTGAAGATGTGGCTGCACTTCACCTGGAGAGCTGTCACAGTAAAAGTAAAAGAGTAAAAGAGAAAAGTAAAAGGGCATTACCCTTTATACTAATGTGGAACCCACTGCTCAAACAGATACAGGATCTATTCACCCAAACCAAGTTTGCAATATGGAAGACATGGCACTCCTGTCTTTCTCTGGTTTGTTCTTTGTTATCTCCATTGCAACACTGCACAGGCTTAGTTGATGTTACTGAAATATACTCAGAGTCGAGTGTGAATTTCATGCTCTTTATTCAGCACATAGTAGCAATGAATGAAACCTTCCCCAAAATGTCTAGCTGTATATACATTATTTACACAATGGGCCCCGTGTGATTGGCTAATTCTGGGCTGCTCCTGTAGGCCAATCAGGCTGCGGATTCACCTCCTCCAGAAGCCTGATTGGCTGCTCCCGTAGGCCAATCAGGTCGTTGATTCACTTCCACCTGGAGCTGGATTGGGTGGCTCCTGCGGACCAATAAGACTGCTGAATTCTGGATCCTATTGTTCTAGGATTCAGCTCAGTACATAAGAGTTACATTGAAGAAACAAATAATTAACAAATGGTTCAGGTGGATATGGATAGTATGGGCACACTCTTTCACTGTCTTCTGAGACAGACAGATGCCAACAGCTGGTGAAATGAAAAGTTTTTTAAAAAACCCCATACCAGGTGAACTGGGCTGATTTGGGGGTGATTTTCACATTTCTGAGTTGAATCACACTGTTAACTAAGTGTCTTGATGGACTCCCTAAGCTTCTGGGAGGCTGAATGGCTTGGTTGTCCAAAAAGTGCATGGACACCCCACCTCCTGAGATATGAGACCAAGCAGGCTTAAAAAACATCCTGTCCTCAAGAAGGGAGGGGTGGAGAAGTGGGAGATCTTTCAATTTGAGGAACAGGTTGAGCTTTTCATCACAGTGAACTCTTTTCCCAAGGCACTCCAACTGGGGGAGGAATTAAAAACTACATTTTTGACATGGGTCTATGCCTTCCCCTGTGCAAATACAGTCATACCTCGGGTTGAATATGCTTCAGGTTGAGCGTTTTCGGGTTGCGCTCCGCGGTGACCCAGAAGTAACAGAACGCATTACTTCCGGGTTTCACCGCTCGCGCATGCGCAGATGCTCAAAATTACATCATGGGCATGTGCGGAAGTGGCGCGCACAGATGCGGGTTGTGTTCGCTTCAGGATGTCAACGGAGCTCTGGAACAGAACCTGTTCACATCCAGAGGTACGACTGTAAGTGGAGAGATCTCTACTCTCACGTGGGGTCACTGGGTCCTTGCTGAGGATTTATGCTATTTCTTCACCATCCTTTCCCTATCCAAGTCAATTAAGAAATCACTGTATCCCGAATAATCCATGGGTTGCTTATTGGAGAGTCTGCCTCCCAATTCCTCTCACAGAGCTCCCTATAATTCCGGAGTTACTTGACAATCAATTCCTCTTCCCAGGGAACTCTGGGATTTGTAGTTCTGTGAGGGGACTAGAGACTCTCCTGATAAACGCTCAGTACTCTTAACAGAATACAATCCCCAGAACTCTTTGGGGGAGGCCATGACAGCTTGAAGTGGTATCACAGTACTTTAAATGTATGGTATGAATGTAGCCGATGTTTGAATGATCCAGTATGAATACAGAACTAACACACTATTATTGAAACAACCATAGAATCATAGAGTTTGAAGGGACCCAGCCCTCCGCCCCCCCCCCCCGGTAATGCACAGCTCAATGACACACAGCAGAATATGCCTGCAAAAACTCCACCAGTCTGGGAGTAGTTACTGTAGGGGTTTTTTGCCTGCTGCCTAAGAAGGTGCCCACTGAACATTCTTTTTCCTTTGCTGTCGTCCTGTCCTGTTGTTAACTTTGACTGCAGATTGTTTTAGCTGTGCTGGTTTTTATTGGGTTGTTTTACTATATGCTTTTAAAATGTGCACGCAGTTCTGAGTACCGTTTGTAGCAGAGAATTGTGGCATAAAGATGCTAAAAGTCAGTGTTGGCCTCCTTCCCAAATGGTGTGAATCCGAGAACCCGCCAAAGAACATTCTAGAAGACAGAGCAGGAGGGGGGAGAGGAGAAGTCGTGAAGTTGAAAATGTGTGTGCGCACTTATACACACACAGGTGTACATTGTGGCACTTGTCTCAGGAAAATTAATGAAAACAATGTATAGCGTTTGGATTGGCGATGGGAGAGACCAAAGAAAATGCTTCGGCCTAAAGCCCTTGCCCCTTTAATCCAGCCTTGATTGAGTGTGTTTGTTTTTTCTTATAAAAATGTATACTCTGATATTTACGCATGCATTACTTAAGGAGGTTTGCAGTAGTTAAAATCACAATATGAAATCAGAAGCGCAAAATCAACCAAGCAAAGGCCAGGACATAAAACATCTATTCCAGTGTGTCAAGTTAAAAGCCCGCAGAAATGATAATTGCAAAGCATTCAGAAGCCAGAGGAAGGCAGTCAGAGAGGGAGCTATTTGAACATCACAGACAAGCTGTTCCTTCAGTATTGATACGGCCGCTGAGACAATGCATTTATAAACAATGCATATAGTATTCTGATTCTGAAATAGGATCGTTTTGCATAACTTCAAACCCCACTATAAATGAGCGGGGTTTTTTGAGAGAAGCATTATTAACATCATGCATCCATCCTGGAGCAATTTGTGGAGCTTTTGCAAAACTGCATCAGATTCAGACTATAAATGTCAACACTGCCATTTTTTATGTTGACATCTCCTTCCTCCCCACCCCCGCTCCCTGTCAAGTGCCATTGTTGGTGTCTGGTTGGTTCTCGCCCACCCTGGCTGCTGGGCTAATGCAGTTGGGCTCAGCATCTGCATGATCCATCACATCCAGGCTGAAGCGTATAAATCATCTCGTGAGGTTTCTGCTCTCGTGCTTCGACAGTGACAGATTCGGTTTCATCGGGGTCCTGCAACCCCATTGGCTTCCCCCTTCCCCTATGACTAAGGAACAACAGCAGGCACCGGGAAGAGCATTTAGGCTGTGGAGCCTCGGGGCTCCTTTCCCATCGCCGCCATGTCCGCCGTAAATGGAGACTCTAGGGAGCAAGTCATGGCCTTCCCATTGCCTCTCCTTTCATCAGAGCCACAAAGGCTTAACCTGAACACAGGGCCTAATAACTGCCCTGCTCTGCCTATATAAGGCACAGCAGCAACAGCCGGGAAGCCTGCACGGTTTCTTGAACTGCCATCCATCATGCCTTGCTCAGTTCTTCCGCTTGGACTCCTGAGTCACCTTAATGGCTGAGGGCCAAACTATACATAGCATGCAATTGGAAGTAAATTTACCTGAGTCTTCTCTCTCTCCCCCTCCCCCTTTTGAAAGAAAGGTGGTTTTGAGCTGAACACTGTATGGAGAAGGGCTGCTCAGCCCTTTCCCCTTTGGGCTCTTTCCCCACTCAAAATCCTTCTGGGCTGCTTTTCTTCATGTGGGGAGGGGGAATACATAGGGGTTTTCCTCTCTAGGTGGTGAAAAGTAGCTAGGGTTGCTGTTGAATAGGAAATTAAAAAAACCACTATTGCATATTAAAACAATTTTAGAAAACAACTATAAATATAAAAGATAAAAAACAACAGCAGTACATATATAAGATTAATTTAGATCCAGGACAGAAACCAAGTGTGATATTTTAGCAGGCAATGGAAAGTCAATAAAGAAGGTGCCTGTCTGACAGGCAGTGTGGGGCAGGTGCTGTCACACTAAAGCCCCAGTGTGGATTGGACCTCTTGATATGATGGTATCTGTAGGATGTCCTCTCCCACACAGCACAGTGATTAGTTGGGTGTGCAAAGGAGTCATGTCTGCAGCATTAGGAATATCTTTCCAATGCTAAGAGCCAAGGCCGTCATAGTAGTAGTAGTAAGTTAAAGGTAAAGGTACCCCTGCCCGTACGGGCCAGTCTTGACAGACTCTAGGGTTGTGCGCTCATCTCACTCTAGAGGCCAGGAGCCAGCGCTGTCCGCAGACACTTCCGGGTCACGTGGCCAGCGTGACGAAGCTGCTCTGGCGAACCGGCATCAGAGCAGCACACTGAAACGCTGTTTACCTTCCCGCTATATAAAGCGGTCCCTGTTTATCTACTTGCACTTAAGGGTGCTTTCGAACTGCTAGGTGGGCAGGAGCTGGGATCGAACGACGGGAGCTCACCCCGCCGCGGGGATTTGAACCGCTGACCATGCGATCGGCAAGTCCTAGGCGCTGAGGTTTTACCCACAGCGCCACCTGCGTCCCATAGTAGTAGTAGTAATAATAATAATAATAATAATAATTTATTATTTGTACCCCGCCCATCTGGCTAGGTTTCCCCAGCCACTCTGGGCGGCTTCCAACAAAGATTAAAAATACATCAAAATGTCACACATAAAAAACTTCCCTGAACAGGGCTGCCTTCAGATGTCTTCTAAATGTCAGGTAGTTGTTTATCTCTTTGAAATCTGATGGGAGGGCATTCCACAGGGCGGGCGCCACTACCGAGAAGGCCCCCCACCTGGTTCCCTGTAGCTTTGCTTCTTGCAATGAGAAAGCCCTCGGAGCTGGACCTCAGCGCCTGGGCAGAACTTTAGGATATGCACCACTGGGGTGCAAAGATCCGCCCAGCGCCCCCAAATTTAGTTTAGCCCCCAAATTAACTTTTATTATGCTTATGTCACTATTATCATTTGATAAATAGTGCTCACGCCTGTGCGGCTCCAAAAGGAGGGGTTTTTTTTGTGTTTTGTGTTTTAAACCAGCTTTTCTAAAGAAGACAAAGAACACATTGGGAGTCAGTGTAAAAACTCCACGCCTGCGCTTACGGTCGTAGGGAGGTGTCTGAAAGATGAGACGGGCGGGCATTGTGCGCATGCATGGGAGAGCCATCTCGGGTAGCCTTTCATTGTGGGAGCAACCTTATTTCTAGAGGAGCTGGGAGGACCCTTGCGAGTGCACAACCTTCTTGGGAAGGTTCCAGAGCACGTGCACGAGAGCAGTCATGTCAAAGGCACCACTGACCCTGCTGCCACATAGCAGCCCAATACAATACGCTTAGGCGGCTTCAGCGGCGGGTGCCTGGCGCCCCCCAGAATTCGGTGCCTGGGTGCCCTGCACCCCTTGCACCCCCGGGTAAAGACGGCCCTAGTAAGAGATGTATGACTGTGGAATGGACTCCCTTGGAATGACCTCCCTCACTGGAGGTTTGACCACAGAGCTTGGATGGCCAACCTCCAGGGATTCTTTAAGTGAGATTCCTGCATTGCAGGGGTTGGATTGGATGGCTCTTGGGGTCCCTTCCACCTCTATGATTCAAGCCGTGTGTAGCCAGGGGGAGCAAGATGCAGCCAGCTGTGAAAAATGACAAATTTGATTACTCATCTGGCACCTACAATGAGCTTTCTCTTTGAGGAGAAGCCGAATAGGTAAGTGTGAGGCAGGGAGAGAGAGCAGGTTATCAGGCTGGCTTTATCTTTTAGATCTGATTGGGACATTTTCCCTGGAGACATGACTTTTGTATAGGGAAAGCTTAGAGCCCAGAGGATTTCCAAGGCTGGCACTTCATTTATTTAATTATTATCAGGTGGCTAACATGTTAAATTTGTATCCCGCTTTCCCCGCAGGTGAAGCTGAAGGTGGCTCTTACGAGAGATTCAGCCAGGGAGGGGAGGTAGCTGCCGCGAGCTGTGAAAAATGGCATAATGACAAGCTTGATTATGCGTAATATTTTGCATTTGCTGTTATTAACAAAGAAGAAGAAAACGAAAAATGCATCCGTTGCCGGAATGGGAAGGTGTGTGTGTGTGTGTGTGTGTGTGTGTGTGTGTGTGTGAGGGGAGGGGGCAGTTGGGAGCGCTATCATAAATTCTGAGTTACCATAAATTTCTGATAAAGAAATTAAGTAGGCTCAAGTTTAATCACACCACCAGTAAATCAAATATCAAATTTAAACCAATGAATTACAGAGAGTCTCCTCACAGTCACTTAGCATTGATAAATTAGTAATGTAATATTAAATTATTCATATCCTTTCTCCCCCCCTCCCCCTCCTCCTTAGGACTATAATGATATACTGTACACAGCAATGATAATTTACTTAGGCTGAGTCCATTCATTTAATTATGCTGCTAAACTTGGTAGGCCAATTGGTCATCATGAGAGTTTCCAGGCAAGCTAATCACAAATATATAGAACATGTCCCTTATTGTCCCCAGCGGCTAAGTGCTAAAATGCTATTTAGTACTCAGAAGGTTAATGTCCTGCTTATGTAAATTGTCCAATTTAACATTCAGCAGCAGTATCATAAATTCTGGCTCCAGGATTTCATTAAACGTATGTTCAAACTAGTTGACCTTAAAGGTTAACAAGCACAAGTTAAACAGGACAATTATTTAACTCGCTTCTTATCAAGAGACTGGAGCACTAGCCATTTAACAGTTCTGCATACTTCACAATTAGAATTCTTAAAAGGTCCCCGATAAAGCTGCAGGTCATGAATTTTCATAAGGATGTCAGATAATAACTATTTATCTGTGCTTGTTTTTCACTCTTATAAACTTAAACTTTGATCTTAACATTCAATTAGAAACAATTCCGGTGAGAAGGACTAGGTGACTCAAGGATCTTGCCTTTGCGTTCGTTTTCGTCTAAATTATGCGTCCAGAAGTGTGGCATCAATGAAACGAGTTTGGAAGTTATAGGGGAAGTTATCCCCATGCAGAGAAAAATGCTCTGCACTTCCGCCTCGGAGCTGGACACATCACTACAATGCTGGCTGTGCCATTTATGTCACCCAAATACATTTTTTATTGTGGCTGGCAGCATTATCTGATTAATTGGTGTAATTAATCAATTGATTTAACTGGAGATTTAAAATGTGGATTTTTAAGTAGGTAATAATCAGACATGCTCCCAGGTCCAATGGGCAGCTGATCTCCTTGTGTGTGAAGGGTCTTCAGATTGTTTTCCAGCAGTGCCTGAGGAGTTTGGGAAGCTTATTAAGGATTCCTCAATGAGAACACTAGCATCCCTGAAACGCTGTCCGTCTGTCTTTATTACTATTCATTTAGGGTATATCTCTCTGCGTTTTGACTCAAACAGACCACCACGGTGGCTCACAACAATAATATCATGTTTTAACATGATAGGTTAACCGAATATCATAGGTCAGAAACAAATTGAAGTGACTGATTTTTTAAATAAAAAAATAAACCGACAGAAGCAACGGCAGTTAAATACACACAAAAACCAGACTCAATAGAACCCAGATGCAACATACATCACCTAAAAAGAAAAAAAGATAAATCAGGATTTATTTGTGTGTTTTATTTAACAGAATTTGTTTCCTGTTTAATTGTAAAAACTTCTAAGTGGCTTATGTAAAAGATACATTAAAATTATCGATAAAAGTCAGAAGTTAAAAACAAGTTAGCCTAAAAGATTTTTCAAAACAGAAATACCAACAGCAGTTTAAAAAATAAAATAAAAATGCATAGTAAAGTGCATATTAGCATTACATATCTGGGTAGGTTTGCCTTTAAATATGGTGTTTAGCAGCCGCTGTAAACAGTACAGTGAAGGCATCTGCATGATGTCAATGAGCAGGGAGTTTCAGAGCATGGGTGCGAAAAGACTGGTTCTTTATAAGTGTGGAATAAACATTACATGCTAAAATGGCAGCTCCACAGATCAAAGTCACTTGAGTGGGCATATATGAAGTAAGGTGATCCTTTGAGCAAATTGGTCTCAAGCGATTAAACACTTTTCATCCAAATAGTAACCTTTAATGCTGCAGCATTCTGAGTTATGATGAGTCCCACTTGGGAACGCATTCCACTATCTTGGTGGTGCTTCTCCTAACTCCCATCCCAAAACATGTCAGCAGACGCTCTTACTTGTACAGTGGTACCTCAGGTTAAGAACTTAATTCATTCCAGAGGTTCGTTCTTAACCTGAAACTGTTCTTAGAGCCAGTGTGGTGTAGTGGTTAAGAGCGGTAGACCCGTAATCTGGTGAACTGGGTTCGCTTCTCCACTCCTCTACGTGGAGTCTCTGAGGTCTTTCAGCCCCACTCACCTCACAGAGTGTTTCTTGTGGGGGAGAAAGGAAAAAGGAGAATGTTAGCCACGTTGAGACTCCTTCGGGTAGTGATAAAGTGGGATATCAAATCCAAACTCCTCCTCCTCCTCCTCTTCTTCTTCTTCTTCTTCTTCTTCTTCTTCTTCTTCTTCTTCTTCACCTGAAGCACCACTTTAGCTAATGGGGCCTCCCGCTGCTGCTGCGCCACCGCCGTGCGATTTCTGTTCTCATCCTGAAGCAAAGTTCTTAACCCGAGGTACTGTTTCTGGGTTAGCGGAGTCTGTAACCTGAAGCATCTGTAACCTGAAGCGTGTTGTAATATGAGTGCTCAGCAGCTGCAAACTAGCAGCTCATTGTTTACATGTGATTCATCTGATGTTTCTGAGCGTGGGACAGGATGTTCAACGTTCTTCTCAGGGATGTGTTCTCAGTGTAACTTGAGACCTTCCTGTTGTTGTTGCAAAGGAGGAGTCAGTGAGTTGTACGGAGGTTTCTGAGAGAGCAGACATGCTTTGTGCAAGCTCTTGTACAGTGTACAGTCCAGGAATAAAGTAGAATGAAATAGACTACTTTCGGACTGATTTCTTTCTCCTGCTGGCATGCAAGGGGAAAGTGAGTGTGCATCTCTCAGGAGGGAGGTGTCGCTTATTGAAGATCTCCCTGGTCTGACCGAAGACCAGCCAGGGAAGATCGCCGGCAACAGGCCCCAGTGCCTGGGAAGAGGAGTCAGCCTTTCCCGAGGGGGCCGGTTCCCAACAAAGCGTATGTAACCCGAGGTACCACTGTAAACTGTTTTAAGGTTCCCAACCCCCTACGATCAAGTGGTATATACCTGATATGAAATACTGTAAGAACAAGGAAGTGAGCTTTATTAAGCAGAATAACGTTACAGACTCAGCAGCAGGAAAGGAGCTAATCCAGACCCAGAGCTCTCAGAAGGCAAAGGGTTGGTGGAGAAGACCCCGATTGAAAATCCAAGGGCCAAGACTCGTGAGCCCAAGACCAGTGAAGAGAAGTTCAAGACGGGAGCTGAGAGAGGCTCATCCAACAAGTTTTCCACTCCCATCCACCAAGCTTTAAAGCTGATGTTTGGTATGACTCTTACTTGCAAGAGGTTACTGTGCCTTCAAACATGGCCCAGTGGAATCAATTGCAAATTGTGTTATTGTGTAGTATTTAACCAAAGCATTAAAAAACAAGCAAACTCTGAAAACGCCCTCAGACCAGCAAAAGCAAAAAAAGAAGCCCATGCTTGATTTGGGGAATAAAGGTAACATTTCAAAGAAAATCTGATTCACGGCAACATTTCCTCGTTAATTGCTGTAAGCCTCTCTATTACCACCCTTCATAAAACGTAACAACAGCCTGGGAAAATGTGGAGTCGGGGGAAATCAACCCAATCTGTCTTCTGTTTCATGGTCCTGGTTTAGGGTGTTGGAATTTTGTCCCCCCTTCTCTCTAGCTGCATACACACCATACATTGAAAGAGCACACAAAAACACACATACTCATACATACAGACGAATGTAGTTGATCTGTCAGAGCTACTGAGTTCCTGCCTTGTGGAACTTCTTGCTAACAGAAATTCAGTTTTCTCTCAGATGACGATTAAAAACTGTATTCTTCAGACTAGTGTTTAGAATGTGATTTATTTCTTTTGTGTGTTTTTTAAACAACCGGTTTTTGTTAATATGCTGTTGGTGTTTTTACTGTTGCTATTGTAGCATTGTGTTTTTATGTTGTATACTGCTTCGCCGTATTTGCAGTGCGTTTTACAAATAATTAAGTAACTAAATAAATAAATAAATAAATACTTAATTATTTGTAAAACGCACTGCAAATACAGTGAAGCAGTATACAACATAAAAACACAATGCTACAATAGCAACAGTAAAAACACCAACAGCATAATTAAGTAACTATCTAAATAAGGGACGCGGGTGGCGCTGTGGGTTAAACCACAGAGCCTAGGACTTACTGATCAGAAGGTCGGCGGTTTGAATCCCTGCGACGGGGTGAGCTCCCGTTGCTTGGTCTCTGCTTCTGCCAACCTAGCAGTTCAAAAGCACATCAAAGTGCAAGTAGATAAATAGGCACCGCTCTGGCAGGACAGTAAACGGCATTTCCGTGGGCTGCTCTGGTTTGCCAGAAGCGGTTTAGTCATGCTGGCCACATGACCCGGAAGCTGTACACCGGCTCCCTCGGCCAATAAAGCGAGATGAGCGCCGCAACGCCAGAGTCGGCCACAATTGGACCTAATGGTCAGGGGTTGCTTTACCTTTAACTAAATAATTACAAATAAGGATACAGAATTGCTATGTGATTGTAATGTATTTTCCACTAGCACCAGAGAGGGGCAGTAAGGAGCAATTCTGTCCTGGCCACCAGGTCTGATGGAGAGAGGCTTACTTGGTTAATATTGCTTCTTTGCTTTAATTTTGCACAGGAAATTACTTTAGTTTGGATTTAATTCTTCCAGTTGATCCTTGAGAGGTATTATGCTTTAACAGCGCCAGGAAAAACAAAGATTAGATGAAGGTTAATATCCCGTGGTCTTTCCAAAGTAGGTGTCTGCAGAGTTTAGTTAAAAGAAAATAAAAAGGATCTTCTAGCATAAAGGATATGTCAGTGTTTTATATCCTTGTGCACTGTGTGCCTCTTCCAAATTTCATCTCTTGAATTACTGGCTCCAAACTCTGCCGGAAAGGGGACATAAATAAACTGGAATGGCTAATGGACTAAAAACACTTATGATCAGGTTTTCATAACTAACATTATTGATAGCTTCCTTTGAACACACACTCCTATACAGTGCAATTTTCTTTTCGAAAGTAAGATTTAGAACCCTATTTGCAATAAAAAAGGCTAACACATGCAAATAAAAAGAGAGAGATAGGCGAGAATCCATTACGTAGCTACATGCCATGGACTTGTACAGAGAATATAAAGGGACACCCTTTCCTGAAGACAAAAAGGAGGCAGCCTTTTGCAAGGTTCCATCAGGGCTTCTCACGCACACCTCTCATAATTAGTTTTAAAAGGGTCTGGATAATATTTTCTTATCTTTGTCACAGCCCTGGAAGCACAGAGCCTAATTTTCAGGCTTGATCTGGGAATGATGTCACACAGTCCTTTGCTGTAATATCTGCTAGCCTGGTCCTGCAGTGAAATTTTATGCACTCAAGTTGCCCTGCATATAAGATAGGAGCAGTATTTTGCTGAAAATCTAGGAGGATGGAGTGGGGAGAATAGAGAAGGAATGTATTTAAGTAGTTGAGGATTCACTTTGCAGAAGGTCCCACATTCAGTTCCCAGCATTTCCAGGCAGGGCTGGGAGAGACCCGTTTCAGAAACCCCGGAGAGCTGCTACCAGTCAGAGTAGACAATACTAAGCTAGATGGGCCAATGGCCTGAATTGCTAAAGGCAGCTTCCTTTGTTGCTAAGCTCAGCTCTCCCAGCTCACACTAAGTGGTCCATCTAGCCCAACTTCCTTTTGCCCCAAAGTGGTCAGGCAGATGCCTTTGGAAAGCCCACAAGCAGGACACAAAGGCAATTGCTCCCTTATGCTGTTGTTCTGCTGCAGCTGTTAGTCGGAAGGCTGTTCCCTCTCAATGTTCAGAAACCTTTTTCCAATCTGGTGCCCAGCCGTCCAGTTGTCTGGGGCCATGGCTCCCACCATCCCCAACTACCACCACAGCCAAAACAACGGGAGAACACAAGATCGGGACAGCCTGACATAAAGGCTGTATCATGTTTTGTATTTGTTTACACTGACTAGCAGCACCTCTCCAGAGTTTCAGCCAGCCGGGCATGCCAAGCCCTGCCTGGAGAGGCCAGGGATTCAGCCTGGGACCTTTTGCTTGCAAAGAAGAAGAAGAGTTTGGATTTGATATCCCGCTTTATCACTACCCGAAGGTGTCTCAAAGCGGCTAACATTCTCCTTTCCCTTCCTCCCCAACAACAAACACTCTGTGAGGTGAGTGGGGCTGAGAGACTTCAGAGAAGTATGACTAGCCCAAGGTCACCCAGCAGCTGCATGTGGAGGAGCTGAGACGCGAACCTGGTTCCCCAGATTACGAGTCCACCGCTCTTAACCACTACACCACACTGGCACTACATCACACTGGCAAAGCAAGGCTCTCCGACTGAGTTGCAATATTTCTCCTTAAAGTTGTACCCATGCGGGCCCTCTTCAATCTTCGAATGGATGCGCATAGGTCAAGGGTGGAAATTTATGGAGATTCTGTGAGTGGGTGGGTACAGGCATAGGTGGGGCAGCCTGTTCTGTACAGGGCTGCCTTCCCCTTGAAGGCACAGGCATGTGGCTCTTTGAGTCATTTTTGTCACTTTTTATTTATTGCATTTGTATCCCACCTTTCCTCCAAGGAATTCTCCTCCTCCCCATTTTATCTTCACAACAGCCCTGTGAGGTAAGTTAGGCTGAGAGATGCTGCCTGGCCCAAAGTCACCCAGTGAGCTTCACAGCTGAGCAGGAAACTTTGGTCTCCCATCCTAGTCCAACACTTCAACCACTACACTACACTGGCTCACCATTTGGCTGCTGTGGCTGGTACACCAGCTTTAGCCATTCCTGGACAGTGGTAGGTAGGATATTCATGCTCTGGGAACTTCCAGGTAGAACTATGAAAATGCACTGTATATGGGGCTGTCCTTGAAAATGGTCTGGAAGTTGCAACTGTTGCAGCCAGGTTGCTAGCGGGTGTCCTGGAATAGACAGTGTGGAGTAGTGGTTATAGAGTGTCAGACTTGCACCTGGGCGACCTGGGTTCAAATCCACACTCAGCCATAAAGTTCAGTTGGTGACTTTGGGTCAGTCATCTAACTCAGGGGTCAGCAACCTTTTTCAGCCATAGGCCGGGCTATTTTTTTTTTTGTGGGTTGGGAATTCCTATGCCCCACAAATAACCCAGAGATGCATTTTAAATAAAAGCACACATTTTACTCATGTAAAAACACCAGGCAGGCCCCACAAATAACCCAGATGCATTTTAAATAAAAGGACAGATTCTACTCATGTAAAAACACGCTGATTCCCGGACCATCCATTGGCAGGATGTAGAAGGTGATAGGGCCGCATCCAGTCCTCAGCCCTTAGGTGGCCTACCTCTAATCTAACTCAGCCATACCTACCTCTCAGGTTTGTGGTGAAGATAAAATGGAGGATGGGGCGAAGAACTATGTACACTACCTTGAACTCCTTGGAGGATATTTGAAATATACTGTATTTTTCGCCCTATAGGGCGCACCGGCCCATAGGGCGCACCTATTTTTTTGGGGGGGGGGGGAATAAAGAAATCCCCCCCCAGGCGTGGGGCTGGGGCGGGGGAAGCCCGAGCTTCCCCCGACCCCAGCGCCCAGAACAGGCTGCTATCCGCAAGCCTTAGGAGCCCGCAGGGAACTCCCGCCGGGCTCTCCAGGCTTGCGGATATCTGCCCGAAGCCCGGGGCGCGCTGCTCAGGGCGCCCCAGGCTTCGGGGTGCAGGCTGCTATCCGCAAGCCTTGGGAGCCCAGTGGGAAGTCGTGCCAGGCTCCCAAGGCTTGCGGAGAGCTTCCTGAAGCCTGGATTCGCCCCATAGGACGCACACACATTTCCCCTTCATTTTTGGAGGGGGAAAAGTGCGTCCTATAGGGCGAAAAATACGGTAAGTGCAATAAATAAAGAAATAAATAATTTCTGAAAACAATTGTAGTGGTTGCCAGTCCCAATTTAATGTGTTAATGTTTGAGACCCCAAATGACCTAAGTCACAAGTAGTTGAAGGAGAACTTTGCCCTACATCAACCTATGTACATTTTAAGATTTGAAAGGAAAGCTTTGCTGGTGGTCTCAACAGCCTTAAGAGATTCGTGGTGTGAGGGCTCACTGGCAAGCTTTCTCTTTCATGACGCCTGCATCTAACCAAGACACTGAGGCCTTTTTGTCGGCAGGTGAAGAGACACCTCTTTGCCTTTTGAAGAAGGGTCGAGGTATATTGGGAATTTGAACTTCTGCTGCTGCTGCTAATAGAGCTGAACTCTGTATTGTATTTTGCTTTGTGGTGTTTAAATTTTATTGCTTAACTTTTGATTTGGACTCTGTAATTTTCTACCCTTGGGACCTTTGGGTGAAGAGCAGATTGCAAGTACTTTTAATAATGAATGAGTGAATGAAATAGATGCCAGGCAAACCTCATTGTGGAGAATGCTTCGCAACTGGGGTGCCTTGATCACGAGGGCCCTTTCTTCAGTAGCCGCCTCAGTATAAAGTGGCATTTATTTATTTTCACTGTAAACTGGGGACACTATTTGAATTTTACAACTCAGGCACCGAAAGTTATCTGGCCTGAACAATATCGATGTGCAGATCTACTATGTGGTGTGGGGGACCTCAATCCTGGGCCTGTCTCTGGTGGCCAGAACTTTTCCCACACCATACCCCTGGCTGGCCCTGCTTGTGTCCTTGAGCCCCAATAACAGCCCGTGCATCTGCGCGGCCATAGTAGATGGGTAACAAGGATGATAGAATAGATGGACAATTTAGTGTCCACCCAGGCTTGAGGCAACACTTATGATTTTTGCACGGATTAATCCAGGGATGGGGAAAATGTGATCCTTCAGATCAGAGGTAGGGAGCCTATGGCAAGGTAGACAGATTTCTATTGTTTACTTTAAAATATATATATTTGCAAACTCATGTTTACAGCTATTCTTATTTTATCTGTAAGCCACCTTGAGACCCAGTTGGGGGGAAAGGCGGGGTATAAATATGATACAGTATTTGATATGACCAGGGCATCAACTCCCACCAGCTCCAATTAGTACAATGATCACGGATTGGAGAGGGGGCCACATCCCTGCTCTAGATGTTGCAGCAGGGCTACAGCTCCCACCATCCTTGACTACTGGGAATGCTGGTTGGGGCTGGGAGTCCAGCAACATCTGGGGGGTGCAGCTTCGCCCCATCTCTGCATGAAGCGGAAACCTCCAACAACCAGAGATGGGGGAAGGAGAAGCGCAGAGCACAGCCCTCGCTTCCTGTTTCTTATTCCAATATGTACCGCCATACGCGAGGGAGCCGATCTAGCCCCACGCCTCTATGGTAATCCATTCTATGTTACCATCGACATAATAAGGATATTTATGCCTCCAAGCGTGTTTTCGTATCCGTCAGCCCGAGTACGTCTCACTGGGAAGCGGAGGCGCGTCTGCGTTGGTAGCCCCTTTAAAATAACACGAGGCATGCCTTTGCTGCCCGCGAGAGTTTTCTTTCCAGGCATCTCGTTTCTTCCCGGAACGTCCGTGACAGCCGCGCGGGTCACCCGGACCTCTTAGGAAGAGGGACATACCTTAGGCAAGATGGCCGCTGCCATGGCGGGTTCACGTGGGGAGGCCGAGGTTGCCGGAGCCGAAGTCGAAGCGAGCGATAGCGGTAACGGGCGCGAGGATCCTGTTTGCGCTGGGTGGGGAGCCCCGGTGGTGGAAGGGGGTGGCGGTCAGGTGTTATAAAGGGAGAAGTTACGGGGCGCGTGGATGGGCAGCGATGGAGAAACTCGTTCCTCTGCACCGCCGAAGGGTGGAATGGGGCGAAAGTGCCTGGGATCGAGTACGGTCTTCGCCCCAGTTCCTCGTTCTCTTTGTTTCTACGTCTCATTTTTGCCTTCTGCACAGTTCCGTGTTCTTCTCTCTCCCCACTGTTGTATGCTGGTTTCCAGTGCTTTTTTCCCCCTCTAAAAAATCTTTAGGGGCGCTCTCATTTTGACTCAAGAAAATCACCATTTTATAGTTCAAATCAGAGAAAATAAATACAGTAAATGGACAGAAGTACAGAGATTCACAAAATGTTTAGGGGTATGCGTCCCCCCAGGAAAAAAAGCGCTGCTGGTTTCATTTCTGTGTCTAACGCGAACTTGTTAACCAGGATGCCTGAATCTTGATCGCCGTTGCCTTTTCTAAGCTTCCTGGGTTATGTGGTGCAGCAAACAAGAACAAAAACCTGCTAGCCTATTTGCAAAGCTAAACGGGGTCGGGTATGATTTCAAATTGGATCGGGGACCACGTGTTGAGATTCCTGGGTTGCAGGTCAGGGGATGTTTATCCCCGAAGATAAGATTGCTATGTATTTATCCTCTCCGCTCTTCATATACCCCTTTTCTATCTCTCTCAGCACACTCGGGGAGACAGCACCAGCCGTGCTGTGTGTAGTGGAAGGAGAAAGAATAGTAGGATGACTTTCTCCTCTGAATAGCAGGGAACAGTAATGAACTTTGCTTTCCCTAATGATGCAGCCATATTATTGCTCTGGTTCATATCGTCATTCTGTAGAAATGGAAATCGCTTTCGGAGACAGAATCTGATGACTTGGTTCATTTTTCAGTCCTTCAAATTATTTGTACTATTTTTTATTTTATTTTTTATTACTGATGCAGTTGAAAGCCTTTAGATTTCACACATTTTTACTGGACAAAAATGGAGCAGCAGTCAAGTTTTGGCTAGGAAAAGTAAGGGTAGCTGCAAATAGAATATCACCCAGTGTGTTATTGGCCCAATACTACTGCAGTAGCCAGTGTCAAAGAGATTTAGCCCTTATTAAAAACTTACTAGCTAGTTCAGGATTGTTTTACGCCTTACAAAATTTTGGTATGAAAGGTGCTGTAGAGTGCAACAAGTGAAGACAAATTTGGTGTGTGATTGTGTACTGATCCTGTAACTTAGAATCCAAGAATGGTAGAGTTGGAAGGGACCCCGAGGACTATCTGTTAAAACCCCTAATTTTTATTCTGCAGTCTTGTACCCATTTGGGAGTTAACCTCCATGGAACACAATGGGAATTACTCCTTGATAGGTTTGTATAGGTTCATGCCATCAGACATGCAGTTGTGTTGTACAGACAGTTACCTACACAAAGGAAGGTTTGCTGGGAGGAAAGAATTCTGGACTAGGTGGGCCTTTGCTCTGATCCAGCTGGCCTCTTCTCATGTTTTTATATACTTGTGATCTTGAACATGCTTTCTATACAAGTGCTTTATTACTTTATAGCTGAGGCTGGCATCTACTTAAGTGATATCACCTGATGCTTGGCAAATTACAGTCTGTCAAATGGTGATAAGAAATACCTCGACGCTAAGGATAATTGGGATTAAGTGCTTGAAAGCATGTACTGCAATCTAGAAATAATGGTGAAACTCATGAGTTAACTTTGTCCTAGGTCAGGGGATGTTTTTTGGCTGCTGATAAATCGGCATCCTGTTGTGAATTTATTAACTGAGCCAGGAACTGCTTGTACTTGCCAATATTGAACTTCAGCTGCTGAGGAAATGATTTTATTGTGCATATGAATATATTTGTGCCGCTCAGCTGCAGTGAGGAAAATAGGCTAATTCTTACAGTCCATTTTGGGGTTGTCACTTTCCACATTTTTGTGATTTTTTGGTTGGCCCAAATAAAAGTATTACAAACATGAGGACTTAGCAGTTTTTTTCTTATGGCCCGACACATATTGTTTTTATGCTAATCTTTGTAGATATGTGCAGATGCAGAATTAATCTGATGCTCTTTCACTAGAATGAAACCATTTAATATTTTTGAACTGGCAAAATGCTCTCTCCCGCATCACCCTTGAATGTCAAAGGTGGATTAGTGGTTAAATTGGTTTGGTTCTAGTGGCTGGCTAGTGTTAGTCTTCATACTCTGGCCTTCATAGAGATGGATGGGGTCATTCAGATGCTAAGCAGTGTTTTTCATGTCTACTTCTGGACAGATTGACAGTGGTCTACACTATTTGAATTTTAGTAGGTACCTTATAAGCAAGCTTTCACCTTGGGTATTGGAGGGACTTTGTTCCCTGGTGATTGACAAGTAAATATAATGACAGGATAATATGGACAATTGATACTTTGTTCTCTGAAAACATAGTATACATAATAGGTCAGGCACATCATGTAGAGTCAGACTTGCATATGTTGTTGGTAGCCAGAAATTGATGAGAAAATGTTATTGATGGGAGTGGCTGGGGAAACCCAGCCATATGGGCAGGGTATAAATAAAACAATTATTATTATTATTATTATTATTATTATTAATTATTATTACTGCATTGTCACTTTAACATCTCTTGTGGCAGATGTCTGTCAGCCAGTTCACAGACTGAAAGTGCTATCTGCTATATATTGTGGGAGCAAATTCTGTGCTGTGTGCCAAAGTACATTCTTCTGCCCATCATTTGTGTTGTAGAATGACTGAGGTTTGTATGAGAATTAGAGTTGATTAAACATGAGCTGTGTTTAGTCTTTTCTGAAATGATGTTAGCTAAGGGTTGTGAGGATTTTGATTGGTGGTAGGCTGTGGCTGATGTTGCCATGTACTCAATCTGTCAAAAAACAAGAAAGCTGTACCAAAGTGCATTGAAAGGTCTTTTGGCTATCTTTTCAACCTGCTTCCCTGTGGAGTTTTCTGAAACTACTGGGTGGGAAGAGCAGTAAGAAAATGTGTCCTAGTAATCTTTTCTCCCAATAGACTGCTGGGTGTGTTCTTCCCCTTATCAACCACTAACTAACTATAAATTCTTATAGCCTGATCAACTAAATTCTTACAACATAGATGTAGTAGCCTTAGCTTTATTCCTTTAAGAAGTATCAGAATAGAAGGGATGGACAATTGCAGCAGAGCAAAGCCTCAGATTATCTTCTCTGTATGGACAAAATACCAGTGACCGTTTTAATCAAATTTGCACCAAGTGAAATCAGTGATGCACTTAGCATGTATATGCTGAATTGGCTTGTATCACATGCTTATTTTCATCTATCTTGATTTTGGCATTTCAACACTAGATGTCAGTGTTGTGATTGTAATCTCTTTAAATAAACCAGAAACATGTTTCCCCCCTCAAATGTTTTGCTCTTACCCAAAACATTATTAATTCCATAATAAAGTATTGGGGTTTTGTTGATTCTTCTGCCATGACTTCTGAAATCTTTGTTCTGAAGAGGATTTTGTTTTTGTTTTTTTATTTTGCGTGATGTGGATCCTCATATTTTCTCAATTTGCTGCAAATAGTTTGTTGCAGATTAGTTACAGCAGGAAGTGGTGACTGGTCCTTTGAATTCCAGTAACTTGGGACAAATTATCCTTGGTTAAAGATGTTGTCCAAGTAGCAAGGAACTGGGCATACCTCCTCTCAGGGTGAATTGCAGTTTAAATCACGATTTAACAGCAAGGAGACAGGCCAGTTTCTATTGTCTAATTAAATAAAGGTTCCTGTAGATAGTTTTGTAATGGTGCAAATTTGACCACTAAACAAAATAGCTTACTGGAGAATTACTTGCACTATTGTTTCATTTTTACAATCAGCCACTACATTTCTTTGTTGTATGGTATGTGTTAATTTTGCGTGCTTTGCTTTTCTACCTCTAGAGAGAATATCTTTTAAATGTTTCCAAATAGGGTCGTACCTTGGAAATCAAACAGAATCCGTTCCAGAAGTCCTTTCAACTTCCAAAACGTTTGGAAACCAAAGTGCGGCTTCTGATTGGCTGCAGAAAGCTCCTGTAGCCAATCGGAGGCCCTGTCGGACGTTTGGCTTCCAAAAATATTTCGCAAACAGTTACTGTTCGGGGTGTTCGGGAGCCAGACCGCTTGGGAACTAAGCTGTTCTAAAAACCAAGGTATGACTGTGGTAGGGCTAGAGAACATCAGATGTGGGGGCCAAATACACAGCCTCTTTTTCTGCCCTTAGGAACGCTCTCCTCCATAACTCTGCTTTGTACCCTAAGCATTTTTGCCTGGCTGGAATGCGCCCTAGAGTTCTGCCTCTTGCTTGTTTGGATGGAAGGTAGAGAGGGGTGTGGGTAGAAGCCAGCCTGTTGTACAAAGGCAAAATTCACATTCATCGCTCTGCCCACTTTTGCCTGGCATGTGCCCCCAGGAAGCTTGTCCAGAATGGAAGTAGCCTTGGGATGGAGACTCCTGCCATATAGGATATTGTAGCCAAGGCAGTTTGTGCAGCAAAGTCTGGGAATATAGGAACCGTGAGCACTGGAAAACTTTACTTCCTCTTCCCAGAGTTGCTCCATTCTGCTGGTGCAGTCGCACCCTCACAAAAACAGAAAGCAAAGAAAACATTACAAAACCCTGTGAGTGAAAGATTGAAGCACTTTCTGAGTAGTTGCTGGACAAACTTGAACACTTTATTTATTCTTAGGTGAACGTGAAATACCTGGCTGTGTTTGGGTGGTAGGTGGAAGTTTATCATGTATTAAGAAGTGATCTGATTGGTTCCTCATTTGTGGAGAAAATCCTTATCTCAGTGTATGTAATAGAGGCACTGGTTCTGTTTAGAGGTGAACTTTAGGACTAATACACTTATCTTAGACTGTTTTAACATTAGGCATAGAATCTTAGAGGGGCATCTAGTCCAAACCCCTGCAATACAGGATTATTTTTGCCCAATGTGGGGCTCGAACCCATGACCCTGAGATTAAAAGCCTCATTCTCTTACCAACTGAGCTATCCCACTTATATTGGTATCCTTTAAGGGAAACTTAAAGGGACGCAGGTGGCGCTGTGGGCCTAGGACTTGCCGATCAGAAGGTCAGCGGTTCAAATCCCCGCGAAGGGGTGAGCTCCTGTTGCTCGGTCCCTGCTCCTGCTAACCTAGCAGTTCAAAAACACATCCAAGTGTAAGTAGATAAATAGGTACCGCTCCGGTGGGAAGGTAAACGGCGTTTCCATGCGCTGCTCTGGTTCGCCAGAAGCGGCTTAGTCATGCTGGCCACATGACCCAGAAGCTGTACACTGGCTCCCTCGGCCAATAAAGCGAGTTGAGCGCCGCAACCCCAGAGTCGGCCACGGCTGGACCTAATGGTCAGGGGTCCCTTTACCTTTACCTAAGGGAAACTTGTAATTTACTTTGAGAAAAAAAAATCCATTTGAAATATGAAGGGTTGCAGCCAAAGTTCTACAATTGCAATTCTGCAAGTGTAGTGGGACTTCGCCTTCCTCTCCTCCTGCTTTGTGCCCCTAAAATCTGCTCCAGAGTTCCCCCCAGGGGGTGCGGAGGATTCTTCCCTCCCGCAAATAGAGGTCTCTTTTGCTAGCAGAACAAGACCATTGCATACATGTTCACTGAGTTTGATTTTTCTCCACTGCTCTTCTTCTAGGTTCCGAGTGGAGCTCTGGCATTCCAGAGGACAGCTTCTCTTCGGGGGGTGAAGAACCTGACGGCGACGATGAGGATGAGCCTCAGACCCCAGACACGAAAGCGGAAGATGCAGGAGAGTCGAAAGATGCAGGAAATGCTGGCTGGGCTGATGCCATGGCAAAAGTGCTCAGTAAGAAAGTTCCCAAGAGTAAGCCCACCATACTGGTTAAAAACAAAGAGCGGGATAAGGAACGAGAGAAGGAAAAGCAGGAGAGGCTGGAGAAGAGGAGAAAGGTAAGGAAGCAGATGCAACGTCATGATACTATACATTATGTCCTTCATAAAAACAGTCCTCCCCTTTAGTATTTATTCACACTTACTCTCAGTAGCCAGATTGCTAAACTTTTGCAGGCATTGATTTATGAAAGGTCAGTTTGAGAGACGCCTCTGGGTTACTATGAAGCTTGCGCTCTGTGCATATGCTTTGGCTTGTCATGGTAGGGATTGCTAGTGTGCTCCAGGGGTAAAAACTAGCAGCCAAAACATAAGCAAAGTTATGCTTGTGCAGAAGTTCAAAGCTCGTTGGAGGAGCAAGCTTGCTTCCTAGCTGCTGACCTGGGACCATGCCCATAATTTACTAAAAGTACCATCTGAATTCAACCTCGGACTGTTGTTTCCATCTCAGTTAGCATATTAGCACTGGGAAAACTGAAACCGGGACAAGTTCTGGCAGGTTATCTATGCAGAATGAACATGTCGCTCAAAACAGACGATGCATACTCACCTTTGCATTGTTGTGTCTCAGAGTCCAGGAAGGAGCAGTCCCCTCCCCTCAGTAAGCCAACTCTTAAATCAGAATTCAAAGCTGGCCATTGATTGCCACTGTGGTGGCACTTGGTGATTTTAAGTTATTTATTGTTTGAAGGATGCTGGTTTCCTGACCCTGTAAATGAGCCAATAATTTGTGTAGTATGTGGTAGCCTGTATTTTAGGACCGGGGCTTGCATGGCTCCTGGTCCTTAGGGCTGACAGTGCTCCCTGTGTTAAAGTGTAAAATTTTGGGAAGCAGTGCTTTTCAGGGAGTTAATAAGACATCCTTAGGTCACCGCTGATACACCTGGTGAACAAGGTGCTAGTCTCCTTAGAAAGGCACTTCGGTTTTCCACTCAGTTAATGACAGTGCATCTGGGATAGGGTGGGCTAAAGTTTTAGGGTCTGGTGTTTCACATCTTTTAATGACTGCACAGTGGTGCTGTATAAACTGAACTGATTTATATGGTGTGATTCACTACCCAAGTAAGCCAGGGTACCAAGTAAGCCAGCTGCTCTTACTTGGTCTGAATCTAATGAAGCTCTAATGTGTATTGAAATGGCTTCATTTCAATAGCACTGTGTTACCAGACCACGGTGGCTGCTTTTCTTACTCCCGATATTTTCGGATGAAAATGTAAGGCTATAATATAGGATCTATTCAGTCACTGTTTGCTCTCTGAATCTGGTTTTATCAGATAAATATGTGGGGTACCACAAATTGGTGGTGTGCTGTTAGTCTATAAACTGATTTGTTCATCATGAGATAAACTTGAAACAGCCTGCCTTTTATTGATTCCATGCTGATGGAAAACTAAAATAGGGTTAGCTGTTTGATCAGAGGCCAGAGCGTAGTCATCAAGACATGAATTCATAGCGGTCTGCCTGGAATTATAAAGATAAGAGTTTTTTATAACTTCATAAAAAGAGGCTGTGGGTAATGGAGACTTAGTGTTAAGAGGGTTCAAACAATGTTAACTTGCTGTTCAATTGTTTTAAGAAGCATGACAATCAGTTTTGCTAAAGTAGAGTGCGGGGAAAGGCAGGATAATATACATAGATGTATACACATCTATGTGTTTGTGTGTGTATGAAATTGCTGTCGATAAAGACAGGAACCATGATTGGGTTTGGTTTTCGTGTCTAAATCAAGAAATCTTTACAGACCGAAGTTGCAGTTACAGATAGGTAGCCGTGTTGGTCTGCCATAGTCAAAATAAAAAAAATTCTTCCAGTAGCACCTTTAAGACCAACTAAGTTAGTTCTTGGTATGAGCTTTCGTGTGTAAGCACACTTCTTCAGAAGTGTATCTGAAGAAGTGTGCTTACACACGAAAGCTCATACCAAGAACTAACTTAGTTGGTCTTAAAGGTGCTACTGGAAGAATTTTTTTTATTTAGACCGAAGTTGGTTTCTTTTTCTCGCAAAACATTGGGCTATCTCAAAATATAATAAATCCCAGTCTTAATCTTCATAAATAAAGTGCTACGTTATTAAAATAAAGTGGGAAATGTCTCCAGTATTCCAAAAATCATGATAGCACTCTTTATCTCTAATGAACAAGCTTCTGCATATTTGCTTTGGAACTGCCCCTAAGACATCTGCATATTGGCATTGAAGCTGCCTGATCTCCCATGTAAAGCATAAACTGTATATAATTGCTGGAAAACAATTGGTTCATGTTATATTAAATATACAGTAGTACCTTGGGTTACATACGCTTCAGGTTACAGACTCCGCTAACCCAGAAATAGTGCTTCAGATTAAGAACTCTGCCCCAGGATGAGAACAGAAATCATGCTCCGGCGGCGCAGCAGCAGCAGGAGGCCCCATTAGCTAAAGTGGTGCTTCAGGTTAAGAACAGTTTCAGGTTAAGAATGGACCTCTGGAACAAATTAAGTACTTAACCCGAGGTACCACTGTATAACTCTCTCTAAGTGTTACACATTTAATATAAACTTTTAGCAAGCGGCTATAATTGTGTTAAAGTTGAAGTCTGGCTGTATGAAGAAGTTTGATGGCTCTACCCTACTTAAAAATTGTGGCAATCCTTTTATTTTTGAAAAACTAACTGCATTTGTTCTGAGCTATGTCAAACAACTTTTAAAGTGTCTGACAAAATAGCAGATGAACTGAAAAATGCTTCAGCTTCAGTAAGACAGGTGTATTTCCAAACAGACACTGGGAGTTGAGTCTTGGAAGGAAGTATCTTCTCTGTCACACCTCCTTAAAAGTTGAAGAAAGGTCTGGACAATAGCTAAGCATAGCTATAGTATAGTATTATACTCCAATTTAAAGTTGTGTGTACTAGTGTATCTAGAAGCTCCTTTGCTTCCAGTGTCTCAGGCTTGGATGGTTGTACCATTGGAATGATTTCCAGTCTCGGAGATTGTTCAAGGTTCCCCATAAAATGCAATAGTCACATATATTGTCAGAGTACTGAGGTTGCTCATTTGCTCCCAAGTCACTATCACTGGGCACCACTGCTTATTTGCGGGCAAACTTACTCAAGTCATTCTTGAAGAGCTGCACTGTTCATCTGTGGTGGCCAGATAGTGCTGCAAACCATCTTGGGAGGGGGTAATGCCCCACAAATAAGTTGGGACCTGCATATCCTTCAGCTCTAGTTTAGAATTCATTTCATAAGAGGCTATGCTCTAGGTTAACTGTTTCAACCTTGCAGATCAGCTTTAAACATTTTGCTTGCCCAGGATAAATGGTTCAAAGTAGGTGTGATGTTGTTTGACTGAGTTTCTTTGTTCTTGGTGAGAACAAATAATCGCCTGCCTGGGTGAGCACCCAAATGTCCAGGTCACACTGCAATTGTTGACTTTGACTGGCAGGAGAACTCAACGCCCAGAACATCCCTGCTCAGGAATCCGCTTGATCCATTGGCTCTAATGTAGTTGGAAAGGTTCGCTGGAGAGCCTGTTATGTGAAAATCCACGCCACTGACCTGTTGGGCCTATCGCTTGGCACTAGAGGAGCGATGCTGTTAAGCATAGTTGTATTCTCCCCATCCTCACCTAACGTCATCCTACATGATTTATCAACTTGGTTTTCTTAAGAAATATCTATATGTGCATGCTGCATTTTTAAAATGCCTAATGCTCTTTCGCATAACAATATTTATGATGCAGCTTGATAAAAAGCGGGAGTGGGAAATGATGTGCAGAGTGAAGCCAGATGTTGCGAAAGACAGAGAAATGGAGAGAAGCCTTCAGAGAATTGCCACGAGGTAAGAGTGTGTGTTTGGGCTTTTGAAAACAGATCTAAAGGCATGCCTGAGTAATCTGCTTCTAATCAAATTGAACTCTTAAGAAGTGACTCGTGGGAGTCAAATGATTTATACCTAGTTCTGTCTCGTACAGTATCAAGTTCAACAAAAGATTTCAGAAGTCTTATGAAAGCTTAAAATTTGGACAAGACTATAACGTGTTAAGTGTTCGCCCAGCAGGAGTTCTGGGCCTGAGCTCATCGTTTTTGTTAATTCCATACTTAGAAAATACACAGATCAATCACTTCTCCCACTCTTTGTATTTCTCTAAAGTGCATTCACCAAAACTCGCTGTTCTTGCGGTCAGATTACTGTCTTGCATTAACCTAGCGTTGCACCACATGGCTCTGGTCTAGCACATAACCAGTGCATTTTCTTGATCATATCAGTGGGCTTGTTTTTGACATCCTTACCTCCGCAGAGACTGCTTTAAAAGCTTGCCTCTGAACTTTGCGTAGGTGGGTGTGCTTAGTCATTGGCTGACTCCTCTGGCATGTCCCAAAACCTAGTGTCACAGTTTTCAGTTTGTTTACTACTTGTTGGTGTTTGACCGAACTGCTTCAGAGTTCCTTTTCCCTTCTGTCATTTTTGCATGCACTGACCCTTGGCAGGAATAAAAGCATTTTGATAATTTTTCCAGTGTGCATATACACACCTGACAGGTTGCATAGACATGCATACAGATACTCTGCCAGTGTGTGCACTCCATGCCAAGAAGAGAGGTTTTGCATGAAGCAAATGCCTTTATGTGCTGACTCTGCTGACTCTGCTTACAGAGCCAAGGTACGTGAGCACATTTGGGTTCTTTGGTTTTTCTGTCCTGGAGGAAGATGCGACTTGCGTCTTGACTTAAGGACAGGAGGATGCAACTAATAATAGATACTTCTCTCAGACCAAGGGAGATGGTAAAAAACTCTGCTTGAGATTCTTCTGGAATGTGAGGAAGGCATCCACACTTCTTCCAGTAATTGCTAAAAAGTGGGACCAATAACTTTTACTAAGTCTTTTCTCAAACTGGGTGCCACAGAAGGCCACCTGGTTCCCAGAAACAGGGGGAAAGTGAAGAGGCACTAAAACAATAGGGGAGGTGACCCCTACAGTGCACTGAAAATATGCTGTTTATGAATTAAGCCCAGTGTTCTTCGAGAACAGTTACCCAGGGGCACTATAAAAGAAGGGGAGGAATCCTGCGCATCCATATAAATAGTTTCAGGAATAAGACATTTTTATAGGCCATCTGACAGGTACTGTAAATTACTGAGAATAATTCCACACAACCTACTGGACAAAAGTGTTGGAAATGAGGCTTAGTTCTGTCACAGCAAACGGTACTCAAACCAAAATCACTAACACAAAATGGGCATCAACAGCCTGGTTCATAGGACACTTTGCCAATGGTAGGAATAATCCTTGCTTTTTCGTCATTTTTTGGTAGCGATGCTGGTCTGTGCATTTGGTTAAGGCTACAAGCAAGCCTGAAGATAACTGATGCTCACGACACGCAAGTAGCATGGGATTGCGAAGTCTCTAAATTAGATTTTCCTTAACATGATGCTACTCTCCAAGCACAAACTGTAGTGTGGTGTGAAACTGGGCTTAGAATGTTTACTGGGTGCTTGAAGGAGTGCACATTGCTGCTGTCACAAATTGTGGGCCAAGATCTCTTAGCCTTTGGGTTGGTGACTGTATGCAGTGTCCTTACATTTCACTGTTCTTTGACTTTACGAAAAGTGCATAATTTGGATCCCTTTTGGCTTTTGAATGGTGTCTTAAACTCACTTGCATTCTGACTTATTACCCTGATTCCTCTTGTCGTTATTTCATGTGTCTGGCGCAGTGGGGCTGAGGAGACGGTTTATCAAAGCCATGCTACCTAGCAGGTGTGGCAATGAAACAACAGGTGCCTAACCACTCCTCCTTTCATCTGCCAGGGGTGTTGTTCAGTTATTTAATGCTGTCCGGAAGCATCAACAGAACGTCAGTGAGAAGGTGAAAGAAGCAGGGAGTTCCGAAAGAAAACGGGCAAAATTGATCTCGTCTGTTTCAAAGAGAGACTTTATCAATGTATTGAGAGGAATGGAAGGGACGGAAACAGAGCAAAATGCTTCCAGGAAGACCTTGAAAAGCAAACAGGTAGGCACCACTTCTTGGAGCAGTTGTTCTAATGTGGCAGAGTGAGCCATTCAACTTGCATGTTTGTGTAATTTTGCTCTCCTGGCTTCAAATGATTATGGAACTTCTTCAGTGTCAGGTACGTTACTGCTGCAGTACGCCCGACAGATGGCAGTCTAGCTTGGATACCTCCAGGAAAGTAAAGCCCACCACTTCCCAAGGCGGTCTAGTCCACTCTCGAAGAGCTCTTACAGTTTCAGTTGCTAAGGTTTTCCCTAAACAAAGTCCTTATCTTGTTCACATTTTTGTTTTGCCCTCCTTGGGGTCTGGATAGTGTTGAATGGGCTTGGTGGGGCAATGGAGCTTAGAAGAACACAGCCATTGACACCAAATGCCCCACTGGAAGTCCCCACTTCACATTTTCAATAGAGTCCTGGGTATCTTCCTTTGCAGGATCTTAAGGAGAGATGAACGTATTCAGTACTGCTAACTTTTTGGTCCTTCAGTGTTCAGTCTTGGATAGATTATTTTTTTGGGGGAAATGGTATTGAAATTTGAGTTAGAAACTACCGTATTTTTCGCCCTATAGGACGCACTTTTTCCCCTCCAAAAATGAAGGGGAAATCTGTGTGTGTCCTATGGGGCGAATACAGGCTTTCGCTGAAACTTGGAGAGCGAGAGGGGTTGGTGTGCACGCTGCGGATAGCAGCCTGCCGCCCGGCGCGCAGGGCACCCTGAAGCAGACATCCGCAGCGTGGGGAGCCCTGCGGGACCTCCTGCAGGGCTCCCCACGCTGCAGATAGCATCCTGCTGCCCGGCGTGCGAGGTGCCCTGAAGCAGAGCGCCCCTCGCGCCGGGCAGACATCCGCAGGGCTCCCCACGCTGCGGATAGCAGCCTGCTGCCTGGCACGCAAGGCTCCCTGAAGCCGAGTGCCCCTCGCGCTGGGCAGACATCGGCCAGCCCCACAAGCTCGGGGGACAGCGGGGAGGCGGAGTGCCGCCATACCGCTGTTCCCCGACCTGGTTTTGGGGGGGGAAATAAAGGAAAAAAAATTTCCTTTATTTCCCCCCTAAAAAACCAGGTGCGTCCTATGGGACAAAAAATACGGTATGTCAGCACTTGCAGGAAAACTTGGCTCTCTCATCTTGGTTGAAAAGGAAAAATGAGATCTTAGGCAGCGTTGTTCTTGCTCCAAGCTACCATCTCTGCTTTCAAGTGGTCCACTTTATGGTGCTGCCTATCCCCTATTGTCCTTCTCTGCACATCTTTGTGACAGGCATTGGCTGAGTTCAGGCATACTGCCAAGCCATAGTTAAGAAGCCAAACGATGGTTCTTATCTGAATTGTTTCTTATTTGCTCATCATCCAGTTTCATAAGTTCACTCCCATCTCCATCTGCAGTAGCCTCATGAGCTGGAGCAGCTTATCAGTGATCTGTCAATTCAAACATAAAAGTATACCACAGCTTATCCTAGCTTCAAGCCATGCTTTGAGTTCGATAGCTCCAAATGTGAGTAGGCTCACATTCAGACAATATGGAACTACAGTTTAAAATAAGCAAATCATGGGTTTGTGTTGTGTATCAACCCAGCCTATGTCAACCACTCTTGCTATGGATACTTGACTGATGGTCCATTGATCTGAACCAGAAGGACTGTTTACATTCGGTATATTAAGACTGTTGAAAACTTGAAATGACTGGTTGGAGGTTAGAAATTCTGTCTTTCCTACGTTTCATCTGGTACTTACCATTACGGTGGTACCTCTGGATGCAAACGGGATCCGTTCCGGAGCTCTGTTCGCATCCTGAAGCAAACACAACCTGCATCTGCGCGGGTCACGATTCGCCGCTCCTGCGCATGCGCGTGATGTCATTTTGAGCACATGCGCAAGCGGCAAAACCCGGAAGTAACACGTTCCGTTACGTCCGGGTTGCCGCGGAGCGCAACCCGAAAATGCTCAACCTGAAGCAACGTCAACCCGAAGTATGACTGTATCTCTGGTGAGCTTGTGAATGACTTGGTTCTGGGGCTGACCTCAGACCTCAGAATGACATTTGTTCACACTGGTTTGAATCGGGGAGAGATTTTTATCTGCAGTGTTTTAGTTTTCATTAAAAGTTCTGTCGAGTTACCTGTGTTCCAGCCTAGCTGCAGGGTTACTGCCGACACAAGAATTCCTTCCGAGAGGAATCTGCTTTTAAAAAGTCGTTCAAGGGCAAAGATGTTGGATCAGTCAGATTTGAAAGGGAGCAGGACTTGGGGTTTCGGAATCTAGAATTTCAGAAGCTGCATGTTTATAATGCATATTTGCGTTCATGCTTGAACTTTGTGCTCGCTAGTGGGTGGAATACTTCTCTTGGCCCCATTCCACTGGAGTTAACTAAGCGCTTTCCTGTGCCAGCAAGAAATACTTTAATCAGTTGGGAGACAACAGTTTGTCATGCGTTCTTTGTTTAGTGTGCTTTCGGGAAGCATGCCGAAACACTCCGTGGCATGAAGAACCCTCTGAGTTTCACGCAAGTGTACAATTAAAGTATTTTAAAAATTCATTGGGTAATAAGAGTAACTTAGACTGTCGCCAAGTGTTCCATTTCTCCTTAAATCTGTCCGGCTTGCTTGATTTCAAAGGCTGGAAAAATTAGAATAATAAGCTTGATGTTGTAATAGAAGCTCTCCAGCGCTGCTGTTCGTAATCTGTTGGTACACAGAAACTTAAAACTGACTTACAGGGCGTGTTGCATAGCTAGCACTGTGGTCAGAGCTGGTGCTTTGGTTGCTGACAGAGCAGGTCTTGTCACTAAACATCATTGAGGTTGGGTGGGAAGGCAGACCAGGAGCTACGTGGAAGTAAGGAGGGGGTAATATGCAAGCGTGGCCTAGCCAAGGAGAACGAAACCCATGCCATTATGGTAGATTGGGGGGGATGGGGACTGGGCAGGCTCCCATTTGGGAGGGTCTTCACTCTCCTTTTGCCTGGAGTACTTGCAGAATGAGAAGAGAACACGCTCCTCTTCCCTTGAGAAGTCTTGTGTGTGTGTCTCTGTGTGTATGTGTGTGTTCAGTTTTACTGTGGGTTAAATGGAGACTGTGCACAACTCGGCAGCACATTCAGGTGTGCTGTGCACGGTATCTAGCCAATATGCACAGTTGCCAAGCAGAGACTCCTGTGGTTTGACTAGGCCCCGTACATATTTTACCCGTGGAACTGATGAACGAAATGGGTGCTGGAGGACATCTTGCTTCTGTACGGCTGAAATGTCCTGGTTGTCTTTTTGCATGGTAAAAAGTACGATGTGGGGTGTTTGGTTCTCTCCCCACCCCCACCCACCGCCTGGTAGGTATTTCAGAAAATCAATTTTGGATGGGATAAGCTTTTGTCAGCTTTCCAAACCTAACATCTGATACCTTCCCCTCAACCCCTTAGTTGAAATAATGTTATAAAGCTGGTGGGGAGGTGTGCAAAATCCTGGATTTTTAGATCATATGCATTTGCGGCAAAATCTGTCTTTATAGTAATGCCTTGGTATTTGTGGCTATTCTCTCCTCTTCTCCCCCCCCCCCCCATTTTCACTTCCTGCAACTTTTTGAACTCTAAATCTCTTCCTACTATTCAACTAAACCAACTCTTGGGGGGAGGGGTTGCCATGTGGCTCTCAGTCAAGGCTGGCTTTGGTTTTGCTTTTGTTCCCCACCCTTCACCTTTTAAAGAAATAAATGGGAATTGACATGTTCAGCATCAGGTAGGAACTTGACCTCAGAACACAAATATTTGTGGATGAAGGTATTTTGGGGACATGCATATTAAGCGTGCGTTCCTTATGGATTTCTGCAGCCTTTATGTGACAGGTAGGTTGTTAATGCATCTAAACTCTTGAGTGGAACTGCGAAAGATGGAATTTGCATGAATATCTCCAGGGTAATCAGTCTGCAATGGAGAAGTACTGTTTCAATGTATTAATTTTTTTGGGGGGGAGAGGTGGGTTATGAAGCTTGATTGTGGCCATAGATCAGAGAGAGGTGGGGAACACAAAGTTTCCTCTAGCTCCGTGCAATGAGAAGATGTCAGAACTGTGCACATTTTTGTGCCGTGCATTGCCCAAAGTGTGCACCACCACTTTGTGTCCTTTTGTTGGTGTGGGAATGCCTGCAAATGCATGGTTACAGTGGTGCCCCGCAAGACGAATGCCTCGCAAGACGAAAAACTCGCTAGACAAAAGAGTTTTCCGTTTTTTGAGTTGTTCCGCAAGACGAATTTCCCTATGGGCTTTCTTCGCAAGACGAAACGTCTTGCGAGTTCTTGCGAGTTTATTTCCTTTTTCTTAAAGCCGCTAAGCCGCTAATAGCCGTGCTTCGCAAGACGAAAAAACCGCAAGACGAAGAGACTCGTGGAACGGATTAATTTCGTCTTGCGAGGCACCACTGTATTAGGTTTCTAAACTGCTTTGAGCATCTCTCTCTCTCTCTCTTTTAACCTGGCAAGTCCAGCTTTGGAAAACAAGTCTTAATTGAACTTGAAATGTTTTGATTGAACTTGAAGAATGAATGCTCTGGTAGGCCAAATTGTAAGTGTCGATATTCAAGGCCACAGGGAAGGAATCTTATCAGTTCCTACGCTATGGTAGCTTAAGGTCAGCCACAGATCATTCAGAAGCCCTCGTCATGAAGAAAGTATTTATTTTGCCTCTCCGCTATGACACTGCCTACTCAGCAGCACACACCGTAGCCTGAACAGTCGTGTGGGCAGCAGATGTGCTGCTGAACAAACCTTGAAACGGAGAGCAAGACCTCTCCAGTGCCTGCGATTCCATATAGCTCTCCTAAGTAACTGCATGCTGCAGGTCAGAACTGCTTTGCTTGTGCTCAAGCATACACCATATCTCACCATGTTCTCAAAGTGGCACATGTGATCCTTAGTGAATAGAGCATGCTGTAACACAGAATTCTTCAACCTTGGGCCCTAGACGTTGTTGGCTTCGAACTCCTATGATCCACGACTAGCTTTGCCCAGCTTTCAAGGATGATGGGAGTTGTCCCACACCATCTGGGGACCCAAGGTTGAAGAGAGCGGCACAAGCAGGGTCTGAAGTAGTTGAACACCAGCCTTGCCACCCAAGTGCCTTGTTTTTTCTTTAATAGAGGAATTTAATGCCGTGGAGGGTAATTCCTAGGAAGGGTTTGTGGTACATCTTCCTCGCTACATTGTGAGCTGGATTTTTTTGATCTTTTTGAAGCTTTTGGAGTTCTACAACTGCAAAACAACAATAATATTTTTTTAAAATAATAAATTTTATTTATACCCTGCCCTCCCCAGCCAAGACCGAGCTCAGGGCGGCTAACACCAGGTATACAAACAATTGATTAAAATATAACTTAAAAACAAGATTAAAATGCAACATTAAAATGCAGCCTCATTTCAGTAGAAACTCAAATCCAAAACTTTTTGGGGATGAAAATGTCAAATCTTCAGCAAGGCCAACCAACTATCTAGACTGGTCCTATGTGGACCAGAAAAAAGCCAGGGAAGTCCCCAAATAGGAGTTCCATCACAGAAGGAGAAAGGAAAAAGAAAAGATGGAAGGCAGATCTTTACATGAAGCAGAATAAGGTGGTAAAGTCCCAAAGTTTGGGAAGTGTGGGAAGTTTCCCTGCCTAAAATTGTATGCAGCTAGAAAGCCAGCTTTTTGTGTTGGGGGGGGGGGCGGAGAGACCACAGTTTGATTTCCTTCCCCACCCCTGCTTACAATCTGATACCATCTTTATCGTGCCACCTAATTTTGCTGCCTGTGCTGATCCTGTGCATGCTCGTTCACGTTCACCAGCAGAGAAGGGTTTTCCTATCGCCTGTCTCCTCTACAGCTCCAGTGAGGTTTCACGGTCTGGTGTTTGAAAACTTGTTCATGCTTCTTTAAAAACTGTAGCCCTCTCTGCAGATTTTCTGTGCTCAGATGGGAGTAATTATTTTTTTGAACGGGATCCAAGGACTTTGCCTTTCATATCATTAACGGTTTATCAAAGTATTTCTTAATCCTCGCTGAACCTGCTGACTTTTGTAATATATTTTTTTCTCTCTCCAAGGTACATAATGCTTGTTTCTGGGCAGGATCTTGTGGTCTCTGCCCCCTTCCCATCTTCCTTATCTGGAAAGCCTGCTTGGGGAAGGCAGCAGGGATTTGTTTATGCCGTGCTATTTAGAGTGTGGTAGCAGTGAGGGGTGGCAGGCTTGGAACATTTGTATTCCCAGCGTTGAGTTGAGTTATTCTGAGCATGGCCTCTCACAGAGACATAATGGGGACTTAAGTCCATTGAGTCTACTCTATCTTTATTGGATATCCCCCAGTACTTGAAGAGTTTTATCTCCACCACTCCAGTGCCCACTGTAGGGCCAGCCAGGAATACCAACCCTGCCTTGGACCCCTTTGCACAGGGAGTACTAAGATACAATCTTCTGGGAGATAGAGGATGAGCACAGCGTGGTTTTGGAGGGAGATAATGCAAGAACTTGGCAGTGGAGAAAGAAGAGGGGCAGGCTGTGCCATAGCATTGATTTCTACGCTTCCCCTCTTCTACTGAGGCTAGATGCAAGATTCAGAGAGCGTCTCCCTCCCTACTGGTCAGGATCTTCCTCCCTTGTTCATCATAATTCATCCCCTCTGCAATTTGGAAAAGTTTGTGCTTTTGCTCCCCTTGCTCCTGCAGTTGCGTTGTACGTCAGTATCTGCATATCTGCACTCTGTAGTCAGGCTGCGTCCAAGTCCGCACTAAGGAGACAATTGGGGAGAGGAGCAGTTACAAAGCTCCTCTGTGCTTTTAAAAGTTTGTTTTGCGAAGTGTAGCTGAACCTCATATATCCTAACAATTGTGCAAAAGTGGAGGTGCCTCTGCTGGGTGTCTCTGCTAGAAGCACTGTAGCTGCTTGTCTGCATACCAGAATCTCCCTCTGCTATTATAATATATGAGCTAGGGAGATGTTTGGAACTTGTTAAGTAGCCTGAAGAACAGGACTGCATTGTAGAAACTTGCAAGAGAAAAAAGCGTATTAAATCATAGTGGTGATAAATCAACAATTACATGATCTGTTTTGTGCATGTGTTCATATGTAATGCATGACCTTAAATTAACAACCAGTACTATCCATTGTGTTGAAATATCTTGCAAGGGGAACTCGGGTTGTTACCTTATTTCCCCCGGTATTACTGCCAGAATGGTTTTTTTGTTTAAATATAGCAATGGTATATAAAACAACTTGGAACAACCTGCGATACACACCTTTTGATCTAGTACATGCATTATGCACAGACATCCAAAATCTCTAATTCAATTAGGACTGCTTTATTGAACTTTAGAAGCATGATAGTCACATATATTTTATTTGAGTTTTAACTTGACAGTATTATACTAACAGCTTCCGTTATTCCTGTGGTCATGATTGTCTTGAATGCTAATTCACCTGCGCTATCTCTCATTTAGGCTCCCCTAACCCTAAGCTGGGACGCGGGTGGCACTGTGGGTTAAACCACAGAGCCTAGGACTTGCCAATCAGAAGGTCGGCGGTTTGAATCCCTGCGACGGGGTGAGCTCCCGTTGCTTGGTCCCTGCTCCTGCCAACCTAGCAGTTCAAAAGCACGTCAAAGTGCAAGTAGATAAATAGGTACCGCTCCGGCGGAAAGGTAAACGGCGTTTCCGTGCGCTGTTCTGGTTTGCCGGAAGCGGCTTAGTCATGCTGGCCACATGACCCCGGAAGCTGTACGCCGGCTTCCTCGGCCAGTAAAGCAAGATGAGCGCTGCAACCCCAGAGTCGGCCACGACTGGACCTAATGGTCAGGGGTCCCTTTACCTTTACCTTTAACCCTAAGTTGTCTTTTACATTGAAGCTGAAAATGGCACCATTCAGATCTTTGTTGAGTCATGTTGTTGTGGACTACTGTAACCATAGTAAATTCTGAAATATAAACTTCCCAAGCTTTCGTTAGGTATCATTTTAATTCCAAATTGACTTCTAGCTTCGGGCTCCGTTGTATAGATAGACAACGTGCCTTTTTCTTGCAGAACGTTGCCTCCAAATTTCTTCAGGGTCATGGAAATGTGTTCAGCAATGTGGAGTGAAAGGCCTTGGTAGTGAAGGTGTGACTTTACCCCCCTACATCTTAAGAAGGTGGTCAAGAAAAGGCCTTTTCTGGCAAACCAGTCAGAAGAAGATGGGAAGGAAGGAAGATGTCTTTCTCTTCCCCTGCTCCTTAGCTTGTAGTGCATTGAGCTGTGTGTGTCCTCGTTTATGAGACTTTGCACCCACCATCCTCTTGCTTTTCAGTAGCCAGCCTGCTGCTATCAGAGCCTCACGTTTAACCATCAGTAAGCAATGCACCTTGGGAAGCAGTTTTGATTTTATTGTGTGTGTGTGTGTGTGTGTGTGTGTGTGTGTGCCTTATTGAGCTTGCATCTTAGTAACAACCTGGAAGGATCATAGAGGCTTTGGAATTAACTGGCCAAGCGCAGTCCAAGCCCTTTTATATGGTCCATATCACACTTTAGGAATTGGTACAGAATGACCAGGATTTGGCAGGCTCTTCTCCAGGGAGGCCAAGGGCTAAGCTAGCATAAAAATGGATTCTTTCCGATAGACGGTGTGATCTTTCCAGGTCGGGATTAAGATGTTCAACAAAGCATTACGCCTTCATTAACCCTACCTGGCTCATGAACAGAGAATTTAGACCCTAGTACTGCCAGTCTCTCAACTGGCTCTGCACATATTCCCCTAATAAGGAGTGCATTCTTAAAAGTAGGGGGAATTCTACAGAGAATCTTGGTCTATTGAAAACATCTCAAGTTTAGTGATGCAGATTTAAGTTAATAAGTATTTTTTTTCTTTATGGAACAATGAAGCTTTTCTGCCCCAGTACTAATTGTATATATTTTCGAACATGGAATCCCAGGGGTGGAACAGCGCTGAACACTGGTGGGTCACATGGAAATTATCTGGCAATGTTGCAAATCTCATAGAGCCATGGGACTGAAAAGGATAATTAGGACGCTGCTTCTAAGGCCCCTCCAGGTTAATTTGCAGATGCAGTTTGCCACTTGTCTGCTCATTGAGTTGTAGTTTGAAAGCCATTGTAGCTGCTGCTGCTGCTTAACTGTATTTTCTTTGACGTGACTTTATGCATGCTCATTTCTGTAATTCTACTGCCATTTTGTTGTTCAAAGTAAAGTTCTGTAAGCTGGAAAGCAGTCTAGTTTTTTTTTATATATAAAATATTTATTGAAATTTTCAAAGTGTTACAACATAAAATAAAAGCAGAAGAAAATACAAAATAAAAATAGTTAACAAAGTAGAAAAAGAAAAAAAAAAACCCTTCCAACCATACGAATACAAATTCAAAAATAAGAAAAAAAGACAGAAAAAAAACAAAAATACAATTTAAGAACATTTAAAAACAAATTCATTATTCTCGAATCCTCAACTGTCATTACCTTCTTTCTTTGACCTCCTCCTCCTCCCTTTCTTTGTATCCTAGTTATTAATTATTCCAGCAAATCCTTTCCATATTTCGTAATATTCTGTCATTACATTACCCTAAACAGTTTTAATCTTATCTTTCTATAAGAAAATAAACCTTAAAGCTTAAAACTTAAATCTTATCCTTACCAACTTCTCATAACCATAATATTCTTTCATAATTCTTTAAACATCTTTACTAAAGCCGAGTAATTTCATTCCAACATTTTTCTGACATTCATCAATTTTATAAAACAGTTCTAATAGTAGAAAAAGGAAATACAAACAGATCCAATCTTCATCCAACGTCCCTTCCTCCTGGTTCCGGGTTTATTATCCCATCGATCTGGCCCATTAACCTGGCAACCTTATATCCGAGGCCCTCAAGTCTCTTCCATGTCCCTTTCGCAGCTCTTCTTCATATTTGTAACTGTATTTTCCCTTGTCTCCTGCTCGTGGTAACTCCAGCTTGGCAATATTTTTAACCCTTCTTGACAGATCAGCCCCTTTTCCATATTCAGCACTGAATTCCATATGCTATTTAGAAGCATTTTTCAAAGACCCTCCAAAATTAAGAGCCCCCACAATCCCAAACTCACGGCCCATTGCCAGATTTGAAAAGTCCAAACATCCCAGCATCGGGGGGTCAATCCAGCCCCCCATTTCCAAGCCAAACCAAACTTTTTCTTTCCAAATCTGGCTTTTTCCAAGTTCATTTGTCAAATCCGAAAACTCATATTCCTGTTGGGCCTGTTCTGTCAGGACACACTCCTGATTTAATTCCTGGGTGGGCTCCACATATTTTCCCACTGTCTGTTCAAAATTTCCCACTGCCTGTTCAAAATTTCTAGTCGAAGTCGCCATCAAATTCACCTTCTCATGTAACTGTTCCAGTAGGGCATTTGTTTTGTAGAAAGCACACAACAAAGCTTCTGAATACATTGTCCTGCAAGGTCAAATGCCTATTCCCACGATTGTAATCTGTAAACAGCTGCCGGCTCCCTGGAGTTGGTTACAGTTTCACAGTCTCCCTCTAGGGGGAAAACTTCTATTTGATCTTGCAACAAAGTTTCCCTTTTTGAGATACTTTGTCAATATTTGTTCCTTTGAAATGCGAAGGGAAACAGTGGAATCACTATGTTTCTCTTCTTTTAGCTATCTGTCAAAAACGTTTGTCTCTGGTCAATGAACTTCAAACGTCAGTCCTGACACCCCGCTCCAGGATCAGGACGGAGGAAAGTTGCTTTACTTTAAACTCACTTTAAACAGTCCAAAAAAGATCCCCCTTCTTCTCCTGCTGTCTAAGGGGGGTTCCACAATTTTAAATGATGAAATCCAATCCTTTAAAAGTGATTTTCTGAGCTCTAGTTTACGTTGTCTTTGCTTTATTCTGTCTACAGAAGGCTGACTTCCTGTTTAGACCTTCCCGTTCCGTACCAAATTGAAATAGATTTTTAAGATCCAATTCCTTTCTGCTCGCAAGTCCCCATCTAATGTCCAGTTGTTCAAAGTCTAAGTACTCACGGGTGCTTATTTTAGAGTCCAAATTGTCCCAGGAAAAAGGCAGTGCTCTCCGGCAACGGCTATGCGGCTTCGCTCCACGGAAATAGCAATTGACTCACAGCACCGCGCCACTTCCCCCTCTTCACTTCGGAGCCTGTTAGTGGGTTCCTTAGCGAGTTGGGGGGCGCTAAAGGTGCCCGCCGAGTCCCATGGTCACAGGCTTCATCCGCCTGTGATTTTTGAAAGGGTCCCCGCTTCGCCGTAGCGGAGAAGACCCGTTTCCCGCGGAGCTAGTCCCTCCAGTTCAGAGGGAGTCCGCCATTGCCGATGGCGCCACCCCGGAAGTGGGAAAGCAGTCTAGTTTTATCCCTGTTTACTCAGAAGCAAATCCCGTCAATCTGTTAGTGCCCTGGAATTCAGCAGCTTGTACTGGGGCAGTGGAGGCTGATTCCGTAGGGCCAGTGGGGCACTGCCCCACCAAACACATTCTGCCCTCAATTTCTACCTGCCTGCCTCCTTGCAACCAGGTCAAGGGGTTGGCACTGCCCATCAGCATCCTGCTCCTTGGGCTTAGTGTTAATTTTGTAGAGGAGGAAGCAGGGAAAACCAGGGCATGAAACACTACTGGACTGGAGGTTGGAAAACATGAGTTATTTGCCCATTTTTAATGTATGTGCTGAATATCTGACCTGATTAAATGAGCCGCCACTGACATGTACCAGTGCATAAACCAAGGGTGATGGTCTTGGGTTGCTGCTGAACCCTGAATACCAAAAATGGAAGAGTCAGCAGCTGGAGAGGAATAGTATTGGAAGCAACTGAATCGTAATTGGGAATACTCATCTGTCAGTTGGATTGTGCAGTTTCTGTCCACATACATTTAAAGCAGCATGGTGTGAAAGTGACCATTTCCTCCATGTCAAAGAACTGCTATAGAAACTGTGCACATTCCAGCTGATAAGGAGTGAATGTGGTCAGGAAAAAACTCTGTCATAAGCAAGGTAGATGGGATGAAACTGGGAGTAAGTAAGGTTGCATCCAAAGGCCTGATGTTAATTGTGGTGTCCACCACCTGTATCATGCTTTAGCTTGCCCTGCCAGATCAGACAAAAGACCTGTCTATCAAAGCATCCTGTTTCCTACAGTGGGAGACTAGATATTTTGGGAAAGCACCCCAGGCGGGCAATGAGCACGATATCCCTGACTTGCTACAATTCCCTAGTGACTGGCATTCAGAGGCAGCCTTCCTCTGATCCTAGAAGTGCTGTATGGCCCATTGATGCCCTCCGTGCATGTTTCTGATTAAGTGCTGGGCTTAAGCTTGCAGCAGCTTCATCCTTGGTCAGTGTCAACCTGAAGCATGCGTTTATTCGCCTGGTTTGAAACAGAACCCAAGTGAGGCTGTTAAATATTGGGTGTACATGGAGACAGGTTGCCTTCCTTGGGTGGTCCCCCAGCAAAGACTCAGAACTCGAACCTGTAATTCCACAGCTCTGTGGCTAATTAAAGCAGGACAAACACAACACTTCTGTGTGCTGGAGATGAAGTTATCCAGAATAGAATGGAGACCAGGTGCTGTAAACAATTCTCTGCGATGTTTGCTTACTGGGAATGCTTTCCAGCAGCTGTAGCAGAGCCTCCTGATTAAGAGCTGCTGATGGGACTGTGGGTGTTCAATTGTGTACATCATTTTTCACATTTGTGTTTTGAAGCCAGTATAACTTGCTGCTTGGGTTTTGTTCCAAGACAGCAGTGGCCAATTCCATCACCCACCCACCCACCAATTGAAATTGCATTCTGCAGAGAGACTGGAGTTTATTTTCAGTATGGCTCTCAACTGACTGAAGCCTTTTTTTAATGATTTATCACTTGCCTTTGCTTAAATCTAAATGCATTTTGCCTATTTCCAAAGCTGTAATGCCCCTTTGAGGCCCTAGAGGGATTTTTGTTTCTTCATCGTAGAAATTCTAAATGACCTGATAAACCAAAGTTGCCACATGAAAGAAATAGTTGTCTTTAATATTCCTCCTCATTTTGGGGACCTGGGATGTACAGTAATTATTATAGTAATGCACCAAAGTCAAAATGGCTTAAGAATGAAGCAAGTTCAAGGCCTATCAGCCAGCATTAGGGAACACTTAAATGCTGTATTGCCATTGATTCCCACTGCCTGCTGTTTGCTTCAGTTACCTATTTTTACTGAGGAGGGGGGTGGGTGAGGGAGGTCAAGTTTGTTCCTGATGTGCAATGTACATGGTAGCTACAAATGCAGATGGGAAGGAAAAGCCATCGTAAGATTTCCTTTAAATCTCTTTTTGCTATGGAGAGCTGCTAAGTCGATACAGCTGGGAAAGCAATGCCCTTTTCAGTCTCAGTCCCACTGATTCATAGGGAGCTTAAATGTTCAAGCTTGCAGCGGTTGTATTTAGCCATTCTTAGTATATAGCATCCTCTCAATGTCCCCGCTGATGTCTTTGCCTATCAAAAACTTGATTTGTTTTTACATCCAAAGACTGCTCATGCCATCAAGAATTAAAGCGGGGGAAATGGGTACTGTGATGGGACGATGAGCTGCTTGTGTGTAAAATCCTAGTCCCTCAGAGTTTGGTCAAGTTTGCAAACCTCTGTCTGTAACGGAGCCCCTTAAACATGGCTCCGTCAGTCGCTGGCAGATTCCGACAGTGGTTGCTTTCGGAATCGCTTCCAACATAAAAGCTCCTTAACGGAAACACGTCTTCTGGACTCTCTGCGTGACAGTTTCCGGCGAGGAGTGGGTGTCCCTACAGGAGGTCCTGAAACCTCCCCACTGTTTTCGCTGGAAGTGTCTCTGAGCCATCCCTCCAGCTCACTTTCCCCCAGCTCAGCTCCTCTCCCCCTACTGGTTCCCTCTTCAGCTGCTGAGTCTCTCCCAACCTGTGTGAGCCCTTTCACTTCCCTTCCTTCCGATGGCAGTTCCCTGACATCCACCTCCCCTCCAGGGCCCCCTTCATCCCCTCTCGCCCCCTCCTCTACGGGCGGTGAGGAGGCAAAACCCCGGAATGAACTTCCTTCATCTTCCGATGTCCCGAACACTTCTCTCCACCTGTTGCAGTTCCTGGTCTCGAAGTACTCCTCCTCCTCAGAGTCCATCTCCCCTTCCCCTTCCGAGTCCGAGAATCCTTCCAACTCCTCCTCCTCATCGGTGGTCCCAAAGTATTCCCTCCGGAACCTCTCCACAGGCTGAGGTTTCCTTGGGAACCTTTGATGGAACGTTTCTATCAATACCTCGTCATTGATATCTTCTGCCATTACCCAAGTGTTTTCTGACTCCGGTTCTCCTTCCCACACTACCAAATACTCCACCTGATCCCCCTTCCACCTGGCGTCGAGGATTTCTGCCACATGGCTGCTGCATTCCCTTTCTTCTATGACCGGTCCCCGAGTGGCCATCCCTTCTCGTCCCCCCTCATACGGTGACAGTAACGACCTGTGAAATACTGGGTGCAGTTTCATGTGGTTGGGTAACCGGAGCCTGAAAGCCACTGGGTTGACCTGTTGAATGACCTCAAAGGGACCCAATCTCCTGGGTCTTAATTTCTTACAACCTCCTTTGAACGGCAACCCTTGGGTTGACAGCCACACCCTATCTCCCACCCTTATGGTTTCACCTTCCCTTCGGTTCTTGTCTGCCTGCCTCTTGTATTCTTCCTTCGCCCTTTCTAAGTTGAGTTGGAGCTGACGATGGATTGCTTCCATTTCTTCTACAAAATGCTCGGCTGCCGGGACGCTCCATCTCTCCCCTTCTCCCCCTGGGAAAGCCCTGGGATGACACCCATAATTAGCCAAGAAGGGGCTCATCCCTGTGGACACATTCTCGGCATTGTTGTAGGCAAATTCCGCCAGCGCCAACTTTTCTACCCAGTCATTCTCTCTGTCATTGACATAACACCTCAGGTATTGCTGGAGGACACCGTTTGCTCTTTCCGCCTGCCCGTTGGTTTCAGGGTGCCGGGCAGTCGAAAAGTTGACCTCCACCTGCAGTAAGCTCATGAGCTTCCTCCAGAACCTGGAAGTAAATTGTTTTCCTCGGTCTGAGACCACCCTCAATGGCACCCCGTGCAACCTAAAAATGTGTTCTACAAATAACTTCGCTGTCTCTTCCGCCGTGACTGCATGCGAGCAGGCTACAAAGTGGCACATCTTTGTTAGTAGGTCTACCACCACCATGATGGCTGTTTTCCCCTTGGACTTCGGCAGATCAGTCATAAAATCTATCGACACTGCCTCCCAAGGTCGTTCTGGGGTTGGTAAGGGTTCTAATAGCCCCGCCGGTGCCCGCCTCTCCCCTTTGGCTCGCTGGCATTGCTCACACCCTCTTACATACTCCCGTACATCTTCCCTCACCTTAGGCCACCAAAATTCCCTGGTGACCAACCACATGGTTTTGTGTTGTCCAAAATGCCCCGCCGTGGGGCTGTCGTGCAACTGCTTGAGTACCCTCCCCCTTAAGTCTCCTTCAGGGATATACAGTGCCCCTTTGTAATACAAAGCTCCATTTCTTTCCTCGAAACCCCCTGGTTCCTCTCCCTCACCCCTAAGACCTCTGAGCTTATTCTGGGCGTATTCATCATTCTCTGTTTCCTCTACCAGTTCTCTTTGTCCCACCAATGCCGCCCCACACACCCAGCGGTCCTCTGGAATGACATGTCTCTCTTCGGGTGCTCCCTCCCCCTCCAAATATTCAGGTTTGCGTGAGAGAGTGTCCGCCCTAATGTTCTCTGGGCCTGGCACGTAACAAATCTCAAAGTTAAATTTGGAGAACTCCTGGGCCCATCTCACTTGCCGTTGGTTGAGCACTCGTGCCGTCCTCCAATACTCTAGGTTCTTGTGGTCAGTGCACACTTGCACCTTATGTTGTGCGCCAATTAGCAGGTGCCTCCATCTCCGGAACGCCTCATGAATGGCTAGTAGTTCTCGGTCATACACCGTGTAGTTCCTCTCGGATTTGTTCAGCTTTCGCGAAAAAAAGGCACACGGTCTCCACTCTGACTCCTCCTTCCCTGGCTGCAGAAGCACCGCCCCAATCGCTCTGTCTGATGCGTCAGTTTCCACTCTCATCGGTTTTTGTAAATCCACATGCAGGAGTTGTTGTTCCGAGGCGAAGGCCCTTTTTAGTTCCTCAAATGCTCGCTCCGCCTCCTCAGTCCAAACGAACTTCTTCTTACTGCTGAGACAGTCCGTAATGGGCGCCGTCAGGTGGGCAAAGTTTCGGATGAACTTACGATAGAAGTTCCCAAATCCTAGGAACCTCTGCACATCCTTCCTTGTTTTGGGTGTTTTCCATTCCAGCACCGCCTGGACCTTGCCGGGATCCATGGCCAATCCCTTGTCTGACAGGCGATACCCCAGGAATTCCACCTCCTTGGTATGAAACTGACACTTCTCCAGTTTCACCCACAGCTGGTTGGCTTGCAGCCTGCTCAACACTTCTCTGACGTCTCTCACATGCTGCTCCTCATTCTCAGAATACACCAACACGTCGTCTAAGAAGGCCACACAATTCTTGTAAAGCAAAGGCCCCAGGACGTGGTTCATAAACGATTGAAAGCACGCGGAGCCTCCTTGTAGGCCGAAGGGCATAACTAAATATTCAAATGCCCCCAAAGGGGTGAACATGGTGGTTTTCCATTCATCCCCCTTCCTTATTCGTATCAGGTTGTACGCCCCCCTTAGGTCCAGTTTAGTAAAAATCTTTCCCTTCCTGACCCTTGTCAAAATGTCGTCAATCCTGGGCATAGGGAAAGCCACTGGTTCTGACACTGCATTTAAGGCCCTGAAGTCACACACAAGCCTCGGCTTGTTCGTGTTTTTTTTATCCACAAAAAACACTGGGCTGCCCCCCACCGCCCTGGACTCTCTGATGAACCCTCTCTTCAGGTTCTTGTCAATGAACTCTCTTAGCTCCTGCATCTCTCTGTCTGACATGGCGTACAGCTTGCCTACAGGGAGCTGTGCCCCAGGGAGTAAATTGATTTGACAGTCAAAGGGTCTATGCGGGGGTAGTTGGTCAGCTTCCCTTTCGCTGAAGACGTCGCGGAGATCTGCGTATTGTCGTGGTACCTTCACGTTCTCCGTTACTTCAGTCCCTGCTAGGGTGGCTTGGGCCCCTGCCAAACCCTTTCCCTCTTTGCAGTGTTCTAAGCAATGTGCTGAACCAAAAGAAACCACTCTCTGATGCCAGCCCACCAGCGGATCATGTAACGCTAGCCAGCTCATCCCCAATATAATGGGAGCTCCTCCCAAGGTGGCCACATTAAACGCTATCAGTTCGGTGTGCCTTGCCACCTTCATTATCATTGGGACGGTCTGCAAGCTGACTTCTCCTCCCAACAGCTCCCTGCCATCGATCGTGGTCACCTGCAGGGGGTTGCTTAAAGGGATCGTCTGTATCTGGTGTTCAGCTGCAAACTCTTTGCTCATGAAATTGCAGGAGCTGCCTGAGTCCAACAGCGCCTTTATCTTTAGAGGGTGTCCGTTTGGCAGCTCTAGCGCCACTTCTATCACTAGGGCGGGTTTAGGAGGTTCTGGCGTGGGCACTTTCACTGCTCTTTGGCCTGGCTGCTGTGCCCCGACGGTGGCAGCCAGGCGTTGGCTTTTACTTGCTTCGGTATTTCTTCCTCTCTTCCCTCCACAGCTCCTACCATCCCTTGCCATTCCTTCCTCTGGGGGCAGACTCTGGCAAAGTGACCTGGCTGTTGGCAGAGATAGCATTTCCGGGCGCCTTTTCCCTCCTTCTTTCCCCCCTCACTGGGCTTTGAAACTGCGAGCGCGCGCGCTGTTCCGATTTCCATCGGCTCTGCCGGCGGGAAAGTTGGCTCTGGAATGTCTGGAATGCGGAACTCCTTCCAACGTTCCCCCTTCCCCTCCCGCCTCTCCAATGCTCTCGCCTCCTGGCGCGCTCCTATGGTCAGCGCTGATTTGGTCAGCTGGTCCATAGACTCCTCCCTGGGCGCCCGGGAAAGTTCGTCTTTCACAGCCGAAGAAAGCCCTTCTTCAAAGAGCATTTGAATGGGTTCCGCCGATAGATCCCACCCCAATTTATGGATCAACATGGTGAACTCAGTCCAGTACTCACGGACAGATCGGCTCCCCTGTTTGCAAGCCATTAACTGTCTGCGCACCACTCCATGTTCAATATCGCTGGAAAACATCAGATCCATGGCGCGAAAGAACTTCATCGTGTCCTTTAGGACGTCACTATTCGCTGCCATCAGGGGTCTAACCCAGTCTCTCGCCCCCTTTTCAAGATGCCCAATCACGAAAGCCACTCGTGATTCCTCGTCAGGGAATTCATCAAACTGCAGATTGAGGGCATATTGCATCTCTGTCCGAAAGCCATGATAGTCTTTGGGCTCCCCCCCAAACTTCTGCACCAATCCTGGTACCTTTCTGACGAGCTGGGTGTCTTTCCCCTTTTTGTCTGCATCCTGAGCCCTCCTCTCCTCAAGCCTCGCCGTCTGCAGCGCTAGCTGGACCTCCAACACCCGGTACCTTTCTTCCAGGCTTGGACCCGCTCCAGCTCCTGCTTCTCCGGTTCCGGCTGGGTTGCTCATGATGCCTTCTCCTGCACAAGCTGCTCACGGAGACTGTCGGAATGCTGTGATGGGACGATGAGCTGCTTGTGTGTAAAATCCAAGTCCCTCAGAGTTTGGTCAAGTTTGCAAACCTCTGTCTGTAACGGAGCCCCTTAAACATGGCTCCGTCAGTCGCTGGCAGATTCCGACAGTGGTTGCTTTCGGAATCGCTTCCAACATAAAAGCTCCTTAACGGAAACACGTCTTCTGGACTCTCTGCGTGACAGTTTCCGGCGAGGAGTGGGTGTCCCTACAGGAGGTCCTGAAACCTCCCCACTGTTTTCGCTGGAAGTGTCTCTGAGCCATCCCTCCAGCTCACTTTCCCCCAGCTCAGCTCCTCTCCCCCTACTGGTTCCCTCTTCAGCTGCTGAGTCTCTCCCAACCTGTGTGAGCCCTTTCACTTCCCTTCCTTCCGATGGCAGTTCCCTGACAGGTACAAGCTCACTTGTGCTGTGGTTTGGCAAACTCAGTGACAGGAGAATTCCTAGGTAAATTCTCAGCTTCAAAGTTTGGCCATGATCCTGTGCAAGGCCAAATGAAGATTTTACATACCTAACTAGACAAGTCACAAGCCCACCCCCCCAAAAAAAATTTTTGGGATGAAGATTTGAATGCTTTCCAATGATTGGCATTCAGCCACCCTGTAAAAATTGCAGTGCCCCAACTGGGGCTGGTTTTATTGCCTCCAAAGGGTTGTCTTGTCTCTATTTTTATTTTACTAATTGAGCTTGGACTGCCAATATGTTTCTACTAAATTGGGGTTAGTTTGCCCTGGTAAATGAGTCCTCAGAGTAATGAGCAAAAAGCTGCTGCAAAACATGTTTACTTGTAAGTCCTTTTGATTTCAGTACAAGAGCTTAAGTTTGCCGTTTCTAAGAAGTATTTCTCACATACACGTTGGACTGGTTGGGAAGCAACAACAAACAATGGTTTGTTATGAGCACCAGTCTTGGGATTTCGGCCTTCCATTGTGCTCTGTGTGTATTGGGAGAAGAGAGGTAAAGCTTCTGCTTCTGGTGTAGAAGAAACTGCAGTTTGTTCCACCAGAAGCTGGCCTTTGCTGCAAGGATAATGTTAGGAAATAAGACAAGAATATCCAGTCTCCATTGAAATTTTGCATGCTTTGATGCCTAGTAAATGACAACTTGTTGAAAACATGAACAGAGATGAGACACTGCACCTAAGCACCAAATGAAATTTACATTTTATTTTTTTGTTTTGCACCAATGAAGCAAATGTGGAAGACCAGTCATCTTCTTTTCTGGGTGGGTGAGGAATTTTGCACACTATTCCTTCAGCCGTATGATTGTATCATTCTTATTACAAAAATGCAAAAAGAAGTGCCTATGTAGGTGTGGGGTTTTGTGAATATACACCTCTCTGCACTGCTGTGCCAAGATACGGATTGTTTTGGCTTCTCAGGAATGTGCCATTTTTGGAAGGCAAGGAATGTAGGCCTTGGCTTAATAAGGTAGAATTAAAGTTGCGTCATGTTGCAGGTGCCAGGAATAAGTTTGTTAGAGGAAGTTGGATTCTGGCATTAGATAATACGTTTTTGCAAAGGGAGAGTCGATGTGAGCTAATTGCTAATCATGTAGACAAGGACCTTATTGTGTTCTTTGGACTCTTTCTCTTCTCTTTTAGGAGAACTGGGTCAGAATCGATTCACATGTTGGCCCATGGGCTGAAGTCAATGAGCACATCAGATGTGCTGATTTGTGTTTGTGGGCTTTGAGTTTTTAAAATACGTTAGGTGGCCTTCTCTATCTATGGGTATCCTCCCACAATACAAGTTTTCCATATGGCTGTCACTTCCATGTAGAAAATCACATATACTCTTCATATACACAGTGATGTATGAAAAGTGCGTATGTCTATTTTGCTATGTAGATGTGGTGCAGAAACTCAGGACTTCTCACTGTACATATAGCAGATCAGTGTTAGAAATTCATATATATAAGCTAGATGCCAAATAGCTCCTTAAACCAAGGTTACAGTCACCAAAATAGAATGTCTCTTGCTATTTGGGGGCAAGACAGCTCTAAAGACTTATTTTTCAAATGTTTGACTGACTGTGATTGATTATCAGTTAAACATCTGGCTACTTCAGATGACAACCCTTGAGAACTAAAAGGAGAAAAGTCACTTTATCTAGGGACAGTCCACATACCTCTTGGCCTATTCCTACCCCCTTCTTCTTAATGGTGACACAGACAATTCATAGTATAAGGATATTCTTCACAACTGTGAGCAGGGGCTGGGGTAAGTGAAGACAAGATACAACAATTTCACTATAATGTTATTTGCTGCTCCTGCTCAGGCTGCACAGAAGAAAGCATTTTGGTTTCTGAAATTCATTCTGATTGTTCAGATAAAAATATACAGTGGTACCTCGGGTTAAGTACTTAATTCGTTCTGGAGGTCCGTTCTTAACCTGAAACTGTTCTTAACCTGAAGCACCACTTTAGCTAAGGGGGCCTCCCGCTGCCGCCACATGATTTCTGTTCTCATCCTGAAGCAAAGTTCTTAACCCAAGGTACTATTTCTGGGTTAGTGGAGTATGTAACCTGAAGTGTATGTAACCTGAAGTGTATGTAACCCGAGGTACCACTGTAACTAGTAGAATTCTACAGGATGTGGTATTAGGGTGTGAAAACAGTCCAGATCCATTGATCCCCAGGCAGGCACCTCCAGATGGTGGAGAGGCCCAGGCATCTTGACTTGGTTGCAAGTGGCCAAGAGCCAGGTGAAGAATGCGCCTAGTGCCTGGCTGATTTCATGCATACATGTGTGCACCCATCAAACACTAGACGCATGAGATCTGTGCTAGTTTCCACCCTGCAGGAAAGAAAGGAAGTGATCTTAATGGTGATGAGGCTTGGTTAAGGAGGGAGTGTTACAGCTTGACAATGGTTCTTGGTAATAGCAAGAACTCTCTTGGTGGGTCTGTGTAAGCCTCAAAGCTTACCAAACCAATCCATAGAATTAATTACAATTGGAACCTAACAATAATTGTAAAGAATGCTATTTAATAGTGGGATGTGAGGGGCAGGGGAAAGGAAGAATGCAGATGGGTCTGGTTTTTGGCAAATTTACATCCTTCTGGAGCAGTCATGGATATGAAGTATTTCATTAATACTTACCTTTAAGTATTATATCCACTATACCTGCATACCAGGGAACTCAACAGGACTTGGGAATTTCTGATTAGATGTGGTTAGAATTATGCTGTTAGTTTGATGCTGAACACGGCTGAGCTGTATTTAATAGGACTGAAAACGAATCATAACTGTGGATCTCTCTGTAAATTTTCTTTGGTAAATGTTTATTAAAAAGAAAGCGCTAAATGCCTTGTTGATGCAGTAGCACTGCAGTCCTATATGTGTCTATCTAGAAGTAAGCTCCATTGAGTTCAGTGGGATTTATCCCCACGTAATTGTATATAGGAATGCAAGCTAAATTTGTTAAGCCACAGGACACGTTTAGCTTTTGCTGCAAAGGCTATCATCGCTGTTCTGGTATGCTACTGCTTGAATTGTAGCCACCACAAAGTGGTGCTGTTGCACTGTATAAAATGTCCTTTTTGCTTCTTCATTCTCAAATAACGGACAACTAGCGAAGTTCTAAATCCTTAGTGAAAACCAAACTTCTGTCTCTTTTATACCTTCTCAAAGTAGCCTCATACTACCTGCTTCCAAGCAAAAAACAAATTCAGAGTAAAATTACCAGTGTATTGCTATCCAGAAATGAACTTGTTGAACAACAACATGGCAGCTTTCTGCTATGGATGATAGACAATTAAGTCATACTCTGAATAGACCCACTGAAATCAGTGGGTCTCCTTTGAGTGTGACTATCATCAGATATTGCCCCATATGATTGGCTGACGTCAAGGAGGCTTTTGGGTAACTAACCAGATATGCTAAATGTTAACTTTGGGGTGAGTTGTTTGTTTGAGGGCTTTATGAAACCCATGTTTTGTGTTGGTGCAGTGCCAGGTAATGTCTTAATGAAGCTGTATCTTGAGAGTAATAACAGAGAGGCAGCTTGGATTGCCACATAGAAGCCTTTTTTAAAAGACACTGTTTTCCCTGGGTTAACTATAGATCAATCCATATTGGGGGGGCGGAGAGGTCAAAGTGCACCATGTCATGCTTGTAGCCTGTCTGAAAATAGCCAGCACTCTTGCTACTTAAGCATCCAATACTGTGTCCTTGCATGCACCTTGTTTGCAGAAATAAAATGAAGCCGATCCTCAGTTCACATGTATTTTGAAATCTCTTGGAATGACACGGAGTTGAGAGTTGCATGCACGATCCAAAAGATTTTTAACTTGATCCACCAAGAGAGATTTGGGAGTATGGGGGAGATGTCGTTGTGCATTCCTGTACACTCTGCAGTGCTCTGTGCTTTCCTGTAGATCCCAGATGTAGTTTTTGCGTTCATCTGCTAGTCCTCGAGTGCTGAGAGATTAAGTGATGTATGTCATGCATGAGCCAGCCCTCGGATTACTACTAAAACGCTGCATTTCTTACAGATGTCAAAATAAGCTCTCTAACATGTTTGATAATGGAGTATGCTGTAAACTATTTACTGAAGAAGCCTCCGGTTAAACATCTTCAGTTTTTAGAGGTGGGAATCACCCTTCTTTGGGGATTCACGGAGCTTATGTGATTGCCATACAGTGCCAAGCACTCGTGGATGAGGCCTGAGTTTCTAGAGACATTTCATGTAGACTTTAGGCCTGCTTTTGGTCACCTCGAGGGACCAAAACCATCAGGAGTTTGCGTGCAATTTTCGGTCGCTTTAAATGCAAATGACCATGGTATCCTATGGCTCGGAATTTGAGGCACCATTTTCAAGTGCTTTTGTTCAGTGGCCTCTTCCAAAAGATGTGCTGGCAGACTGTTCTTCTACTCGGTTGCGTTCATGTTTTGGTGTCTTCCTGGTGGGTGGTTCACCCTGTTCTTAACAGGGTTGTGCTCCCCGCAAAAGGGGCGGGCTGCCTGGGGGATGTTCCAGCATTGTCAGTGAGGCCACATGTTGCCTCTGTAGGCCAGGTTGCCTTTCGCCAGCTTAGGTTGGCAGGCATGCCAGGTATAGGTCTGCTTTGGGTAGATATAGCCCAACTTCAGTGTTCTATGTTCTTCTGATAACCTGATGTTATCAGAACCTGATGGTTGGGCTACTGTAATACCATACACAGGGTTGCCTGGGCCAGGCAACATGATCGGTTTGTAGCAGTGCTTTGTCAGCTCTGCAAGCTGGGTTTAGTTGACTTCAGGGCTGTGAAGGACTCCCTGCTAAGACCTTCAGTAGAGGAAAGTCTTCTCTTGAGTACCGCCACTCTATGGGGTGTCAGGGGTAGCTACTGGAGAAAAAACCCCTTTGATGCTTCTTTGACTTACCGATTTTCTTGCTTTTAAGATGGTTTGTCTTACGTACATTAATTTCTTTTTTAAATTGGATCTTGGGCCTTTCTTTTGTAAGCTCTAGCCATGTGAGTAGGTGTCAGATGTGAGCTATGCAAGGTGGGGTTTGAGTGAAGATATTAATAATAGCAAATTATATGTCGCTCATCTGACTGAGTTGTCCCAGCCGCTCTGGACAGCTTGCAACAGATTAGAAAACCACAGTAAAACATCAAACATTAAAAACTTCCCTATACAGGGCTGGCTCCGGATGTCTTCTAAAGCCAGATAGTTGTTTAGTTCTGTGACATCTGAGAAGAGGGTGTTCCACAGCCGTGGGTGAGAGACTACTGTGATATTAAGAAGGCCCTCTGCCTGGGAATGCTTTCATTACTTTTTAAAGGTTTCCATTACTTTTTAAAGCAAGATCCCTGTAGGGATCAGGTAGCATATCTATAATTCTAAATATAGTCTGTCTTGGATGCTTCCAGTTAAGGAAACTTAATTTGCTTCTGCTTGATATTACCATTCACACTCGTCTCCTTTCCCAACCCTCAGGATGAATCTAAATCGGAAGAGGGACCAGCCTGGAGTATATTGCGAGACGACTTCATGATGGGAGCTTCCATGAAAGACTGGGATAAACAGAGTGATGTGGAAAACGCTGCTGGAGAAGACAGTGGAATCAAGGAGGAGAGTGAAAGTGACTCAGACCGATGAAATCCAAAGCGGTTCAAAAACTAGTGGGGGTTTTGTGGGGTGGTGGTTAATATAAAGATTCTTGGTTCAAGCAAGGGTGCCTTTTTTCTTACAGACGGTCTCTTTGAAGGTTGAGGGGAAACCTGTTTTAACAAGGCATCGTCCAACAATCCTGAAATCTGCAGTATTTCCTCTCTAAAGATGTCTAATTTATACATATTTCCAAAACAAAGCTGTACAGTCAAAACAGCAGCACCTGCCCAGTCGGAAAAAGGGAGGGGTTTTTGCCAAGGTCTCTATGAGTTTAAATATTAACATGATGCTTGCATTTCCACCTCTCTGTTTGTAACTTGGCTAGGTGTTTATCAGTTCATAAAATAAAACAGTGAAATATCCTTACCATGTAAAATTATTTGCTTCTATAGAGACTTAACCTTTCTTGGCTTCGAAAGGCTTTGTAGGTAATAAAGCAACCATTAATGTGTGATTTTGGTCTCTGAGCGTTGATATAACTGGAGACGACCATGAAAACTTAATTTTAAAAGGAGGAGGAAAAGCCAGGAAATGTAGCCATACTGTGTCCTCTCCTTTTTCCATATGTGTGTTTGTGTGTGGAGGGGGTAATGGCTTTGAATTCTCTTTAATATATTAAGTTTGCACTCTGAAAGTTAATTGAAATTTGAGATACCAGGGCTGGGATCCAAAGGACTGTGTAACTAATTCCACACACCCAGGGAGACTTTGGGATTTCTATGCTACGTGATGCATCCCTTTAGAAGCCGAGCGGAGTTTCAAAAACAATTTGTTGCAAAACGACTGTTTTTGTGTTTCTTTTCGAAAGCTTTGTTGGGTAAATAGCAAACAAAATAAAACAAGAGAAACAACAGTGTGTTAAACTGCAAATAAAATTAGGCAGATCCTTCAGCAGATACAGCAAGAAATAAAAGCCGCCGTAATCTGTAGTGGTTGGGTTTTTTAAAATACAAATAAAACCATCTAGGCATGTGGAAGCTGTTGGGCCTAGCTAAAGGATATATTTTGAGTCCTCAGAATTTTCTCATTTCTGGAATGAAAATGATGCCAATGGATTGGTATAATGATAACAACAGAAAAACCGAAGGGAGGAAGGTGACAGAACTTGGCATTCTTGTGCCTGTCCCATCTCCCGTCTGAGATCCTCACCCAATAGCAACATGACGCCTGGAGAACACACTCTTGGCTGAGGCTTCCCCAGTCCTCTTCTGCAGGGCCATGGAATTGGAGTGAATTGCTCCCACTCGCTTTTCTGGCCAGAAGTCATTGACTGGGTTTGTCTTGGTCTTGGTGCCTGACCACTGTTTGATGGGTCTATTCACTGAGTGGAAAGATCCCTCTGATTCAAGGAACTCTCTTAAGAGTTGAAGGGCAGTAGGATGAGCAAGATTGTCTTGGTTCAAGTAGAGCAGGGCTGTCGCAACAGGTCAATCGCGATCTGCTGGTCGATGTTTGGACAACTCTGGCTCCCTAAAAAAAAAACTCAACAACTTTGGCTGCCCAAAATAAGCTCAACAATTCCGGTCAATACAATGGGTAGATCACTGCCAGTGTTTTGGACATTCCTTTAGTAGAGGAAGCAGCTGGCCACTTTCAGCCCTTCAGGTGTCCATCCCAAACTATTCAGTGATTCCCCCCTCTCCCCCCCCCACTGCTGGCAGATGTGGTGACACTCAGCGCTTTTTTCTTTTCCAGGGGGTACTCTTTTTCGTCATCATTAAAATGTGTGGCGCTTACTGTAACAACTTCATGGTGAGTGCCAGCACCTATTTTTCTAGAAAAAAAAGCACTGGCGACACTTTACCTCAAGGTGCTTGTACAGGGAGTTATTTTGAGTGATGAGTGCGGTTCACCTCAGAGGTAAGCTGCAACAGCCACTCAAAACAACTCTACAACCAGAGAGCAGTTACCAGTTGTTAAAATGTAAGATAAGACTCACGCGTCTCCCGAGTTTGGCTACCCGCGTCAACGCAGCTTTATGACAGACCAATACAGTTAAAGATTGTAACAGGTTTTTTCTTGGCACCCTTCTGTCTCTGGAGACAATGAAGGAGTGTGCCATTGGGGGTGAGGTCAAGCCGTTGGGCGGTGGCAGCTCCTGCTGTAGAGACTGCTTTGTTGCAACTGGGGCAGGTAAAGGTGTCCAGTTGAGCTGCGGCAGATGTACCAGGGGCCATCTACTGTACCAGTTAAGGATTAAAAGCAACAGTTATTTTGGATTTAAATCTAGAGCCCGTGACCCCCATGTGCACAGGCTTCAAAACCCACTTGCGGATCACAAGATAATGAAGTAGATGGCTGGGAATGTCTGTTATAATAATAGGCCTTCATGCTTGATGGCTGGGAGATTTGGATGGACAAATTTTCTACAGTTTTCCTACTGTAAACTATTTGAAACTAGATTCTGTTTCTAGGTGTGCTTTTTTTAATATGAGCTTGAAAACAGCCTCCTGCATCTTTAAGCATTTAGTGCCAATATGGCGCTACTGATTTAAACCGCAAGAAACTTGCTCTCAATAAACAAGCCTGCTTTTGAATTCAGTAGAAAGGCACCAATTATACCTAGTGAAATCCTTGTTTGATGTTCCTAATGCATGGAGAGGTGAGGTTAATCTTCCTCTTTAGTAGGGCACCGAAGGAAAATTACATTTGAGCATCTGGATGGGATGGTAAATTGCCAGGTATTGCAGTATACGTCTCCTGTAGCAGCAGATGCAAGCGCTCTTTAATTCGTGATATATATTTTTTAACTAAGGGCTTAGGGCAGGTTACAACTGTTCTTACAAGCAAAACGATTAAACGGAAACAGCTGAAATATAAAACATCAGAGTAAAACCCCAGACAATGTCAATACCAGAATTCCAAATACCAGCTTCAGCTTTTGACCAGCCCTAGGGCAACCCAGATTCCATTTTGTAGCACTTCTTCAAGGGACGATTTCTGTGTGAACATTCAAAAGATGGAAGGGGGGCACACACACATCAAAAACACCCTTGCTTTGTCGGCTTGATGCATGGATGGTGTGGTCAAAGCAAGGCAGCCCCCTAGCAATGTGAGGAAAGTAATTATGAGTTTGAGTATAAGCAGTCACTCACATATACATGCAGTGCATTGAAATTATACTTCGTGAAATTTCTAGAATAGAGAGAGCCACTTTGTGGACCTTTCCACCCAAGCCTCCATGATCCATTCAGGATTACCCTACTAATTTTAGTGAACCCTACTTTTATGGTTTTGCTCTGACCTATAAGTTTGGAGCCTGTTATTACAATTTTCCCCGATACTGTTTTTTTCCGGGGGTTGGACGAGATGACACTTGGGTGCCTTCCAACTCTTAAGATTCCTTTTTCTTTTTTTGAAATAATTTTTATTGGTCTTACAAAATAAATCACACAATTAACATAATTACATTTTTAAAAATCAAACAAGATTCTTCCAAATCTTAGGCCTCCCCTCCATGGGTCTTTTATATATCATAATCAGCTGCATATTATAGTTCTCCAAAATCCAACTCTAAGATTCTATGTTGGTATTTTTGCATACTGCTTAAAGATTCTTAAATATTAAGCCATTTAGAAATGCTTTTAAATAAATATACTCGAAGGTGCCATAGGACTCTTTGTTCCTTTACATATTGATCTAAAATAATCAGTTTTTGAAAAGCTGGGCTAGGGCCAAGTTCTTGTAGTATCGAACCAACATTAGCTTAGTTTATGCATTTGTGAGGCATGTATAAAAGGTGCTGGCATTTAAAACCCAGTTTCAAGTTCTGAGTTTCATTTGTTTTCTTTCTTGCTGATAGTATATCTTGCTGATAGTATGGCTCTGGAACAGATCGTGAATCAGATCCCTTCACAGATAGGCTGCTCAGCAACAAATAGCACTTTGCTTTGGAGCAATCTTTAAAGCAATAAAATAAAGAGGAATACAGTCTTTAAAAAGCAAAGTTAAACATATTTAGAATAAGACATTTCCCCAAAAGGAGTAGTTTTAAGAACTGCATGTCTGCACCTGCACTGTAGAACATAGATTCTGGAACAGAACTTGATTTCCTAGGAGATGTTCTTCGTATAATGAAAGGGTAGGTTGTCCTCATGGTGGCAGTGATTTGAAACTGGAAAGCATATTTGTCAAAGGGATGGTTGATTCTTAGGCAGTTTGACTTCTAATACATGGTTATCTAGTTTTACTGAAATGTGTGTAGCTGATACTGCTAATTCTTCTTTGGGATGGTTTATGAAGCATTCCTTGCTTTGTTCGGCATGCCCAAATAATATTTGACCTCTTTATTGCTCTCCTGTGATTTCCATCCTTGGGTGGGCATGTGCATTCCTCAGGTGCTCAATTTGGGTTCTGTAAATGGAAGCAAGGGGCTTCCATTGAACCAGGTCCTTGCGCAAGTGGAACAACTTCACTTTGCTTCCCCGTTCCCCCCGCCTGCATCTTGCGCCACACCCAAATTTGCTCTGGAGACTTGGGGAGCGGGGACCCAAAAAACAAAATTTAAGAAGCATACAGTGGAAGGGGGAAGTCTGTTGGGCAAGAAAAAGTAATTCCGCTAACGCAATGATTTACTTATGGCTATGTTGAATACAACCCAAGATCTGTGGTGAGTCATTTAGCCACCAGTGAGCCTTGCAGTAACCTTGTGAAATAGTTTCTCATCTGTAAAATGGGAATGATGTTGACAAGGTGCTGAAACCATTACAAATAAGGCTACGGCTGACTATGGATTTGGACAAGGGTGGAAAATGAAGATAGAGAAGGATGTGTGTCTGTGAACCTCTGGCTCCTGTGTGACTGGGATGCAGAGAATTGTACAAAGACAGTGGTGGCATCTGCCGTCCCAGCCCATTTTTGCCCCTTGATGGCTGCCCATGGCTGACTGCCGCCTCTGACTGGAAAACGCTCCCCATCCCTGATGTAGACCCAGACATCCCATGTCCGTGTCCAACACCTGATGGGATGTGGAGGCCACTTGCTTTTTCATCTTGTGTTTGTCTGCTGCCCTGACACGTCATGAAATCAGTCCTGGTGTTCCTGTACTGAGCCAGCTTGAGACCAGTAATTGACTCTTTGCATTGCTTTTTCAGCTCCTGAAAGGCTGTGAATAAATCTTAATTATTTTACTCCTTTCAGCCATTCGTTTTTTGTTTTGTTTATGTTTTTTAAGAATCTTTCAGCCATGATGCAATCATCTGAATTCCAGGCCATTCCTCCTCCTAATTAACCTGCTTTCATCATCCTAATAAAGTTATCCAAATGGCAAAGTGTAATTTAGATTAATTTGCTTCTCCCTGCAAGTCATGTTATTCAAGTAGTTAGATTTTCCAGCCAGATAGCATGCATGGTTGGTGACAGTAAATGTGAATGTTATGTCAACAGCAGGGAGCAGAAGAATTAAAGAAAGCCAAATGAAGACCATTTGGGTCAGGAACTGAGCGCAATGAGCGGATCTGAACATTTTCTTTAGAAGACGATGTATAGACCCAATTGGGGATTGTTGGCCATTCCGATTTTGATGAAGCACAAATAAGGATAAACATTTGGTCTTTTCACTGTTTCCCAAATGTAGACCTGTTGATAAAAAAACTAAACACTTGGCTGCTTGTGCAAGACTAGGGGTTAATCAGGGAATAATTCCCTGGATGTTTGCATAAATGCTGGCTAATTTAAACGAACAATGAAAGATGTTTTGGGGCCAGAGCACAGAGTCAAAAGCATTTCCATACAATGCAACGTGGTTTGTCATCAGTTTTGCCCAGACATACAATCGTATTATGTGACCCGGCAATGATGCCTGTGGTCCAGTGTAACTTTTCCAAGGCATTGAGCCATGGGAGATGACCTTACTTCACTTTACTAAGCCAAGATAGTAATGATCCTTTTGGCTATGTATGCGGTTTTTGTACCACCAACCAACCAAGTCTCCCATTAACTACAGTTTCCCATTTTGTTAACTATGGTTAACATCACTGGAATATGCCAGGAGGTTAAGCCATGATTTGAAGTTGGCTTAACATCCTGGCTTGTTCCAGAGCTGTTAACCGCGGCTCCCCAGTTTGAGTGAAACGGGAAACTCTAGTTAATGGAAGACAGCCTTGGTTTGTCTGCTCCCGCCATAAAGGGAGGAGCGAAAGGGCTGCAAGGCTGGCCAAAATGCTTGTTCATATCTTGGCTTGTTAAGATGGGAAATGATAATCTGAACTCTCCCAGTATGTGGCCCGGCAATATTATTATTATTATTATTATTATTATTATTATTATTATTTTATTTATACCCTGCCCATCTGGCTGGGCTTCCCCAGCCACTCTGGGTGGCTTCCCCCCCAAAATATTAAAATACTATAATACATCAAACATTAAAAGTTTCCCTGAACAATGATGCCTGCGGTCCTAGGAGAGCTTTTACAGTGCATTGCAACCACAAGAGTTGCCATCAGGAGGCTGAACTGTGCCTGGATGTGCCAGGCTGCATATTATTTTTGACTACATCCATGTGGGTGGCAGGGATGCCTCAGGTGGAAGTACTTTGTTCGCCCCTGAAAGCAGGTTCGGGGGATATCTAAAACATCGTTGAGATGTAATAAAGCAATATATTTAGGTTGCATTTGGAGTGACTGGTTAAAATAGTTCCCGATACTGAGGTTGCATTTGTGCAAACCTGGCTCAGCAGTTTCCTCTGCCAAATTATTCTACTTCCTTGATTAATCAAATCATTCTGCCAGTAATGATACCTTCAATCATTTTCTCCTTTCTGCATTTGAAGCTAGGGAAATATGCCAGTTCAACCTATGGTATTTATTTTTAATGTAATTACATCTATAGAACTGCCTTTCTTCCATGATGGAAGTCAAGGTGGAAGTTACAAGCTTCTTAAACTCTTACCAGAAATGTCTAATGTTTGAAACTAGTAAGCTTGAACATTGTTGCACCTACACTATAAATGGGGGGGGGGGGGGATTGTTCAAATCTGCTTTGCATTTCCCCCAACTAAATCTCTTATTTATTTATTTATTTATTTATTTATTTATTTATTAGCTATATTATTTAACTCTAGTCATATTACAGTGACACCACTGTTCTATGTTGTGCTCTCAGAAGAATGGACATGATGAAAGATTTTTTAATCATCATAAATTTCCACCACATCTTGACACTTCTAAATAGGGCTGAGGACCACAGTACCTTAAGGACTGCCTCTCCCCATATGAACCACCCAGACCCTGCACTTGTCATCTGAGGCCCTTATCTGTGTGCCTCCCAAGCGTTTTGGAGAATTACAACATGAGGACGGGTATTTTCTATGGTGGCTCCTCATTTGTAGAATGCTCTCCCCAGAGAGGCTCGCCTAGCATCATTAGATGTCAGGCGAAAACATTCCTCTTTACCCAACAATCTATGGCCTTTAAAAAGGCTGCTACCATTTTCCCGTGATTGTTTTAATTTTTGGTATTATTATTGTTATGCTTTGTAAATTAATCTTTATCTTCGGATAAAGGGTGGTATATAAATTAAAAAAATATTTTAAAACAGCAAATTATATGTTGTACTGCAAAAATAATCCTGCCTTCCTTACACTGTTCATTATCACCTCCTGAGGAAACTCTCATTAATGTGAGATCTATTTGTGGAAAACTAAGTATGTTGCATAATGATATTCTCTCTCCCCCCCCCCCCAATATTTTATTGTGCCTGCTGTAACTGTTGAACTGGCATTTAATAGGCCGTATTCTGTGAGATGCCCAGAGAACTAAATGTTGGCCACACAAACATTTAGTAAATAAGGATACAGTAATGTTCTCATGTTTTGGACCAGAAAAGGATAGGTCCCTGTTCTGAGAAGCTTACAGTCTAAAATTTGACACAAAGGAAAGGGAGGCAAGAGGCCAATAGGTTAAGATAGGACAAGGGGTAGTTTTTTGAGGATGGGAGATAACAGCATGTGAGAACTATCAACTTCCCTACATTTCCAAATACTTAAAGAGTAGTTTCCAGTGAAGGAGATTCATTAGAGCAATGATCCCCTCCCTCTCCTTACACCCCTGCCATCAGCTCTCAAGGGTTGGGGGACCCCTGAAATATATATAGCAGTGTGTGGGAAAGGTAGAGATATTCCATTGTGCAGCCCAAAGCCCTTTTATGAACTGCTTCATAGGAACCACCCTTCGTTTTTCACAGCTGAAGTCTCCCAGGCTACCATCTAAAAACAAATATTTCTTACAACTATTGTCTGTGGGGAGGTAGGTACCTGGGCTTCATTTGTCTCTTCATAAATAAAGAGTTTTGGCCCCTCTAGTGGCACCTGAGTTTCTGAGAAATACATGGATCAGGAGGTTGAGTCTTTATAGCTATTTTGGGGCACTTTCTTCAAGCCCAAGGCATGCTAGGCCACTGGGTGAAGTGACTTGTAGGTTGTAGATGAGGGTGGTCAGTGGTTTCTAAAGTCGCATCGATATATTCTGAAATATTGGCACTAGGGACGAAATGGTTGGATAATGTTCTCGAAGCTACCAGCATGAGTTTGACCAAACTGAGGGAGGCAGTGGAAGACAGGAGTGCCTGGCGTGCTCTGGTCCATGGGGTCACAAAGAGTCGGACACGACTAAACAACTAAACAACAACAGGGGGGCTACGAAAACCCCAGATTTCAAGTCACTTTCCACGTTTAGCAAAATCTGATGACTCTGCACCTGCTCAATGTGCATTTTCTTACTTTCGTTCCTTGGCTCTTGTGCTCCAAATGCAAACTGGTTTGCAGGCCGTAAAAGTAGCTCTACCAAAGTCATGGAGCCTGGAGTAAATGTGAGGTTTGAACGAGGGACAGCTGAGAGCCAACTATAAGCTTGGGTGGCCTTTGCAGCTGTTTGCCGCTTTATTTTAAAGGTGGATTAATTTGGGAATGCTATAGAACAATCTCTCAGGATTCTAAACCGAATAAGCAGAACAGCTGAATGAAAGTGAAAATACTGATTTATATGACAGGTTTGGTTTTTGTTTTTTTTTTAAAAAAGGATATATGAAAGAGGTCCTAGATGTGCCTCTTTTTAGATGAGAGATGTGCTGCTGAGAAGGCAAAGCTATTATTGTCATGAGAGAAATGCTGGTTCCATTGCCCACTATGCCAGCTTGCTGTAAGCTGCTGAGGCAGCATATCTGAATCAGCCTGGCCTCTGTCATGCCTCTTCTCTGCTGTCCCCTGAACCACACTGTGCTCTTGAATTGCCTAGAGCTGGTCCTATCATTAGGCAGAGTGAGACAGCCTCCTCAGGCAGCAGTGTGGAGCTTATAGCAGGTGTGGACAATTTTGTTTGTACCAGGTGTGGGAGCTTTGCTTCTCCAGACTACAACTTCCAGAATGGTCAATGGCTGGGAATTATGGGGGTTCTAGTTCAGCAGCATCTGAAGGGCCAAACGTACCCCATGCCTGGCTTATACCACATGGTCTGCCCTGTAGGATCAAGCTAGCCTGGTCCCCTCAGCTACGGTATGTTGCCCCATTACCAGTGTTCAAGTAAGATTTCACTCCCCGTTTTGTCAGTTTCTGTATGCAGGATGTGGAGTCCCAGTTTATGCTTTGCCCCTGGACAGCAGATTATCTCTCACAGGCCCTGCCAAGACTATCTTCTGCCTTTTAAGACTGGCAAAGAGAGGATTTCTTGTGAGGCTTTCCACTATTCAGTTTCCATACCTACCTTTCTAAAGCCAGTGTGAAGCTTTTCCTAGACAAACTTTCACCTCCCTCACTTGAAGCTGTTGGCAGATGGTCCATTGTTTAGAATTAAGCGGTTAGGATGGTCATGAGGATGATAACACAGCGTCACAGGCAATGACTGGGAAGGCTTCCACATTGCTGCCAAATTTCATCTTATGTCATTACAATGAGGGTTTTGTGTTCTAAAATTGTATTTGTTGGGGAGAGCCTTCTTTCAACTGTTAACAAGAACCATCTTAGTCCCAGCATACAACTTGGAGAGACAGTGAGGGAGAAAGAACACAAATTAAAGTTTTTTGAATAAGACTTCAATCTGCCTTAGGACTGTAACTACCTTGCCACAGAGAAGGGAAATTGTGCAATTCTCTGACGCTTGTTGTCATTGTGCAGCGCATGAAAATTACCTCTTAAATTCCAAAACATATTTTTCCTCCAACAATGGTCTTTAGTGTAAGAAACATAGCCAGCCTTCTTATGTAATGACTGGGTCGTCAGCAGATGCAGAAGGAGTCTTACCTTTACGTCTTACATAGTGCATTTGCACTTAACAATGTAAAAAGAAACCACAAGATTGTTTTTAAAAATCTAGATCACTTAATTTTTAAGTTAACAGGAAACAGAAGATCCTTATGCTCAATAAAGTAACTTTCCAGGTGTCCCTATTTTTGTCATGAGAGAGCGAGAGAATAATAATAATAAAAAGTATGTGGAAAAGGACACCATTGTATTCACATGCCTGTGGTGGAATATGTATGTTAGGAAGTTGATTTTAGAAAAGTACATCCCTTTCCAGAATGCAGAGTTCAGAAATGTATTAAAGTCAAGCCCCAGACTTATTTTGGGGCCTGCTTAGGCCTAAATGTAACACAAACAAGTGAAAGGAAAGTGAAATTAAAGGAAAGCAAATGCTTTGCCGCTAACTGCTTAATTGGGGAACATATTGCAATGCAATGGTGGGCTTAGTTTGAGGATACTTATGCTGTCCTGGGAGGCATTTGCTTTCAGGACATCAAAACCTGAATTCAGGCATCATCCAAACTGAAAAATGTCATGTCAGCCTTCATGTCAAGAGTTCTTTCCTCTTTTGTCAAACTCGTATTAGTTACAGAGGAACGAGATCTTTGCATATAATTTCCTGATAGAAATGTAGAAGCGAGTGAAACTCATTCTAGCAGTCAACTCCTAAGGAGCCAACTCCTAAGGGCCGAGAGGTCTTTGGGGCCCCCAATAAAATATTTGAGGGAGCTGCCGCCCAAGTTGATGGGCATTGCCATTCAAATGGTGTCCGTGCTCCATGTTTTGTTGTTGTTTAGTCGTGTCCGACTCTTCGTGACCCCATGGACCAGAGCACGCCAGGCACTTCTGTCTTCCACTGCCTTGGTCAAACTCATGCTGGTAGCTTCGCGAACACTATCCAACCATCTCGTCCTCTGTCGTCCCCTTCTCCCTGTGCCCTCCATCTTTCCCAACATCAGGGTCTTTTCCAGGGAATCTTCTCTTCTCATGAGGTGGCCAAAGTATTGGAGCCTCAGCTTCAGGATCTGTCCTTCCAGTGAGCACTCAGGGCTGATTTCCTTAAGAATGGAGAGGTTTGATCTTCTTGCAGTCCATGGGACTCTCAAGAGTCTCCTCCAGCACCAGAATTCCATGTTATGTGATCGATTATGCAGGGCAGGGCTTACTTGACCCCCCCCCCCCAATATTTTATTCAAGTTTGCACCCCGACTGTAAATTTGCTAGTCTTGAGATGTACCTCAGGATTCTTTGTTGTTATACACGTAGTACAGGATTGGGCACTTAGGCTTGCCGCCCATCACGTTTGTGATACACTATGTAGCGTATATACCTGTGCGTGTTGACGTATATGCCATTTGTGCTATCCTCTCTTTCTATATTTTTAGGGTTCACTTAAGTCTATAAGAGCTCACCTATGGCTTGACGTTATCTTACCAAATCAAGCTACTGCGGGATTCTTGTCATGCAAGAAGTATGGCCGCATGACTAAACTTCGGCTGCTATTTCTGAGTGCTGAGATATTTAGGATTCTGCCAAAGATAACAAATAATTGCTCTGGATTCTATGTTTAGGAAGAGGTCAGCAGCCACGCTGATTCACAGGCCTAATTCATGCACAGACCCTCTGTAGTTGTAGTAGGAGTAGGGGATTCACGAATGGTTTACAGCCACAATATGCCAGCCTTTTGTGTCTGCATGGATGATTTGCTTGCTCTTCCTTCTGTCCCTCGGTTTGACAGGGGGACTTGAATTCCCTGCTTTGAACCATAAAGTGCAGCGAGGTGGTTTAAGCTGGAATGTTTCCATGTGATTCTCTATCCTATCTTGCATTTAAATTCTTCCTTGCGTGCCATCAAGTGGTCTGTAAGTGATGATCAGGACATATGTCCGGTAAGGGGAAGCTGTGATCCTTCAGATGTTGTTGGACGATAAATCTATATTTATTCCAGGTAGCAACCATTTGCAGACATTGTTCATGTGAAGAGATCTCCCGTGACATTAGGAAGTTTGTAAGAATTCAATAACTGATGGACCTTATTGCATTTATACTTGGGGCAGGCTGTAACAACCCTCCCCCCAACCCCCCCCCCACTCTACAAATGAAACCAAACCAATATAAGAACATAAGAATAGCCTGCTTGCTCCGGCCAGTAGTCCATCTAGTCTAGCTTCCTGTTCTCACAGTGGCCAACCAGATGCCTATACGATATGATACAATAATCTTTCTTGTCATTGTCCCATACAGAACAACGAAATTGAAAAATCTACATAAGACATTCAAAAACCAACAAGCCTGCTATCCCAACCTGGTTAGCCCCCTAAAAACTCTGATACCCCATTTTTAAATACAATATACTCCCATAGAGACTCCTTAGGTAAAGGTAAAGGGACCCCTGACCATTAGGTCCAGTCGTGACCAACTCTGGGGTTGTGGTGCTCATCTTGCTTTATTGGCCGAGGGAGCCAGCGTACAGCTTCTGGGTCATGTGGCCAGCATGACTAAGCCACTTCTGGCGAACCAGAGCAGCGCACGGAAACACCTATTTATCTACTTGCACTTTGACGTGCTTTCAAACTGCTAGGTTGGCAGGAGCAGGTACCGAGCAATGGGAGCTCACTCCGTCGCGGGGATTCGAACTGCTGACCTTCCAATCAGCAAGTCCTAGGCTCTGTGGTTTAACCCACAGCACCACCCGTGTCCCTCTAGAGACAACTTAACACTACATTTAAAACCAAAATCGCATTTGGATAGAAACTGTTTCTCAGGCGGCTAGTCCTAGTTTTTATAACCCTGTACCTTCTTCCAGAAGGCAGAAGCTGAAAGAGATCATTTCTGGGGTGCGCACTGTCCTCCACTATGGGAAACCAGCGAGCAGAACATGAGCACAAGAGCCCTTTCCCCTCCTGTGGTTTCCAGGAAATGGTATTTGGAAGCATTGCTGCCTCTAGGAAGAGCGTGGTGATCCTGGCTAGTGGCCACCGATAGTCCTCTCCTCCATGAATTTGTCTAAACCTCTTTTCGACCCATTCAAGTTGGTGGCCATGACTGCCTCCTGGGGGGAATGAGTTCCACAGTCCTGACTATGAAGAAGTGAAAACAAGATTTACATGCTATGCCGGCCTTCCCATACCTGGTGCCCTCCAGATGTTTTGGAACAACCCACCATACCATCCCCAGCCAGAAGAGCTGTGCTGGCTAGAGCTAATGGGAGCTGCAGGCAAAAACATCTGGAGGGAAGACCTTTATTGGGATCCTACTGCACAATAACTACCCAAGCACTGTCTGTATGTGCGTAAGTCTGAATAAAGCCCCAAACAGCTCGTTGTTCCTCGTTGGCATCCGTCTGCCTGGGAGGCAATGGAGAGGTGCGGTCAGTTTGTTGGAAGGTTGTAGCACCTGCGGTGGCTCTAGAAACAGATGCGGGAGAGACATATTTTATGTCATATACAGTGGTACCTTGGGTTACAGATGCTTCAGGTTACAGACTCCGCTAACCCAGAAACAGTACCTTGGGTACTATTTGCTTCAGGATGAGTACAGAAATCACGGCGCGGTGGCAGCGGGAGGCCCCATTAGCTAAAGTGGTACCTCAGGTTAAGAACAGTTTCAGGTTAAGAATGGAACTCCAGAACGAATTAAGTTCTTAACCCGAGGTACCACTGTATATGGCTCCTTCAGATGCTAAAAAGAGGTGGGAACCATATGAGCCAACTCCTATGGGCCGAGGTCCCTTTGGCCCCCCAATAAAATATTTGAGAGGGCTACTCCCCCTCCAAAATTGATGGGCTTTGCCATTTAAAGGGTGTGCATGCACGTATCCAATTATGCAGGGCGGGGCTTACCTGACCCCCTCCCCCCAATATATTATACAAGTTGGCACCCCTGGTGGAAATCAACTTTTTGCATAGTCTCTCTTATCTTTTCGAAGCTGGCTTTAAAAGTAGGGGCTCCTTAAATCTCACCGGATTCCTTTATTTCAAGACGCGTGAAATACTGTGCCCTTTCTCTCCATAAAGGAGGAACTCTTTAAGTTGAGAGCTGGCCTGGCCCAAGGAAACTTCTTCCCTTGGCCGCGGACGGGGCTCCCCGTCTCCTTCCCTGGCCCCGGGGTCCAGGGGCGCCTCGGCCCCACCAGTGACAGAAAGCGACGGCGGAGGAATCTTCCGCTGCCGCCTCCGCCGGCAACCCCCGCGCGTCACCTCGCCGGGGAGGCCAAGCACACGCGCGCACACGCGGTGCGGGCAGCCCTTATAAATTCTCCCTCTGCCGGCCCAAGCCCGCGATGTTGCTCTCGGCCGGCGAAAGGGTCTCTCTCTCGCTAGGGCAGGAGCGGCGAGAGGGGCGGACCTGGGGCAGCGCTTCAAGCCGGGGAGGAAGAAGAAGTCCTGGGCAGCAGCAAGAAAGCACCTACTCGGGGGAGGAAGGTGCCAAGCAAAGGAGGAGGAGGAGAGAGGCTGCCTGGAAGACTCCAACTCTTGCAGTCCACTCGAAAGGAAAAAAGAAAGAGGTTGGGGAAGGAGCAGCTCAGCTCGCTTGACTGTGTCTTGGGTTTTCCTTCTTCTTCTCTCCTTTTGTATTTTAATTGTGGAAGAGGAGGGCGCTCCTGGAGAAGTCGGGCAGCCAAAAGTAGCCAGAGGAGAAGAGGGAGACTAGCTGGCTGCTTGGGGAGCAGCAGGAGCAGCAGCGAGAGGAGCAGCCCGCGGGCCCGGGGAAAAGGAGGAGCAACTCCACGCGGGTGCAGGAGACGGCGGGGAACCCGGCGCAGCCACCTTAAGGCGCCCGGCCGCGCGCCCCTGGCACGGCTCGGCTGCTCCCCCGGCGTGCGCGCACACGCATCCATACAAACACGCACACACGTGGGCGCTTGCCGCCTCCCAGCGCGCTGGGGCGCCGGCCCCTCGACCAAAGGGGGAGCTGCGGACTGTCTCCGGCAGGAGGAGGAGGAGGAGGAGGAGGACCGGGGGGCGGCATCCCCCCTGGACGGGCTTCCCTCCGACTACCAGCCGGTGCCATCTCACTTGAGGAGCGCGAGAGCTCGTGGGAAGCCGGAGATCCGCGTCTCGGAAGCCCGCAGTTGAATTGGTGGCCAGTTGCCTCTCTTTCTCTCCACCCGCCCAAACCCCTTCAGCTCTCTAAGAAACTATTGACGTGATTATTATTATTATTATTATTATTCTTTCGGGGTTTTTTTTTTAATCAGTATCGCCCCTCTTCTTCTTTTTTCCTTCCTGGCGGAAGCGCAGCTACCATTGCTGATTTGCAATCTGTTTGCTGTGGTGGTAACAACCTGCTTAAAAAGAAAATCTTTGCAACCTGTTGCAGCTATTTTCGAAAAAAGAAAAACCGCTCATCAACCTGTTGCAGTTTTTAATAAGAAGCGACTGCCGGGTTGAACTTGCTGCTTCTGCTGCAACGCCACGGCTGCTCGCAATCTTGCGACCCAAATCCCAGCATTTTGGAGGCCAGAAATCCGGTGCAAGCTACTGTTTGGACTAGCGATCTGTTGCATTCCTCCCCTCTCTCCAAAATCTATAATATATATATAAATTCTCAGCCTTATTCTCACGCATCCACATAAGCAAGAAGACCGGAGGGGGGAGGGGGGAAACCGGTCACTTTTTTTTTTTTTTTTTTGGGTAGGGGAGAAGGTGAAGAGTGAGAAAACGTGCTTTTTGGTGCGTTCTCTCTCAACCTTCCTAAAAATGCACTGCTACCTGTGGAGCGTCTTCCTCACCTTGGATCTGGCCACGGTGGCCTTCGCCCTGTCGACGTGCAGCACCCTCGACATGGATCAGTTTATGCGCAAGAGGATCGAAGCGATCCGGGGGCAGATCCTGAGCAAACTGAAACTCAACAGCCCCCCGGAAGAGTACCCGGAGCCCGAGGAGGTTCCTCCGGAGGTCATCTCGATCTACAACAGCACCAGGGACCTGTTGCAGGAGAAGGCGAACCACAGGGCAGCTACTTGCGAGAAGGAGAGGAGCGACGAGGAGTATTACGCCAAAGAGGTTTACAAAGTAGACATGCAGCCTACTTTCCAGTCCGCAAGTAAGTGCGAATGCGCGCGCCTGCGGCTGTTTGGGGGCAGAAAAACGCGCACGCGGTCAGAGCGAGCCTTGCTAAGATCAAAATCTCTATAAAATAATATAGGCTGTCCTGACTGTTTAAGCACAGCCCAGGGGTACAGCTACCCAAGAATAAAATAAAATTTGGGGTCGCCTCTAAGAATACCGAAGCTCCTCCCAATTTTAAATATTTCTGCATTTTAAATATTTTTCCAGATCTGGTTCTGTGATGCTGGGGTGGAGATGAGATACGGAGAGGGCAGGTGAATGAAGCACCTTTGCACCTCAATAGGGTTTATGTTCAGGCTCCTGTGTCTTGGGGATCATCCCCCCTGTTTTTCTGTGTGGGACCTCAGTCCTGGCACATGACACATAGTCTCTAGAAGGGCATTCTCCAGAGCATGTGCAGAGTGCTTTTCCTTTGCCTCTCTACTGGACAGGAAATCTGAGATCCAGAGTTAAGGGCTTCCTGGGAATACTGTGCGACTCCCACCTAATCTTTGTCTCTGGCACCTCTCATTTTGGAATCTAAGCACCCGGGAATCACCCTTCGAAAAGAAGGGGACATCTGGCAGTTCTCCTGCCTCACTCCCATCGTTTTTGGCAGTGCCTGGTGCCTTCCGATGCCAGATACATTAATAAGCCTCCTTATCTGTTCTCATCCTCAAATTCCCTGTTTATTTTTCAAAGCCCTCCCCTCCGCCCCCACTTTGGGTGGGAACAGTGGCTTCTCAATCTGTTCTCCCTGGATGCTCTCCATCCAGTCTTTGCCTGCCCCTAGCCAGCCAGCAATCAGTGTATGTTTCCCCTTAGTATTTGGCCAACACCTGGGTCAACAAACTTTCCCCTTAATAGGATTAGTTTACTTTGTTAAAGCCCACCCCCCACCCACCCCAAAAGTATTCTCTCAGCTCTTTTCTTATCACCTGCCTAGCCCCTCCCCCCTTCAGTTCAGTTGGTAGCTTCCAAAGCTGATCACTTCACTTCCCACTGCTGGTTTGTGTCTGATATGGGCAGTGGTCCATTTCAATGTACCTTGGAGAGAGGGGAGCAATCTAGCTCAGTAGTGTATCCACCCCAAAACCAAGTTTCTTTTGAAGCTGGCTGCTGCAATTGGTACAAGCAAAAAAAGGACAGATCCTCCAGGAAGTGCCTCTTTAGATCCTATTTTCAACTTAGTCGTTTCCATTTGTGGTGACCTTATTTCCAGGTACAAAATGATACTCCCTTAATTCTTTTTTTTTTCTTTTCAAGTCCAGCTTCCTGGACACAGTCTGTGAAGGCTTCAGCTGGAACTGATTATGTGCACTCTTTTCTGAAAAATAAATTAGAGCTTGAAAGAGCTGGCTCTGTGCATTGGGCCAGAGCCACTGTGGTCCAGAGACTTAGTGTTTGGAGGTGGGAGACATGAATTCAAATCCCACCTCTGACTTGGACTTGTTGGTTTGGCTTTGGCCGGCCGACTCTTGTCTAGCAGCCGTTCTGAGGAATTCTATGCATTTACTCAGAACGAGTTTTGTACCCGAGTAAGTGTGCATAGGATTGCAGCCTTGCTGTGCAGTAATTTACAAGCTTACTCAGAAGTAAGTTCCACTGCATTCAACAAGGATAGAAGCCTTAGTCTTTTCAGCTGTAAAATGGACCCATTCACATTCCACTGTAGTCAGTTCACCTTTTTTGCCAGCTGGGGTGGGTGGGTAGGAAGGGAAGAATACGTAGAAAATCAAACCCCAATGTTGATCATTGTAGGAAACTTCGTATGAGAAAAAAAATGAGGCAGCTTTACTACATGCCTAGGCTAAGTGTTTCTTTCCTCTGATTTGTTTTCCAGTCTTCCCCCTCCCCTCCCCCCCCCACCCCTATAACTTTATTTGATACTCATATACTTGGTCTGTCTCTGAAAAGCGCATACCTCTTTCCGAAATGCGTAATGCAGCCACCTTGGCAGCTTTAGCCTAGACTTTCTAATTGTAGCCTCTTCTATTTATTTTGAAGGCAACCAAGGTGTAGGCTTTTGAGGCTTGCTGGGGCTTGCTAGCGAGAGTCCCAGGATGCCAGCCAGGGAGCTCAGACCCCCCCCCTTTTTCTCCTTGTGCTGCTGCCTCCCCCTTTTTTATTTGTTAAAAATGACAATCTCTGGAAGAGGACACCGCTGGCAATCAAAGGGTTTTATTATTGCAATTAAGGCACCATCCAGAATGTCTGTGATAAATGTGCTCCACCCTTGTTGCCCCGAGGGAAGGAAGACTTTGTCAAGTGTGCTGGAGCCAAGTGGGTATGCGCAAGCTCTCTAGCGTAATTTGTAGCAATAACATTGAGACACAGAAGAGAATGGCAAGGCTGCTCCCCCCCCCCTTCTTCTTAAATAGACGTTTCACCCACCCACACTGATCTTCCGCTGGCTCATTGGAGATCTCTTTGTTTGTTTCGCAGGAGTCTGTGCTCTGAGACTGTTTACCAGCCAATCTATAATCCTAGCAGCATCTTGATCTAGGCTTATCACCTTTTAGCTGGAGATTTTTGTTTTGTTTTGTTTCTGACATCTTTCTAACCACACTTCTCCTCCTCCCCGTAAAGAGGCAACGCTAGCCTGGCTAAACATTGCCTTCTGGAGAATGTAAACGATCCAAGCTGCGATCCGGGGAATAATTAAAAACCCTGTGAGAATCTCCTCCAAAGCTGGGGCTGTAGGCAAAACAGCCCTTGGAGGACAAGTGCGGATATTGCAGGTACCCGCCAATAGAGAGCATCATGAGTTTAAGAGCTGAGGCCCCGTCTCAAGCTTCAGCCAGCCTTACTGTGGAAATGCTTGGTTGGGAAGATCACAGTAAGTGGGTTAACTGTTTTTCCACTGTCTAGTTATATATGCTGGGCTGGACAAGACATTCTAAGGAAGAAAAAATATACAGCCAAGAAGAAATATATAATCTGAATGAGTGAATTGAAAATGCAGGTTTGGACTGCTTTGTACACTTTCCTTCAGACTTACGGGGTGGTGGGTCTTTTTTCCCTTTTTTTTTTTAACTCTCCAGTTCCTGCATTAGTTGAGCAGGCAGTGATGCGGGAAGAGAAAGGAGATCTCTGCAAACACACTGAGGTCATAGAGTGAAAGGCATGGGAAAGAGCCATCATTCAGAGTTCTTTTTAAAAACTGCCCCCCCCTTTTTTTACCACAGAGATGTTAGCATTTGGTAACTGACTATGGCCCAAGTATTGCAAATATGCTCTAATTATACTCACAGTCGGCTATATATCACTAAGCAGATCCCTGATAGGTCTTTGTGGGACATTTGTAACATTCAGTCTAAATATTTTTAGCAATGGAGAGATTTAAAAGGAAAACGCAAAGAGATATTGTATATATCCCAGGGCATATTTTGTCTTAAATATTATCCTTGGCCAACTGTACTATATAAATACAGTAAATATGAATAGCCTTGGCATGTTGCCAATCTCCTGGGATGAATTTTAGTCAAGAAGGTATTTATGGGATATAAATAATACTGTGTCAACATTTAAAGAAGGGATCTGATTAGCTCAGAATTTATTCGTATTAATCTTTTCACGTGCTGTTAGTTTAAGGCTCAAAGCGAAGTTGTGTTAAGGTTTTGCCGATAGTTTGCACCAAGGGAATGAAAGGGCACTGGGCTTTTTTACATGATGGTTTGTGGGAGCACAAAAGGAGACAGTGACTCGGGTCGGGCATGGAAATCAACGTGTATCAGGAATTAACAGGCCTAGATTTCTAAGATACAGGCAAGGAAATATCCCTGAGTGGCTTGGGGCATCCTTTCATTAGCTGTGCTCTGTGTCTCCCTTACAAGTCTCAAATTTGTTTCAATTGAGGTTACACAAAGTTCACAACTATAATGTACATTGCATGGAGGTCAATGGAAAAAGCTTAATGGACTTCCATGGGTCCTACAGCTGTGAATCAAGGGTGGGGAACCTTTGTTCCTCCAGATGTTACTGACCAGCTCCCATAATCCCTGGCCAATGGTCACATTCAGTGTTTGTTTTCTGGAGGGACGCAGGGGTACGTATACCCCTAAACATTTTGTGAATCTAAGTTTGGCCTCATTGAGGGGCAGAATTACAATATGAGTAGGAAAATGAGAGTACCCCTAAACACTTTTTAAAGAAAAAAAAAGCACTGGCCATGTTTGCTGAGGTAGATGGTATTTGTAGTTCAAGAACATCTGGAAGGCCAAAGGTTGCCACACCTGCTCTAGATAAACACCGCAAACATAAATAGCAGTTCTCTTTATCTAGGAATCCTAGAATTGTAGAGTTGGAAGGGACCCCAGGAGACATGATTGAGAACCCTGATCTCCCAGGCTTTCTCAATCCCCCTGGAGCCTCCATAGATACAACAGTTGTGAAGCCTTGGGGGAGGGGCTTAACGTGTGTCCCTGCAGTCCCACTCTACCTGTGTTCCTCCATAGCTCTGAAGGACTCATTGCTCTTTGGCTGTGAAACCTGTGTTGATTGTGTGTGGAATTATAATTTTAAGAACATAAGAAGAGAGCTTGTTCGATCAGGCCAAAGGCCCATTTAGTGCAGCATCCTGTTGCCACAGTGGCTAACCAGATGCTATGGGCATCTGGCAAGCAGAAGATGCCTTCATGGCTGGTGATTTGGTAAGATGTCCAGAGAGTAAGCTGTCCTGTATAGCAAGGATGGGCAACCTGGGGCTCCTCTGCTGTAGCTGGACTTCCAACTCCCGTCAGCCCCAGACAGCAGAGCAAATGGTCAGGGATGATGGGAATTATTGTAGCCCACTAACATCTAGAGGTCCACTGGTTCCCCATTGCTGTCCTGTAGGATGACCCTAAACAGCTTTTAAATGAGTAAGAAATAAATGCATGCCTGATTACTTGTCCCCGAGTGTGCGGATGGAATCTATTGAAAGTATTGTGTTTGAAATGATACAAGAGGATATTGTAAGAGGATATTGTACATGATATTGGAAGGACAAAATGTGGGGTATTGCATCTTTGGTGGCTATTGACACATGCAGGCTATCATTTGATAGGCAGTCCATAAACATAGATGCATGAATCACAAGCAGAACTGTGTGTGATAGGGCTGGTCTTGGTAGTTTAAGTGCTGATGAAGCAAAATCTGGCGCAGCTTTTTGGTTCCAAGCATCAGTCACCCATTTGAAAGCAACAACAAAGCCTCTCTAGCTTTTAATAGATGTGAAGCGCATCCTCTTTCTTTTTGGCATTATAGTATCAATTCTCCTTCCCCTCTTCCTCTTCTTCTTCCTTTAATAAACTTTATTGAAAAGATAACAGGATTACAGGAGTGGAATATAAAAGCAAACCTCATGTCATACACAGGGCATTGAGGATAAGAGTCCATCAGGACAACCAGATTTTCCTCATTTGGGGCAGATTTTGTGTATTGGTTCCAAAAGTGTAAGAAAAAAATTCCCACCGTGTAGCCGCATAAAAACATTCCAGATCTTCTGATCCATTAGAGACCTTTAAATTATGGGACTGCATCTTTTTCATAATTTCTTTTAGCCCTGAGGTTAACCAGGACCACATTCATGGTTTCTGTGTTAGTATCGAACACTGGAAAGCAAATTAGGATGACATGGGAATTTAGTTCCTCCTCCAGAGAATTAGTAATGTACCTTTCCAGAGCCTGACTTGTACACCTTGTTTCTAATAGCTATAAAAGGACCAATTATGTCTTTTCTTTCTCCTTTCGCTGAGGAAAAACTTTGCTTTCTGTAATGAGAGTTTTGCTTGAGTAAGAGCTGGGCTTAAGTTTAGAGAATAACTTACCCCTTTGAAGTTTGGACGTTGGGATATAAATTTACAGAGTCCTGAAAAACTGCAACTGTTTATACTTTTCGTAGCAGTTCCACATGAAAGTTAACTAATTTAATGCAGAACAGTTCACCCCCTGCACAACCGTACTCCTTAAATTGAATCTCTAGTCTACACCTCAATTTTATGAGAGCCACTGGTGTGATTTATCCTTCCATTAGCTCTGTTGCATGAATATTTGCTTCCCCCCCTTCCTTTGCTGAGTATTTTACCTAATGAAAGAAAACATTATAAACCAGCTACATACAATGGCATGTTTCTACTTTATCAACAAGGAATTGATTTACTAGTGTTTATATGTGTGTAGGTTTCTTGTCTTCAGAGGAATTGGGTTACTAGTAGAGTACAGAAGTAGCTGTGGGCTTTTGTTTTCCAGAGGGTTACACAGCCCCACCAGGGTGGAATGGATAATGGGGGAATTAAGATATCAGCCCTAATCACACTTACTGGGAAGTAACTGAATTCTGTGGAACTCACTTCCAGTAAGGATTTGGGCTGCGGGGAATTTGGGTCATGGGAATGAGAAGTGGCTGAAGGGAATGGGAGATATCACAGCTTCAGAAAGTGTGCTGCTGCTCTGGTGTTTGGAGGAGGGACGTATTGGCGTGGAGTGACATTCCTCTTCTTCATGTGGAAGTAAGATTAAGTGTTTCTTGTAACAGGTGCCAGATAGGTGGACAGATGCCTAGCAAAGAACATAAGAGCCTGATGGATCAGGCCAGTGGCCCACCTAGTCAAGAATCCTGTTCTCACAAGGTCCAACCAGCCTGCAAGCAAGGCCCGACAGCGTTCTCCCAAATTGTGATTCAGAAACTTGCCTTGAGGGGCATACTGCCTCTGACAGTGGAGCTAGAACATAGCCATCATGGCTAGTAGCTGTTGATAGGCGTTATCTTCCACAAACCTGTCTGAATTTAGTTTAAACGCATCCAAGTTGGTAGCCAGCACTACCTCTTGCAGGAGTGAATTCTAGAATTTAACTAAGATGCAGAGGCTAGACTAGTCAGGAATCTGTTGGAATTTGAGGACATAAGTTTTGATCAGCACATTTGAAGGAGATGGGTAAGGTGTAATGAGTTCTCAAGTCTTGCCAAAACAGATTTTGAATCATTAATACACGGTAGCCAAAGTGGTGGTGTATGGACAACATGCCCTACCATCCCTGTCTGGTGGCCATGCTGGCTGTAACTGATGGGAGCTGTAGTCCACCAACATCTGAAGGTCACCAAATTGGCTACGTTTGTATTAATATGTTGCTTAGGAAAGTTGTGGGACCATCTTCTCTGAAACTTTGAACACCCTGTGAGACAGAGAGGCCACCTTGACAAGTAAGTGAAGCATGGGGGTCCCCACAGTGGTCTGCTGTGTCACCCCATTGCCTCAGATGCTACTCCTCTATACTCCTCCACTCGTTCTGATGTGGTATCACTCGAGAGAGCTAAACTTTGCCCAGAGCCCACGAGTTGTTGAATCATATTTTGAGATAAATAGGGACTAGCTTCATGCACTTGCCGATAAAGCTCATGAGTGAATCCTTTACAAATAGTGAAGTAGCTGGCTCTTGGGGCTGCCATGCATCCCACTTGTGTTGCAAGATATGGTAAAGGTAAAGGACCCCTGGACTGTTAAGTCCAGTTGAAATTGACTATGAGGTGTGGTGCTCATCTCGGCTTTCAGGCCAAGGGAGCTGGCAATTGTCCACAGACAGCTGTGGCCAGCATGACTAAACTGCTTCTGGTGCAGTTGGACACTGTGACGGAAACCAGAGCACATGAAAACACCATTTACCTTCCTGCTGCAGTGGTACCTATTTATCTACTTGAGCTGGTATGCTTTCGAACTGCTAGGTTGGCAGAAGCTGTGACAAAACAGGAGCTCACTCCGGCGCACAGATTTGAACTGCTGACCTTAAGATTGGCAAGCCCAAGAGGCTTGGTGGTTTAGACCACAGCACCACCCATGTCCCACACGATATGACACAGGTGGTGCTGGCTGCATTCAAGATTCCATATAGCAAGGCAAGTCCATCTTGATGCTCCTATGCATAGCACTGCCTTCAGATCTTTCAAGTCTCTGTATAAGGGGCATCCAGTGTGAGACCCTCCAGAAGTTACACTCCCATCATTCCTGACCATTGCCGATGCTGGTTGGGGCTGATGGAGCATGGGTCCAATAACATCTGAAGAACTCAATGTTGGTTTCCTATGGTATGTATTTTATCACTATGCAACATTGTTAGATTTGGTACCTCAACCAGTGGAGGCTGGTCCACTTACTCTTGGTCTCCTTGCCTTCTCCCCAAAAGGCGCCAGCCACCACTGCTCAAAGCATCTTCATCAGGTGACTATACTTGATTAGTCCTTTTGCACCATTCTCTGCAGCTGGCAGTGCTGCCCATATATTATCATAGGAGATCACCATGCATGGCAGTTTACTATTCATTGTTAGCATTTATTCTATACCTTTTTAATAAAATATCTAAGGTAGCTTGCAAGCAAAGAAGCTAACCAATGCTGGGACCTGGATTCTGACCTTCCTGAGAAATTGCCTGGAGTGGAGTTTGTCTCATTTTGGAGTGGAGACTTAAATGCAGAGACTTGAAAAATGAAGTGCATCTTCTCCCCATTGTCTGCAGTTGGCACTGCTACGCAAAACATGCATTATGACATTTTCACGGGACACCATCACGCGTGCCAATGGTAGAACATGTCTTTAATTCTGAGCCTATTGGGGGAATTGGCTTCAGATGAGCTTCTCTCATTTTGGAACAGAGACTTAAATCCAGACACTTGAAAATGAGTCATATCTGGGAAAGGTTTATAGGCTGTAAGTACAATTTGTACCAAAACCCTCTAGTGTAAAAAGTGAAAACTATAGTCACCAGGGACAGTGATCTGCTGAGAGAGAAAGTGCCTTCACATTAAACTGGCTGAGGCTTTTAGAAGAAGAGGGTCAGGGTTCTTCACTGCTCCTTATTAAATTATGAAAAGAGTAATTGGATCTCCAATAAAGAATGTCTTAATAGAAATGGTAACATCTGGTGGGTCACAGGTTCCCTATTGCGGTTTTCCAAGATCCCAGCCGTCAAATCTATGAGCTGTCTCTGGGTGAAGTAGTCGTCGTTTTCACCTGGAGGGCTATTGCCTACATGCCACTGTTGGAAAAGGGATGCCAGACTAAATGGACTTGGGGTCTGCTCTTCTTACTGTTGCGGGTTGATGGACTTTCTCCCTTACCCTGATAACCATAGCTATTCTGCATAGCCTAGGTGTGCTTAAACCAGGCATAGGCAAACTCGGCCCTCCAGATGTTTTGGGACTACAGCTTCCATGATCCCTAGCTAACAGGACCAGTGGTCAGGGATGATGGGAATTGTAGTCCCAAAACATCTGGAGGGCCAGGTTTGCCTATGTCTGGCTTAAATATATGTGCTTAAAGCTAGGTGTGCTTCAATATGTGCATAGAATCATAGAATTGTAGAGTTGGAAGGGACCCTAAGGATCATCTAGTCCAACGCCTCTGCAATGCAGGAATCTCAGCTAAAGCATCCATGACAGATGACATGTCTGTTGAGTCCACTGAGACTTACTCCCAGGTGGATGTGTATGGAATTGGAGCCTAAATCATTAGGATTCAGTTATGATTTGCCAAACTTTTCCCATTGACTTCTATGAGACTTCAGAGTGATTTTTTGTGTGCAGAGTGGGAGCAAGGAGTGTCGGAATCTGCATGACCTGAAGTAACCTTTGTAGCTCATAAGAACCTGGCATTTCATAAAGAATCACAAGACTCTCTGAGTTTTAACTCATTTCCGAGAAGAATATTGGCAAAATGCCCATCAATATAATGTGTGTGTTGTAAAGTTTCTAGTGCTCATGAAGACAGAATAACAGAATAAAAACCTTGCCGTTTCTGCACAAGCGTTAAGTGTTAGAGAGGGCCATCCGATTGCCAAGAAATTCATTGGGCACAACTGTCTTCCATCTTTACCTCGGTATCTGACAAAAAAATTTATGAAATGACAAATGCTCGAGGGAGGGGAAGATTAAAGTACACAGTTTAAGAACATTTGTCACAATGATTTGTGTAAATCAACATTAACAAAATGCCCATCTACATCGGGTGTGTGTGTTATATAGGGAACTTAAAGTTGCAGTGTCTGTTGCACGCATTCCCAGGGAATGCTTTCGGCAGAGCAGGGAAAGGGGCAAGTTTTGCCTTTACCACAATGGAATGCAGCAGTTTCCTTTTTATCACAGGAGTGAATGGCAGCCATTCCCTGATATGGGAGAAAGCAAAAGTCTGTGCCTAGAAGGGGCTCCATTTGTGTTTGGGGTTACCTTTGTCCCTGGCAGATCCATGGGGGAGGGAGAATAGGTTTCCCCCCACCCATCAGTCTTGCTGGGGGTCACCCACTTAAATCTGTCCCATTCAATTTCACGAAAACCATGAAGACCTGAATTTGCTACCCTGGCGCTCAGTTCTCTTTCTTGCCCACTCTAGCTGATTGGTGGTGAGAATCATGGGGCTCCACAGTGCAGCCAACCCCTGCCCATAGCAGGACTTCTTGTACAGGAAGCCCCAATGGAATCTGCTGCTCAAAGTGGTAAAAAATACTTTGGGTCACTTGGTGCTACTGTGATGTCAGGTGCCGGCTGGATCCTAATTTTCACGTCTGCTCTGGAGTGTAGACAGAGAACCCAGGAACTTTATATCCACAATGAATCTATTGGAGAACTCCACCTCCCTTCTGAGGAGTGAACATTTACCGAAATGCCTCACACAGCATGGACTGCTAACCATCAACATCAAAGGAAATGAAATACTAGGTCTTCAGTTTTTAGTTTTTCTGCTTTCAGGGACAACGTGATCTGAGAGCAGGCTTGCCCAACCTGGTGCCCTCCAGATGTCTTGTACTACAATGACCGTGCCCTCTGGGGCTGACGGCTGTTGCCATCTGAAACATCTGAAGGGGGTCAGGTTGGGAAAAGCTAAGGAGTCCCTTCCAGTTGGCCTGTACAGTGTCTCTCCTTGGAGTCTTTCTCTGCTACAGATTCAGTGGAAGTTCCCAGTGCATCTTTGACAAAACAAGTCATTAGTGAGAATACACAAATGTTTCCACTCCCGTTGCAAAACCTTATGCTATACTTAGTTCTCTCTCTCTCTTTCTCTTCCTCCCCCCCCCCCCAAGGCATTTTTCAGCATGGGAATGATATGTTCCCCAGGTATTATTTTAATTTAATAAGTGCATCAACAGCATTGTTTAGACTAAACACATTTATTTGCTCATTTGTTTAGAGTGTGTTTGCTTCCCAATTGTAACTGGGCTGGCGTTTGTTTGTTTTTTTGCTTCTTTTTGCAAAGATGCTATCCACGAGTCGAGTGCTTAATGGCATGATTTCTATCACTGTGCTTTTCAGCATGGTTCAGTTTCTAATAGTTGTTTTCTTTGTTGACAAAATCAATTTTCCCCACATTGTTTTGATTTAATGACTAAGAATGCAACGTCTGCAGTGGACAAAGAGATTATAGGAAGGGTGCCGTTTAGTGAATGTGTATGATGGCAACCTTAGCTCAGTTTGGATGCAAACACTAAACCGTGGTTTAGTGTTACAGGAAGAAGTCCTGGACTTACATGCTTCCTCCCTCTCTCATTGCATCCTTGACTCTGTCATGGCAAATCATAATTACGTCCAGTAATTACAAACTAAAGTGCATCTGTAAATCAGAAATGACACAGTGTGATTTCCAGTACTGGCTTGTACACAAGCAAACCATAGTTTGCTCAGCTTAATGTAATGGCAAACTGTGGTTACAATCTAGTTCGTAAATTTATTATTCTAGCCAAAGGCCATGACAAACTTGTAGCAATAGTATTAATAAAATAATACAGACCACCTATCTATAGTTAACCTGTGGTTACATAGAATCAAAGAATTATGGCATTGGAAAAGACCTTTGGAGTCAAGCAACCCAACTTCCTGCTCAGTACAGAATCTACAATGAACATATAAGCCCACAGCGCCTCTGATAGATCTCTTTTTGCAGGACAAGAAGGAAGGGAGTGTGGGAATCCATGATTCATTCACGTAACATGAACTGAGCTGAGCTGGTTTCCTAATCTTTTCATACCTGCAGCGCATTTCTTTTTCCTAGGCTGTAACTGGAATAGCACTTCACTTACTAAATTCAAAAAGATACACCTGCATTTCCTTAATCAGCTCCCAGCAAGTTGGTACTGGTTAAAATTGCCTCCTGGTGTTCTGTGTCTCCCTTTGCCTGGTAAGTCAAGGTTCAGGTATACGCTTTGAATACAGTTATGTTGCTTCTGGGATTCCCTGAACCTACCAGGTATAGAAAGAACTGTCAGTGAATCCTGGCAGGAGCCTCAGGACAAATGCCACTATTCATATATTGAGAAATGGCGGAACTCAATGAGCCCAGGCTGATGGATGCTTAACTTTTCAAACAATGCTTCCATCCCTGTTGTGATTCACTAGAGCAGGGGTAGCTAAACCGGTGCCCTTCAGATTGGACTACAACTCCCATCAGCCCAGCCAGCATAGCCAGTCATCAGAGATGATGGGAGTTGAGAATCCCAAGAACATCTGGAAGGAGTCACCATGTTATCTACCTCTGCACCAGAGTCCCATGGCATGCATTTTAAGAACTGCTGGGCTTTTCGTGCCACTGACGAACACTGAATGCACATCTGCAGAGTCATCAAATGCTAAAAGTCTGGAGAGCTCTGATACTTGCAGATGGTTACTCTATTGGAAAGGAGCAACGCTTTCAGCGGAGGGAGCTCATTGTTGTGCCTGTGGATAGGATCTCCCTTTTGAAATGGGAAGCTCTGCGCACACACAAGAACATGTGGAAGGATGGATTGGTGCACTTTGTAAATGCGTTTATGTATAATTTGCAAAGGCAGAAGTAAAGTCAATGTATTGCATAAGCTATCCTTGAGTAAGAGTCTGTGGAAAAAACAAGACCATATCTACTTATTACCACCCACAATTGCTGTATACTGGCAATTGCTTAACTTAACATTTGTGGGCGTTTCTCTGGGTGCCCCCACCAAAGAATAATAACAATTAATAATAATAATTTATTATTTATACCCCACCCATCTGACTGGGTTTCCCCAGCCACCCTGGGCAGCTCCCAACAGAAATAATAATAATAATAATAATAATAATAATAATAATATAATGTGACAAAACATAAAACATTAAAAATTTCCCTAAACAAGGCTGCCTTCAGATGTCTTCTAAAAGTCAGATAGTTGTTTATTTCCTTGACATCTGATGGGAGGGCGTTCCACAGGGCAGGTGCCACTACCGAGAAGGCCCTCTGTCTGGTTCCCTGTAGCTTCACTTCTTGCAGTGAGGGAACCGCTTCTCGAAGACTTAGAGTTTTGAGAGGCAAGGCAGATGGGGGTCAGTAGCTAAATCCTTGATGGTGGCCACATCATCTTTGTATGACAATCTCTGGTGTGCGATAAGTGTTGGTATCTTTTAAAAATACTGTATTCGTGTAAACATGGGGTCTGTGACTAATTCTGTAGCTATTTCCCCAAGAACTGGCCAGTATTCTGTCATTGTTCAAGTAGCTTAGTGTCTTTTAAAAAGAGAATTGGCTGTTTCAGGTGATCTCTCCATAATGGCACTACATTAGAGGATAAAACCTTGGAGTTTTCAGAGGACATTTGTCCTGCTTGAAAGGCAATTGGTGGGAAGCGTTCACAGATTTCCACAGTCCTCTGAATCCTGGGCTCCTGGTTTCAAGAATTGCAAGGTTAACCATTATAATAAGGCAGGGCCATCGTTGCTTTCAGCCCTCTAGCAGCTCAAACAGCAAGGGGCATGCATACCTCTACAGGACTTGAACCCTCCCACAACAAGAGCAGGGAACATTTGGCCCTCCCGGCGTTGCTGAACTACAACTCCCAGCAGCCCTTGCAAGCATGACCAGTGACTTGGGATGATAGAAATTATGGTTCAGCAACATCTGGAAGGCTAAAGGTTCCTCGCACGTGTGCTATAAGAACCTGAGAGGGAATTGCAGAGCAAATAGTTTGAGGTACTTCAAGCATGGGGAACCTGTGGCTCTCCAGATGTTGTTGGGACTCAACCTCGCATCAGCCTGAACCAGCAGCTGTAGTCTATCCACATCTGGATGTTTCCTGCTGTAGAGGAAAGCACAGGGTTCTGATCATCTGTAGCCAATGTGACTTGAGGGGAAGATTCCAGTATATAATCATTTATGTACAAGGTCAGTCAGGCCTTGAGGAAGTCATTCCAAAGGAAAATTTAGTATGCTTGACTCTTTTCTACCTTGGCAATTTGTTCCGGTGGTCAACTCCAGAGTAGCAGTCTAGAGCTCTACTTGCATTTTATACTATTTTTCATTAAAGTCAAGTACAGTGGTACCTTGGTTTACGAACTTAATCCGTTCTGGAAGTCCGTTCTTAAACCAAGGCATGCTTTCCCATAGCAGCAGGGGACTCAATTTACAAATGGAACACACTCAACAGGAAGCGAAACATGTTCTTATTCCAAGGCAAATTTCACAAACCAAAACACCTACTTCCGGGTTTGCAGCATTCTTAATCCAAGTTGTTCATAAACTAAGCTGTTCTTAAACCAAGGTACTTCTTTCCCTGGACGTATTTAAGGAAATGCTAGATGACCATCTGTCAGGAATGTTGCAGATTCCTGCACTGAGCAGGGAGGGTGAGGCTAAATGTCCTTTGAGGTACCTTCCCTCTTTAAATTTCTATAAGCTTTCTGAATGGCGTTTATTGTAAAGTTAAAAGATTGAAAATAAAATCCTGTCATTGATAGTAAAAAAATACTGGCTTGCACATTGCATTTCAGTAACCCCGGTAACATTATTCTAAGTCAAATGCAAGAGGAAAGTGAGGGGAGGAAAAATGCTGTGAATTTGACCTTGGCCACGTTTGTTTGGCTCTTTGCCTCACTGTCAAATTCACACTGTACTGACAAATGCCGCATCTGCCCTGACACATCTGCAGGCGTTCATTCATAACGCCAGGTTCTCATAAGGATCCATTCGTTACTTCCTTTCACAATTTTGGATTGCATCTTTTGGGGCTGGATCCAGATCTTGTGATCTGAATCTCCACTCAATTTTTCATGTCCAATTGATTCTTTAAAAAAAAAAAAAAAAAGTTGTTGCAAAAAATCCAAGAGGGAACTCTTGCCTGGGAGAGAGCACTGTATTATATATGTTTTAGATAGTACGTGTATATCTGTTTAACAGCATCAAAACATATGTTGTTGCCAAAGCCCAAATTGGAATGTTCTGGGAAAGATAATTTAATTTTTAGCGCTTGGATCAGTGTCAGCGATGGATGGGAATTTTGACACTTCCTGGGGAGAGTCTGCCGGTGGTGATTATACACACGCAGCAAAATGCAGCAGTAAATCTCTCATTCTTTCAAACTCCCTTTCTCCATCTCATAGAAATCCATGATATTTTCCTTGTTTGGCCAGTGTCAGGGTGTTTACACTGGCATACTGTCATTCAAAACTCTGCCCTGAATTTTAAAAGGCAGCCCAACTGCTGCTGAAGGCGTTTTGGTTTTTCTGATTCTGTTTTTTGTTTACATTTAGCATTTGCAAGTCAGCAGCTTGGTCGGCTCAGATAGAGTTTTGTGGGTAAAAAACAGAGCATCTGTCACACTGCCTTGCCTGGAAGGTAGGGAATCGCAGCAGTCTACATCTCTGCACAAATATGAGGATGGTATCTGGCCTATGAGGAATGGAAAACACTGGTGCCATGTTCCGAAGTGTGACAGGCTTCTGATACTTAACACAGAGGTCCACAGAAATGATTTGCACCCTTATCAATAGAAACACTAGGGATACCAATAGAGGCACTAGGAATGTCAGGCATACACAAGGGCCGAGTGCCAAAGTGGGTTTGAGCAGATCCCTAGGTGACTGGTTTTTGGGGTGTGTGTGTGTTTGTGTGAGGATGCCAGCTACTTCATTTTAAAACAGGAAGCCCAAAAAGAGGAGAAATCGTTGTGTGCATGTGCACAGTTGAAAGATTCACAGGACAAACGTTGGCATGTTAGTGGATACACCAGAAAAAGCAACATGGTCTGTGAGGCAAAGAGGTCATAGCAAGTGGAATGCGATCAAAACTTACATTTCCGCTCAGCCTAAAAAACCGTCAGAGGGAAGCAGTAAATATTCCCACCCCAGTACATTATAAAAAGTTTGCGAACTGACTTGAAGCGACTGAGAGAATTGAGATATCTAACTGGCACATTTTAATATGCACAAAAGCGATGGGGGAGGGTGCCAAAGGAAAGAAAAAGAGATACAGTGGTACCTCGGTTTTTGAATGTAATCTGTTCAAGAAGACCGTTCGAGTTTTGAAACGTTCGAAAACTCAAGACGGAAAACTCAGTACAGAAGCCGCATGGCATGTTTGACTTCTGAGGTGTGTTTGAAAACCGAGGCATTTACTTCTGGGTTTTCGGCGTTCGAAAACCGAAATGTTCAAAAATGGAGACATTCAAAAACCGAAGTACCACTGTAACACCTAAGGCGTATCTGTATGCCTTTTAACCATGTAACATTTAACCATGGTTTAGCAGCGTATGGATGAGCCTGAGTGAGAACAATGAAAATGCTGGGCTTTCCACCTGTCACATGGCCAAGAGAAGGGGTTTGGCAGGTAAAAAATCACTTTTGAAAGGATTCCAGCTTAGCCTTATGTTCAAACCTAGGGATCCTGGTTTAAAATGAACAATGGTTAGTTTAATAACCCAGCATCATAACTCATGGTTTGAAGTCATGTTGTTTAGCAACTAACCATTACTAATGCTCAACCGAGATCCTTAAAAAAGTGAAACTCAATACTTGCTGAATTTCTCCCTGCCACATGGGGTAGTTTGTGAGCCTGACTCTTCACCCAGGCTTGGCTACGTAGCACTGAGCCATGGTTTAGCGTTACACAAGACAGCGGGCAGAGAATAGAACAGGAGAAGCAGATTTATTGTGAAAGGAGAATAGCAGTCGAAAAATGTGGGATCACTGGACTTACTTGCAAGAAAAGGCCTAAATCCCCCCCCCCTTTTAAAAATGAAGCACACAAGAACATCTCCACTAGGCCAGAAAGTATTGAGTTGCTATCTTAAATGTAGATATTCTTCTTACCCATGACCGCTAAGTCTAATTCATGCATTATCAGGGACTGTTATACATTTGGCTTCAATTTTTATATATATATATATATATTTAAATGATATTTATTAAAGTTTCAAAAAAAATACAAAAAATACAGAATACAGAAAGAAAAAGAATAAAGTTTTTTTAAAATATAACCAAAAAAGTAAAAAATAAAAGAAAACATACCAAATAAAACAATTAAAAGGACATTAAATTTCCATAACCTATCTTCCTTATACTTATTTCCCCGGACCTCCTCATACCTCCCTTTTTTGTATTCCAGTTCAATTTGTTGATTCAGCAAATCCTTACCATTGAAATCACCCAGTTGCAAACCTTTTTTCATATCTCTTAAAGCATTACAGCTAAAAAAAACCCTTCGTTTCTATCCAACATCCTTCTAAGATTCCTTAATTTTACAATATTTCTGTAAATAGTCTTTAAATTTCTTCCAGTCTTCTTTCACCGTCTCTTCTCTCTGGTCTTGGATTCTGCCAGTCATTTCCGCCAGTTCCATGTAGTCAATCACCATTTGGCTTCAATTTATAACCTCTAAACTCAAACAGGTTGGGAATACCTCTTCTAGGGGGTAGTATATTGGCTACAGTAAGAAGCAGGAAGTTCCTCTGTGTCGGTTTTCCGTCATTGGATGACCACACGGTATTGTCTTTCTTGCCCTCATTCATTTATGGCAGTGCCCATGCAGAGAGGAGGAGAAAGCAAGGCTCTAGACGTTCAAAGCTATGTCTATCTCTTTTCCTCCTGTTGCTTTCAGATATCAGAGTTGGTCCTTTATTGTCAGGCAGAACCAAAAGGATGTGTGTGAGAGCTCTAACTGTGGTGCAGTGTGTTCCTGTCCCCATCCCTGTTTACTGCCCCAACCCCTCCTTCCCCTGGCCTTTTGCTCACTGAAAATGAAGCTCAGCAGGGAGAGACTAAGCTGAACACAGAATCTCTCCCACAATTTGGAATCCCAATTGCACAGGGTTCCTGCATCTGCTATTCTCAGAATAGTTCCAAACAGCCATTTGCAATATGGCACTTATGTTTGCACGAAGTTCTGGTTGGTTGTATATCTGATGCCAAGATAAGTGTCGCCATGTCCTCTCCTCCCCCTGGATTTTTGAGCACAAGAACATAAGACCGTTCTGCTGGCTCGGGCCAATGTCCCATCTAGTCCAGCGTCCTGTTCTCATAGTGGCCAACCAGATGCTTGTAGGATGCCTGCTTGCTGCCCACCTGCGACTCCTAGCAACTGCCATTCAGAGGCATGATGCGTTTGCAGTGGTGTGGCCAATTGCCTCCTGGCAGGAGCTCAGCGGAAAAGCTTGTGCTTTGCATGCAGAAGAACCTAGATTTAACCTCTAGCATCTCTATGCACGTCTGGGAGAGATACTTTTTTGAAACCCTAGGAAGCTGCCGCCAGTTAACATAGACAATATAGAGCTCTGTTGCACTGAGTAATGGTCTGAACTTGTATAAGGTGGCATCATGGGAGTCCTTCATTGTGTCACTTGAGCTGGGATGGGGAATCTCTTTCAGTCTGAAGGCCACATGACTTTCGGGAGCTGCAAGCCCAGTGGTGGGCGGGGCAATGCGTGCAATGTTTACCTTTGTACAACAGGTGACATTCTAGCCAAGCGAAATCCAGAAGTTTCTACCCGCCATCCTCAAAAAATCTCTGCATCCAGGCAGGGGAGAGGCCGTATCACAGTTCAGTGATAAAATCTGGCCAGGCAAAAGAGTAAAACGAGTGCCATCTGGGCCTGGTTGTGCTCCTGTTGAAGAAATGGCACTGTGCATTTGTAGTCACCCTTTCAAGAAAGAGCCCCAGTTGCAAGGTATTTTGGAACACCTTTTTGAAATGTGGTTCTTTGCCTTTGATGAATTACCATCAGAGCTGTAGTTCTACATGAGCTGTTAAAAAAATAAAGGAAAAATAAACAGAGTGGCAGGTTACTGGTAGCAGCATTTGATAGCAGTTGTCATCTGGTAGCAACATATGGCAGCAAGATGGGAATAGCGTGTGGTTTCGGAGTTCAGGGAAATAAGCACAAGTTTATGCACTGTACCTTTCTGGTATTCTACACGCACACTCCTTCCCATAATAAATGATAATCTGACCGTGAAGACCTTCCAAATAAACATGTTTTAATGTCTTTCCATCATTCCTTCTCCCAAAGCTGTTACTCATCTAAGAGTCGAAGTGGGCTGTATATCTGAAAGGCTCTCCAGGAACAAATGCAAACTCGCACCTTTTTAACGTGCATAAGCACTAAATCTTCCAAGAGCTACAAATAGGCAACTATGATTAGAAAGAAAAGCAAGGATAACATCCGTCAGCCTCTTTTGACTGAGAGAAATGGAGTCAGCTGGCAACAGAAGTACGAGCCTTGCCAGGCATCTTAGAAGCAATATGATTTCAGAACGAGGCATGTGTGCCAAGGAGAAATGTGTTGTTTGGCTTTATGTGGGGTAAACAGATGATAATCATAATGATAGTTGCATGACGTGATCTATAATACCAAGGAAGTTGCTTGGGAAGTAAACTGATGCAGTGGAAATTGTAGTCCACCTTGGGCCATTTGGTTGGGTTTGGGGATCTTTCATCCAGGTCATAACCTTGCATATTGAATCCTACCAAGTGATCATCCATTCCAGCCAAGTCCATAGCATCAGATTTGTTACGGGTACAAACAAACCAAACAGCTTGGTTGCCATTGGTTCCTTTTATGAATGACCTACCAGAGCTTCCTGGGCTGCCTCAAAGCAGGACTTCTGGGCATATTGTGAATCAGTCCCAGTGACATACAGGGATTTAACCCTAAAACCTGGGTGCAGTGTCAGGGATAAGTCCTCTAAGGTATATTGTGATAAAGGAACTCTGTGTGAGAGAGTACTTCTTCATTACCATTGATTTAATGACTTCCAGTGATCGCTAATGAGGGATGGGTTAGGGAGAATTTCTAAGTCAGGAACTGGTTCTTTTTGGTAGGCATTTACCCCAACACAGCTCATTTGGTAGACCGTGAGACTCTTAATCTCAGGGTTGTGGGTTTGAACCCCACACTGGGCAAAGTATTCTTGCACTGGAGGGAGTTGGACTAGAAGACCCTGGGGGTCCCTTCCAACTCTATGATTCCATTGGAATTTCCATCTGAAAAAAGTCATGCTGGTGTATATCATCATCATCAAACCTTTATTGGCATCACATACAAACATTCAGAATAAATAGGCCAGTGTGATCTCATCGCCATTTCAACAGTACAGTACAGTCATTTGCCAAAGGGAAGAAGAGGCGAGCAATCTATTTCATCTCTGTGGGTCTCCAGCAAGGGCAGGATCCTGTAGCGTACTTTGGTGACAAAAAATCAAATAGAGGAACTTACCTACTGTCTTGGTGAGCTACTGGTCTCTCCCCTGTAATAAGAAGCGTATAACCTCTGTCTCTGGTTTCCATGTTGGAATACATAGATGTCTAAAAATTGTTGGCTTTCATGGTTACTCTTTTGGCAGAGTGCAGGATTTTTAAAGTCTAAATATGATGTCCCATGTATCTGTATTGATGTGGGGATGCTTAGTATAAATGGGAAAGGCCCCTATACTGTCCTGTTCTAGTGGAAGGCTGACTAGCACACTGGTGTTTAACTAATCTACTTAATGACTGCAGAGAACAGCCTTTGCTCAAAACACTTTCAAAGCAGCCATTTCTATAGCTGCTAATTAACTGACATCATTCCTGTTTTGGAATGGAAGAAAATAATTTGTGCATGTGCGTACATCAGCCAAGCGTAAAACCGGGTAGTCTCCAAAACAGCAACAAATACATTGTAACTCTGAAATGATCTGGGATTCGCATTGATACAAGGCACTGCCTGCCAACCGTGTCATTCTGCCATTTATACACAGGCCAAACAGGTCACTCGTTATACATGGACACAAACCAGTAACATGAAAAACACCGCTGGGGAGCGTTTCAATCTTCCAGGAGATTCTGTCGCTGTTGTGCGCCAGCAATAAAAAATAATAAAAAGTTTCAAAGGACATGTTGACCTGAAGCCGCTGAATTGGAATTCATTAGCAATTTTGACACCGTGAAATTGGGTCTCAAATGCTGGAAATGGCTAGCTCAATACAAACTCGGTTTTCTCCCATTGAAAACAATGCCAGCTTTTACACTTAAGCAATTTGACACACTTCATTTGAACGTGCACTGCAACCATGGTTGGCTTTGCACTAACAGAAATGGTTCTTGTTACCGATTCCTCCCAGAACAGTTTTCCAGGGTGATGCAGTGGGTGGGGTCAGTGAACACCTTGTTCCCCCTCTTGTGTGTGAACAGAAGGTTTTATTTCTGTTTGTAACTGGATACAACACTGTATAGCCATGAGTGATATTGTAACTAACCAGTAACACTGGGTTGTAGCCATTGCTCATCCTACTCAGCGTAGACCCCTTGAAGTTGATGGACTTAAATGAGTCACGGCCATTCATTTTAATGGCTCTACTATTGAGTAGGGACTAGCATTAGATGGCCTACAACCCTGTTTTGCTGGCAGATCCAAATCGTTAAATAGACTTGGGGAGGAATTCCTTGTCATGCTATTCTGATCCTTCCATCAGTGCAGATGGAATGATTCTCCCTCTCCTTGTGCTGTTCTTGGGCTTCTCCTGATGGTGAGGGGCATGCAGGGAGCAAGGGGGAAACCCTGTTGAGCAAGCAGAAGTCCTTACAAAGGGCTTCTACTGATGGGACCCATTAGGTGACTCCTGCCCTTGCTTTTACTTGAATTTGCATGGCTTATAAATTTGTTCTTTGTATTGTCATGAAAGGTACTGGTAATGCCTGAGATATAGTTCATTTGGAAAATTCACAGTGAAATTTACAAGCAAGTTCCCCCCCCCCCTTAAACAGGTAAATCCAATGTCTATTTATAGTGTACATTGGTTTCTTTGGTGACTTTTGGAAAGAAACTAAAAGCACCAGGATTTTACTGCTGTTAAAATATTTGCAATTTTGTGTGTGTGTGTCTGACTTGGCTTGGGTTTATTCATCGTTTAGTTAGCCATCACCTACATTTGTTTTTCAGTTTCATAGAACTTTTCGAATTTGGTTCTTTGGTTGACATACTAAACTTCCCCTAAAGTTTGCTTGGAGTGCGGTCCTACACCTATAGACATCGGTGGCAAACTTCATGTTGGTTTTAATGGCGCAGAATAGTAACTTTGGACAGTCCAACCTGCTTTTCTTGAAAATGACTGACTTTCATTTCCTTCTGTAGCCAGGGAATGGTTTGGAAATTCTGTTCTTTGGAGCCCTTAGAGAACTCTCCAAAGCCAGCATTGCTGCAGCGTGCCAAAGAGAACAGGAGTTCTTCCTGGCAGAGAGAGCGCGGGGAGCGGAGGTTTGATGAACAGAATTTATCTGTGCAACAGAAACCTCTTGCATCATTCTATCTCTTTCTCCATCAGGATGCTACGCTTTCCCTGATGACTTTAACGTTTTCTGTTCACAAATGACTAGACAATCGAGGTCCCGTTTTGAAAAAGACAAAGGGAAAGCTACTTGGTTCTCCTTCGCCGCCATCCCCCCTTTATAAACAGTAATTGAGTAAAAATGTTAAGTTAGCCTGTGCCAAAGGGGCAGGCTTCCAGCTTAAGAGTGAATTTCTCCATCCTGAGTGTGATTTTGAGGACTCGTTAAGGGAAAATATGCTATGCCAAGTCGCTGTGAAGTACCATCAGTATCACCTTGCATGAACTGGCTCTTCTCAAATGGCTGTGCTCAAAATGTCTCGCTGATAATAGGGATAGTGGTATAGTTTGCGCATCTCTCTTTTATTGCTTTACATTAACTCTTTAAAATGCCATGCTAATCAAAGTCGCTCAAAATAAACAGCAACCAAGTATAAGTACATTTCAAGGCAGGCAAAAGCCCCTGAATTCAGAATCACTTTTTCCTATCGTGCTGCCAGTCGTCATAACTGCACTGCAAGTAAGTTCAGTTTGTGTTTCATGCTTGTGTTTCAAAGACCCTGGTGCTGAAATGGCTAAAATCGCAGCTTCTTTTTATTATGTGAATAAAAGAACATGGGAGTAATTGCCCCTGAGGGGGGTCTTCTGGGGAAGCCACATTTCAGTGGGGGCAAGAGCAGGAGGGCATGCCCCTGGCTTGCTTTCATGGCCATAGGGAAAAATTTGAACATGCAAATGTAGCCCCTGGTCTGGATATGAGCAGGCAAGACTATAGCAGTTGTGGGTTTCAGGAAACCACACGGCAGTATTAATTGCTGAGGAGGTTTGGAGTGGGGAAATCTCTCCCAGGATCTTTTGAGGTCTGGCTAAATTTTCTACAGTGCTCTGGAAGATACTGTGTTCAGGGCGTTCTTGAAGAATTAAATGGCAGCTGTGGGACCACCACTGTTTACTGCCAGGTGAGCTTATTGGGGATCATAGTGGGTGGCACCATGATAGCAGGAGAACTAGAGAGCACAGTGCCATACTTAACATAACCCATCAGCCATGGTGGCACACCAGAAGCTCGATAAAGCGCTTGGCTTTGTCGCCTGCAGAAATGGCAAAGGTTTTGCCAAGCGCCTGGCAGGCTACATGGCATGGCTAGTGATTTGCACTTTGGCTTTGCAAGTCGTGCATGCCTCTGGTAGACTAAAGTAGATTTTGCATTTAGCATCTGCTTTCACACAAGTAGCTGTAGCAGTGTCCATAATCTCCTCTGTGTGGGTTTTTTCAAACATTGTGAATTAAGAGTGCTTCGTCAGATGCTGGTGAGCTACTGACCCACTTACTGTCGGAGTCCTTTGAGATGTCCTCGTGTGCAAAGATTGCCAAGCTAAATGTGATAACCTAAGCCTGACACACACATGTTATTGCGTGCCCAGCTGCAGAGTCCCCCCTCCCGGCGCACCTAACTGCTAAAGTGGGGAAATGAATGGACACAACAACAGTCTGGGATTTTAAATGGCCGCAACTTTATTGACTTTAGATATAGGAAGCCTTGGCATAGGCACTGGCCGTATATCCCTCTCAGCCCCTCCACACTGGGGTAGTGGGAACTGAGGCATGACAGGGACTATTCAGGAATGGATCCATCGCAAACCCCAGGTTTATGCAGATGGCGACTCTGTGGCCCACTGGCCCCATGCAACTGGTTCTTTGGACAGAGGCTTCCCAACAAACCCATTTAATGGGGTACCCTGTTATCGCCATTGCAGAGACTGGGGGGGGGGGGGTTGAGTCACCACTTCACCACACCCCGATTGGATGAAAGACTATAGGATTCTGCCCAAGGCCTAAACCGCCAAGTTGTGACTAGTGATATGGGGAAGGTGAAACCTGCAGCACAGGGACAATTCCTTCCCGGCCCCAAATCAGACCAAAGCAAAGCCCTCCTAGCTGAAAAGAAAATGGTTAAAGCAGCAAGGAAGAAGAGTTTGGATTTGATATCCCGCTTTATCACTACCCGAAGGAGTCTCAAAGCAGCTAACATTCTCCTTTCCCTTCCTCCCCCACAACAAACACTCTGTGAGGTGAGTGGGGCTGAGAGACTTCAGAGAAGTGTGACTAGCCCAAGGTCACCCAGCAGCTGCATGTGGAGGAGCGGAGACGCGAACCCGGTTCCCCAGATTACGAGTCCACTGCTCTTAACCACTACACCACACTGGAATTAAAGTAGGGAGGGGAAGGGGGGGTGACGCTCCTGGCCGACTGTATAAAGAGCACAGTGTCGGCCAAGATATATAGTAGGAGTTGAGTGAAGCCTGCCTGACTCAGGTCCACTCGCCAGGCAACACACCCCAAGGCTGCCATGGATTGGCCCAATTTGAAATGGGGGTTGGTGAGAACCTGTGAGCCTCAGAGGGGGACGCGCACAGACAAAATGGTGCGGTGTGTCCGGGCCGACGGAGGAGGTGCTGCGTCAGGCCGCAACCGCGCTCACCTGTAAGGGAAGTAAGCAGCCATTAGCAGATAATTTAGCTTTCCTTAAACCAACTCCCTTCTATCAGGAAAGTCAGACTTCACTTTCACTTCCAATTAGGCTTAAGGCTGTAAACCTTATCTGAGAATAAGGCCCATTGATCTGAGTTTGTTGAACTTCTGTGTAGACGTGTATAGGATTGCAGTGCAAAACTACAGTAGCATCCATGCTCTTAAATATATTTACATGGAAATATGCTCCACTGAAATTGGTGGGACTATAAGAAAATTGGCTTCCAGGTGGAAAAATCAAAATTAGAAACAGAACTGTTAGAACCCAAAACTAAGATTTTGTCAAAGATGTATAACTTGCTGTTGAAATGGAATACTCAGGATGAAACGGTGAAATCAACTATGATTAAATGGGCACAAGATGTAGGACGTAACATTATGATGGCTGACTGGGAACAGTTATGGACCACAGGTATGAAGTTTACGGCATGTAATGCCTTAAGAGAGAATATTATGAAAATGATATACAGGTGGTACATGACCCCAGTCAAGCTTGCAAAAATTTATCATTTGCCCGATAACAAATGTTGGAAATGTAAAGAAACTGAAGGTACATTCTTTCACCTTTGGTGGACGTGCCCAAAGATTAAGGCTTTCTGGGAGATGATATATAATGAATTGAAAAAGGTATTTAAATATACCTTCTTGAAGAAACCAGAGGCCTTTCTCCTGGGCATAGTCGGTCAATTGGTGCCAAAGAAGGACAGAACTTTTTTTATGTATGTCACAACAGCAGCAAGAATACTCATTGCAAAGTATTGGAAGACACAAGATCTACCCACTCTGGAAGAATGGCAGATGAAGGTGATGGACTATATGGAATTGGCGGAAATGACTGGCAGAATCCGAGACCAGGGAGAAGAGTTGGTGGAAGAAGATTGGAAGAAATTTAAGGACTATCTACAGAAATATTGTAAAATTAATGAATGTTAGAATGATGTTGGATAGAAATTAAGTGGTTTTCAGCTGTAATACTATAAGGGAATATGAAAAATGGATTATTAATAGGTAAAAATTTAACGTCACAATATTTTAAGATTAAAGATTAGGATAAACAAAGAGGGTAAGGATTTGCTGAACCAACAAACTGAACTGGAATACAAAAAAGGGAGGCGTGAGGAGGTCCGGGAAATAAGCTAATGAAAAATAAGTAATGGAAAGATTGAGTTGTTTTTAGCCATTTTTATTTTTGTACTTTTTTCTTCTTTTGTTTTTGTTTTGTAACATTTTGAAAATCTTAATAAATATCTTTTTTAAAAAAATGAAATTGGTGGGACTATAATGGATGTCAGAGCAAACCTGGGGGTTAAAATTCAGCAGCCTAAGTCCTTTCACAGACAGGCACCTGCTGATGGAGGCCAGTGCATTGAGGATTGGGGTGCCAGTGTGTCCTTACCTCACCACAGACCATATTTATTGTTCCCATTTTACAGATGAGGCTGAGGCATGGTAACTTGACCCACTGAGTCCACAGGTGAGCTGGGATTCAGCCAGTACCAAATAGCATACTTTCCAGATGTGGTTTCTAGAATTTTCTCCCTCTGCCTTGCTCTTTCTAGTCCCCTGTATACTGGGGAGAGGGAGGAAGAGGAGTGAAGCTCATGCTAGCAGCACTTAGGCTGAATTTATTCCATTAGCTGTGATGCAGTGAACAGAATACTAATGTTCACAGCCTTACAAGCACATTGAGCTGTCTGTGTTCTCTTGCACAACGCCATTGCCCCTTGAAGACCTGGAGCTGTTTCCCTGGATTGCGGTGAGGGATGTCACCAGGACTAAGTCAGATTAAATCCAGTCACTTTGATTTAATAACTGGGATAGAACCATAGGAACCTGCCTTATACCAAGTCAACCATTGGTCCACCTAGCTCAGTATTCTCTACTCTGACAATGCTTTTCCAGAGTTTCGGACATGGGTCTTCCTCAGTTCCCACTGGAGATCCCAGGGAAAACAAAGCACTGCACCCCACAATTCAGAGCTGTGGGGGGAGAAGAGGATAGGCTTGCCTTTGCATCCATAGCAGGTGATCTGAACTCAAAACACCCTTTGGACGCAACATCTAATCCTGTACTGCTTTGAGTGTTTTGTCTTGTGACTACTATGCTTTTTTAAAAATACCTTTTTCTTCTTTCTGCTTCATTTTTATACAGTGGACCCTCTGTATACGAACTTAATTCGTTCCGGGGGTCCGTTCGCATGCCGAAAATTACGTAAATAGAGGTGCACTTCACACTTCTGCGCATGCGTGCGGTGCAATTGAGCACCTCTGCGAAGGCGTGCAGAGCACTTCTGTGCATGTGCGCACGACGAAACCTGGAAGTATGCACTTCCAGGTTTGCCGTGGCCATAACCCAAAGATTCTGTATCCAGAGGGATATGCAAGTAGAGGTACAACTGTACTTGTAAGCTGCCTCAAAGAACTTTGGATGAGGCAAGGTGAATAAATGAATGAAATGTGCAAATGTTGTGCCCCTGCTTAGCATTGTTATTTGTTATGTTGCCCCCTCAGTCTCTGTATTTAGAACTTCTTTCATTTCCCCTCTGGATCTGTTAGCATCCTGTGGATCTACAGTGGTACCTTGGTTTGCAAGCTTTTTGGATTACAACTGTTTTGGATTACAACCACGTCAAACCCGGAAGTGTGTGTCCCTTTTTTTGGATGACAACCCATTTTTTTTTTGGAGGCCCCATTAGTGAAATCGCGCCTTGGGTTACAACCTGTTTTGGTTTACAACCAGACCTTCAGAATGGATTATGGTTGTAAACCAAGGTACCACTGTACTCTTGTGTAGTGCCCTGCATTGATTAGCTATTCCTGTGGAGAATATCTAGATCAGTTCAGTTCTCCTCAGAAGAACAGCCTCCCAGTGGCCTTGCTCTCGGCCACTTGAGCTGCAGCTTGGAAGACCAGGCCTGGCATTCTCTTTTCTCCTCATCCAAACTATCTCTTTTGTGTCACCGAGACTCAACCACCCATTAACCAACCAAGTATTTGATCAGCTAGTTGTTTGTTGCTCGAGTTGTGTTATCAACAAAGTTGAAGGTGAATCTGCATGAGAGTCTGAATCCCATGTATGTTTAGCTAACAGGATAAAGTGGTTCACACCCCAATGTGTGTTGATACCAGAACCTTATGTGTGACGGAGAAACTTTTTAAAAATACGTTGTGTTACCCCAGCTGTGGGATGGACCATAGATCTACGTTGAATTAAATCCCTATCACCATCAGTTAGCTCACAGAACTCTTTTAGCTGGGCTCCAAGACATGTTTAAATTTAGAAACCTTATCAAAATGGAGGTGGTCAGGTTATCTCAGACGAATGTCTCATGACACTATGTACCTGGGAAATAAATTAAAAACAAAAGTACTCTTGATTATTAAAGGTTGTTGTATGATGTCTTTGTGTGGGTTCAGGGAGTACCTTTATAAATTTTCTGTGTAAGAGAGTTTTAACTCCACTATCTGTGGGGTGTCCTCTAAGCTGGGGATCACTGTACTACTGCCAAGTAGAAGAGAAAATTGGGAAAGAGAACATAAGGAAATCTATTTGCAGTTGTTTATCCAACGTTGGGTGTTTTTATTAGCACACTAGATCAGAAGCAGCAGTCAGTTACTTCAGAATGCTTTTAGTCAAACAGTGTGGGAAGAGAAACCCTACCTCTCCATTTCTTATGCGCTTGGCCTGTGATTTATTATTTTTTAAATGGAAATGTTCTGACATTCTGTCCCCATTAAGAACGAAGAAAACCTTTGGCACACCAGAACTTTCTTTAGGATGGAAATTCCATTTTTGAAGCAGATCTCAAGGGTGTGCGGGGCTATCCAAGGGATGAATCTACCCTGATAGAAGCATAAATGGTGCTGTTTTGATAGTTGCATACTGAATGAATTCAGCAGCTGTTTAAGTTTCCAGCTGCTGACCCAGTAGTCTCGCAGAATATCATGCCTGACCTTGAGCTAACCAAGATCCCTGGAGCCTTTGCCTGAAATATTAACTTTTCATCCACTTGAGGGAAAGGGGGGCTGGGCTAGGGGAGGCATTCACTTTCTGTGAACGTATCCCTTCAGCCTTATTTGGGGCCTGCATTACTTTGCCTTCACCCGTTCACTTCAAGGGAAGCTTTTGTTTTCTTTTTCTGTCTCCACTGCTGTGGTCGCCATCTTTCTTTACAAAGGACACATAGTTCTTCTTGTCAAATCAACAGTGTTCTGTACGTAATTCTTTTAGCGTCGAGGAACATGCCGAAAGGAGGTATTTGGGTAGCTTTGACAAAATGTGCATTGAATTGATAGGTTTGAATGGGCAAAGTGCAACTCGAGGTGGCAATTGAGATTTATAGATAAATAATGAAAAGAAGCCATTTAGGGTTTGTTTTTGGTTGGGTTTTTTTGTTTTGTTTTTTACCCAGTGGGCTCCAGTGGTTTTTAGTGGGTAGGCTTGTTTGAATGTGCATATTCAGCAAATTGTCATGGAAGGATAGAATTTCTGTGGAAATATATATACAAGTCAAGTTGCAGAAATAAAAAAGTAAAACTAGTTTATTTCCCTCTTTATTCAGTGTTTCCATTTGAAGATATTAGTAAACCATAGTTTGGTGTTAGATGCGTGAACCTACTGTCCCACTTCTGGAATGGCCATGAGGAAGAGATATGAAGCATTTGCTCCTTTCTTCAACTAAATATGGTTTGTCATCATGTCAAAATCTGGAAACGTGGCTAGTTTTAACTATGGTTTATCCTGACAAGCCAGTTTGGAATTGATTTATTACATTAGCTGTAATATAGCATAGTATACAGGCAGTGACCAGTTTAGGCGCATCCAGTATGTGCCTGACTGCGCACGTGCGCATCACACCAAATCCGGAAGTGACCAGAAAACGTCACAAAAAGGGGCAGTGCAGGGTGGAATGAGGGTTTGCAGGCGTTTTCAGTGGTGTTTCAAATATACATGATTTCATTTAAACGTGAGGTGCCTTGGAACGTAACCCCACACACATTGGGAGTTGCCTGTAGTATAGTATCAAAATAAAGAAAAAACATCTGGATTTACAACCAGAAACAGTATTCATGACTCCAAGAGCATTGGCTATTCTTCTACAGTTCCCCACAACATATTGTTGTGAACAGGGAATTTCAACTCTGACAAATATGAACTATCAGAGAAAAGTGTGGTCCAGAGAATAACGTTTGAGAACCACTGCCTTAAACTAATGACACACTATGGTAGTTGGAAATGGGATGGCAGCTGGCATCCCGCCCACCAGCCAGAGCTGGCTCACTGAGGTGGTGGTCTACTTTTATCTAGTTTTGCTCAACCCTTCCTTGATAGGGTCCAGGATCACTGAGGTTTTCCAAGGCCTCAAAACTCCTCCCTGCAAAGGGTTTCTGAATCACCAGTATAATGGTATTTAATGTCTCCCTAGCAGAGAGATGGAGAAACTGCAACCCTCTGCCAAACTACAACTCATATCATCCCTGATCATTGGCCATGTTGGCAGGGACTGATTGCAGCTGGAGTTTGACAACATAGGGATGCTTCCTTTCCCTACCCTAGCAGTCAGGTTCTTAGCCTAAGACATTTTACAGGTAACTCACCTGCTGCACTCTGGAGTGCTTCCTGAGCTTTCTCCTGCCCAGGTTTCCTTTACCTCTGCATCTGAATAACTTCTCAGCTTTGAAAGAAGACCGTGACTTTGCCCTGTTTATTGGGAGCAGGAGTTTGACTTAATTTCAAGGATTCCTGAATAAAGCCCAGTGTCGACTGCCCTGCGCTCCACAGCACAAAACATTAGGAGCTTGCATCTGCATTCAGTTTGCCACCTTATCTTTTGCTTGTTTGCTTTCCTCTTCTGTTTGCTTTAGCCCCCTTGAGTCAAACACTGCGGTCTCCCTTCTCTTCGCTTTCCAGCTCAGTGGGAGCTTTGCTACGGACACCGGTGTGCAAGCCAGGACTTCCTTCTATATTTCTTCAGGCACACTAGGTTTCTCTGACCCACTGAGTGCCAGTGGTGGAGATTAATTCTCTCCAGATGTAGCTGAATTAGACAACATTTTTTCCAGGTCCGGGACATAAAATACACAGGCCTCTATTTGATACCAGAAAAGGGACTTCTGAAACATACGTCGTTGTAAATATTCATGATGCATAAGATGAATTTCATGACAGCATCATGTGAATTTTCAGAGCACTGCAGTCAGGGGCTCCTTGCTCATATGTTGGGATAGCTCATCAGTTCTCCAACCTCTAGCACAATTCCATGCTTCCCAGCCTAGCTGACTGAACGATACCCTTTATATTTCAGTGTATACCTCCTCACTTCAGACAGTGTAAGCTTTTCTCCAGAGCTGTTTAGTAACCTGAACAGTAGAGGTGGGGTTTTATTTCTCCTGTCAAAGGCTGCACTCCCTTGGGGGACTCTGATTGGGGCTACTTGCTGGGAGTATAATGTACTGGTTGCATTGCCCTTTCATACACCAGGGCTAGTTTCTGGGCAGCTCACAAAATAAAAAACAGTTTAAAGACAACTATAAAAATATGCAGCGCAGTAGGCAGATTGCAGCATTAAAACAGCTCCAAGCTAAAATACAGAGCAAGATGAAAGATGAAAGAGCAGGGAATAAAACAGCTAAGAGAAAGTTGCAGCTAGCTTTTGAAAGCCTAGGAAGAGAAGAGTTTCACTAGGTCCTGAAAAGAGAATAGCAGTATGATCCTAGACATGTCTACTCAGTCATCTCGCTTAGAATTATTTCCAGGCAAGGAGCCACAAGGCTTTGCTGCACTCCTGGGTAGTGATATAGAATTGCAGTACAAAGAGGGTGCCAGGTGAGCTTTCCTGGGAAGTATATTCCACAACCAGGGTTCCACCACTAGAAAATCCCCTTTAACTTGTAAAAGAGGTACCCAAAGAAGAACTTTGAATATAGATTTTAGGTTCCAGGTAGGTACATGTGGAAAGATGTCTGGTCTTCCGTGTCAAGGTTTTTCTTGTTACAGGTAGGTAGCCGTGTTGGTCTGCCATAGTTGAAACAAAACAAAACAAAAAATAGAATTAAATAAAAAAAATCCTTCCAGTAGCACCTTAGAGACCACCTAAGTTAGTTATTGGTATGAGCTTTCTTTTGCATGCACACTTCTTCAGATACCTTCTTCCATTTTATGCGGCTCAATGTGGGGCCTTCCATAGTGCTAGTTACAGGTAGGTAACCGTGTTGGTCTGCCATAGTTGAAACAAAACAAAACAAAGAAAATAAAAATAAAAATAAAAAAAATCCTTCTAGAGACCAACTAAGTTAGTTATTGGTATGAGCTTTTGTGTGCAATGCACACTTCTTCTTCCTAAACATGTATTCTTCTAGGCAACAGCAAAAGTAGTTTGTGCACAAACTGGTATTCCTGTGTAAAGACACTAGGAAGTAACTTTTGCATCACTGACAGAAACTGCTTTTATGGCCACAGGTTCAATGTCTTTATCTGAATTCTCTTCAGCCAGTTGAATACAGTCTGGCACCAGGCAACCATGTCTGTGCAGTTAGATGCCAAGAAGAGACTCTGCATGGATGCTTTAAATTCCAAACCTGTTTTCTTGCAAGTGTAATATTTACCAGGTTTCACTTCAGCTGGGAATGCAGAAAGACCGTTTGGGGGCGGGGAGGGGGAGGAGGAGAGCAGGGAGAGAACAAAAGAGTGGCTCTGATATAGATGGAGTTGGTGCTTTTGTCAAATTGGTGCTGTGATGTTTTCTGGGGTTACAATGTTCACCCCTCATTTACAGCCTCCAGTTGTTGATTCCTTTTGTAAAGGAGGAGTGGAAAGGGGAGAATTCACTTAGGGACTGTGATCCTACTTCAGCAAAAGAATGTGAGAAGCAGTTTTATCAAAAAGAAGGAAAGACGTGGTGATTCGGCTTCCTGTGGCAGCACCACTGTTTCCCATATTTGGAGAGTGCCATCCATTGCAATCTGTGGTTCCTGTTTTCTCCTGTGTGGGCTGGTAGGGATTCGGGGCCAATTTGCATGTCACAAGCTTCGTATAATCCCATCTGAGTGGATTGGGTTGGGGAGATGTGTATGAATTTACCTTCCATGTTTTCTCACATTTTTTCATGTCCGATAGTGGTTACGTGCCTAGTTTATGCTTTGTTTTCCTTCTTCCTTTTATAATAAAAATAACAACAATAATAATAATGTTTTATTATTTATACCCCGCTCATCTGGCTGGGCTTCCCCAGCCACTCTGGGCAGCTTCCAACAAAATATTAAAATACAGTAATGCATCAAACATTAAAAGCTTCCCTAAACAGGGCTGCCTTCAGATGTCTTCTAAAAGTCTGGTAGTTGTTCTCTTTGACATCTGGTGGGAGGGTGTTCCACAGGGTGGGTGCCACAACCGAGAAGGCCCTCTGCCTGGTTCCCTGTAGCTTGCTTCTTGCAGTAATGGAACTGCCAGAAGGCCCTCAGCACTGGACCTCAGTGTCTGGGTAGAATGATGGGGGTGGAGACGCTCCTTCTGATATACTGGACCGGGGCTGTTTAGGGCTTTAACGGTCAGCACCAACACTTTGAATTGTGCTCGGAAATGTACTGGGAGCTCAGAAATGTATATGAAAGGGTTCCTTCACTGTCTCCTATTAGCCAGTCAGGAATCCTGTAGCGAACATAGAATCATAGAATTGTAGAGTTGGAAGGGACTACAAGGGTGATCTGGTTCAACTCCCTGCAAGTTGATGGGACATCATATGTCCCTTTCATGCATTTGTCACACATAGGACCATCACACATAAAAATGGGGAGCAAGGCCACCCCACTGACCCAAAACCTAGCGTTGCAGTGCCCCACCATCAACATCCAGTGGGATGTATATTTAGATCCACACCCCCACTCACTTTCTGTCCTTGAGAGGATGACCCAGAGCCATCTCACTAGGCAGTTATGAAAGGGCAAGGAGTTGTTCACTTTTTAGCTTAGTATTACAGTCATACCTTGGATCCCGAACGCCTTGGTACTCGGACGTTTTGGCTCCTGAGTGCCACAAACCCGGAAGTGAGTGTTCTGGTTTGCGAACGTTCTTTGGAACCCAGACATCTGACGGGGCTTCCGCGGTTTCCAGTTGGCTGCAGGAGCTTCCTGTAGCCAATCAGAAGCCGCGTTTTGGTTTCCGAATGTTTTGGAAGTCAAATGGACTTCCGGAACAGATTCCATTCGACTTCCAAGGTACAACTGTATTGCTTTTTTGTGTGCCAGGGATGGGAGAGAAACTTGTGGAATTAACTTGGCTAACCATAGATACTATGTACCTTGATGTGGGAATGCAGAACTTTGCTGGTGCTCCTCAGATAGCAAACTGTTGTGGGCCAGACCTTTGGGGAGCCTTAGCCTGGTTGCCTTGGTAGAAGAGTGGCAAGGGGATGTGAACTTGTCCCCTTGGTAGCAGTTTTGCATCTTTCACAAAAGGTCTGTTACAAACGGCCCAATAAATTGCATTATTATTATTATTATTATTATTATTAAAATTTGTATACCGCCCTATACCCGCAGGTCTCAGGGTGGTTCACAGGATAAAATCAGAATACAAAACCACAAAATACATAATCAAAATGAAAACAAAAACAACCCAATAACATCCCAGTTCCATCGGCAGGTTCAGCACCTAAAGATGCAGTATTATTATCCAGGTATTCAGAGAAATTTACAAACTCTATGTGTGTCTTGGATAGCCTTAACTGCTGTCAAACATAAGCAACATTGGATTGGTCCTTGTAACTAGGGTTGCCACCTCTACTCTGGGAGTGGGGGAAGTGGCGGAAATCCAGATTATATTCATTTATATATCTTCATTTATTGAAAGGTTTGCCTGTTCCAGAGTAAGGAATTTGAAACAGTGCCCTGCTGACGGTGGAATAAATTTATTGGATCAAACAATTAAAATCAAAATCCCTATTATGCTGGTTTAAAACTCTGTAGGAAATAACCTTGTATGCAAAAGCATACATTTGCACATAGCGCATCTAGCCACAATACTTTCCAAGGATGGAAATGGGGAAGGTAGTTCTTTGATCATCGCTGGAACATTTGCGTTCAAAAATAGGATCAGCAAATGAATAATGAGCCCAAGTCATTTTCCGTTCATTTGCTTAGTAATTAGAATTACAACAACTGGAAATGGCTGCCATAAGCTGATTTTGTTTGTGACAGTCAGATGTCACGAATGCTGCATTGCGTTTGACCATCTTTGCAGTTCTAAAAGAAGAAATACGGCCGTTTCCCAGGCTTTAGAACTGAAAGGAATTGGAGCAAGTTGCCAGTTATCTCCAGACAAGACAAACATATTAGCTTTTTCAAGACTGCAGTCTGTGGAAGGTGCTGCAAAAAAATAAAATAAAAAAAGTTTTATTGAAAATAACTTGTAAATCAAAGAACAAGGGATGTTTTTATTGTAAGGAATTAATTAAGGAGGGAAGTGACTCAGTGCTCAGAGGGAGGAACATTTAGTTATGTATTTATTTATTTATTTATTTATTTATTTTCCTGCCATTATAGACCATCCTTTTTTCCAAGCTGGCACACATGTGGTTTCCAGGTGGCCGCCCATCCAGACACTGACCAGATCCAGATCTGCTTAGCTTCAACAAGGTGGTGGCCTCATGTGCCTTCAGACCATATCCTGGGAATAAGGCTTTTCCAAGGGAAAATGGGTTCATAACTCAGTCGAACCACTGGTCAAGTGGAATAATTGCCACTGAAATTGACTATACCACTCTAATGACTACCCTACCCCAGAAGTCAAGAACTTCTTAGTTGAAATAGAGCCAGTGCAGGAGAACTTCTCAACAGAGATTCATGCTCCTGCTTTAATAGCAGTGCAGACAACTGTGGAAAGCTGCCATTACACAGTGGCAAACCTGAATCCACGTGTTTCTTTTACCTGCTACGTTTTTAGATTTACACCTGAAAACCTAACCTGTGCCAAAAGTCAGAGTCGAGTTCAAATATCTTTAAGAAGGAACCTTACAAGGGGAGATAGAAGCCCAGTAGGTACTGTTGATATTTGCATATTGGTTGGCAACCGCCTGTCTCAGGAGACAATGAAATAGCTCACATTTTGGGAATGAAGTTAAACCGTTGGAGAGTTATAGCTCCCGCTGTGGCTGTAGAGATACGGGAGAGACATGTTTTATTGCAGGTGGAGCAGATGAAGATGTCCAGTTTTGCTGATGCAGGTGTACCATGGCATTTTAAACCCAGAAACATATGCTGTTTCGGAAAAGGTAGAAAAACAGGTCCAACTCTGCTTCAAAACTAAAAGTGTATTGTTAAGTTCTTTGATTTGCTTTCAAGGATGGAAGTCATCTTTTACATGGACTCAGGCAGCCCAACAAGCAGTGAAGTTAGTCTATATAGTATTGTTGACCAGTAAATATTTTAAATTAATTAATACATTTATATCCTGCCATTCAATGCATGTGTTTCCAGCATGACTAACAAAGTCACATCATCATCATCATCATTATTTACAAACAAAAAACAGTAAAAGCTTTTGGTTAAAAACCAAAACAACTGTCAGGAGCAGGTCAGCAATGACTCACATGGTGCCAGTGAAGTTAACTCTTTATTCAAAGAAGCAAGACAGCTCAGGAGGCCAGGCCCAGTGAGCACAGCAACTCTTCCTGGTAGATCTTGCCCCAATGTGGGGCTGAAGTTCCTTGTCTCCCCACAATTTCCTAATTCTCCTTCTTCCTCCAGTTACTTCCCAAGCAATCTGATACTTCGCCACCTTGTCTTCAGCAGCCTTCCTCAGCTCTGCCTTTTGGCACTCCTCCTCTCCAGCCTCCTGAAAATGCAGGCGTCTCCTTGCATTGAACAACCCAGAAGACAGGAACCCAATCTGAGAAGACCCATTCCTAGTCATTGCCAGCCTTACCTCAGACAGTTGGGGAGGGAGATTCAGGAAAGGCTTCTGCAGATGATGTGAAGTGCATCAGCAGGTGGATGTAGACATTCGTTTGTATTACTGATCCCCACCCCATCCCCAAGTCGATTCAAAGGCAGCCCCACATACAACACATTTGCAGTAATGTCACCTGGAGGTTACCTGACCAGGCTATTTTCTGCCTCACATTCCAAACAAAGCAGCACCCAGGCTACAGCTGGAAAGCAAATTCTTTGTCCAGGTACCTACCACACACCCAGGCTTCCTTTTCCTTTAGTAAATGTATCTAATATACACCACTACAGAAGAAATGAGAAATGCACATGTTAAAGTTAAAAATCTTGTGTTCATAGGGTTTACAGTTAAACCAAGCTCTGGAGTAAGAATTATTTACAGAAACTACTATGATAGAAGGGTGGCGATGTGGGTTAAACCACAGAGCCTAGGGCTTGCTGATCAGAAGGTCAGCAGTTCGAATCCCCGCAATGGGGTGAGCTCCCGTTGTTCAGTCCCAGCTCCTGTCAACCTAGCAGTTTGAAAGCACGTCAAAGTGCAAGTAGATAAATAGGTACTGCTCCAGCGGGAAGGTAAACGGCGTTTCCGCGCACTGCTCTGGTTTGCCAGAAGCGGCTTAGTCATTCTGGCCACATGACCTGGAAGCTGTCTGTGGACAAATGCCAGCTCCCTCAGCCTATAGAGCAAGATGAGTGCCACAACTCCAAAGTCGTCCACAACTGGACCTAACGGTCAGGGGTACCTTTACCTTTTTACTATGATAGAGCTAACAGTTTCCATTGTTCTTTGTTTATGCATTCAGGTGGACAGTTAGGTTTGACTGATTTGGTTTGGTCCACTTTCAGCTCTGATGAGGGCCCACAGTATGAAGGGATCCACAGCTCTCCTGCTTATCTGTTTGCTTCCTATCAACAGCACATCATTCATTCTATCTCTAGGCCCCTTGTGACTTAGTCTCCCATTTTTCTTTGGGTCCTCCTTTACCATCTTTTGATCTCCCCCTCTTCCATCCCTTCATCTCTCATGTCCCTGCTTCTGTTGCCTTGGGTGTGGGTACTACAAAAATAACAACCATGGTCAAGCCCAGTAGTTATGCCTGCTTGATGATGTTGGTAAGGAAGCCCTGAAGGACTGTGTAGCGCAGTGCATGCAAATCGCCACAGGTTCACATCTAGGCCTGTGAAATAATCTGAAACCATAGAGAGATCTGTAGCTAGTCGTTGTAAAGACCTAGACGGACCACTGGCCTGAGTCCTTTATTAAGGAAGCTTCCTATGCATGCCCCTTCGTGCCGTTGCTAGAAGGATATGGATACTGAAGGATTTGGATACTGTGACTGGATTACGGGAAAGGGATCAAGAAATAATGACCATGGAAGAAGGATAAGAAACCGTGAATTAGAGTAGACAGGTTAAATGGCATGCTGGCAGAGTGTCTTTCTCTGCTCTGCGGAGTAGTATTGCAGTACACTATTGAAGGATGCTGGCAGGATAGTATTACATACAGTTTTGCATTATGGACAAATAGAGGGATGCAGTCCAGCAGTTGTTGTTTTTTTAAATCACTAAAGCTATATTCAACCCCCACTCCTATCAGCCACAGGCCTTGGTTTTAAAAAGTTATAAAAATAATTTATTCAGGTTATTAGCTTTCAGGAGAACCCTCAAACTGAAGTTCATTTGGCTATATAGCTAAAGGCTTGAGTTTTCTGTAAATGTAAATTATTACATTAGTAATAATAGTTACTATCACCATCATGCTGTTCATCATGATTTTATCCATCTATCCATCCCACACACATTTATTTCCAGTTATCCAGATGTCCCTGGAGGTTAATCAAGAAACAGTTAAAATGTTTCTAGGGTTTTATTGTTTAAAAACATTTTACAAAAGCAAGAACATTGTGAGGGTTGAAAGGAGCAGATTTGGGGTGGACTCCCCTGCACTAAGGTGGAGACACATAAACACAACAGTATAATGAGCCCAGCTGAATTGTGAAATAGCTTGAGAATGTCGTTTTACTGCCATTTCCTTGATTTCAACACTACCAAGTTTGTCATGGATGACGGCTTTGTGGTTCTTGTGACACTGCTGGAGAAAATTGGATTTGGAGAAAGTTTATTTAGCTCTCTAAATAATTCAAAATGTTTTCAATTTGTCTTTCCCCCAGCACAGCATGCTTCAACTGTGCCTTACATTTCATACAATGTAAGAAGAGTAACTATCTGTCCTCTTCTTATTACCTCCGGGTTTGGTTTGGTTTGCTTTCCCAGGAGTGATGTGGGAGAGAGTGGTGTTCAAAGCATTTTCTTGGATGTGGAACCACACTTGTAGCTACAAGTCCTTTGACACAGGCAGCTATAATAATGAAGCTGTGAGTGTTTGTTCAAAGAGGGAGCCCACTGTCCTAGCAATACATAAGAAAAACTCAGCTCTGTGAAGTAAGTCAGGTTGCCTGATCTTGGGTCATGGCCTGGCAGGACCACAGGCAACCAACATTGTTGAGGGCAGGTCAGAGGGCAGGTTTTAGAGTGGACAGACAAGGATCCTAAGGGCTAAAGACAGATGTGGTCTAAAATGAGCTGGTGGTCAAATTCTGGAAGCAACCTTGAAGAAGTATCTATATAGTGATTCCGGCCACTCTCGAATCCCAATGTCACATGGTCTGGCTGGGCTGATGAGTCACTTTTTGGCCATTATATAGGTGACACTGTTCCTCAGCAAAGATCAGGCTATTAACTCCCCAAGCCTCAGTGCTGTCCTGGTGGCATAGTGAGTAAGGTGCCTGGACCCTACTCTCATGCCTTATTTGTAAGACTTGGGTCACATCCACACAATAACTGAAGGAGCGTCTCCACCCTCATCGTTCAGCTCGGACACTGAGATCCAGCGCCGAGGGCCTTCTGGCAGTTCCCTCATTGTGAGAAGTGAGGCTACAGGGAACCAGATAGAGGGCCTTCTCGGTAGTGGCGCCTGCCCTGTGGAATGCCCTCCCATCAGATGTCAAAGAGATAAACAATTACCTGACATTCAGAAGACATCTAAAGGCAGCCCTGTTCAGGGAAGTTTTTAATATGTAACGCTGTACTGGTTTTAACACTTGATTGGGAGCCGCCCAGAGTGGCTGGGGAAACTCAGCCAGATGGGCGGGGTATAAATAATAAATTATTATTATTATTATTATTATTATTATTATTATTATTAAAGCTCCAAAGAATCTTGGGAACTGTGGTTTATCCCTCACAGCAATTCCCAGCACCGCTGGCAAATCACATTTCTCAGAATTCTGTGGGGGAAGCCGTGTGTTTTAAATGCATGGTGTGCCTGTTACCTAACCTTATGGAACCAGGTTATTCCAGTTTCAGCATCATAGAGTTTTATCTGTGGTGGAATTCATCTGTGGTGGAATCATGATTCAGTCCAGATAACTTTGTGCTTGCATGATACCTGTCAGTGTCAGGCAATTAACTGACTGAAAATAAATTTATGCAGGCTGTAACCCTATACCTGGGAGTAAGCCTCATTGAACTTAATGTGACTTACTTCTGGGAGGTGTATCGGAATAAAGAACTCCTGTGAGCCCAGAGTAGCCATCCACAAATACATTTCTCCAGGGTTCACAGCTTTGCACTTGGGCTACATAGGAACTTGCACTGTGCCAGGCCAGACTTATTTTTTTCCATCTCCCCAATATTTGCCATTCTGACTGGTAGCAACGCTGCAGACTCTGGCAGAGATCTTTTGCATCAGCTGTCAGGGGCCGGAGTCAGGGGCAAGACAGCAATAAAACACCCAGTGTCGGTAAAGTTAATTCTTTATTCAATGAATCCAAAACAGCTCAGGCCTAGTGATCACAGTAGGTCTTGCCCCAAGAAGGCAGTTGCAAGGACTGAAGGTCCCCGCCTTCCAACCACTCTCTAAGACTCCTCCCTTGGGTCCTTCTCCAGCAACCTGAGGCAACTTCGTCTTGCCTCTCTTTGCTCTTCTCTCTTTGTTCCTCTCTGTGTTCTGGGAGACCACAGGTGAGGGAAGCTGGTTTCAGAGGAGGAGGAACCTCCCTGGCTTCTTCAGCAGTCTGCCTCCACTCTGCCTCTTGACCCCCATCTGCTGCTGCCTCTGATTCTGGACTGCTCTCTGCAGCACTCTTCCTGCTCACTAAACCCTGTTACCTCTTCACCTTCCAACACCTCCTTCCAGCCAGCTCCCTCTTCTCTCTCTGACCACTCATCGCCATCCCACCACCAGTCCCCTTCCCTTGGGGGTTCTCCAGCTGGTGCCACCCCACTCCTCTTTGTCCAGCCAGTCCCTGACACCACGCAAGCCTTTTAACTAGAGATGCTGCAAATTGGACCTGGGACCATCTGCACTGAAAGCATATGTTCTACCACTGAGCCATGATTCGTTGATTGGAATGAGGGCAAGCCCAGAGCACTGTAGGGCCCAGCTTCCTTTGAGAGTAGGTGTTTTTTTACTCCTGCGTATTCTAAAAGAAAAATGTCCAGGTGAAAGAATAAAGTGGGCTTCTGGTTTTAATTCATTATTTTCTTTTAAAAAAAACCAAGTTCCTCACTCATCTCCTCCTCTAACGTTTGAAGTTGGGGCTGAGGCATGTGTTCACTTTTGTAGCCGAGAGGAGTGGTGCAATTTCTGGAGACTTGAGGAAGTTCCCTCCCAACCTGCTGGATGGCCCCCAGAATCCTCAAATATTATGACCTACATACTGAACTGAGAATGTTTGTGTAGATTTCGGCTAGTTCTAAAAGCAAATCCCAATGCTGTGTTCCCTTTCTCTGCTTCATGGCTCCCTATATCTAGAACATATAAGCAAATGGACAGGAAGGAGCCAGCAAAAAGTAAATGGATGATTTTATATAAGCTAGCAAAGAGGGTAGGCACATTACTAGCTCTGTAAGTGGCCTAATTCACAGATAATGCTGAACTATAATTTAGTGCTATGTGCATGAGCTGGAAAAGGCCTAAGCCTTCTCTCTTTCCACACTGGCCGGAGAAGGAGTTTGTTTGCTGTTAGCTTCACTTTCCATGAATCTTAGCTTGTTGTGACGCACACATTAGAGACGATGGTTTAAAACAAGCAAGCGTACGTCAACCTACCGTTCAAGAAACTGTCTTGTTAAACTCCCTACAATTTAAGTTGCAATCTTTTGTGCGTACGTAATGACAAGCCAAAATTCATGGAAAGTGACACTAAATGTGAACACAGGCCTTCTCTTGGGCACATGGCAGGAGGAGAGGGAGGGGCACACAAATTTGGGGCTTCGTTGAGACTTAATTCCTGCTTGTTTTACCATCTGAACCAGGGATTATGTTTAATAGGCTCTCAATAAACCACAGTCTCGTTCTGATCTAACTGATCGTGGTTTGTTGGAGCAAAACCAACCACTATCTTTGGTTTGGGTACAACACTAAGCCAAGGATCGTGGTTTGTTCCATCTATACAAGAGCACGGTGGAGTAAAAAGGACCTGAAAGGTGCAGTTGTGGTGAAGCCCTAAAGTGTGGTTTCTCATAATGTGCAAATGAAGCCAGAATTGGTCAGCATAGATAACACAGGGACAGATGGATAAATTGTAGTGTGACCTGTTACAGGACAGCTTTCTTTGTTCCAGTTTCTCAGCGGAGAAAGAGAACCCTTGAAAATGTCATTTTAGATGCCATGCCATCAAGCCACTAAGAAAAGGCTTTTATTTTAGAACATTTCTCCTCCTTGCAAATATGGCAGTGGGTGAATCTAATAATAATAATACTTAACATATGTTTAACACTTTGGAGTGCATTATGTAGTTGTAATCCTTAACAACCCTGTCAAGTTTAGGATTACAACTAGCTAATGCACACGAACCACTTTGAACACCCAAAAGCACTGTGTAGATGTCAAATATTATTAGATTTACCCACAGTGTAAAGTAAGCCAGTATTATTATTTCCCCACATTGCAGAGGGGGAGAGTGGAACTGCATTTGGATGGTTATATCTTGGTTTAAAAGCCAAGATATAAAGCATATTGCAGTCCTTTGTGCAAAGAAGCAAACTAGGCAGGGATTCTTCCATTAACTGTGGTTTGCCATTTCATATGAATCAGTAAACCATGGCTAACTGTTTGGAACAAGTCTGAATATTATCTCATAGTTTGAAGTTGGGTAGTAGCCTTCCTGGCTTGTTCTGAAGCTGTAAACCACAGCAATAGTTCAAACAAACTGGGAAACTTTAGATAATGGAAGAAAAAATTCCTAGTTGGCTGGCTTGAGCAAAGAGTCCAGGTCAGAAGGATCAATCATATCTCAGTTTCTGAGCCAATATATGATCATCCATACTCACCCTGATGTTGAGAGAGAGAGAGAGAGAGAGAGAGAGAGAGAGAGAGAGAGAGAATAAGTTGCCAAAGGCCACCTAGTGAGGTCATGGCAGAGTAAAAGTTTGAAATGGGCATTTATGGGTTCATAACTCAGTTTCTCAGCCATTACACTACACTAGCTCAATGGCCAGCTCAACCAACTTTGCACAACCAAGCTAGAAGATCTACCTTTTGCCAGTAAAAGGAGGGTCAGCTTGCATCCTCCTCCTCCTCCTGTTTCCAAGGAGCAGATAGGAGACAGGGTTGTGACTCACACACATTAATCCAAGATGGAAAAGGAGCAGCGCTTCATGGAAGAAGATGAAAGACTTGTGGATATATATTTTTATTTGATTTAGAAAAAAAAAGATTCCAGCATAAGCAGAATAGCAAAGTGCATACCTGAGAATTTTCCAAACACAACACACATTGACTTGCATATTTGATTTCGGCAGCGATACATGAGAGCCTGGGATATTGCAGGCCAAGGATGCGAGTCTGATGGTGATTTGGAAGGAGCTTTGCCTTTCTCAGATGTTCTGGCAAAATGTGAAGGACTTTTTGTTGCTCGTCTGAAATAGCAGAGGAGAACATGGACAGCCTAGACAGTGCTAGAAATGCCTCTGCCAGCCTCAGTTGCCAAGAACTTGACTTAGGTGCAAGAGAAGCTGCCTTATACTTTGCTTTATACCCTTTGGGTCATCTTGCTTAGTATCTTTCCACACTGACTGGCTGTGGCTCTCCAGATTTTTAGACAAGAGACATTCCCAGCACTACATAAGAGATGACGTCGATTGAACCTTGGACCTACTGCTCCATCACAGAGCTGTAGCCCTTTCCAGAGAGCCTAACTCTCAGGTTAAAGGTAAAGGGACCCCTGACCATTAGGTCCAGTCACGACCGACTCTGGGGCTGCGGCGCTCATCTCGCTTTATTGGCCAAGGGAGCTGGCGTACAGTTTCCGGGTCATGTGGCCAGCATGACTAAGCCGCTTCTGGCAAACCAGAGCAGTGCATGGAAACGCCGTTTACCTTCCCGCTGGAGCGGTACCTATTTATCTACTTGCACTTTGACGTGCTTTCGAACTGCTAGGTTGGCAGGAGCTGGGACCGAGCAACGGGAGCTCACCCTGTCGCGGGGATTCGAACCGCCGACCTTCTGATCGGCAAGTCCTAGGCTCTGTGGTTTAACCCACAGCACCACCTGCGTCCCAACTCTTGGGTTATTAACATCCCAATATCCCTTATTTATCAACTGCTGTTCATTAGGAGAGGTGTAGCATCAATCATTGTGGAGAGTCTTCCCACTTCATATGTGATGGACCAGCTTCTACTTGTCACTGCTGATAAGTCCAGTGTGTGTGTGTGTGTGTGTGTGTGTGTGTGGGCGGGCGGGCTGTTATTTTATGCCAACTACCACCACGTTAGTTGAATTTCAAAACCTTCTAACTGCTGCTGCCATGTATCTAAACCATGGTGTTTGTCAAAGCCTTAATCTATAACCCAGTAGACGTGGTGCAAAATCAGCCCAACTCAAGTTGTAAGTAAAAAACAAAAAAGAAGTTGCTCTTTCATTATTATTAACCATAAAGAGAGGGGGAAATGTAAATACTATACATACCGTATATTGGTTACAGTTTCTTTTAAGACTTGCACTTGTAAGGTTACTGTTATAATTAGCAACAGCTTGCAAATACAAAAGCTTGCATGAGGCTTGCTGTTAAAATCTTAGTTTATTTTCCTATTAAATCCTGTGTGCTAATTACATACCCTCCAAAATTTATCTGATGAAAATAGGGACATCCCATTACATAATGATAATTTTACTATTTGTACCCCACACATCTTACTGGGTTGCCCCAGCCACTCTGGGCACCTTCCAACATATATAAAAACATAATAAAACATTAAACATTTTAAAAAAAACCTTCCCTAAACAGGATTGCCTTCAGATGGCTCAGGGGTAGGATAATTCCATACCCTCCAACATTTATCCAATGAAAACTGGGACATCCTAAGGAAAAGTGGAACATTCCGGGATCAAATCAGAAACCGGGACGGCTTCTCTAAATTTGGGACATTCCTTGGAGGGTCTGTAATTACCCGTAGCCCATTTTCTCAGGACAGTCAGTCTTGCCAGGAGTCAGTCTCACAGAGGCCTTCTGCTGGTTTTCTATTAGCCAAGCTTGCAGGCAGTTCTCTCTCTGGTCCTTGCTGAACTTTTCCTTGCTGCTCACAGTCCTTTGATGACCTCTCTGCCAATCTTCAGCTTAAGATAGTGATTCAGCTCTTTTGTGGGGAGGGCAGGCTATTTTACCAGACTGTTCCTAGCCTCTTCAGTAGTCGCTTTCCTATCTTCCACCTGCTTCAACTCCAGCCTTCTCTCCTAGCTGCTTCTTGTGGTCCATAGTGTCAGACAGTCTCACACTCCCTCTGAACAGAGTAAAAACTATCCAGCCCGCCTACCATTCAACCAATCAGGTTTGAGTGGCATAGAATTCTAGGCCACTTTGATCCAGGCAACAGGCCCTCAGGATTCTTATTATTACCAAACTGTTTTGGAGACAGTGACAGAATATGTGGAATGGGGGTAGTGAATGTGGTACCCTCTGGCTTTTGTTGGATTTCAACTCCCCTCCTCCCCAATCAGCACAGCCGATGATGAGAGTTGTAGTCCAACAACATTTGGAGGACACACCATGTTGGCAGATGTAAGAAGGAAAAATCCATGTTTGGTTGTCAAGAAATTTACAAGCCTTTACACAGCGGCCACCAATGGACCCTTCTGGTTTTGCGAAGGGGGTGAGAAGGGGCAGGTGTGGGAAATAACATAATTATTAAGCCCTCCAATGAATGCTTTCCCTGTCCTGCTCAGCATGGAAAGTGTAATGTAGTAGGGGAGATTCACAACCTGGGAAAGGCTCCACATTCACCACTGACCACGCCAAGCCAACTCTCCAATCTGTCACTGTGCCACCAGTAGTGATTGCTTAGTCCCAGATGCATTCCCTGTTCACTGGGCAGGGATATAGAACTTCATTAATCATTCTGTAATCCCTAAGATGTAATATTATCCATCACTCACATGGCAAATATAATAGTCTAGCACAGTGGTGAAGAAAGATGAGACTTAGAAGATGGATAACTTGGGGAAAGAAACATAGTTTTTCTGGAGGAGACTGCAGACAACTTCCCGCTCGCAGTTCAAAAATGAGAAAATCCACAGACCTGGCATTCTAGAAATGTTTGGATACATAATATTGATTAAGAGTTCTACTCATAACCATCCAGAACTCAGGGTTTTTCTTTGTTTTTCAATAGCTGTAAATGTTTTGCTTTATAACGAATCTGTCCTCTTAAACGTACGTTTCTGGCCCTAGTAGAAATCAACTTTATATTGCTAAAGCAAAGAGTGTTTGTTTAGTTGCTCCCCACCCACCACCAGAAACTGAAATCTTCACTGGAAAATACAGCTCAGACTTATAAAGGGAAGATAAAGCGTCTTTTTGCTGTTTAGAAATGACAGACTTCAGACTAATAGACTGTGAATTTTTGAGCTACTATTGCAAAGGTGGCCACCTTGTTTGTTATTGTTTTGTTGTGGTCTGCCAACAGATCACAAATAATATCAGTCAAGGCCCAATCAGCTCTTGCTTTCAAAAAAGCCCCCCCCCCCCCATGAGTCCGGGGATCTCTATTCAAGGGACAATGCAAAAGGTAATGCACTGCATCTTCCATCTCCCCAGTAGCAGAAACACATGTCTGCTGCTAAGGCACTCAGGTAATTTTTAAAATAGCATCAGTTGTACCAGTTACTTGTTTATGTTCAATGCCAATTGTCTACTTAATTGTAGCATTACTTGAACAGTAATGCCCTACATTGTGTAACCTGGTTTAACCTCCTTGTTCTACAAAGCCCCAAATGTTGTAACCTTTCCTTCTAGGGGAGTTGCTCCAGCCCCTTGATCATTTTCCTTTTGAATCTTGACAGTATCGTTTCTCAGTTGAGGCAAGCAGAACCATGCACAGTATTCTAAGTGCAGCCACACCATAGCTTTCTGCAATCTCCTCTTCCTCTTTTAGCTCGCCTTTGGCTCCCTTGTTATCCAAAGGTCTAATGGCCTCCTTTGCTGGCCTCCTTTCATACACACACACACACACACACACACACACATGTATGTATGTATGTTAACAATGTGTTCCTTACTTCTTCTTTTGCATCCCTTATTGCCTGCTTGCATTTCTTCAGCCAAAGTTTGCATTCCTTTTTGTTTTCCCCATTTGGACAAGACTTGGACATTTTCTGAAGGAAAGCTTCTTGCCTTTAATAGCTTCCTGCAGGTATCTTCTCAGTCCCAGTGGTTCATTTCCTGATCTGCAGTGTACATTGCAGCTGAGCTTCTATTATTGTTGTTTTGAACAACACCCAGGCTTTCTGGAGAGATTTGGCCATCTTCATTTTCCCTTTCACCTTCCTTTTTACCGATCTCCTCATTTTTAGAGAGTTCATTCTTCTGGAGTGACTGTGTTGGGCTTCCTTGACAATTGCCAAGTTGATTTATTCTCAGTTGAAAATCTAGCTCTGAAATTATCTACTAAATTGTCCTTCGTCAATATGGCACCTTCCAGATGTCACTGAATTGCAACTCCCATCCTTAACCATTGACCATTTTGGCTGGGGCTGAAGGGAGCTGTAGTTCAAAATCTCTGGAGAGCACCAAATTGGGGAAGACTGTACCAAATGTCCTTCTTGCATTAATCCACCAATGACACAATCTTATACATGTCAATACAGAAGCAAGTCGCACTGGGTTGAACAGGGTTTGGTCTTAAGTAGCTTAAATAGACGCTATGTTTGATCGGGTTTACTGCCCAGTAAATGGGCTTTAGGATTGCAATCTAAGTTGACTTAGTGCAACTTGCCGTATAACTCAGGCATAAAGCCAATGGGCCAAGACAGATTTCAGCAAACAATAAAAGCTCCAGATTTATCTCCCTTCCATTCTACTACTGTGTTTCCCCTCTCTTACTCGCTTTGAGACCACTGCTGTTACCTTCTGTGGTGGAAATCAAAGAACACAAAACACAGTGCTTGCCGGGAATGAGCACAGCCCACATAAAGCTCAGGAGAACTGCAGGAGAGATGTGAAAACTTGCTGATCAATATATAACTCTGCATGCTGTATTGTGCTAATGGAGGTCCAAATAGAAGCTTTTGTCAGACCACCCTGAATATCCAGCTACTGGACAGAGAATTGGAAACAGTCTTCAAACACTTCTGCTGTACATTATAATCTAGTGAGGAAAGCCAGCTACAGAAAAGACAACTGTTGCCAAGTTTAATGTAAAGTGCATGTAATATGATCTGTTGTACCTTTGGAAGATCAAATCATTTGCCTGTTTAACTTTCCAAATGGGAAAATCCTTACTTCCTGTTTTCTTTCCACACTTTCTCATATTTCTTTCTCTCTCTTTCTCTCGCTCTCTGTGTGTACAAAAACTAGTCACCTACATTGTGTGAATGTATCAATGGATTATCAGTTCCATCAGTGGATTGCAAATATTTGGCGACCAGTGCTTAGAAGATACACAGGGCTAAAAGAGTCAACATGTAGGTCTGTCTGCATCTCAGGATCGAGACAGAACCATGGTGGTGTCCCTTTCCTGAAAGCCCTCTCCTCTTAGGGCTGGGTCCACACACCTGCTTTCCCTTACGAAATGATTTATAGGTCAAGGAAGAGCAAACGTTTCCCCTGTAGGTTCCTGCAAATGTCTTTGTTGTTGCACTTGGCAGCCCTGAATGACTTGTAAGTCTGCCTTGTCAGGTGGCAGCCCGGGGCACATGCTTGTGTGAGGTCCATGGGTGAGACGAGCGCCAGCCTGCAGCTTGATGAGACAGGCAGGGAATCTTCAGTGTAAGATCCCTGAAAGCAATGCCACCATCTCCCCTGACCCATCCCGACCAAGCAAATTACAGTCTTAAGGGGAATAATTGCTTGGGCAGAAGTTGTCGGTGAGCCAATCAGTGTACATTTTGGGGAAGCAAATACAATACGATAATCTTTATTGTCATTGTCCCATACATAACAGCGAAATTGAAAAAATCTACATCAGACATTCAAAAACCCACAAGCCTGCTGTCCCATCTATCCCAGCTTGGTTAGCCCCTAAAAACTCTGATACCCCATAATTGAATACAATATACTCACATAAAGACTACCTTACACTGAGTTTAAAACCAAAATCTCATTTGGATAGAAACTGTTTCTCAGGCGGCTAGTCCTAGTCTTTATAACCCTGTACCTTCTTCCAGAAGGCAGAAGCTGAAAGAGATCATTTCCGGGGTGCGCACTATCCTGCACTATCTCTGCAGCTTTCTTATGGCACCTGGAAGCATAGATTTGATCCAAGGTGGGAAGAGTGCACCCAATTATTCTCTCCACAGCCTTTGCAACCCCGGACAGCATTGTTTTTTCCCTGACCGTGCAGCTCTACTAATGAGTAAATATGTCCATGTGACTAGGTGCAAAGGCACCTTAGTAGGAGCAGTGTTTTCTAGTGCTGTGTTTTGTCTGTGCATGGCCAGGAACACTGTGTGAAAATTTATTACTTGCTTAAGAAGCACTTATTGTTCAGTGAGAGAGAGGTGACTTGGAACAGGGATGGGGGACCCTATCGTCCTTTGGTACTGGCTGAGGCCAAAGAGAATTGGAAAATAACAACATATGGAGGACCACTTGTCTCCCAGCTGTAATTTAGAACATGGTGGAGACCACATCATCAATTCCTGGGTGTTTGATAATTCTGAAGACGCCTACTCAAAGCAACCACTGGGAAGCCTTTTAAAAATAAAAAAAAGCTCTTTAGCTAAAATAACAGCAGCTTGTGAATATGGTGAATGTGCCGTGTATAGTTAGGGAGCAGCTATTTTTAACTCAAAACAACAGTCCCTGGAAATGTGGTTATTAAATTTGAATGATCTGGTGGGCAGATGCTTTGCTGCCACTGTAAACAGATTAGGGATGCATCTCTTCAGTTGCCAATCACAGATTTCGCCAGAGAGAAATAAAAACATCCCGTCCTCTTGGGAATGTGCTCTCTCTCTCTCTCTCTCTCTCTCTCTCTCTCTCTCTCTCTCTCTCCCCCCCCCCCCATTGGAAGACAGTTGAAACACTTAGGCTGGCACGTGACAATAGGTTTTAAGATACTTGGAGGAGGTTGTCATTGTTTCTCGGTGCTCACACAGTTGTTTCTTTTGTGACACTGTCATTTCTGGCCGAATCGGTTTTGCAGGTTTTGAACAAAGCCAAATGGAGGATTGGCAAATGAAATCCTTCGCCCTAAATTAGTTGTTTGCCTTCCATCACGAATATGTGTGCATGCCCTGAAACCATTCAAGTAGCTGCATTCTCCCTGGCAGGTGCCTGCAAGGGAAAAAACAGCCTGTACCCAGTACCAGTCAGTTTCAAAGAACTACTCAACCCAACCCCAGTATCTCTTTCCTGGGTAGTCACAGCAAGCCTATATACACATCCAAACTAGATGTTACCCTCAGACACATGTATTATTGCATCAGGTATGGGGAACCTGTGACCCTTCAGATTCTGCTGGACTACAGATCCCATCGTCCCTGACCATGGGCCTTACAGGATGGGACTGATGCAAGTTCGAGTCCAGCAACATCTGGAGGGGCACAGGCTGCCCACCCCTGCATTGCACCCTTTTTAAACAGGGAAACCCGCTTTAGGTCCTCTCCCCCCCCCCCACTTCAAAGTAGCCCTCCACTACAAGGTTCGCTGATCCAAATTTCCTATTGGAACTCATTTGAAGCGGTGAACCCGCTGTGGGGGGGATTTGAAAATGGCAAGTTGGGGGGGGGGATTTAAAATACTCAACTCCCCGCTGCTTGTCCAATCTCAATCGCCCCTTCAGAAGTGGCCCTTCTTATTCAGAAATGACCACTGGGATGGCATCTATATGTGTGATTTGGTCCTTAAGATATATGTGAAATTCAGAATTTTTGTGGGGGTTGGGGTTTTTGGCCCCTTTGTACTTATTTTCATATATGATGCATGCCTGGGGTGCTCCCCCCCCCCCCGCCAGAACTTGCTGGAACTCAGTTCCAGCACCTCTCTCAGGTGGGCATCATTGCCACTCTTAAGAGAACAAGGGAGGTGTTCCTGGTGAGTTCTGGCACCTCTTTTCCTAGAAAAATAGCCCTGTGCATGCCCCTCTATTAACATCAGGGTCACAAGGGGTGAACAGTGGTAATTAGCAGTTTTTGAAGTCCAGCTGCGCTGCACACACTTCTCATTTCTTGGAGAAGCCTCCTATGAAAGAGGGGAGAAGGTTTGTGACCCTCGCATGCCTCACAGCGAGGAGAGGATCTTGCCGGAAAGACATGTGGTGACGGCCTAATAACCTCTTCCTTTGGATTTGCCTTCCATGCAAGCAGTATCAGTTACCGTTGTTTCATTGTTATGGCAGGAGGAGATGTTTCTGGATGGAATCCCATATGCAGATCAGGGAGCAGGCTTTAAAAACAGAGGGTGGGAAGTAGCTCTTCCACCTTGTACAGAAGTTCTGCTTTGTTTTTGAAACTGTGTGTGTGTGTGTGTGTGTGTGTGTGTGTGTGTTTTTCCGGCTGAAACTTAAACAACTGAAAGAGCCCTACAAGGCAGAGGTCTAGGGAAGCCAGCCAGAGCAAAGAGAGCTTTGCAAACCACTTTTAATCACAATCAAGTGACTCTTATAAATATTTGCATATATGCCGCATCAAAGCCTCGTACGTTCATGTGATTCAGTCATGAAAGAGAAAGGGGAAAGCAACAGGACCGCCGTGGCTTGTGGCTGCTTGGATTAAGGATGGGCAGAGCACCAGGAGAGAGCAGACGTGCGGAGGAAGAGGGGAGCCCGCCAAAGTTTTAACAAACACGAAAAGAAATAAAAATAAATCTCTGGAACATTTATTGCCCCCTTTCATTGGAAGGCTCGGGTTGGGGCTCTCAGCTTTCCCTCTCTCTGTGTGTGGATGCGAGATTGCAAAATAGTAAAAAAATCAACCCGGATGGTCTGACTCCCCCCTCCCCCGCCCAAATAACAAAGAGAAAGTTGTTTATGTCTCCCCAAAACAGGAAACATATTGAATTAGTTCCACTCACTTAGGATAGTCTATCAAAGAGTAGCTGATGTGTCTGCTCTCTAGCAGGGAAAGCTGCACTTGCAGTTGAAATGGACCAGACTCACATCAGCAGGGATTCTCATCAAATCTGAAAGATTTCCAAAGGGCATAATAACAATAATAATTTGTTTCGCTGTTGTTGTTCATGTAGAACCCTTGCCGCCCAGCACCATGGCACTTCGCTGCAGTCCAGTGGGTCTAAGCAGCTTCAAATTGTCACTAGAGGTGACTGAACCAGGAGACAAATTGAAGTGGTTGCTCCATATGGGTGCCACCAATGACAAACTAGGAGACAGAGAAAGAACTTGGTGTGCTCTATCAGAAAGTACGAGACAAAGCCGATAAACAACTGGAACACCAGCGCAGTGTCGTGCTCCTGCACAGCTCTTGTTCCTTTCACAAGGTCTTTTTTTGCACAGGAAAACTTTCTGGCAGATTGTGCCCCTTGCAGATTAGCATGCATTGGAGGAGAAGGGCCCACAGTAGGTCACCAGCTGGATTTCTCCTTCAGGGTGGTGACAGAACAAGTTGTGCATGCTTATGAAATTGCATTGTTGTCCCCTCACAGTTTCAGACTGTGAATATAAGTAGTGTTCACACCAGCATCAGTTAGCTGCTTTTAAATAAGTAGCAGTTTGAGCTATTATGTTTTGAGAGGGAAACTGTCAGAATTTAATTCATGTGTGCATGTGGATGGTGCACCCAACATCCCTTTAAAACAGTAGCAAGAAATAAATAAATATTTTTTCTTGTCTGCCATTGCATCTGAGAGTGTTGTTCTGCAAAGTTTTTCCAAGTTTTGGTGAACTTCGGTTGTGGTGACTTTGCAGACTTCATAACTCCCGTTTAGTGTGATTTGGGAGCTCCCACTTCAAATACTGAGCCAGAATCGTAGCTGTCCAGGGCTTTGACTTCTTACTTGAGGTGTTTTTACCCCAATCAGTATCACTTGTTGAGATGGAACCATGAACATAACTGATACATATTTCCACAACAGATATCCAATTTCTGATTTTAAGTTTTAAATATTGTTTTTATGGTACCATTTTATGTATATTTGTTGTGAACCACTTTGATGTTTTCTTTATGAATTAGTGTATGTGTATATATATATTTAGACCACGTGGGTAGCGCTGTGGTCTAAACCACAGAGCCTAGGGCTTGCCGATCTGAAGGTCGACAGTTCGAATCCCCGCGACGGGGTGAGCTCCTGTTGCTCGGTCCCAGCTCCTGCCCACCTAGCAGTTCAAAAGCACATCAAAGTGCAAGTAGATAAATAGGTGCCTCTCCGGCGGGAAGGTAAACAGTGTTTCCGTGCGCTGCTCTGGTTCGCCAGAAGCAGCTTAGTCATGCTGGCTACATGACCCGGAAGCTGTACACCAGCTCCCTCGGCCAGTAAAGCGAGTTGAGCACCACAACCCCAGAGTCATCCACAACTGGACCTAATGGTCAGGGGTCCCTTTACCTTTATATCTATCTATCTATCTATCTATCTATCTATCTATCTATCTATCTATCTATCAGATGTAGTCATTTCCTTAGTAATCTGCTGTTGACTGTCCCAGGATCTTTAGAAGCTCCCAAGCCAGATGGACAGATGAACAGGTAGATAGTCATTTTCCCCTTATATTCGTAGTCCACCTTTCCTGAGATGGAGCCCAAGGTTGGGTACATGTGGTTCCCAAGCAGTCATTCATCCACACACTGACCAAACCCATACCTGCTTAGATTCAGCAAGCTAGCAGCTCCGTATACATTCAGACCATACCCTGGGACAGACGGATGGCTGGTGCAAGAGATACCTGTCCATGAGCCAATCACTGTAAGCAGCAGTGTTGAAAGGGGGGGGGTTTAAATGGATAAACTGGTAGGTTTATGCTCTCCCCTCATGACTTCCTCTTCCCCTCATGACTCTCCTCTCCCTTCATGACTTCTGTACCTGCTCCAGATCTGCTCTGGATAGCTTGAGGAACCCACAGAATATATTTAAGAGAGGAGAGAGGAGAGGAAGTTCCGTTGCCCTGTCACTGCGCTAGTGGAGCCACTTCACTGGATACCGCGCATGACATAAAGCAGCTGTAAAATCAAGAGCTGACTTTTACGCACTTTTGCACCTGAAGCAAAAAAGAGAGAGAAAATTAACATGCAGAGGATGCATTTTGGTATTAGCTTCCTCAGTCAGCACCAAATCACGCGTGTTAGTCATGCAACACTAATTCCATATGAACTGCACTGCTGCATTTCCAAGCCTAAATTAAAGTGGCTGCTTTTAACCTCATAATTCACCAGAGTTGCTAGAACTGATGGAACTCCAATAACATCTGGAAGGCCAAACCTTTGACCTTACTTACTCCTGCTTTATAGCCTTAAATGATTTGGGTGTAAGTTATTTGGTTATTGGCCTTTATTGGCGTAAGTTTAAACAATAAAATCATATAAAGGCATCCAAATACATTCATAATCCAAACACATATAATATATAAAACGCTAGATAGCCTCCATTGAATAAATCAAGCAACTTTAGATTTAGATTTAAAGATCTCGGCTAAATACCCCAAAACAATCTTGGTAGTTTGGGGAGTATCATCCCTCAACAAATAATTGGATTACAGACTCTTTGTAAATCAATATTTTAAGCTGTAAGGGAGTCACTAGGAGATCCCTGTGAAGGGTGTCAAGAAGAGGACAATCCAAAATTTTGTGATCTGGTGTTTTCTTATTACAGGAGCAGAATCTGTTCTGGAAGGGGATTTTTTGGAACCTTCCAAACAAAACAGATGAGGGGAATGCATTTAGATGAGCTAGCTTAAAAGCTCTGTGATGCAATGGAGTATCTAAATTATAAAGGTAATTAGGCATTGGTTCATGGTGGGGCTGCAATCCTAAGTAAGCAGATGAACATACAAAAGGCTGGGAGGGGTAGAGTTTTTGGATTTCATGGTCTAGCAGTCTCTGCTTGATGACAGAGAAGATTTGTGACTCATCCAATAGAAGAAGGGAATCTATTACAATCCCCATTTGAGGATAATATAAGAAAACAATGCAAAATTATGTGTATCTCTCAATAAAGAAGTTAGTAAATTTTCTGGTTCTTTATTAAAGTGATTTTTTAACCAGTATTTGAAAGTCATAATCCAGCCCCTAGATTCTAAGAGATGCTGGCCTAACTGCACAAATAGCAAGATAGGAGATGTATTTTTGAACTCTTAGATTTTTTTGGAAAAAGGAGGCCTGTACACCCTCAACTTTGTTGTTAAAGTCAGTTATCCATAAAGGAGTTGCAAAACAGTTTTTGCACTATAGCCCCTAACTGCTGCAGGCACACTACCATTAAAAAATAGAATTGTTTAATTCATGCTGCAGAGCATTTAGCTAAGTCGGTTATCCTTTTACGATGGGTCACCCATTTTAGATTGTAATAAAAGGTGATCCATTAGTCTTTAAAGCTTTATCTTGTTTGGTTGCTTGATCACCAATACGCCATTTGGATGAATGCCAACTATTTGAAATACCAAGATCTTGGATTTTGAGTAATTAATCGCTAGGTGATTTCCTTGGCAGTAATGAAGGAACGCTTTTAGACATCTAAAAGCGCCCAACTCTGGTGCAGGAGAGGAGGACAGTGTCATCAGCATATAAAACTATGGGAACTGCCTTAGGTCCTAATCTAGGAGGGTGGCCATTCACAACAAGTAGATGTTGTTTCATTAAATAGATGTAGAGCAAGAATACAGCTTTGTTTGACTTCTTTAGTAGTTGTAAAGCTAGGTGATAAGTGACCGTCCAGGGAAATCTTCACCTGACACATAATATTTGTATGCAGCTTTTTTTATCAAGAAAAGTAATCGGGGTTCTAGCCCAATAGCATTCAGTTCCTCCCATAACAACCCCCTGGGTATCAAGTCAAAAGCACTTTACAGATCAATAAAAGCTAGATAGAACTTTCCCCTTTTGGATTTCATATACTTATCTGCTAAAAAGGCAAGTGAGAGACAGTGATCAATAGTTGATTTCTGTTTTGTAAATCTGATCTGTTTAGGGCCAATAATTCTGTTCATTTTAATCCAATCCAATAGATAGTGCTCTGTTTAGAGTAGAGTATACTTATAGTGGACAGAAGACTAATAGGGCAATAATTACACAGCTGCCCAGGATCGCCTTTTTTCTTAAAATAAATTGGGATTATTACAGAAGTTAACCACGACTTTGTAACATTTTGTCCATGTCCAGGAATTTGGCGATCAGCCCTTCGAATTGCAGGGACCATCTAATCCTTTTCAGAATACAGTGGTGCCTCGCAAGACGAAATTAATCCGTTCCGCGAGTGTCTTCGTCTAGCGGTTTTTTCGTCTTGCGAAGCAACCCTATTAGCGGCTTAACGGATTAGCGCTATTAGCGGTTTAGCGGCTATTAAAGGCTTATCGGATTAGCGGATTAGCTGCTAAAAGGCTATTAAAGGCTTAGCGGCTTAGATAAAGGGGGGGGGGCGAAAAAAAATTCTCAAGACTCGCAAGACATTTTCGTCTTGCGAAGCAAGCCCATAGGGAAATTCGTCCTGCGAAGCAACTCAAAAACGGAAAACCCTTTCGTCTAGCGGGTTTTCCGTCTTGCGAGGCATTCGTCTTGCGGGGCACCACTGTACTATGGGAGGCCTGATCTGAGTTAGCAGGCTTCAAGATCTTATTAGCTGGGCTGCATTGTATAGTCAGAAGTAAGGGGGGGGGGTGTTCACTTTCTGTATGGACTCCAGTAGAAAAGAAGTTGACATCAGAATATAGGTTTAGAGCAGGCATGGCCAAACTTGGCCCTCCAGCTGTTTTGGGACTACAATTCCCATCATCCCTGACCACTGGTCCTGTTAGCTAGGGATGATGTAGTCCCAAAACATCTGGAGGGCCAAGTTTGGCCATGCCTGGATAAGAGAATAGATAGAATAGTCAACTCCACTATGACCCCTTGTCGAGATAAAAGTAAACTCATCATCACCAGGTAAGTTATTTGGTCCATTTAATATAACTGCATTATGGGCAAAGAAAAATCCATAAGTTTTCACTCTGCTCTATTAGTTAATCTATCCTTAGAGGAGCAGGAAACAGACAATGGAGTGGGTATTATATCTGGTCGTTCAAAGCCCAATTGGCTTGTCCCAATTAGCAGTTAGAATCATCTCATCTCCTGAGGGAGGGAGGTAGAAATTTACCAAAATTACCAGTTCATTATTCATAGTTATTAGGTAAGCTTGGGCTAATGGAGGATAAGTGCCAAAAGGAGTTGTATTGAATGGCAGGCCAGATCTGATTAAGATCAATAAGCCAGCTTTGTGGAGACCTTTGGAGTATTGTCTATGAGTGGGTAGATTGTATGAAGAGAACCCAGCAATGTCACTAACCAGGTTTCTTGAAGTAATATACAATTGAATATACCCCTCCCATCCAGCAATGTTCCAGGAGATGAGGTGAAGAATCCCAGTAGGGGCACCTGCTGGATGCCAATCAGGATCTACAGTTTGATCCAGAGATCTATTCCTGAGGGACATTGTCATTTATTTGATGAGGGGCACAAGGAAGGGTTGGGTTAAGTTCCATATCCCCTGAAATCAGATCTATCAGTGGGCTTTGCATTTTACAGATCAGTTGCGGGGATTCTTGGTTTTCAGGGAATAAAAACTTTGCACCATTGCTCTCTATTTGATGGGCCACTTTCACTTCTGTCAGCCTGCCAGCACTTGAAGATAGCAACAGAGGCCTCAAAGTGTCACCGAGTTTGTGGGTATGAGAGACAAAGAGAAGACCTTTTCTATGGTAGCCCCACATCTCTTGAGTCACGTTACCAACTGCAATTGGACAAGTTTTATTCCTACAACTATTTAGGAGACCCCTACAGAATCAGTTGTTTTTGTAGCCTTTCCCCTAAGTTGCTGTGTTTCCCTAATGCTAATTTTGGTTACTGATAACGTTTGTCTTTCAGATTTTTAGGGTTGTGTGTTGTTACTGCATTCTTAATCATGGCTTTGTTGTTCTAACCGTGTTTTCGTATACTTTTTTAAAAAAAATCTTGAGATAGTTTCCCCTGCTTTAAAGGAGTCTGAGAAACATTTTAAATAAATATAATTAATTCTGAATCCTTGACTGAGGAGCTCATAGTAATCGCTAGGTATTTTTGTTGTCAGTCTCTTTTGATCATGTTGCCCGTTCTCCTTTACTAGTACTTAATTCAGAGAGATCCTTCAGAGAGCAGCTTTCCTCCCTATGGAATTCCAGATCTGTTTTTTGGGACATTTGAAACATTCTGGAATGTCATGGGGTAGGACGGGGCAGTTTGGTGCAGGGAAATTATGTGCAGAGAAAGGCCTAATTCTTCCCTCCCTTGCCACTTCTGCAATCCTAATCACCTCTCCTCAAGGAACACTTCCTGTTTTAGAAATTGCCATGGAGACAATATGGCTCACTACCATCTAATATGACAATGGCTCTTAATCTAAAGTGAGGCTCACTTGAACCTTAAAACACTTAACATTTTAAACCAGCAATTAATATTTAAGTATAGCTACACAAATTGTTAAAATAAGGAGTCTACATTATTGCTCTGATGCCCATCAGCGTGCAGAAAAGATTTTTTTGGTTTCATGATGAAATACAACTGGTTATCCCCCCTTCTTTAGAGGAGAGGGACTTTATTGCTTTGTGTAAAGTTTTAGATTTGTTATACAATTGTCTGCTTCCTTTCCTCTTCTTTGAGATTCAGTCGAAATATCTAAAAGACAAAACATATTGTCAAGAGTTTAGATATTTTTTTCCTCCAGACTTTTTTTTTCTTTCTTTCATAAAGCTACCCACAGCAAACTGCTTGTCATTAAATTCTATTTTCTTGGCAGTTGCTATTAAGCGTATGCAAGTCTGGAGTCATTTGTGAAACATCAGCTGTCATGAGTTTGTTCCAATTTATAATCATCCAGGATTTTCCACGTTGCTTTCAAAGAACAGGGTTAAATGCATGCCCTGAAAGAGAGTTGGAAATGGCTTGCTGATCTCTATTAATCTGCTGTTTCTATAATCAAACACATGTGTTTGTTTATCTGGTTAAATTGTTAATGATATCGAAATTGGCTGCTGGAAGCTGAATCATCCAGCAGACATTTCCGTCGCTGTTTCTTGAGTCTGCCTTGTGCTGTGGCCTGTAAAAGAACAATATATTCATAATAATTTTAAACCATTACACTAACTTCTTGCAGATCTCATCTCAACAAACCACCCCATCCCCTATTTTAGACGAGTGAGATTTGATGTCTCGGCGATGGAAAAAAATGCTTCCAACCTGGTGAAGGCAGAATTTAGAGTCTTTCGATTGCAGAATCCAAAGGCTCGTGTCTCGGAACAACGGATAGAACTGTATCAGGTAAAACTGTGGTGATCATTGCTGTCTCTTGACCATTGCTGTCTCTTGTCTGTGTGACCCTTTCTGTGCAAGGTAGAGTTCGGCTGATTTTAATGTACGCTTCTCTCTTAACAGGGAACTGTGAGAAATGTAGTTCATGTGAGGCAGGTCTGGGGATCTGCAACAGAATTCTCACTACCTCACCAAACTACCATTCCCAGGATCCTTTGGGAGATGCCAGACCAATATAAATAGTATAAAGCAGATCTAAGTTTGTAGTGTATGTATTAACATATTCAAGCATCTCTTGCACGTTTTCTGTCAGATATGAGAGAAATGGGAAGAACAACTTGAACATGTATCCCAGCCAATTCAGTTTCACACTTACTTTAGAAACCACAGTTTAAGCCTCAGATGTGAAAAGAACCATAGTCTGTCGAATTATTTTGACTGGAGTTCATGTTCTCCCTCTTGCTGGGCTAGATGGGTCTTTGGTTTGATCCAGAAGGGATTGTCTTATGTTCTTGGGAGCTGGAAAAGGAGGTTTCTCCTTAAGACGCTTTTACGGTAGAATTAAAAGAGTGGTACCTCAATTTAAGAACTCAATTCATTCTGGAGGTTTGTTCTTAACCTGAAATTGTTCTTAACATGAAGCACCACTTTAGCTAATGGGGCCTCCCGCTGCCGCCGCACGCTTTCTGTACTCATCCTGAATCAACGTTCTTAACCTGAGGTAACCTGAAGTGTCTGTAACCTGAATCGTCTGTAACCCAAGATACCACTATATTAGGTGGGCTGAAACTAAGTAGCTGTGTGAGCATTTTGCACTGGGTATTTTATGAAGGAACACTGCACTGTATTATTGAAGAGATGCCCTTAACACAGAAATGGTGGCGTCTTGTCAACCCAATGCATGCAGAAGGCCCCAGGTTCAAACCCCAGCACCCTCAAGTATGGCTGGAAGAGAATCCTTCCTCAAACCCTGGAGAGGTGCTGACACCCAACGTAGACAATGCTGAGCTAGATATACCAATAATAGTATAGGGCAGCTCCTATATTCCTCTGCTTGAATAATGCTTCTTTCTTAATTTGTGTCTTGCTCCTGTTGGCATGGTGATAGCACAGCACCCCTGAACAGTGAGGTTTAGGGTGAGCACTTCATAAGAATTCTGAACTAATATCAAACATAGTATTAATGAGGGCTGCATCCATGTATAATAATATAAAAAGGTAAAGGGACCCCTGACCACTAGGTCCAGTCGCGGACGACTCTGGGGTTGCGGTGCTCATCTCGCTTTACTGGCCGAGGGAGCCGGCATACAGCTTCCGGGTCATGTGGCCAGCATGACTAAGCCGCTTCTGGCGAACCAGAGCAGTGCACGGAAACGCCGTTTACCTTCCCGCCGGAGTGGTACCTATTTATCTACTTGCACTTTGACGTGCTTTCGAACTGCTAGGTTGGCAGGAGCAGGGACCGAACAAAGGGAGCTCACCCCGTCATGGGGATTCGAGCCAACGACCTTCTGATTGGCAAGCCCTAGACTCTGTGGTTTAGACCACAGCGCCACCCAAGTCCCTAAGTATAATAATATAAATATATATAAATAATGTCATACATTTATATTATACTCAGAACTATGTCCCACTGATTTCTACAGTTAAGCAAGGATGGGATCCCAGCTCTACAGCTGTGTCTTATAAACATTTACTCAGAAGCCAGTCCAGTTCTTATTCCCAAGGACATGTGCTCAGGATTGCAGCCTTAGTTTGTTAAAAATCAGAGCCGAAAGCTGGGTGGAGTCTTTATCTCATCCTCAACCCGTCTGACCCCATTTTGTCGTCTTTGATTATTGATGCTGCTATACATTCCTGGGAGTTTGTTTTATTTTTGTTTCTAACCATTCCGTCACTTAACTGACTTTAAAAAAAGAAGAAGCATTGACTCACTTATTTGTTTGTTTAACACGTTTATACCCCACCCTTTAGCAAAAATAAAAATAAGAAAGACTCTTAGAGCAGCTTACAAAAATCAGTACTAAATTAATCCCTGCCCTCTCAGGCTCACAATCTAAAAAGACATGGCACATAAGGAAAAAGGAGTGGGCGGGAGGAGGAAAAAGCAAGCTCCAGAACAAGTGCTTTCAACACAGTTATATAGTTCTATTCAAGCAGATTTCGGCCGTCTAAAGTAGCAGCTCCTTGCCAGTGTCAGTGGTTGTCTTTCCCGTGATAAAGCGCAGTCCCTCCCTGATGCACTCTTCCTGCCCCCTCTTCAGATCCAGGAACAGTGTCCAGGCCAGGAGGGCAGTTCCTGCCATACATTTCTTGCCTCAGACAGCTATTGTGACGGTATTTAGAGTTCTCCCTCATGGGAGTTTGATGGAGTTACCCCTCCTCTCTTGCTGATGTCTGTGGCACTTCATATATAGTGAACTTGCATCTTCATATGCAATTCAGTTAAATCAGAGTGCTGAGATTTGAGACGGATTAGTGCTGAGATATGAGACGCGGGTGGCGCTGTGGTCTAAACCACTGAGCCTCTTGGGCTTGCTGATCAGAAGGTTGGCGGTTCAAATCCCCGCGACGGGGTGAGCCCCCGTTGCTCGGTCCCTGCTCCTGCCAACCTAGCAATTCAAAAGCACGTCAAAAAGTGCAAGTAGATAAATAGGTACCGCTCCAGCGAGAAGGTAAACGGCGTTTCTGTAGGCTGCTCTGGTTTCGGTGTTCCATTACACCAGAAGCGGCTTAGTCCTGCTGGCCACATGACCCAGAAAAACTGTCTGCGGACAAACACTGGCTCCCTCAGCCTGTAAAGTGAGATGAGCGCTGCAACCCCAGAGTCATTTGCAACTGGACTTAACTGTCAGGGGTCCTTTACCTTTTTTTTTTTAGTCCCCCCCCCCCCGAAACCAGCAACAGGGACATGGCGTTTTCAGCTTAACTTCACTGTGATTTTTCATGCATTTGTGTTTAGCCATTTCCCTCAAACGACGTCTGTGAAATGATTAATTGAAATTAGGAGCCTGCCTTACGTTCTTACATCTTCAACCAGATAATAATAATAACACCACCACCCCTGAGCTAATTCATATAATTTAAGCCCTTTGTTTCGAACCCTGTTTTCTGCTTGTGTTTTCTGTTTCCTTTAACACATGGCTGCCAGGCTTCAGACTACAGATTGTTGATTATATTCTGTGTTGTTATACCGGTAATTCACCACCATATGAGATACCATTTATATTTTTATGTTTCAGACATGAAAACATATTGGGTTGTCTTGGCTTCCGGGAGGGGTGAGGACAGGGGGTGACTTTGGTAAGCTCTGGGGGGTGGCTTTGGGGAGGTAGGGGGTTTGTGCAGATAGGCAGGGTTGGCAGGCAAAGAGTCAGTGACTTTTTAGTTTGATATAATAAAACTTGATTTAAAATTTGCATTCCACTTTTCCAACAAAGTGTTGAGTGACTCGCAGTAATGACAAGTGTTAACAATTAGCAAACGTTTCAGTCAATACGATCATAGCCTGAACTGAATATGGAAGTGATCAGGAAAGAGATCATCTCATGGTTTATTCATGGACTCTAATACTGGTTTACTGTCTGCAAAAAGCCACTTGCAGTTGCCATCTCGGCCTGTGATAAATGTGCTCAGATGATTTATTTTACCACTTCCACATTTATTTGAGGCTGGAGAAACGGCAATTCCATGGATGGAAAGTAATCCTAGAATGTGGATGTGTGAATACTAGTCCTTCCAAATAGGGACCATTTGTGTACAGTCCCATTGACTACTGTACATACATCATCAGGCTGCAACGAGATGTTATGACAATCACCAAAAACAGTGGCTATGCCTCCTTTCCCCTCCAGTAATGTTTAGTAATTTATATTATTTATTCCTTATCTAGAGTTGTAGACCACCCTTCATCACTTATAATGATCTCAGGGCAGTTTCCAGAATATCATAAAATAAACATCATTTACTACACACACACACACACACACACACACACACCAGTTAAAACTATCATTAAAATTGCAGTTAATGCTGAATGCTGCAGCCCAATTGCTGACAGGAATAAGATTCTGTCAGCATATTACACCTTTGTTCAAAGATCTGCACAGGCTGCTGTTTTGTTACAGGGCCGAGTTGAGTGTTTTACTATTGGTATATAAAGACGTGCCTTCTCAACCAATTTCAGCCTGCAGAACTTGCCCTTTTACAAGTGCCAAATAATGTTCACTCCACATTTTCAAGGAATCAGTCTTTAGACTGTGTCAGCACCTAAAACCTTTTTTAAGCCTACCCAGACATATGAATTAGTTACCTGTATTCATTCTCAACATTTTACCAATTTTATTTTTGTTTTAATGTTAATTGTTTTAATGATGATTATTTTATTCATATTTGGTTTTCTAATAGTTTTTGTGGATTTTAGCTGTGTATTATTTTCAATTTTATTATGCACACCCCTTAAAACTAATAAAAAGAAACACCCCAGAGCATCCTAAAATTACTGAAAACAGAAAGCGGCCTTGCTGGTTTATGCCTGGTAGAATAGGAATGTTTTCCCTTGATGGTGGAAATCTATCAGGGTCTGTAGTCTGCTCTTTTGGCAGTAGGGTGCTCCATAGGTAGGGACCCACAACAGAGGAAGCTGTTGCACATGTCACAACCCAGTGGGACAAGCTTAACAGTGAGACAAGGGCCCGGGATGGATGATATAGGAGAACGTGTCTCAAGAAACATGCCTGCCATGACATCATCATGCACTGCTATGACATCATCGCCAATGTGTTTCACAGTCATCAGCCAATGAAGCAGATTTAGCAGGAGACTGTTTTGTTGGCAGCCATATTTCAGTCCCAGTATGTCACTCTAGCCTCAGAGCTACATAGCATTGTTGTTAAGGAATCATAGAAGGGACCCAAGGGTCATCTAGTCCAGCCTCAGTGATGCAGGAATCAGCTGAAGCATCCAAGACAGATAGGTGGCTACCCAAGCTCTGCTTAAAAACCTCCACTGAAGGAGAGTCCACAACCACCCGAAGAGATCCATTCCACTGTCGAACAGCTCTTACTGACGGAAAGTTATTCTGGATGTTTAGTTCTTTCTTGTAACGTGAAGCCATTGGTTCGAGTCCTACCCTCCATCCAGGCAGGGTGCACAGAATTCCCCTGTCCCTCATAATAGTAAAGGGTCCTATGAAAACCGAAACATATTAAAGAGCCTTCCTGGGTTTGTCTCTTCCCATTAATGGGAGCTTACCATATAGTTAAAGCTATGGTTTTCCCAGTAGTGTTGTATGGAAGTGAGAGCTAGACCATAAAGAAGGCTGATCGCTGAAGAATTGATGCTTTTGAATTATGGTGCTGGAGGAGACTCTTGAGAGTCCCATGGACTGCTAGAAAGCTCAAACCTCTCCATTCTGAAGGAAATCAGCCCTAAGTTCTCACTGGAAGGACGGATTCTGAAACTGAGGCTCCAATACTTTGGCCACCTCATGAGAAGAGAAGACTGTCTGGAAAAGACCCTGATGTTGGGAAAGATTGAGGGCACAAGGAGAAGGGGACGACAGAGGACGAGGTGGTTGGACAGTGTTCTCGAAGCTACCAACAAGTGTTTGACCAAACTGCAGGAGGCAGTGGAAGACAGGAGTGCCTGGCGTGCTCTGGTCCATGGGGTCACGAAGAGTCGGACACGACTAAACGACTAAACAACAACATAAGACACTGTCCTCAACATAAATTCTAACAAAAGACCAAGACTTTAGGTAATATAAGACGGATAAAAGTCCTTTAACAGGGGGAAGGGGGAGGGAAATAAAATGATTAAACAAACAAGCTCAAGCATCCACCAGTGTCTCTTGCTATGTTTTGAAAGATTGATGCCAAATGCGGGATTTATTGGAATTTGATCAGATAAAAATTTGAATGTTGTGGGAATGTCTTTGAACCCGTCGACTTGGCGGCCCCTTTGGTAGCCTTCACCACATCTTTATTTTATTAAGGTGCTTCTGTATTTAGAAATAAACCGCTGCTCCCATTTTTCTTTTTCTTTTTATGAATAGGCATCCTGAAAAGGCACCCCTGGCAGAGTAGGACAAGTGGTGGGGGGGTGGGCAGTGGTGGGAGGAAGCAGAGCAGGGCACAAATCCTATCCGTTGTTTGGAGTGGTTGCAGCGAGATTGTTTTTATGGCAGTTTATTAGCTACAGACTATAAAACAATAACGTGTTCAAATGACTTCCTATGGAAACAGTGCCATGTTTTGGTAACACATCATAAAGCATCATGAGGAATGGAGCTGAAATTCTGGGTTTTATTACTACTGTTATCTGAGGCTTTAGCCTGCTTAGGTACCTGATAGGCTGCTGGAAGGGAGGAATGCAATGATACAGGGAAGGAGGAGGAGAGGGGGGACACATTGAGCTGCACTGGGCTTCCAGCGGCAGCTCGGACCCCAAGGGGGACATTATATTACAAGGAAGGACTTGAGGAGGCAAAAGGTTTAAGGCATTTTTCTGCTCTCAGTTACACTGGTGTGGGTTTCGGTTCACCAGTACAATTCCTTCAGATCCTGCTGAAATAAAGATGGGAAGAGATTGCACAGGAGGAGCATGGTTGCATGATGGGCTCCACAAAGAGCAGAATAAGGTGGAATAGTTTGGTGGGTGGGTGTTGTAGAATGGACTGTACCACTTCATGCTGGAAATGGGTGGGGGCCATCTTTTTTTGGATTCTCCCCTGCACTAGCAGGGAATGGACTGGCTAGATTCAGTGGTGAGAGGTAAAAGGTAAAGGTAAAAGACCCCTGGACAGTTAAGTCCAGTCAAAGGCGACTATGGGGTTGCGGCACTCATCTTGGCTTTCAGGCTGAGGGAGCCGGCGTTTGTCCACAGACAGCTTTCCTGGTCATGTGGCCAGCATGACTAAACCACAGCAGGACGCCATGACGGAAACCAGAGCGCACAGAAACGCCATTTACCTTCCTGCCGCAGTGATACTTGTTTATCTACTTGCACTGGTGTGCTTTCAACTGCTAGGTTGGTAGGAGCTGGGACAGAGCAATGGGAGCTCACCCCGTGGTGGGGATTCAAACCGCCAACCTTCCGATCAGCAAGCCCAAGAGGCTCAGTGGTTTAGACAACAGCGCCACCCACTGGTGGGGGGCACAAGCTGGGGAACCCACAAAGAAGAAGGCTCAGAGCCAGGGGATCGGTGATGGGTCGACGATGAGTGGTCAGAATCTGAAGAAGTAACAGGGTTTAGTGAGCAGGAAGAGGCTGTGGCAGAGGGCAATCCAGAATCAGAGGCAGAAGTGCAGGCTGGAGAGGAGGGCAGCCAAGAGGCAGAGATGATGCAGGCTGCTGAAGAATAAGCCCTCTGGAATAAGTTACCAGCTGAAATTAGACAGGCTATACAGGGGCCTTGTTTATTGACATCTGTCTAGAAATCAAGATTGCTGGTTGCACCCATTGATCATCTTAAGTGTTTGCTACTATTGCTCCTTAAGATATTGGTGTTAATGCAGCTGTGAGACTTTGCAGCTGTCCACAGGATTCCTCTTGTGTAGCCTCACTTGTTTGTCACCAAAATGCTGATGACTAAGCTCTGTCTCTTGGCTTCATTCAGTCTTCCTGCAGCAAATGTATGTGACTTAGAGGAAAGCCAAGACAGGATTGTGCAAGAGCCATTCCACACCAGGCTTTATATTGGGCATAAAATCTAGCATCAAATTATCACCCTAGTTTATTTATTAATTCTCATGTTGAGATGCGATGGCACTGAATGCTGACCTCCAAATATTGGAAGAGGTGTGTCAATCAGCATCCCTAAAAACAAAACAAAAAAGAGGGCTTGCTCTGGTTTAGTGGCTTTGCCTTCTATGGCTTGATGTTTTAATAAAACCTACCACGCCTCAGGCGAGCTACAGCTAAATGCTCGTGCCTTTTTTTTTGCCGAGGTTTATTTGTTTTGCTTTGCATGACATCTTCGTTCCTGACAATCTCGACATCTCCCTCAACTTCAGGAAATTGCACTGAGCATTTCGGCATTTTCCTGGGGAGAAACTTTGTCTGTTTTTTGCTTGACGGTACTGAGACCGCTTTGTGCTGAACTGTAAAGTGAAGAAGACAGAAACAAGGGCGAGTTGTTGGGAAGGCTTCCCAGCTTTGTAGACGTTATTTTGCTCCGCTAGCTAGATCAGAGGTAGCAGCCAACCATTGTGGTGGCCTCCAGATGTTACTGAACTACATCTCCCATCATCCCTGACCATGGGCCATGCTGGCAAAGGCTGATGGGAGTTGGGGTCCAGCAACAACATCTGGAGGGCATAATATTGCCTACGCCAAAGCCAGATGGTTAGTGACTTCTTTGCAATGTATTCCCACAATCGATAACTCATTCCATTACCATGAGATTATCCTGCGACATGATTAAGGAAAATGTTTTGCATGGATCTCCACTTGTCGGGGGGTGGGTGGTACCAGATTATGGAGGTTAGTGAGAAATAACCTAGTCCACATGGAAGAATACTGATGTCATGTGGTATTTATTTGATTATCAGTTTCAGCAAATTTATACAGTACAGTGGAACCTCTACTCACATACGGAATCTGTTCCGGAGGTCCGTTCGTGAGTCAATCCGGGTTGCTGGTAGAAGCGCCGTTCTGCGTGTGTGCAGACAGTGGCAGCCGCTTCTGAGCATGTGCAGATGGCAGAAGCCGCTTCTGCACGTACGTGAATCACGGCAAACCCAGTATTTACTTCCGGGTTTGCTGCGGTCACAAGTCGATTTGTTCGTGAGTAGGGGCGGTGGTAAGTCGAGGTTCTACTGTTTCTAAGCGGTGTACAATGAAGATACAAAAGAGATGCAAATGATAAAATTTGTTAAAATGTACTGTTAAACCAGAAAAGCTTACTTAAAATGCCTGTTGAAATCTTTAAAAGTCTTCATCAGACACCTGGTGTTCAAAAGGAAGGGGACCTGTCTAGAGGCACCAGCTTCTCAGGATTACTGAGGGGGCCCTGATGTCACGCATGGAGGCAGAGGGTGGAACCCAAAGCCCTCTGAACAATGTGGGGCCCAAAGTGCCTCCGCCCCCAGGAACTAGCACCTACGGTAGAGCTTTTCAAACTGTGTGTTGCGCGACACGTTAGTATGTCAGCTGCAGTGTGTAGGTATGTCTCACAAACGCTCCTGGGGCTGGAAAGGGTTCGTTTCACTTCCGGTTTGCTAGTAAAACTGAATTACTGTGTCATGAAATGATGCAAAACTGAATTACTGTGTCTCAAAACGATGCCTGTCCAGAAAGTGTCACCAACTTGAAAAGTTTGGAAAGCTCTGACCTCTGGACCTGTGTCATCACAGCTGGGAGAGAAATCCAGAGAATTAGGCCCACAAATCTGAATACGCAGTTTCTGGTGGATGCGAGCTGTGCGTCTGACCCATGAGAGACTACTAACTGTGACTCCCCTGAATATCTCAGTGATCAGGCAGGGATATAAGGCACCAAACAGGCCTTATGATGTCCTGGACCCAAGATTTGACCTTGAACTTGGCCTGGTACCGTATGAGCAGCCCATATGGTTGTGTTACTGTTGTGCTATGGTTGTTGAAGTACCACTTCCTACATTTTCTGCCACACAGGTAGTTGTCATGTGAAAGGATACAGCCTTGCAGTTGCAACCCATCCTCATTCTTTATTGCTCTCCACACTTTCCATATACCTGCCCCTTAAACACAATCTTTGGCAATATTGAGAGTAATCATTTCCAACGTAGGCTAAAATTAGACAGTGTAGTGTTGTAGCCAGCAATGAAAATGGGATGTTGTTGGCAAATGTGGCTCTTTGATCAGACTGTCCGCTCCAGGAAAAAGACTGACACAGAGCAGTTCTGTATATGCAGTGTTACCCTTGCAGATAGCAGGCCCTGAAGTTCATAACAGCCAGCATTAAGAGCTGGCAGTGAAAATATGGGGGACCCAAAGAAAGAAACAAGTGTGGATGGGGACAGGAGACCCACCAGCCCATTGTAGTTTGTCAACAGATCTCTGCACACATTGAAAACCATTTCTCATAGTCATGAGGGCTAGTAACATTCAATTTTTAAAAACATGTCTGGTTTTTACTATTGTTCAACATGGGTGCAGAGGATGGAAGCAACCCTGTTGTGACTGTGTGAATTAATGTGGCTGCTACACCCACCCAAGCCGTAATTGGGTTTGGTCTGTGTCTGCAGCATGTACTCTTTATTTGCAAACTTGCATGATGAACGTGCTTGGCAATTTCTCAGGAAGCGGATCACAGAACTATAGGCTTTAAAACATTTGGCAAGTCATATGTACCTTTTGTATTTTGGCAAGAACTCTGCACCTCGTACAATAGTTTATAAGGACCACATTCTGCTCTCAATTATTGCCAGATCCAAACCTCGTTGAAACCAAGGGAAAGACCCCTGTTGGCTTCCATGGCTGCAATGCCATTCCCCTTTGCAATCGCACACCATTACGCAAGGCTGGCCGACAGAAGAGCAGGACGTGGAGGGTTTGGCAGGTCGGCCTGGTTGCCTAAAAAGGCCTGCTTGAACCCCTGTTGAATGATGTCCGTGCAAAATGTGCTGGAGTGGCTTTGCAGTAAGTGATGGACAACCTGAGTCACTTTCCCAGAAGAGAGAAGCAAACGCATAGGATTAGTTGACACCAGAGCTGAAACCTCAAGTTTCTCCCCTCCTTCCATGAAACATAAATGGTTCTCTCCCACCCCCGCTTTATCTTCACAACAGCTGGGATAGTTTGGGTGGTAGAGCATGAGACTCTTGATCTCAGGGTCATGGTTCATGTCCCACGTTGGACAAAGGATTCCGGCATTGCGTGGGGGTTGCACTAGATGGTTCCTTCCAACTCCACACTTCCATGATTCTAACCCTCTGAGGCAGGTTAGGCTTGAGAGATAGAGACTGGCCCAAGGTTATCAAATGGGCTTCAGGGCTCAGTGGGCAGCTGAACTGGGATCTGCTCCCATCATAGTCCAATGCTCCAACCACTGCAACCCAGCTGTGGCATGGGCCAGCCTTTAGCAGTTAAGATGGTAGATGAAGGTACTAGCAAGTTAACTTACCAATTTTGTTTTGAACATGTTTTCCCCACCCCTGTGCGTATAAAATCTGTTTATGTGTTTATGGTGTGACCGATGTAACTTAGAAGTCAACTTGTAGTTGAAAGTTGCATTCATGTCTTTATCGATGACGCTGGGTTCAGAAGAGCATACTTGGGGATTTTTGCTCACCTTAGTGACCTTAAGGAATGTACAGCCGAACTCTGTATTCTCATCATACACTGCTCACAAATAGTCGGTTATATAACCAAGTAAGCATTACCTTAGGCTAGTCACACTTCTCTGAAGTCTCTCAGCCTCACTCACCTCACAGAGTGTTTGTTGTGGGGGAGGAAGTGAAAGGAGATGGTTAGCCACTTTTGAGACTCCTTAAGGGGAGTGAAAGGCGGAATATCAAGTCCAAACTCCTCCTCCTCCTCCTCTTCTTCTTCTTCTTCCTCTTCCTCTTCTTCTTCTACAGTATAGGTTTTGGAGGTTTGCATGAGGTCATCATTTTGTACTTTGGGTGTGAGACAGAGGGAGGGGTGGTGGTACCCATAATGGTGGTTGTGGGTAGGGGGATGGGGCACTAAGGTAGAGACACTATGTGGGGAGACTCAGATGCCTACATTAGGCCATCCCATTAGGCAGGTACCTTGTGGAATGGCTGCTGTGCCTTCTGGCCTGCTAGTATTCTATTGGTTAACAATGAAGTCTCACGCCTCCACCTTTTGATTGTAGATGAAGGAGGTGACTTGGCATGTATTACTGAGATCTAGACGGAACTGATCTAACCCAGCTTTGCCCACATAGGTACTTGGTGCAGCACCAGTTTGTCACCCTTCCTTTATTCAGCTTTAAAGTACAGTGGTACCACGGGTTAAGAACTTCATTTGTTCTGGAGGTCCATTCTTAACCTGAAACTGTTCTTAACCTGAGGTACCACTTTAGCTAATGGGGCCTCCTGCTGCCGCCACGCCGCTGCTGCATGATTTCTGTTCTCATCCTGAAGCCAAGTTCTTAACCCGAGGTACTATTTCTGGCTTAGCGGCGTCTGTAACCTGAAGTGTCTGTAACCCGAGATACCACAGTATCTTATTTTGGTATTGCATCGTATTGCAGTTGTAGCTCATTATACTTCCCTTGCCACATAAGACGGGAAATTTACATGCATGGATGTTGCACTTTTCCCTGCAAGTTAAAACATGTCAATGCAACACTGGCAGCGCAGGTCAGGATTGCCAGTTTTACAAGCAATAGCACTGGGCAAGTTGGGATGTCACAACAAACCATGGTTTATCTTGACAAGAGCGAGCAACTGTGGGCCTTGGGTTGGTGTGTTCTGTTCCCCACCTCCTCTTCCAATGCAATCATGAGGCAGTGGTGGGAAGGTCTTGTTTCCTTTTTAGATTTCATTTTGCCTGAATCCGACAAACTGGTTTGAAATTAGCCTGCTTTAACAAACCACGGTTAAAATTAGGGTTTGGACAGCACACGAAAGTATGGTTAATTTTAAAAAAATGAAAGTTAGAGACCCCGACTCACTTTGTCTCTTTCCCATCAGTGTGCTGTAATGGTTAACTACGGTTTGGGAGACTAGGGTCTAAATCCCCACTTGGGATGACTTAGTATTGACGTTACAGGAGCCAGAATCTAGTACTAAAAGGGTTTTAGAACTGATTCAAGAATTTGGTCAAGTGGCAGGATTTAAATTGAACAAGTCAAAAACTAAGGTTTTAGAGAAAAATTTAACACTGATTGAAAGAGAGAGGTTTCAGAATGAGACAGGTTTAACAGTGGTTAAGAAAGTTAAGTACCTGGGGATTGACATGACAGCAAAAAATGGGAACTTATTTAAAGATAATTATGAAAAATGTTGGGCTGAAGTGAAAAAAGATTTAGAAATTTGGTCAAATTTGAAGCTTTCATTGCTGGGCCGTATTGCTGCGATAAAAATGAATGTATTGCCTAGAATGTTGTTTCTGTTTCAAACTTTGCAAATTGTGGACAGAATGGATTGTTTCAAGAGGTGGCAGAAAGATATTTCTAGATTTGTCTGGCAGGGCAAGAAGCCCAGAATAAAATTTAAAATACTAACGGATGCAAAGGAAAGAGGTGGTTTTGCCCTGCCAGACCTCAAACTTTACTATGAATCAGCAGCTTTTTGCTGGTTGAAAGAATGGCTACTTCTTGAAAACACTGACATTTTGGACCTAGAATGGTTTAACAATGTATTTGGATGGCATGCATATCTATGGTATGACAAGGTCAAAGCACATAAAGCATTTAAAAACCACATTGTCAGGAAAGCGCTGTTTAATGTTTGGATAAGATATAAGGATTTGTTAGAAAATAAAACCCCAAGGTGGCTGTCACCAATGGAAGCGAAAGCCTTGAAAAAGGTCAATATGGAGGTCAAATGGCCGAAATATTGGGAAATTTTGGAACAAGATGGAGATAGACTGAAATTGCAGAGTTTTGAAAAATTAAAAAACAAAGTGCGAGACTGGCTTCATTATTTTCAGATAATGGAGGCATTTAAACTGGACAAGAAAATTGGCTTCCAGGTGGAAAGATCAAAATTAGAAACTGAACTGTTAGAACCCAAAACTAAGAATTTGTCAAGAATGTATAACTTGCTGCTGAAATGGAACACTCAGGATGAAACGGTAAAATCGGCTATGATTAAATGGGCACAAGACGTTGGACATAACATTATGTTTGCTGACTGGGAACAGTTGTGGACCACAGGTATGAAATTTACGGCATGTAATGCCTTAAGAGAGAATATTATGAAAATGATATACAGGTGGTACATAACCCCAGTCAAGCTTGCAAAAATCTATCATTTGCCCGATAATAAATGTTGGAAATGTAAAGAAACTGAAGGTACATTTTTTCACCTTTGGTGGATGTGCCCAAAGATTAAGGCTTTCTGGGAAATGATATATAATGAATTAAAAAAGGTATTCAAATATACCTTCCCCAAGAAACCAGAGGCCTTTCTCCTGGGCATAGTCGGCCAAATGGTGCTAAAAAAGGATAGAACTTTCTTTATGTATGCAACAACAGCAGCAAGAATACTCATCGCAAAGTATTGGAAGACACAAGAACTTCCCACTCTGGAGGAATGACAGATGAAACTGATGGACTATATGGAACTGGCGGAAATGACTGGCAGAATCCGTGACCAGGGAGAAGAGTCGGTGGAGGAAGATTGGAAGAAATTCAAAGATTATCTACAGAAACATTGCAAAATTAAAGAATGTTAGAGTGATGTTGGATTGAAAATAAGTGGTACAGGATAAAGTATAGATAGACTAAGATTAAAGATTAGGATTAAAGAAGTTTAAGGAAATGGAAATTGGGTACTTAAGAGGTAAAATTTTAATGCTATATTACATTAAGATTAAAGATTGGGATTAAAAAAGTGGAAAAGAAATTGCTGGACAAACAGTTTGGACTGGAATACAAAAGAGGGAGGTATGAGGAAGTCCAGAAAATAAGTAAACTCAAAAACGGAAATGAAAAGGTGATATTGTTTTTAATTGTTCTGTTTCTTTTTTTGTTTTCTGTTTTCTGTGTTCTTCTTCTTTTTTTGGATTATATATTGTGTATTTCTGTATTTCTTTTTTATGTTTTTCTGTTTAACTTTTTATTGAAACCTTAATAAAAATCATTTAAAAAAAAAAATAAATAAATCCCCACTTGGTGACCTTGGGCTAGTCACTTCCTCTCAACCTAGCCTACCTCACAGGGTTGTTGTAGGGATTAAATGAGAAGGTGGGGAACCATGTATGCCTTGAGTTCCTTGGAGAAAAAGATGGGATGTAAATGAACGAACCATGGTTCAAACTGTTACTACCATTTGCCTCAGCTGATCACTGGACAGGGGAGTATCTAGCCCATGAAAGGCAATTCCCAAGCCCTGTGCAATGCACGCCTGGCACCTTGGCAGTCACCTGGGGCACCTGCCACTAAATCTGGCTCTGGGCAATGGAAAATGGTATCTGGGCACAGATGTTGGTACACTGTTAAAGCTAAGCAGGTCATGTCTTAATGATGGACATTCTGCTAGTAAATAAATCAGTGAAAGCAAGACTAGCGTTTTTATTTTCCAATATCTTATTGAATCACGTTGTCCTGTGGAGAATTTTATATGCTTTTTTGAAAAGCTAACGCACTCTGGGTTATATCAGAAATACGTAAAGCAGGTCAACACAAGTAAAAGAGGATGTAGTCTGCATTTGAAATGTGCTTTTATTTTCCTCCAGTGTCCCGGCAATGATGAAATTCTATCCCACTTTGCTGTGGTTTGTAGTAACTTCTGGCTTTGAAAGCCTGGATCTCAGTTCTGTTACCTCTTTGTAGTGCACCGAGAGATTGAGCCAGGAGGGAAACAGTTCTGGGATGAGCAAAGAATCTTGGAGCCATGAGTTAAAGCTACTCTGATCTTTAAAACCCTAACCATCCTGCCATATTCATTTGCAACACAGGAACATACGCAGCAGCCCAGATGAAAAGCAGGATGCCACCAGGTCTGGTTGCAACATCAAAATTTGCAGGCTCAATGTTGGAATCCAATTTCATTCTATATATTTATATTCATATCTGCTGTATGTGATTGTTTGTAACCTGTTGGGTGCAGCAATTATTTTCTGTACCATTGCCATCTTGTTTTGAACTAGTTTTGAGCTAGTTTTTCTTCTCAGTGAAATCCTGAAAGCCCATAACCAACAGAATGCATGTTGTCTTTTCTCGTTTGCAGGTTCTGAAAACCAAAGATCTAACATCACCTATGCAGCGCTACATTGATAGCAAGGTAGTTAAAACCAGAGCTGAAGGCGAGTGGCTATCTTTCGATGTAACTGATGCCGTACACGAGTGGCTCCACCACCGAGGTGACCATATTATCCTAAGCCTTTGATCATTTAGAGCCTGCCTATGCTAAATCTAAATAGTTTCAGGTCTGCACTGGATCTAAAGGCAATTTCCCCTTCCTTCCCTTGTGTTTTGCAGACAGGAATCTTGGATTTAAGATAAGTTTACACTGTCCATGTTGCACGTTCGTGCCTTCAAATAATTATATCATCCCAAATAAAAGTGAAGAGCTAGAGGCAAGATTTGCAGGTAATGACAAAGCATAAAAATTAAAATTGTTATGTGATAAGTAAGAGGAGTTTTTACAGTATGTGGAAAATACAAAAAACCCAGTTCATTGAAAAGATTGAGATCTGTGTGTTTATTTTGTGTGTTTATTTTGTGTGTGTGTGTGTGTGTGTGTGTGTGTGTGTGTGTGTTGGTCTCCTTCCTGAAAGAAAGCTCACCACATTTCTCCAGGGCAGCTAAGAGGGAATGCTCATGGTAACACCAAAGTTTATTGAAGCCAAATATTGTTTGGATGATAACTGGGATTCCCTGACCGGCTCCACACCCAAATCCAAGTGGATTCGTCAACTGAATCAAGTGGGAGCAAGTGGGTCATGGTTATTGTGTACTAGCAAATGAGAACAAAGGAAACATTTGTGGATAGGTTTTTTTTAAAAAAAACGGCAATCCACAAGAGTGTTTCAGGGTGGAATACATTGGAATTAAAAATCCATCTTGCAACAATAAAGGAACCCATAAATTGATTTAACAGAAAATTACAACAAAATTGAGAGGAATCAAATTCAGTGATAATTTAAATTGCCTAAGAAAGCAAGATGAAGGGTCCCCATTCCATTGTCCATCTTAAATCAAGCCCCCACCCCTGAGTTTGCTGCTTTTGTGTGTAGTTTAATTTACGGGGTCTCAAATACAGTAATGGGATCTGGAAGGATGAGTGTGTGCTTGTGTACAGAGATTGGGTTGTTGTTTTTCCTTTAGTGATGATACCTGGGTGGGTTTCAGTATCCTGTCAAAATTTATTTCCTGTTATCTTCTAGTGCAATCTAACCCCATACAAATCAATGAGTCAGACTATTGTTTTCAGCCTTAGACTTCAGTCCTAAGCATACATATTAGTGTGTAAGTCCTATTGTGCTCAGTGGGACTGTAAGCATTCTTAGGATTGGACTGCACAGCATTTTATCTTAGATTAGTAGAGTGTATCAGAAATGTAGAGTTAATATTTGAGTTAAATAAATATCTAAATGCATGTTATACTAAAATAACTGTGAAAGAAAAAAAACTTTAATCTATTGTATTACAACTGACTAAATGACTAATCATGAATGCAGATGAAGTTTATCATATAGTTATCTCCTGGCATTGTTATGTGCTGAAATTGCATTTTATTTTATTTTATCTGATTGAGGGCAGAATATGTGTTCAGTTTGGATACTTCTCCAAACCACAGCTTGACAGATTAGGAACATGCCGTAGATTCACACAGCCTCCATCTTCTGTTGTACACCAGTTCCAACTTCTGTTTCTGGGTTGTTCTAACCATAGTTTGCCATGATATGCTATACCGAACCATGATTAGTGCTAACCTACAAAGCATGGTTTACAAACATATTTCAAATCATGGTTTGGGGCTCAGCATTAACCATAGTTTCTACAACTCAGACATCATACTATAGTAAAATAGAGATGAGTGTTGGTGTTTGATGAAGGAAGGCAGTGCTATAGAACTTCCTAAACAAAGGATTGGAAGATTGTCTCAAAGGAGCCACAGCGATCAACATAATGAGAACTTCTTATGAAATTTACATATGCATATCAGCATGTGATAAATGCTCCCACCCAATGCCAGTGCCCTCTGATTTTTTTATCTGTGGTTCGAGTTTCTTGTAAAAAGTTGGTTTATATAATTTGTTCCAGAAGAGCAGCACAATATTTATTACCAAAATGTATTTTTTAAAGGTATTGATGACTACTACACATATCCCAGTGGTGAGAAATCTTTAAAGCCCAGTAGGAAAAAAAACAGTGGGAAGACCCCACATCTTCTGCTAATGTTATTGCCCTCCTACAGAGTTGAGTCGCAACAGTCCAGTCGGCGGAGGAAGCGTGCTCTAGATGCTGCCTATTGTTTTAGGTAATTATGGATTGAGGCGTTGTCTCTGCCTGCATGCGTAGAAATAGGTTAACATTCATAGAATATAAATACAGCCCCATAATTCCATGATTCTATTTTTTTTTTTAAAAATGCCTCTTGCTGGGTATGAACAAAGAGCAGTAGGTGAACACCCGGGTTCTTATAGTCTCGTTACAACTGATTTAATGTAACAAAATTCAAATTTTCTTCCCAGTAAATTCCATTATCTCCTACTGGCCTTAGTTGTAATGAAAGATCACATTTACTTCCCACTACCCCACCCCCACCCCACCCCCCACAGAAAACAAAAAACCCATGCACATTGTGGCCAAGTTTAGATGTACAGTGGAACCTCAGTCTTTGAATGTAATCCATTCCGGAAGATTGTTCAACTTCCGAAACGTTCGAAAACAGAGGATCAATGGGCGGTCAGTAAAATCCATTGAAAAAATGGGAAACACGTAGCGAAAGCCGTTTGATTTCCGAAGCACGTTCGAAAATGGAAACTATTACTTCCAGGTTTTCGTTATTCGGGTTCCAAATTGTTCAGCTTCTGAGATGCTTGAAAACCGAGGTTCCACTGTAGCAGGAAACAGTATTTCCTGGCAGTATGGAACAACCTGTGATGAGCTTTGGGCTTGCATATACATTTCTATCTCTCTTCTACTGCTGGTTTGCTCTAATAGCCCAGGATCTGAAACAACAGTTTTAACCTGATGTGTGATCACTAACCATAAGTTAAATAAACCACCGTTCCCTGAGTTCTGGTGTCATGGGAAACAAGCTAAGCTAGCCCACATCCTATGCGTACCTGCTTAGGAGAAAGTCCCACTGAGTTTGTGAGATTTTCTTTTTTAATACAGTGCACAGGAAGGCGCTGCAGTATGCCAAGAGAGTGCCCCTAAAACTTAAGTGCATAAAAAAAATATGAAAGTCTCCTGTAAGTCCCTCCACAGAGCAGGCTGTCCACTGTATCGCTGAATGATTTGCTGTTCTAGTCTTACTTCCCACCGATTAGCTTCCATTGGAGATGAATAATGCTGTCACGTTTCTGCATTGTGTTTGTTTGAATCATCCATTCACTCCTGATGGAAAGAGCAGGGATTTAAGAAGACATTGATTTCCTTTCCGACCCATGTTCATCGCACGCAGCCCCGTTTCTGTTCTCCTGCAGCTCAGTTTCTGATGTAAAGTCATCTCTTTGCCTGCTGTGGTGGGACTTTATGGAATTAATTATGCAAATAATTAATTGCTGGATTGATTCCTGGCCCAGACAAATAAGCGAACGTTGGCCATTTCCGCTCCTGTTTCCATTGCCATGAGATTGCTTCAACACCCCTGGCAGTGAGATAGATTGGAATTAACTGTTGTTGGAGGAGATTTACCCAGAGGAATGACTCATGCAGAAACACCATTGGGCAAGTTTCAGATGAACTGCCTTGTGTATTAAAAGTGGGCATGAAAAGGCCGCGGAGTCACCACAGGCTAGCTGTATCCCCTAGGGGCCAGCGATGCTTCCATCAGCCGTGGCTACACATTTGGCCCATGTGAAAAGGACCCTACTTGCGTATCAAAATATAGAACTCATTCAACCAAGAACAGGATCCTGGTTGGTCCAGAGTCCTCTCCCAGCCCTATGCGGGGGCCTTTTCTCACATTTACTGAGCAGGTAGCCAACTGGAAGTTACAGGGATGGCCAGTGTGCTCCCTTTGCTCATGCTTTTATCTATTTCATTAACAAAATTTATATACCACTTTCCCAACAGAAGACCTGGAAGTGACTTATACTGGACAATATAAAATATTTGTTAACAGATACTAATAAAATGTTTAAAATATGCGAGGGGGTTATTACTATTGCCGCAGGGATAGCAAACATGGCACCTTCAGATGTTGTTGGACTCTATCTCCCACCATCCCTAACCACTGGGCCGGCTTAGTCCAACAAGACCTGGAGAGCGCTACATTGTATGTTTCTTACTATTTTGAAAGTAAAAGTTTTTCGATCTAAAAATGAAGTGTACCCCTAATTCAGAAGAAAGCATCCATTTTGAGAATCATAGTATTGTAAAGTTGGAAGGGATCCCAAGGGTCATGTGATCTAACCCCCTGCAATCTCAACAAAAGCATCCATGGCACATGGCCACCCAAGTTTGAGGGAACACTGCATAGGGCTTACAAAGAATCTCTGTTTGAGCTCAGCTTCTTGCTCCCCTGCCCAGTTTTGGTGGCTGTGACTGTAATAATATGCTTGTCTGCAATTGCATTTTCAGGAACGTGCAAGACAACTGCTGCCTGCGTCCATTTTATATTGACTTCAAGAGAGATCTGGGATGGAAATGGATACATGAACCTAAAGGATACCATGCAAATTTCTGTGCAGGAGCTTGTCCTTATTTATGGAGCTCAGATACTCAGCATAGTAGAGTAAGTCTCTTCCTTTGCGGGGTGGGATGGGGGTTATATTTGTTTCCTGACAGAATATTAACTCTATATTGGGTGGGGGTGGGTGCAGAAAAGCAGGGTGTCTGATAATAAAAATAAGTTTTTCTTTGTCTTCCCCCTGCAAAAAAAAAACACAACCCCTGACAGCTAGTGCATTATACTAGTGTATTATTGACACAATAAATTTCCAATACAATAAAATTTGGCGCTGCCAAAGTCTTTTAAAAATAACTGGTGCAACATGTCTAGTCTGCACACCAACTGAACATATTTCAAACACAGGTCTGCCTTAACAGCTTTTATTTTTAAGTCCAGTTGCACAGCACACTCTCTGGCAGAATATCCTCCATCTCCCATCACATGGCCAGGGATTATGGGAATTAGAGTCTGGCAACATCTGGAGGGCCACCGGTTCCCCATCTATGCCCTAAAACAACCAGCACCTGAGCAGGGCCAGGGCGATTTCATTCTGACCTCAGTGCCTTCTCCCTGCTGAAGCAGATGCCTGAGGAGTAGTGGCAACAGTTTCCTGGGCCTGTCCTGTTCTAAAATCAGTTTAGGCCCTTCTGTAGGCCAGGTTTTGATCTTCCACACGGCCCTAATGCACTGACTCCACCCATGGAAGTCATTCTAGGGCAGGCCTGCACAACACATGGGACTTCTATGTTGCGCAGGCCTGTTCTAGGGAAAGGAATTCTCCTGGGCGGCTGTGATCAGGATTGGGTGTGTTCCATGTGCTGGCTTGTGAAAACCCAGCACAGAATCTAGGGTCTGGCACACACTTTGGCATCCCGAAAATCCTGGCTTTCGTCGCTAACACAAAAGCCAGCTTCTCTTGGTTGCAGAGAGAAAGCTTGAAAGATTTGGGGCAGCGCCTGCTTCTTTGAGGAGCTAAGGAAAGGTTGGGAAGGGTGGCTTTCGGTCTGCCCTTTGTAATTCCTCTGCCCCCAATTCTACACCTATAACCTATAACGCCCTTGCCATTTTTCCTTTTTTTTTTTTAAAGCAATTTATTGGGTTTTACAGTAAAAAATAAACATAATAAACAATGTAACATTTGGCTTAACATAGTTTCACATTTTCTTTGGACTTCCTCACATCTCCCGCTCCCACTTTCATCGTTGTAACATTTTGTCAGCAATTTATCATCTTATTTAAATTCTTATATCCCTTCTTTATTTCATGATCTTATAATTCTCGAAAGGAGCTAAGTTTTCACAGTCTTACTTATTTTCTTAAAAACTTCTAAATTTAGTGGTGCTCAGTTATTTTAGTCTAGCATCTTATTTAGCATTCACTCAAATTACAATGCTTTTGTAAATAGTTCTTAAATTTCTTCCAATCCTCCTCAATCCTCTCTTCTCCCAGGTCACGAATTCTGCCGGTCATTTCAGCCAGTTCCATGTAGTCTATCAGTTGCATCTGCCATTCTTCCAGTGTGGGTAGATCTTGAGTTTTCCAGTGTTTTGCGAGAAGTATCCTTGCTGCTGTTGTTGCATACATAAAAAATGTCTGGTCCTTCCTTGCCACCCCTTGGCCGACAATACCCAAAAGGAAAGCCTCTGGTTTCTTAGTGAAGGTATATTTGAATACCTTTTTCAGTTCATTATAAATCATTTCCCAGAACGCCTTCACTTTAGGGCAAGTCCACCAGAGGTGGAAGAACGTTCCCTCACACTCTTTACATTTCCAACACTTATTATCAGACAGGTGGTAAATTTTGGCAAGTTTGACTGGGGTCATATACCATCTATAAATCATTTTCATTACATTTTCTTTCAGAGCGTTACATGCAGTAAATTTCAATCCATTACTCCACAACCTCTCCCAGTCCTCAAACATGATATTATGCCCAATGTCCTGTGCCCACCTTATCATAGCCGATTTAACCGTTTCATCTTGTGTATTCCATTTCAACAGCAAGTTATACATCCTTGAAAGTACCTTAATCTTTGGTTCTAACAATTCTGTTTCTAATTTCGATTTCTCCACCTGGAACCCTAGTTTCTTATCATTTTTAAAAACTTCTTTAATCTGAGCATAATGTAACCAATCTCGCACTTTGTCTTTCATTTTCTCCAAACTCTGCAATTTCCAATTGTCTCCATCCTTTTCTAGTATTTCCCAATATTATGTATTATGAAGCCGCAGCGTTCTGCTGGCTAAAAGACTGGCTACTTCTTGAAGACACTGATGTGTTAGATTTGGAAGGGTTTAACAACGCTTTTGGATGGCATGCATATTTATGGTATGACAAGGTTAAAGCAAATAAGGCCTTTAAGAACCATATTGTCAGAAAATCACTGTTTAATGTCTGGACAAAATATAAAGACTTGCTGGAAAATAAAACACCAAGGTGGCTTTCACCTCTGGAAGCTAAGGCCCGAAAAAGACCCAATATGGAGGCTAAATCGCCCTTGCCATTTTTCCTCTGCTCTGTCCCAGTGCCACCTCAGCCCTTTCTCTCTGTCCTATTCCAGTGCCATCCTAGTCTCCTTTTTAAATGGAAACAGTCTTAATTCACTTTAAGCCCAGGTTTCAAGAGAGCAAAATCCTCACAGGACGCTGCCTCATCCAGAGTCAGACCATTGGTCTATCTATCTCAGAGTGGGGAACCTTTTACGACCAGATCCTTACCTCTGGGTGATGGAACCTGGCACCTTCTGCAGAGCACATGCTCTGTCCGTGAGCTGTGCCCCTTTCGCGTCACAGTGGCTATATGCTGCTTTTAGTATACTCTTTTCCGAGCACAATTCAAAGTGTTGGTGCTGACCTTTTAAAGCCCTAAACAGCCCCGGTCCAGTATATCTGAAGGAGCGTCTCCACCCCCATCGTTCTACCCGGACACTGAGGTCCAGTGCCGAGGGTCTTCTGGCAGTTCCCTCACTGCGAGAAGCCAAGTTACAGGGAACCAGGCAGAGGGCCTTCTTGGTAGTGGCACCCGCCCTGTGGAACACCCTCCCACCAGATGTCAAAGAGAAGAACAACTACCAGACTTTTAGAAGACATCTGAAGGCAACCCTGTTTAGGGAAGCTTTTAATGTTTAACAGACCACTGTATTTTAATACTTTGTTGGAAGACGTCCAGAGTGGCTGTGGAAACCCAGCCAGATGAGCGGGGTATAAATAAATTATTATTATTATTACTACTACTACTACTACTACTACATTGAAAGCTGTTGGATGGCAGCTATGGGAGAGGGCGGTTGGCCCCGTGTCTTGCCTGTGGTCTTCCCAGGAGCAACTGGTTGTCTACTATGAATGAATGTGAATCGATTAATTACGGTCCACTAAGGAAACAGGATCCTGGGTTTGGTCTTTGGTCTGATCCAGCATCCCAGTTCTTCATGTTTGTAAAACCAAGCTGAAATCCATGGAACCTATGAAATGTGTTGCTGAGCATCTGGAGGAAATGCCTTCATCTCTCTTTCCTCTCTTTCCAGGTTCTCAGCTTGTATAACACTATCAACCCAGAAGCCTCTGCATCTCCATGCTGTGTATCCCAAGATTTGGAGCCCCTCACCATCTTGTATTACATTGGAAAAACGCCCAAAATCGAACAACTTTCTAACATGATCGTAAAGTCTTGCAAATGCAGCTAAGGGATATTCTGAAGCAGCACGGCAAGTGCATTGGAAAAGAAAGGAAGAAAACAAAACATAAGAAGAAGAAGAAGAAATGTAAAGAACACATAGGGTCAAGCAGTGATTTAAAAAAAAAAAACAAAGGAGAAAAAAAAAGCGGTACTAGTCCAAATCATATGAGAGTTTGTTTCATTGTTTTGCGTTTTGTTTTCAAAAAAACCCACACACCATCATCTGAAGCAAAAACCGTGAAGGCCTTATCTTACATTTCAACTACTTGGTTAGTGAGATAGACAAGAAGGAATTTTCTTTTTTTTAAAAAAAAAAAGCAAAAAAAAAACAACTAACAAGAAAGAAAAGAAAATGACAAAAAAAACCTTTTAAAAAAATAAACACTGGAAGAATTTGATAGAGTTCTTATGTGAAAGGAAAAAAACAGGAAAAATATCCCATTCAGTGGAGTTGCTGTATCTGTTCCGTGGCTTACTTGACCTCCGTGTTACGCCATAGATTCTCTACCCATTCCCTGTAGTTCTTAGGAATTAACAGTGCATTATTTATTTTTGTGTTATATGATCAAATGAGGGAGCATGTCATTACCATTGGGGAGGGGTGGGGGGAACGAGGGAGCAAAAAAACAAACAAAAAACGAGCAGACCAAATAAACTGCAAGAAACCTGGTTTCATTCCTTAGGAACCTGAGCTCAAAAAAAATAGATTTTTTTTTTTTAAAAAACTGCAAACCATGATTTGTTTAGCTCAGTTAAAACAGTAGTTCGCTATTTTTCAGGAAGTCTGCCTTAAAAAGAAAAAGCCACATACACCGTTGTTTTTCTTGCCGAGAGCCTATGCAAAGCCTCGCACCATTTGTTTTTATACTGAAAACCTTAACAATAAAGGACATTTTTGTTTCAGTCTCAAAGACAAGTCTATTAAGATTCTTTTAAACATGCAAACATACCACCACCAGTGACTGTAAATGAACTAAACCGTCAGTTTAGTAAACCAGTGAAATATTTAACATGTACTGGTCTAATCTTCAGACCCTAATATGTTGCTGTATAGCTATTGCTTTGGGATTGTTTGTCTGTTTTATTTGTGTGCGCGCGGGATTTTCTTTTGTTTTTTTGTTTTGTATATGTAACCGTACCTATAGTATTACAATAGGTGGGTAGTAAGAAGCCAGCTTAATTGGAAACATATCTGTAGATCTCTATTGTAAACTATTAAAAAATTAAGTACTTTATGTGTAACGTGTAAATTTTCACCATATTTTTGTATTCTGTTAATACTGTCAACTCTGAAGAGTTTTAACTTAGGGGCTCTTGTTGATCACTTGGAATTGTGTGTTTCCCTCTAGCTGGCCAGTATGAGTGAAGCCCCTGATTTTTTTGTTCCCCCCCCCCAACTTGCACTACAAATACATGTTTTGTAATATTTGCTATACATGAGCTTTGTATGTTGTTTTTCATCCTGACGATATAAGCTACCTGACTCCAATTTCATTCTGTTTCAGAAGAAGAAAATAAGGTAGAGTAAAAACAAAGCAAACAAAAGGCAAGGCAAACTCCCCCCCCCCCCTTAGTCATACATTTGAAAATGGGAGGCTTCAAAATGCTGAAGTTTAAAATCTCTCTTTGGGTGCTGGAGCAGAAGGCAATTTTCTGTTTTTCCCCAGATGACAAGGACAACACAGAAGCAAAGACTTCTGCACTTCTGGACTTATCATTGATCAGCTTGTATAAGCCATTCATTGGCCTGATCAAGTTGTAGTCACCCGTAGTTTGTCAAAGGGCACATCCAGCCACTTCAGATTAGCATTGCGGTGGTGCTGGGGGTCTGCATGAGACCGTGTATATGCATCAGCAATATGCAGGGGGAAAGGCCACTTACACGTGCAGCCTCACTTCTTCCACTTAGGGGGATTGGTTAGTTTCTGTTCTGTTTAATTCCATAACGGGGTATCGGAGTCAGTTCAGCCGCAGTCAAAATGAAAAGAGGAAAGTCACACGCTACACCCCCATTCTGATATAGCAGGCGCAGGGGTTTGGATCTTGGCTCTGCTGTAGCACCCACTGGGTGACCTTGCGCTAGTCGCCTTTTCTCAGCCTAGCCTACCTCACAGAGTGGTTGCAAGGATATGACAGGCATGTGTCCTGCCTTGAGCTCCTGGGAGGAAAAAGCATTCTGTTTTGCAATCCCAGACAGTCCTGTATTTGAAGGGCTGCTGGAATAGGCTTCTATTTGAAGGAGTCCTCTGTTGCGCTTGTCTAGGCCAAGCCTGGCTTAAAGATAAAAACAGGAAGAAAGACTCAGGGCCATAAAGATGCCCAGTAACTGTTAGCAGCTGAGTGCAGGGTTCTACACATTGGCAATATGTATTGTATGCCTATTTAAATTAGAAATTATTTCCAAATTTTGCATCGCGACATAAATTAACACATGCAAAGTCCATGCAAATCTCTTGTCTTTTTTTGTGATGTGTGGGTTAAACCACAGAGCCTAGGACTTGCTGATCAGAAGGTCGGCAGTTCGAATCCCCGCGACGGGATGAGCTCCTGTTGTTCATCCCAGCTCCTGCCAACCTAGCAGTTTGAAAGCACGTCAAAGTGCAAGTAGATAAATAGGTACGACTCTGGCAGGAAGTAAACGGCGTTTCTGTGCGCTGCTCTGGTTCTCTGGAAGCAGCTTAGTCATGCTGGCCACATGACCTGGAAGCTGTACACCAGCTCCCTTGGCCAATAAAGCGAGATGAGCGCGCAACCCCAGAGTCAGTCATGACTGGACCTAACGGTCAGGGGTCCCTTTACCTTTACCTTTAAGTGGCCAACTTAGCTGCTGGATGGGGAAGGAGAAGTGTCTAGCTTGCCTGGGAAGATTTCAGGTTTGTTTTTAAAGGAAAGGTTTGCAGCTGGTTCAAATGGAATGGCATTTGTACCGCACAGTTGTGCTCACACTTCCCCACATAGCCCAAACCTGCTTCCCTGCACATGCAGCCTAGCTAGGTTTGCGCATCACATGCCAAAGTCTTTAGTCCTAAATGATCCAGGGTGTGTTTAAAAAATCACAATAGTGCCTTTAAATTGATACGGTCAAGGGTTTGTTCAGTTTCAAGATTGAGGTTTGATTCATACTTTCAGGAAGGTTTGAGTTTGAGGGGAACACAAGCCACGCATATGGGGGTTCACAATGAGGTAAATAAATTCAGCCACAGGGATCATTAGTTGTATGGTTGTATGGCTATTAAAATAATCCATATTAAATTCACATCATTTTAACTCTGAATTTAAGTAAATAACATTCAGTTTGTTTAAACTGTAACCAGTAGTGCAATCCTACATATGTTTACTTGGGAGTAAGTCCCACTGTGTTGGGTTGGGCCTACACAGCCACAGTGGGAACACGGCCTTAATTGTTTTTATCTGACCCAAGTGCCAAAGTGCTTTTCCCCAAGGCTACACAGATTACATTTTGACAGCCAACTTGAGGGCTATAGACTCAGTCCCTTCAAAAGGACAAAATCTACCTGTAGGACAGTCATTTGAACCCAGGGTTATTATTGTTCAGCTTTGCCTATCTTATCTGGAGATGATGAACATTTGTTTTCAAAGTTGTTGTCCGCAAATGACCAGTTTCTCAAATGATTTATAGGATCAGGCCTTCCATCTGTGCATTTTTATTTTGTCTTACATAATTTATTCATTGCTTCCCCTGATAACGCCTTTCTCTTTTTCTTCATTAAAGTGCAAAAGGAACCACACAAAAGCTCCTTTTTGTTCAAATTATTTTATTCTATTTTGAAAGTAGTACATTGGCTTCCATCAAATGCATTCTGTTCCTTCTTTTAGGAAGACACGTGAACAAATGTTGGCTTTCATATGTGATTTCTGACCATTCCAAATGGATTCAGTCAGTGTCCAAATCTGTCTTCACAGTACAATCCTGTGTATGTTTACTCAGAAACAAGTCGCACTGCATTCAGTTAGGCTCGCTCTCAGGTTAGTGTGCCTAGTCCGTATTTACTTGGGAGTAAGCCCAATTGAACAAAATGGAACTTACCTCTTAAAAGACATGAATAAACTACATTCCTTTTTTAGGCTTTGTCAACACCAACCAACTTTCAGACATTCACTATTACAGTGGTACCTCTGGTTACGTACTTAATTCGTTCCGGAGGTCTGTTCTTAACCTGAAACTGTTCTTACCCTGAAGCATCACTTTAGCTAATGGGGTCTCCCGCTGCCGCTGCACCGTCGGAGCACGATTTCTGTTCTCATCCTGAAGCAAAGTTCTTAACCCGAGGTACTATTTCTGGGTTAGCGGAGTCTGTAACCTGAAGCGTATGTAACCCAAGGTACCACTGTACATTAATGATTTGAATGGTTCTGCATTAGCGTCTATAGGAATATGATAATGAAATGAAGATGTCATTTCCCTCTAAGAAAACAGTCCAGAAATAGGACTTCCGAATATTTTATTTGGAGATGGGGATTTGGTTGGGTCTTACTTGTGTGATATATTAAGCGGGTACATTAGCCATACTCTAACTTTCTCACAATAGAGGATTATTTGCACTGGGCCAAATCATGATATATGCTGAATCGGTTCATGAAACACTGAAACAGAGGTACAAATAAGTCCTCTTCCCAAGAACCACTCACGTTGAAGCCATGTTCGCATGCTGAAGCCACACCAACCAGCCCTGCCCCCAGTATCCTGCATGCTGACTTGACTCCTCTTGGCATCCCTAGCACAGCATGAGCACCAGGAAATCGGGGAGGAGTCGCTTGGCATGACTCCACTCGCACATTGATTCAATGTGTGGGTAGTTCTTGTGAAGAGGGATGTTGTTGCAATAAGAATGACTGGAAACTGAAACAAGTTTTCCAGAATAATGGCCACACTCTCGTTCTCCGGAGGCTCGTAAGCTTTGGATCAAATGTTACAGCTCTTGTGCGGAGACTGCCAAAAAATGGCTCGAGAAACGTTGCACTCCATGCCGGCTGTGATGTTTTGAAAGCTGCTTTCCTCATGGTTCAACCAAATAATGTGTAAATGCTGAGAATCAACACTGTGAGTTGGCAGCCGCAGAGGCTGATGTGGAAGCTCTTCACATTCCTCAGGACAACCTTTTGAAAAGCGATTTCCAACTGTGATGGCTGCCATGTGGATTCCCACACTCCCCACATGGAGCTGGAGGTCTAAGTACAAAATCCCCAAGAGAAGACCAGACGGACATTTCTATTCCAACTCTAGTCTTGGCAGTAACTCTTACTGAAGTCAGTGCAGGTTACCTGGAATAGGTATCTAATAGCTCAGTTTCATATGAAGCCTGTTTCTAGCAACAGGGTTAAATTCCACAAAAAACGGTTTATTACTACAGATATTTGGATTGTCGCATTATATCAGTGGATATAACTGAGATATTTGAGGTAGCTTGGTCGTTCTGTCTTGGATGTTCTCCATATAGAAAAGGTCTGTCGGATTCTGTAATGCTTTATTTTCAAGGACTGGCACAGAAGTACAGTGGTACCTCAGTTTTCGAATGTCTCCATTGACGAACGTTTCAGAACTCGAACGCCGTAAACCTGAAAGTAAATGCTTCTGTTTTCGAACGCGCTTCGGAAGTCAAATGGCTTCCGCTGAGGTACCACTGTATTTTTCTCAATTTTCTCTATTAAATTTCCGGACCACCCTTTGCACCTCGGTTTTTTAATGTTTCAGAACTCGAACGGTCTTCCAGAATGGATTACGTTCGAAAATTGAGGTACCACTGTATGTAATCAAAACCATTTGGATCCTTTTAAATTTGAGAGATTTCTGCCTACAGCTGAGATGGGGTCCCTGAGGCCCTGCAGCCATTTCTGAGGGCTTCAACTCCCATCAGCTCCAGTCAGCACTGCCAGTGGAGAAGGGTATTGGGAGTTGTAGTCCAGCAATATCTGGAGGGTCACAGGATAGCTCCACCCCCTCCTGGTCTGTTGACATGGAGACAATGGAATCTCAGCTCCTATGCCATTAAAGAAAAGTTTAAACAAGTTGCACTTCAACCTGTGTATCTCCAATTAACATACGTATGATTCTCAGACTGAAGCAGGACATGAGATTCTGAACTGGGTATGAATTTGCTTTCTCTTGTGAAAATGGATTTATGTGGAAGGCCAGTCTCAATGGGACCAAAATGTGGTCCCACAGAAGTCCATAGCCATCCTGACATCTCACTGCTCATGAAGGATATATGTGCATTTTTTCCTAAGTGACCCAAACAGCAAAATGTACTACTGTAGTCCAGGCTTCCTCAAACTTGGCCCTCCAGATGTTTTTGGCCTACAACCCCCATGATCCCTAGCTAGCAGGAACAGTGGTCAGGGATGATGGGAACTGTAGTCTCAAAACATCTGGAGGGCTGAGTTTGAGGAAGCCTGCTATAGTCCATAGTGTACTACCATGAATAGATGAGTTTAGATTTTTTTTGGGGGGGGGGGGTTCACAGGTTTACATTATGCCTTGAGCGGAATCCCCTTTATTTAGTTTAAAACCAAAATGAAAACGATTTGCTGAAGTAGAGATAAGGAGAATAAACCTTTCTGAAGCAATCAAAGCTTGCATATTTTTGCTATTCTTTTCCAATTCGGAAAAGCAAGAAGCTAATTGTGCTTTGCTGGGAATGGATTTCTGGCATGACTTAACAACTGATTAAAAAAAATTGATGAGTGTCATAATTTAAAATGGAAAATCAAATATCAGAATAATGGCAATGGATGTTTTAGGCAAGAAACAGGACTTGATTTTGGATTCATTGCTAGCACAGCTGCTTTTTAACTGGGAATGCAGAATGTGCATGGTTACACACTGACACTTGGCAATCCCCTCTCCCTGGCACTGTAATGTTGGAAATGTAATGTGATTATTGCCCATCACTTGCACTTGACCCCAGTGTACAAAGTGCTTCTTAATTACAGGAGACAGTCAGTGTGGAGAGAGCCAGTGTGGTGTAACTGTTAGAGTATTGAACTAGGACCTAGGAGACCAGGGTTCAAACCCTAACTCAACCATGAAGCTTTCTGCCCTTGGGTCCGCCACAGCCTCTCAGCCTAACCTACCTGTCAGGGAACTGACATCGGAGCTAGAGGCGGAGGGAAGGCTCTCAAATGATGCTGGAGAAGGGCCCAGCAGGGAGAGAGGCAGCTCAGCAGATGGGGAAGCAAATCAGCGCAACACCAGGGATAAAGGGGGGCAGATGGGGGAATCGGCGAGAGGGCTCCAGGACTCTTCACCGGACACCAGCGGGGAGAGCACGGGTCCTCCACTACCCACGCCCTCCCTGCGCAGAAGACTTCCGCGCAGGGAGAGTAGGAGGAGACTTGGCGTCAAACAACTTTTATGTTGGAAAAGGTTTAAGAAACGCCCACTGACGGATTCTGCTAGCGACTGAGGCAGCCACGAAGTGAAGGGCTGTCCAGACAGAAAGGTTTAACAAGGCAATATAGCCAGGAGAGGCGGCAACTTACGCACGAGCAACCCATACTCATTACACTACCTCACAGGGATGTTGTGAGAATTAAATGAAGACGGGGAGAACCAGGTATGCCATCCTGAGCTCTCTTTGGAGAAAATGTGGGATGTAAATTCAATAAATAAATAAGGCATGTTTCAGTTACCATACAGTATTCCACAACTCTATACTTACTGCTGGGGTCAGCTACAGAGCAGAATAATAAAATTATTTTCCACCTTCTCATGAACCACATTATTTTGAGAGAGAGTTCTGCAATCTGGGCGACAGTGCCAAGAAGGTCTGCTCTCATGTCTTCATTGAGCACATATCCTAAGGTGGTTGGAAGCAGAGGACAGATGTTGAACATAGTGCACAAAGAAGTTGATGCAGGAGATGGTGTTCTAAGTGAGCACTTCTTGTATCCTGTCCTTCCTTCAAGAATAGCAGGCAATGTACATGGGGGCTTCGATTTGCCTTCCCAAAGGTTAGTTAGTTTGACAGCCCACAATTAACTCAGTGAGTTTCATAATTTTGTTGGGATCATAGCCAGACATCATAGCCAGACACTGGAGAGACCTGTCAGGAGTAAGCATGGAGTGGACCAATGGTACCAAGTAATATGCGAAACAGCCTTATTAGAAAAACTAACTAATAAACTGAAAATGACACAGGGACAAATAGAACAAGATGCCTTCACCCAGGTATTGCTCCCCTTTATCACATACACAGCCCAACAAGACAACGACAAGAATCCACCAACAGCATATGAATCAATATGGCTAACCTGATTCAAAAACACCCACCCACCCCACTCACACATGAAAACAATGTTCACCACAGTCAATCACCACACCCTAGGCCAACCGCAACTTCTCTCACCACCAAAGGAACACAAGCGAATAGGAAAGAGAACCTGCACAAGCGATGCTGACACAAAACCCCACACATAATGTAACACTAATGTCTCAACAAATGAAACTGATATGTAGAAAATGTAACTTGAAAAAAGAGACATTGCACATACTTCTGTAAACCAAGAAATCTTTAATCAAAAATATGTATAATAATAATAATAATAATAATAATAATAATAATAATAATTGTGTTGGGATCAGTGATGTAGTGGTCATTGGTTATGTGAGGTCACAATTCCTTACTATTTCTGCAGGAGGGACCCTCTCACCAGCATTCTAGGGGCATCCAATCAGCATTTAAAGAGGAGCTTTATACTCAAAAACTTAGCATATAGGAACACCAAAAACACGAGGTGCTTCAGTTTCAAGACAATAACATGCAAGTTCTATTATGTACAATGGAACTATATGGAAAACACAACTTGAGTCACTCTGAAAGAAGATACCAGAGCACTCCAAATCATTTGCTCATGTAGGACCACAGAAAATAATAGATCCTATTGAAGCACAGGGAGATCTGCATTGATTTTGCAATGCATTTCCTAATCTTAGAAGTTTGTATATAGTATATATAGCAGACTGTTGCCTGTTCCGAGACATCGAAGCAAGGGACGGAAAGTAAGACCTCTGAGAAGTTCGATATTCAATTCCGCCCCAAGTCACAATGAGAGAAAAAACAGCTAGGAAGTGAAAGCGACAACACCATGCATGGACAGAAGGATCTCCATGGATATAACAGTTTTCACGCGCAGGGCAGAATACAGATAATAGTTTGAGTTCCTCACTTGAAACTTTATAAATGTATATATTGTAACCTCACGAATAGAAATCATTAATTATGTAGCTGTTGGACTAAGGGATTATTATTATAACTGAAATGTAACTGACATTCATTAAAATTATGGAACGCGGTGATATAAGATCAGAAATACACCCAAACCATCATGCGGGAGCCACTTTAACTAAAATGTATTAATTGGAAGTTGATTGGCACTTTGATTATTGTATAATTTGGGAATTAATTGTTTTTCTTGTAATTTGGCTATTATTGGGGGTATATCAAAAGTAAAGGGACCCCTGACCATTAGGTCCAGTCGTGACCGACTCTGGGGTTGTGGCGCTCATCTTGCTTTATTGGCCGAGGGAGCCGGTGTACAGCTTCCGGGTCATGTGGCCAGCATGACTAAGCCACTTCTGGCGAACCAGAGCAGCGCACGGAAATGCCGTTTACCTTCCCACCACAGCGGTACCTATTTATCCACTTGCACTTTGACGTGCTTTTGAACTGCTAGGTTGGCAGGAGCAGGGACCGAGCGATGGGAGATCACCCCATCGCAGGGATTCGAACCGCCAACCTTCTGATCGGCAAGTCCTAGGCTCTGTGGTTTAACTCACAGGGCCACCTGCGTCCCTGGGCATATTTTAGAAAACTAATTTAAAAAATTATTAAAAAAGAAGAAGATTGTATATAACCTTAGAAGGGGTGTGGCCATGACTACCACGAAGGGATCCTCCACTTCTGAATTTGCAGGGCTTTTTTTCAGCTGGAACTCACCGGAACTCAGTTTCGGCACTTCTCAGGTGGGGGCCATTGCCATTATAAGAGAACAAGGGAGACATTCATGGTGAGTTCCGGCACCTCTTTTTCTAGAAAAATAGCACTGTGAATTTGCCACTACAGGTCAAGATCATGTCCAAAACTGTATACGCTACAAAAAACATGCAATACATATAAGTGGGGGAGGGGACTTTCATAAAGGGAACAGAATGTACTCTGAAAGGAGTTTATGATGTAGGATTGGAAATACGAGAACTGTCCCATCACTGTGAACAAGCAGCTATGTGTTATTAAAAGGTGGGTGCATGTGCCAATTTTTCTGCTAGCAGTACTTGTCTTTTCACTTTCCCTACACTCCTTCTATATTGGTTGAGTCAATATGTCGTTAATAAAAGTAAAATATTTGATACGGAGGGTGGGGGAGGAGAACCTAATTGTATAAGTGTCTTGAAAACTTTCTTTTTCCAAAGAAGAAGAAGAAGTCCAGAATCTGCCTCTTAGATCAGACAGAACAAAGTCTATCAGGAGCCATGAGTTCTGGGAGAAAATAAACTGCAAGGTTATGTAATTATATGTGGTTATAAAGTAGATGTGAAGTCATGTAGTTGGCTTGTCACTGGGTATGGGTGTAACAGTAATTTCTTCATCTGTATATAAAATAAAATAAAACGGAACAGAAAACTATGAGAACTCCCAATCAAATTTGATATGCTAGTTTAATGAAGTAACCTGCTGGAATCCAAGAGTGAGTCTCAGGGGAATAAAAGAAACCACGTTGTGTTGGTCCAACAATCTAATCTTGCCTTTGAATGAACCATTTAATGCCAAACCAAAAAGTTGGCAAGAAAGGTCGTGTGACCACTATTTCCTGGGTTTTTGTTCTGCTTGCACATACTTCAGCAATGCTTACTATTTATAAAGTAGATTCAGGATCCAGAGCCCCCCTTTTTTTACAGTGTTTAAGTAATTCATCTTTTGTGTCTTAAAGCTGTGAGATTGGTTGCTATTATTTAAACTAGCCACATGCCAACTAAATAGTAGGGTCTGGAGTGCTTACACAATGCAGAATGAGGGTTGGGTAAAATGTATGGGGTGGTCCTTAGTATTCTACACCCTTATTCTTGCCAAATTCAGAACATCATTCTTGTAATGGGGAGGCTAGCAGATGGTATATGTGAATGTAAATAGCAATCGGTACTTGGTGATGGTGGACTATTTCACAAACTACATAGAAATAGTATGTCTGAGAATTATGTCAATAATGTAACAGGCAGGCTACAGAGCATATTTGCACTTTGTGGACTTTCTGAAAAAGCTTGTAGCAGGTAATACTTCTCAGTTCATATCTGCAGTCTTAAAAGCTAGTGAGCATGTTGTTACTAATGATAGTTGGGATTTCAGGACATTGGTTCATTTTGAGGACTATTAATTACTAATTTGACACATTTTGAATTACTAAAGTAGGACATGATTATATAGCAAGGGTTAAATGTAACTGGAGGAGAGGAGACGTAACGGAGAGCTTAACTGTTATGCTACTATGCCAACCACAGGTGGTGCTGTATCTGAATTGCTGCTGTTCTAGACTATTTTTTAGCAATAAAGTTGTTGTTCTATTAGGCATCCATTTTGGCCCGGCCTCTTCTCTGAAAATAACCTGACAATTTTGTAGATGTACCTTCCTTCCAATACACTGATTTGAAATATGGTGTTGTACTTTAGGTCCCGCGGCACTACTCGGAAGACTGAGAAACCCTATTGCCGAAAATCCCACACTGATACAAATACACATAATTAATTACATGATGATGATGATGATGATGATATTTTATTTATATCCCGCCCTCCCCAGCCGAAGCCAGGCTCAGAGCTGCTAACTACAGTAAAATAATACATTAATCAAAAATCATTCCATTATAAAATCAGTTCAAATCAAATTAATGGCAACCATGATAACAATTTACTTCTCAGACTTAGAAAAATGTAAATATAGAAACTCTATAGAGCTGTTTGATAAACTGACATTCTATTCAGATACCTTCTAAGCTAGATCAGTTGCCTGGATCAGTCTAGGAAGACTCGGATACAATCATAGAATTGTAGAATTGGAAGGGACCCCGAGGGTCATCTACTCAATGCCCTGCAATGCAGGAATCTCAGTTAAACATCCATGACACATGGCCATCCAACCTCTGCTTAAGAACCTCCAGTGAAGGAGAGTCCATGACCATTCTGAGGGTGTTCGTTCCACCCAACAACTCTTACTGTTAGAAAGTTCTTTCTGATGTTTAGTCAGAAGCTCCTTTCTTGTAACTTGAATCCATTGGTTCGGGTCCTAGCCTCTGGAGCAGAAGAAAACAAACTTGCTCCATCTTCAATGTAACAGCCCTTGAGATAAGTGAAGATGGCTATCATATCTCCTCTCAATCTCCTTTTTACCAGGCTATACCAACCTAACTCCCTCAACCATTCCTCATAAGACTTGGTTCCCAGACCCTTGATCATATTGGTTGCCCTCCTGTGCACACGTTCCAGCTCGTCAATAATATTCTTAAATTGTGGAAATAGTACTTCAAGTGTGGCCTAACCAAGGGAGAATAGAGCAGAACTATATGACTTCCCTTGATCAGGGCACTATACTTCTGTTGATGCAGCCTAGGATATTGCAAAACATGAAATTCCATGAAAAGGAATAAAAGCATCCAGATTATTAATACATTACTATTCAAAGAAAAATTACTCAACTACTTTCTGTATATGGAAGATTAAGCACAATGGGGAAAAACACCCAGTGGCTGTGTAAGAATCCAGGCCTTCATAAATCAGTAAAAGGATCTTTTTCAGGGGTAGGTGATGGACATGTAAATGCTGCTACCCAATCTCAGACCATATTATGTTACTATTAATCATTATTTAAAATTCTCTCCCCTGTGCAATATTGATCATGTTTAGAACAGGCTGCTTCAAAGTCACAGTTGAAGAAGAAAATAGAGGCATGTTTTTTCCCCAGCCATTAGGATTCTATAATTTATCCATGAATAAACTACATGGCTGTTATGAAACTGCAAATCCAACATGTACAAAGTTGGCACTGTGAGGATGCTACTGAAGAAGAAGAATGTGCCAAGGTCTCAGTGTTCCAGTTCTCAAAGGGAGCTCTCTCATTTTGAGGCATGATTCAGCCAGAATTCAAATAACCAAAGTCATTTTTTTCATGTGAGCCTATGCTTAGACCTCCTACTGAAACTAGTGGGCTGTAAAAGTGCATACATGTGACTGGATTCCACTGTAAGTTGAAGGATGTGGTGGCTGAGCTAGACCAACCTCACTGGTCTATGATACCATCAACCAACCATGCATATTAATCTCTTAGAGCACAATCTATCCCTACTCAGAAGTTTAATTGGATTTATTCCAAGCTAAATAGGTATTGTTGTTGTTGTTTAGTCGTTTAGTCATGTCCGACTCTTCGTGACCCTATGGACCAGAGCATGCCAGGCACTCCTGTCTTCCACTGCCTCCCGCAGTTTGGTCAAACTCATGTTGGTAGCTTCGAGAACACTGTCCAACCGTCTCGTCCTCTGTCGTCCCCTTCTCCTTGTGCCCTCCATCTTTCCCAACATCAGGGTCTTTTCCAGGGAGTCTTCTCTTCTCAGGAGGTGGCCAAAGTATTGGAGCCTCAGCTTCAGGATCTGTCCTTCCAGTGAGCACTCAGGGCTGATTTCCTCCAGAATGGATAGGTTTGATCTTCTTGCAGTCCATGGGACTCTCAAGAGTCTCCTCCAGCACCATAATTCAAAAGCATCAATTCTTCGGCGGTCAGCCTTCTTCATGGTCCAGCACTCACTTCCATACATCACTACTGGGAAAACCATAGCCTTGTCGGCAAGGTGATGTCTCTGCTTTTTAAGATGCTGTCTAGGTTTGTCATTGCTTTTCTCCCAAGAAGCAGGCATCTTTTAATTTCATGATTGCTGCAGTAGAACAGAGACAGTGCTTTATGTGATGAATGCAGGGCAGGCAGAAAACAATGCCTTCTTACATTCTCACACCTGCGTACTTAAAAGTGGCCTCCATCCTGGGAAAGTAGTGTCCACATTATACATGTTATGGTATATCTATCTTTAACAGTCATGGTTGTCCCCTCCCCTGACACACAAAGAATCCTGTGATCTGTAGCTTGTTAAGGGTGCTGAGAATTGTCGAGAGACCCTCCTCACAGAACTACAACTCCCAGAGTTCCCTGGGAAGAGGGATTGTTAGCTAAACCAGTTTACCTCTGTAGTGTGGACAGGGGCAGCTTGAGGTGTTTTGCCCCATTTCTGCCCCCACAACGGGGGGGAGCAAACTCCACAAGGGCTTCTCCATGAGGTGGGGGGGGGGAGATCCTTTCAGGACCCTTCTGCCTGGAGGTGGGGTTTTGTGTTGGCTGTTCCCTTCAGGAGAAGCCAGTTTAAAGCCCTGTCACCCTGCTAGGTGGTGAGTGATCTCCCCCCACCCCACCCAGTGGTACATCTGAGTGGCAGAATGCCTCCCTTTCATTGACTCAGCAGGAGGGTTGAACTTTGTCACCGGTCTTTCTCTGCCCCAGAGACTTGGGAGACCAGCGGCAAAGCTTGATGGCAGAATGGGGGGTGCCGTCCCTTACGGAGTGCCGCCCAAGGCAGCTGCCTCCCCCTGCCTCATGCACGGGCTGCTCTGGGTGTGGATGTGCCCAAAAGACATATCAAAACTTGACCCAGTAGGTAGCCTGACAGAGGCCTTGGAATGAACTCCTTGTAGTCAGTCTCTCAGCTCAAGACCAACAGTAGGGAAATGTGTTAGCTGGATGGCTCCTCCATAGCAGAAAAGCTGAAGAATGATCTGTATTTGAAGAATTTATGCATGAAGAATTTCAAAAGCTGAGCTTACCTTATTGTTGAGAGGTGGCTGTGGGTTGCGCGAAGGGATGGATGATGCTGTCAATTGTGGTTTCAGTTTCTCACTCTTCCAATCTTGACTTCAGCTCTTACCATTTCAACATCAGTTTGCTTTTTTTTTTTTTAAGGAAAAAAAATCTTCTCAAGAATTTGTCAACAGTTTAGTACACATTTCTCCACTTCTTCTTTTACTTGTATCATATGAAATGATGACATGACAGCCTCCCATCAGGGTGGGAAGTTCACAGAGCAAATGCAGCCTGGCTTGGAGTTCCTCTCACCTCTTTTATAATCCAGTCCTGTCCCTTCAGCTTGATGGACTCCTTTGAAAGACTGCCAGTTGGCAATGATAACTCCTCATGGTACCGGCTTGTAGACTGAGCTGAAAAAACAACGACAGTGTATATATCTCAAGGAAAAGTGGGAGGTCAGCCAGATTCTTTCAGGACCTTTTTATAAGAATCAGCTCCTGGTATCCTAGGGCAGCTGCCAGGACCCCTGTTGAGCCCACCAGACACCTAGTGCTGTGCCGAAACCTGTTCTCCAATTTCTCAAAAGTTTCCTTGGCCTGTAAAAGAGGCTGCAATTCTTATGCCTCAAAAAGACGTCCATGCAACATTTATGACTAGTGGTAGTGGCTGGCAGAGCAGAGAGGGGTGAGACTGTGTTTCCTACCTGGCTTCCGAACGTGGAGGTTGTTGCCAGTTTTTGAGAGGGAGAAGGGCAAGGTGCTATGGAGCTCAGTGTGGTGAGGGGACAGCTCTTCAGTCCACCTCACCTCTCCCACTTTGCCTCTTGGTTACTGGCCACGTCCTCCATGTTGGGAAGCCCTGTTGGTCACGCTGCCCTGTTGGCCATTACTGATGATCAGCTAGCTCAGTGTTTCCCAAATTTGGGTCTCCAGCTGTTGTTGGACCACAACTCCCATTATCCCTGAACACTGGTCCTGCTAGCTAAAGATAATGGGAGTTGTAGTCCAAAAAACAGCTGGGGAACACTGAGCAAGACTGAATGCAGCTCACCAGGTAGAGAGATTGACCTGTTTTTGCTCTCTGCACAGCACTTAGCAGGTGGTGACTGGTGTAAGTGAGTTCTGCTGGATTGAAAGTGAAGGTTGTTATCAGTGATGGATCCAACTTTGGTGAAGGCTTGGGCAAGAGGATCTCAGTAGGCCCTGCAGCTCTCAGTCGGGCCTGCTCCTCATCTTCACACAGTCACTGCTGCCCATCAGCTTGGTTTCACCCACACAGCTGCCCAAAGCTGCCATACGTCTGGGAATCACGTCCTGGCGGATTTTTTCTCAGCCCTATGGCAAGCAGGGTAACTTTGATAAAATATCTACTACTTTTTGTATTTTTACTGTTGCTATGATAACTGCTTTTGTTTCTGATGTTTCTGATCTGTTTTATATTTGTTTTATGGTTCTCTTTTGTAGGCTATCTTGGAAAATCTAGATTAATAAAATTATGGGGATTTTTTTAAAAAAAGAAATTCCTACACCACATGAGTGTAAAAAAAAGAAGACCTCAAAGTGGTTTACAAAAAGAATAAAATTATCCATAAACACAGTTAAGAACAACCATTTTAAACCTAAAAAATTAAAATTTCATCAAAAACAGATTAAAACATGCATCAACCTTCTAGAAATGTGGGTAGGCTTGTCTAAACAAAAATGTTTTTAGCAGGCAGGGAAAGGAGTACAGGGAAGGCGCTTGCCTGATATCAATAGGCAGGCAGTTTCAAAGTATAAGTGCTGCCAAACTAAAAGATCTATAGAGATGCATGTACTGTCCAGAAGTGCAGCTCCACATTGAACAACATTGAATGTCAGCGACTTCTAGATCGTGCCAACATTTTCCAAAGGACTCATTTGCCTTAGTTTTGCCAGTTCAGTACTGCAAATGAACCGAGATGAAAGCATCTTCAGAACCCCATCTAATTACAAGCGCAGCCACAAACGTTAAGAGTGAAATGGGACTTGTTCCTGAAAGAAAGCACAGTGGAACAATATTATGCAGTGTACAAATTCCATCAAACCACTGTACAAATAAACAATGCTACTGAATCACACAACAAATCATCATACAATTAGGCCACACAAGACCATCTGGTTTACAAAGCAGCCTCTGAGCCAGAGGAGAAAACTTTGAAGATAAATATTCCCATATGCGAAAGGCAAATAAAACAAAATTACTACTCGCATGGAGCATCATTCTGTAATGTAATTCTCCGTGGGAATAGAGGGTTTCATACAGGGACTGCTCCGTTCTGAACGAAATTTGACAGATGCAAAAGGGGATGGAGTTACAAATTGGTTTGGGCGCCGTAGGAGCTTGACTAACTGGCAGTGCTGCTGGCTCTCTGGCTGTTTGTTTTCTGCTTGAGCGTATCATTGTGGATAATGCTTCAGAAGACAACTCAAAAGTGCACAATATATTTTAGTTTCTCTCCCCCCCCACCTCCTAGTCTAGGGGTGGATAGGTGCATACATCAAGTTCCTCTCTGCTTTTCTAATAAAACAGGCTTTATGCCATTTCAGACAACTGTGAGGTAAAAGTGCCACAACACTGAAGGCCCAATACCTATATTGTGTGGAAGGGGCTTCCTGAAAAGATGGCCTCTACAAGTAGCCCTCACAGGAACACAGGAAGTTGCCTTATACCAAATCAGACCATTGGGTCATATAGTTCAGTCTTTCTACATAGACTGGCAGTGTCTCTCTGGCGCTGTCAGGAAGGAATGCTCTCCCAGCCCTACTGAGAGATGCCAGGGAACTTGGGAACGTCTGACTGCAAGGCAGAGTCTCTGCCACTGCATCCCTCACCTGCACAGTGTAGGTTAAATCAACACTAATTATGTTAAATCAACACCCACCACCTCTAATTTTATAAAGTTAAATTGTTTTCTTGGATCACATGCAACACTTCCCAAGTGGATGCGGCAGCCTTTCCTTAAGCCAGCCTTAAAAGGGTCATTTTTCCTCAGTCAGAGCCTGATTGAAATGTTCATGAAAGAAGAAATCTCTGAAATCTCAGTGAGGCCTTTTCCCTGGGTCGACGTGCTCTGACAGCTGTTCCCTGAAAGACGCCATTGACCTCTTGAGCTTAGGGCTGTCCTTTGCCAGGAACCTACAAGGTTTCCAGAATCTTCATTTGTTTGCATAATGCCTGACATTTAGTAGCTTGTTTTCTATTTACCTCATTCCGTATCTAACTTTATTTTATTTGACAGAGGAGGAATTTCTTGTCCTTTGGCGTCATGAGCCCATGGAGGGCATTTTGGTAGCGTAAAAGAAATTGTATTTCTTTCTTTCATTTATATCCCACCTTTTTCTCCAAGAAGCTCAAGGTGGCATACATGGTTCCCCGTCCTCATTTAATCCTCACAACAACCCTGTGGAGTAGGTTAGTCAGAAAGGCAGGGACTGGCCCAAGTGAGCTTCCTGGCCGAGTGGGGATCTGAACCCTGATCTCCCAAGTCTTTGTCCAACAGTCTATACCACACTGGCTTTAAATGACATGGTTCTGTCATGTCTTCAGTAGAGCCTGCAACTATGTGATGTTCTCCTGTTTAGAATCTAATATGAACAGAGGTTATGCCCTAAAGCAGGGAATGGGGAAACTATGGCCCTCCAGATGTAGTTGAACTACAATTCCCATCATCCTTCACTTTGGCCATGCTGGCTGGGGCTGATGGGAACTGTAGTCCAACCTTCTTGCAGGGGGCTGTGGTGGACCACTTAATAAACTTTTTTTTTTGGGGGGGGGTGTCTACAATTCAACCTATATCCATAACTCATATTTTGATAACCATAGTTCTGCCTTTTAGCCGATAATTTTCAGGGGAGGAAATTAGTAGACTGCCCCAGTTACACTGTGAAAGTATCACAGGTCCCCATTTCTGGGTGTTGTTATGCTGCATGCTAAATCTGACCCTGGACAGAACAGCCTCAATCTCTGTCATCAAAATAAATAAATCAAGTGTGTTGTCAAATATATATATATTCAACTGTTCTGCATTTCCCCCTGCATGGATAGACCACGGTCTGAGAACCTCTCCAATACAACGCTGTAATTTATCCTTCTTGGCAAAGCACATTCTCTTTATTTTGAAACATATAGTGAGTCAGAGCATTGGTCCTTCTAGCTCAGCATTACCTACACTGGCTGGCAACAGGCCTTCAGGGTTTAAGGAAGGAGTCACTTCACACCACTCCAGAGTTTCTTTGTTCAGGTAGGATGTTGATTACATAGATTTCATTTCTCTGAAATGGCAAGCATCATGAGGAGGGACAAAGGAAAGGGGAGTTACCTCATAATTTCCCCCCTTTTCTCTTCCCATCACTCTTCCTCCAGCACCATGTAAGCGACATTATTCACTCTGTAAAGATACTTGGGAAACTTGCTAAGTTTTTCCCTCAGGCCTGCAGTGGATGTACGCTGGGGAACAGGAAATGTGGAGTCTTGTGATGCAGATTGTTATACCAGATGACAATCATAGCACATGCTATTTGTGTAGATCAGTGGTGTAAGTGAGTCATCATGCGGAGCTGACCTTAGCTGCTGTGAAAATGGGCCTTTCAGTCATCATCACCATAAAAATTCCAGAATCTTCGAAGCCAATGCTATGCTAGAATTTCAAGTTCTTCTCCAATAAGCAATGGTAATTCGTTCGGAAATAGTCGCAACACCCCTGAAATCAATGGCAATCTTTTCAGGAAGGGTGGGCTAAGACTAGCTACTGAATTTGGCCTCTGGTAACAGCCCTGGCTAGATTTTAAGTCAAAATCTTCCTTCTCACTCAATATTTCTTAGCTTGCCCTTATGAAAGAAGATTGAAATCAAGTATCTCAGAGAAAGCAAGTCATTCTTCTTTGAGATCACCTATGCTATGGTGTGGCTCTCCAGATAAGTGTCCCTATTTTTCAGGGATGTCCCTGATTTAGAATGTCCCACTTTCCCCTATTTTCATTGGAGAAAAGTTGGAGGGTATGCAGGTGTTGATGGTCTACAACCTCCATCATCTCTGAATATTGGCTCAGCTGGCTGTGGCTGATGGGAGTTGGACAACAACAACTGAGGGCCCACAGCTTCCCCTCTCATGACCTTATAGAGTTGTACTTATTCCTAAAAGGTGAGAGCCTGGCTAGGCAAAAGGTCCTGGAGGGCCACAATGTGGAAGAAGACCAGAAAAGCTACACTGGCTGGCCAAAATAGGAGCCTTGGACACACGTGAGCATACTTATGACTTGGAACTCCTTCTGGGCTTCCACAGAGGCATGTGATTGGCTACTGTGGGAAACAGGATAGTGGACTAGATAGGCCATTGGTCTGATTCAGTAAGGATCTTTCTTATGTTCTTGTAGACGAAGAATAAGAGTTTGGATTTGATAGCCTGCTTTATCACTACCCTAAGGAGTCTCAAAGTGGCTAACAATCTCCTTTCCCTTCCTCCCCCACAACAAACACTCTGTGAGGTGAGTGAGGCTGAGAGACTTCAGAGAAGTGTGACTAGCCCAAGGTCACCCAGCAGCTGCATGTGGAGAAGCGGAGATGTGAACCCGGTTCACTAGATTATGAATCCACTTCTCTTAACCACTACACCACACTGGAAGGACAAGAGGGATGCAATTGACTTCTGTGATTCTTAAATTTATAAGTTCTTTATTGACCATTTTTATCTTGCCTTCCCCCTGCAAAAAAACAGCCCAAGATGGTGTACATGGTTCTTTCTGCAACTGAAAATGGTTGGAATGGTGGTATGGTTCAGCCTTTGAATTGGGGACTGTTGCCAAATGATCAGCCAACCTCTGCCATTGTGACTTTAACAGCAGCCTCTTGCACAGGAATGAGCAGGCAATTTGAGGACCAGCACAGCTTCACTATAGCCGCAGGTTCCCCATCTCTGGCTCAAACCATTACTAAGCATTCACATGTCCATAAGAAATGTGCACAACTTGGCCTGCCATTAGTAAACCCCCCCCCCCCCAGTGATGGCATATTTTGAAAGTATGATGTTCTTACAACTGATTTACTTGGTTCAGTGCACAGGCAACATCTGGTTTCCAGTTGAATCTGGGGCTAACCGAGGCTCAGCAAGCATCAGATGTCTTGCCTGAGGTTGCACACTGATTGGTGCCTCAGTCCCCCATTTGAACTCAGCAACTTCTTAGTTCCCAAGCTCAGATCTGAAGGAATGAGTGGACCACGTGGGCCCTTCTAGTCTACATTCAACATTATGAGGCTATTTCCTCTGGCTCTGCCTTGGATGTTGTTGTTGTTGTTATTGTGGTGAGCTTTTTAAAATTCTCTTTCCCTTGCATCGGTTGTGCCAAGCCATATTATGGAGCTCACCATTTGACACTTGGGGCCAGCAGCTCCGATTTTGCTTCTTAATTGTATGTTGCTGCAAAATGTCAAGCCGCTTGTCCAAGATAAGGGAGATAAATTGTGCAGGAATCAGATGATGTTTTGCTGTGCTCCACTCTCCTGGAGCCTAACTGGAGTTAGGGCTACAGGGGCCTTAGCTTGAGAACCTTGTGGAGTATTCGGAATGAAGTTTCCTAATGGACATATGCAGAGTGTCTCTCCATAACCATGATTACCACTTACACACATGCTGTGGGGAAAAGGAATTCAAAGCCAAGGCAGTCATGGCTTCCCCCAAAGGATCCTGGGAACTGTAGTTTGTTAAGGGTGCTGAGAGTTGTTAGGCGATTCATTTCCCCTCAGAAAGCTATAGTTCTCAGGGTGGTTTAACAGTCCATCCCTCTTCCCAGTGAACTCCTGGAATGTAGCTCTGTGATGGAAAAGAGGGGCATCTGTGACATAAGAGGTGGGAAGGAGCCACATGAGAATGAAGTGAAAGCCCTGTGGGATCCTCCCCCATTCTGCTTTGCACCTCTGACACCAGAGATGCAAGGAAGAAGCCCTTTGCAAATGTGCTCTTTGAAGCAGCCACCTCCTCCTTTAAACATTAGAGCAAGCAGGTGGGTGGTGGTGTTTAAAGGAAAAGGGGCAGCTGCTTCAAAGAGCGTTTCTGCTCAGACAGGAGTGCAGGAGATTTGCAATGCAATGTAAGCAATTTTGACAGGTGGGCGGCAAGACAGGTCAATGCAGAAAAATCTATTTCATACCACTCCATTGCAAACCACTACAATGGAGCTGCTCTAACCATGCAGTCCTTTTATTTGTATAGACAAAAGCCTCCTCCTTCTACAGAGCCGAAAGGGGGAAATGGTTTCTCCTGAGCCACTGATAATTTAGAATCTGACACATCAGCTGGCTTCAGAGCCATGAAAACGCTCTGATAATGGGTTTTGTTGCGGGGGGGGGGGGCGTTGGTAGGAAAAAGAAATATTCCAAGCTGTAATGATTAATGAGCAGACATAAAGAGGGAACACAAACTTATGGGAAACCATTTCAAACAGTGATGTCAGCAAGGAACAATTCGCAGACATAATTGCTAAAAAATTATCAGAGACTTCCTTGTCAAGTATTTTGTATGTTTATAAAGCTGTTGGTGACTCATTGAAAGCAGTCTGGGAGACTTATTTGATTTGGAATCAGGGTTTTATTATAGCTTAGCTGTTATGTAATAGTTTATTCAGACTAACGGTCAGCTATTCTTTCATGTCAACAGAGCCCGTGTGTGTGTGGCAAGAGGCTCCTTGTAATTCTTTCAGCAAAATGATATCTAAATGCTTTTCCATACTTTTGCATTTCGGATGCTGCCTCCATTGAGAATGCACTGGGGGGAACCGCTCTTGGCTTCAATAGCATCTAGCTTCGCTGAGATGCCCAGGCCAATGCTGAAGTCCACAAGGATTAACTTTATATTGAGTGTGTAAATAGCCCTTCACCTAGTCACCAGTGGTGAGTACAAATCCTCCCCAAGTGAGCAGCAAGGAATCTTCTGTAAATTGGAAAAAGAACTGATTTCTTTATATTTCCACTTAGACTGTCAGTATGCCACATATAAATAATACAGGTATATGGGGACAGGTGGAGAGGTAAACTTGCAGACTAGAAACTTTTTTGAACTTATATGCAAGGCAACAGAAATCCTCAAGCTACTTGTAGCTGTGAGAGTGCATACAGTGGGTACCATCAATGCAGTTGTGATGACATCCTCTGCATGAGTACACCCTGCTCTGGTACAAGGAAACACTTTTTCCTCCTCTCCTTCCTCCTTATCTGTTTTCCAGATATGCTATTTCATCATCATTTCTCTCTTGCTAGGACTCACTCTATGTTCTTGTAATTTGTCATTTCTGTAATTTGTTTTACAGGATTTTAAAACTGTATATATATATTTTTGTAACCTGCCCTTATGAGGGTGGATGGGTAAGAAAGATAATCAATATTGCTACATGCCACCCTAGTCTCCCAGCAGTGTGAGCTTCCAGGCATGCTTACCCAGGGTTTGTGTTTCCCTTCAGGAATGAGGCACAGAGGAGACTGTGGTGTCTTTATGATATAAGGTTTATTTATACATATATACAACCTGAGCCCATGATGGAGGGATTCACAGCATTAAGAGGGTTTTGTTTCTCCTATAGCTGCAGCTTTGGATTCAATCAACCATTGTGTTCTGATCCTCTCTCCAGCCTTTCCCAGCCTGCAACTTTTTCCTCCCCTAGGTTACATCACAGCCACCTCTCATCTCTACTTCAGACTCTGGCTCTGTCTTCTAACTGACTCTGAGATGGCCCTACCCACTGATCATCTGGGCCACAGCCTTTGCTTTCTTAATGGCCCATTACCTTTCCTTTGTTTTCTTAATAAAAAAATCCTTCCAGTAGCACCTTTAAGACCAACTAAGTTAGTTCTTGGTATGAGCTTTCGTGTGCAAGCACACTTCTTCAGATACCTTTTTTCTTAATGACCCAGGCAATCTCCTGAACATGGGAAGCTGGGTCCAGGGATTAGGAGTTTTGAATCCAGTTTAACACACACAAACCTTGATTAAAATCTAACACTTACTGGACCCAGGAATTTAGGGGTCATAAGAATACTATTAAGAATCACCATTGTATACAGGACTTTAGTACTGTATACTGCCTCTTCCTCCTCCCAATCCGGCCATTCCTGCCATTAACTCTAAATCACCTCTTTCTTACCTGGACTATGAGTATGGTTTGGTAAAACTGATTTTGACTCTGTTTGATGCCTTGGATCCAGATCACTCAAACAATTTCCTGATTGCCTACAATCTGCTTTCCATACTGACCTCTGCCCCTTGGCTATGCTGACATTGCTAGTTTTGAACTGCCTGTGCATACATGAACAATCCATTATACGGTCACTAAGCCGAAAGCCGGCCTAGTGACCTACAATGCCATTGGTTGATATATAGTGCTGATGCTTAAAAATTGGCATTAGGAAAGTAATAGACTTGGAGGAAAACTCCAATGAATATCAGTAAAGAGAACATGAAGTTTCCCCTATCAGAATCTGCACACTTGAAGTTTAAAGACCTAACACAAATATGAATTCTACCTTCTAAAACTGCTATTTTTCTACTGTGCAATTTTGAAAATTGTGGTTGCCAGAATGGTAGCGTTGACCCAAATGGTGGAACACATAACATAGTTTACAGTGCCAGTGCAACAGCCACAGTTTGTGACATTGCTTTGGCACTTTGGTCATTGTGCTTTATCTAACTTGCTGTTTTCCCCAGGAGCAGCTTGTAGGGCTGGAAAATAATGGAAGTAAATTTGATTTAAGTTGTGTGAGCAAGCATATTGAACAGGCTAGTAGTTTTGTGTGCTTTTGACTAGGTTTATTTTAGTGGTGTTTTCAGTGCATACTTAACACTGTCATTTAAGCAGGGCAAGTGCATTTGCTGATCCTCCTGAGCCATGGTAGGTTTTGCAATTAGGATCACTAACGCTTTCCAGCGCCACTAATGTTCAAAGAAAATTGCAAATAATCTGGATGCAATTATTGGGTTGGCACAGGAACTATGATAGGGGGATTACACACTGCTTTTTCTTAAACACTTTAGCACAATAAGATCTTCAGTTATGTTACCACTTTATTCATTGGGGGTTTTTTATATTAAAAAACTAAAAAGACCCACCAAGGAAGATGTCACCAGACAATTCTCACCATTGACTCAGAAGGCTCCTTAGTTCTTTGTATCAGAGTTTTAGCCAGAGAACTACAACACGGTTAAGCCAGGGTAATTAGTGTTAAGATGACAAGCATCAGGCCAATTCATAACTTTTTAAAGTGTATAGGAAGTCGAATCCAGAGATCATTTCCAGACTTCAGAGAAACTGGTCTATCTGAATTTTCAAAGAAAAGATAAGTACAGTGGTACTTCTGGTTCCGAACTTAATTTGTTCCAGAGGTCTGTTCTTAAGCTGAAACCGTTCTTATCCTGAGGTGCACTTTCACTAATAGGGCCTGCCTCTGGCACGCAATTTCCATTTGCATCTTGGGGCAAAGTTCACAACCAGGAGCAGTTACTTCCGGGTTAGTGGAGCTCATAACCTGAAGCGTTCGTAACCAGAGGTACCACTGTAACAAGATTCCAGTTTAAGAAGGGACACTCTAGGACAGTGTTGGGGGATCTATGGCTTACTAAATGTGGTTGGTTCCCATAATCTCTGACCATTGACTATACTGGCTGGGGTTGATGGGATCTGAAGTCCAACAACATTCTCCTACCCTGCTAGAGAGGCCACTGAAGCTCCCTCCAAGTGGTGTGATGGCGAGAGGTGTAGCCCAAGTCTATGCATCTTCTACATGAGTAAATTCTATGGTGTGTCATGGGACTTACTTTCAGGAAAGAGAACATCAGGGCTCCTGCCACGTGTGCCAGCACATAATACACCTAGAGCTCCCACATAAAGACCAGAACTCAGGTACATCTGATGTAGCTGCTATGTTGGTGGTGGGAGGAATTAAACATTTGACGCTGTTGCTAGAAAATAGTTACTATGGTGACACGTCCTCTTAACCAAAAGATGATGTATAAGAAGCAACCAGCTTTACGAGAATTGTCCGTGCTTTTGTTCCACACATTTTTGAGAAAGATGAAGATGAACTGGAAAGAATTCCGAGGACAACATGGATGATAAAAGATTCAGAATGCCAGACCTCTGAGGAAAGGTTGGAAGAAATGGGAATGTTTAGTCTCAAGAGCAGAGAGCTGAAAGAGAACATGGCCACAGTCTTTAGTTATGTAAAAATCTGGAATGAAATGATGCAAAAATACAATTGTTCTGCTTGGCCTCTTAGGAGAGGGCAAGCTGGATTTATGGTATAGGAAGAACAACTTGGGCAGCAGCTCAGGAACTGTAACAGCCTTACCAGGAACAGATAGGCAACAAAATAAATTGCCCGCGGGAGCTTGGGGAATCTCCCTTATTGGGCTCTTTTGAAAAAATCAGGTTAAATAAGCATATGGCAAGACTTTTCCCAGAACAATTAATCTTGCCATAGCATAAATCATAGGCAGCATATAATGGCATATAATGTTCTCTCTCATATGCACACTTAACCTGGGGGTATATCCCATTGAAATGAGCAGACTGACTTTTGAGTGGATGTGTAGAATTGTGTTCTAAGGCTCTTCATAATTCAGTGGAACTTCCTTCTGGGCAGATATGTATAGGACTGCATAGTAAATTAAGCCCTTTTCAGGCATCAAATGAATGAGTGAGGACTCCGGTCGAATAGGGGCATGGGACAGGTGGGGGAAACACACCTGTGCCCCAACGTTACTGTGTTCACCTCCCCATCCCCTTCTCTTTTCTGTGTGAGCATGAAAATCTGCAGAAAATCCTAAAGGACCCAACCACATTCAGCTTAACAGGTTCCTGGTTGCAGGAAAGATTCTAACCATGGTTCAATGGAACACAGTTCCAGTCTCCCTTCAGACTTTCACACCGAATGCACAAAGCTTGGGAGAGGGAAGACAGTGAGACTTGGGGGCAGGTGGGCAGGGGAACTACACCTTCCTGAGCAAAACATTAGACCTGTCTAAAATAGTCACAAGCACAAGGAAACAGAGAGTGTGATTTAAGCAGAAAATGACCGTAGCTCTAGATGAGCTTGTAACGTTCCTGCAAGCCAAATGACCATATACAGATTTTATTTTTGAGCATGTTCATAGCTATGCTGCCACCAGTGATCTGCTCTTATTGATAAATATTTTCCAGGTGATATATTTCACAAAGTCCACAGGAAGTTAAATTGGGACGAATTAATAATTTATCGAGCCAAGTATACTGTCTCTGAGGGCCAAAGTACAGTACAAGCTGTTCTTAGTGTGTAAAGTGCCTCTTGCCTTTCTCTTTTACTTAACTGCAAGCAATTGCACCAATAAATGGGAGGGAGCAATTGCTCTTAGGCTTAACTTCACAGGCACCGCCAGAGATGGCTCCAAGATTTGAAAGGCCCACCCTCAGTGTATTGACTTCTTCATCACCATTCTCACAGCAGGCGGCTGCTCTTCCTCATCCTTGCCACCACCTGTTTGCTTGCCAGGTGGAGTGCCAATGAGGAAGTCAGAAAGGCCACCTGCCTCTCCTCCTTCTCACCACTGCTGGTCCAGAGGGAGACATGAGTGAACAAGCAGGTTGCAACTGAGAAGAGAGAAGAAGCAAGTACTGGGGGCTCTTGCCCCTGCCCACCTCCTTTCTTTACCTTGAAACTAGAGAGCTTGTAAAATAGAGGACACCTAAACAGGAATTTCCTCTATAAAGTAGTCATGGCATTCCTAGATGATGAAGATAATTTATTACCCTTCCTTCACCCCAGGGCCTGCTGGCTTGGTCCTGGGACAGTGGGTCTCCAGGGCCGTGTACACATGAGTGTCTGATGTCAGTACACCTACAGGTGCATTTTTGAGAGGGGGTGTGACTAGGTGCCCCTCATTCCCTCACTGGAGCCTGGCTCTGGCGTGCAAGTGGAGCTCCGCTCACGGGTCAAGTCTGACCCGGAGGCGGATTGGAGGAGAGGCGGCAGCAGCAGCAGTGGTGTAGGAAGGGGGCCGGTGGGGGCGGTCTGCCCCTGGTGTCATCTCTGAGGGGGGAGTGACAAAATCCCTCCTTGGTGGGTCGCCGCACCCCTGGGCGCCAATTGCCATGTCAATCGCCCCCAATGGGCAACAGTTGCCTCCAATGGGTGCCAGCCATAGGCTCCCGCTGTCCGCCCACTGCCTCCACCCCAGCTGTAGGGTGGATGAGGCCCATGGCATGCCCCATCTCTATGGGTGCCGTGCACCCCGTCCCTCCCTAAGGGCGCCTATGTGTGCCCCGCCCCTATGGGTGCCGCATGCCCTGCCCCTATGCGTGGTTCTCCCTGCCCCTGGGCGTGCTGCCCCAGGTGCCCAAGGGGCTTCCTCCGCTGCTGAGCATTACTGCCCCTCTCCTGCGCTGGGGTGCCCACGTGAGGGAGCAGCCAGCTCCTTCACACCCAGTCTCAGCACCGCTCCTGGGTCAGGTTTGACCTGAGAGGCAGAGAGAGGAAGGAAAGTCATGGCAGCATTGCCGCTCTTCTCCTCAGCTGGACCCGCGTAAAAATTTGTGGGTGCCCTGCCCCTTCATGGGGAATGTTGTGGGGGCTGGAGCACCCACAGCCCCTCACACTTGGCGCCTATGCTTCTCCCTAAGGTCCTAGGCTAGGGAATAAGAATGGTTTAAAACAACTGACACTCACAGAAATGAGGTGAGCCTTGAAAATATACACCTCAAGGACCAGGGCGAAGTAGTGCATATTCAGCACACACTGGAAGCTGTATAATGAAGGTTCCAGACACACCTCTGTAGGAATTCCACAACTTTGGCGGTTGCCACAGAGAATGCCCACTTCTGGGCTGCAAGCCCCCAAACTTTTGAGGGTGATGAAACAGCCAAGAGAGCCTCCTTCTGCCAATCTTAGCACCAGAGAGGGTCTGTTGGGATGGAGGTGGTCTTACAGGTATGAGGGGTAGCTCCAACTGGTGGTGATGAGTTGTGGTGGAACAAGCCTGCTGCTCAGACATTTGATAAGGAATGGAATCATGGAGTTCACTTTTCCAAACCTTACCTGCTCTACTTTATGAACCTACCTATGATATTTGGAAATACCTTTTAAAATAAGGGGATTCTGCTTTCTGGTGTGACTAGGAACGGAGACTTGCACATCTCTTACTTGCACAGTTTGCATGAGTACTGTTCAACATCTATGAGTCTGTGGGGGGAAGGAGGTGGGGTTTGGGAAGCAGAGGGCAACTGAGCAATGGAGGCCTGGAAAAAGAGTGTGAGCAGAATGCCAAAAAGCATTGTTGAGCAGAATCCATTCCATTCCATTAGCCAAAGAAGCTGAAAGCCCCCTTCCCCCAGCCCCCCACCAAATACACTTTTTAAAATTACATTTTGAGTAGTTTCCCAAAACTCTTAACACAAGAGAGTGGCGGATGGGTGAAACAGAGCCTTGAGAAATCACACTTTTCTTTTAGCTTGACAAATCCCAGAACCTTTTGCATTTTTAAACCTTTTAAAATTTCTTTTTGGCTCCTTTTTAAAATAAAAAAATAATGATGATATAACCAGACTGCCTAAAAATAAGCAGTAGCGTTTTTTCCTTTACAGATGGGAGAAACCTGCCAAAAAAGAAGTGCGGGGTTTTGATTTCTGCAGCGTGTTTCTAATACTTCCAACACTGAACCCAGAACTTATTCATTTTCTGCTTCCTCCAAGAAATCATCTCAGTGAAGGGATAGTGGGAATGGGTGGTTTTGTGTCAGTAACAACAACAACAACAAAAAGACGTCTCTCTCTGCTCTCTGTACTTTAATCTCGTTGCACTCAGAAATTGCACTCAGACACCATTTACTAAGAAATAGAAAGCCATGTCCAAAGTATCTCTCTCAGACAGCGGATGTTCCTGATAAGAAACTCTGGGAAGGCAGTGACTCCATTCAGGCTGGCAAATGCGGATGATCAAATTCACCTCTCTGTATGGTGCTGGAGAAGACTCTTGGGAGTCCCATGGACTGCAAGAAGATCAAACCTATCCATTCTGAAGGAAATCAGTCCTGAGTACTCACTGGAAGGACAGATCGTGAAGCTGAGGCTCCAATACTTTGGCCACCTCATGAGAAAAGAAGACTCCCTGGAAAAGACCCTGATGTTGGGAAAGATGGAGGGCACAAGGAGAAGGGGACGACAGAGGATGAGATGGTTGAACAGTGTTCTCAAAGCTACCAGCATGAGTTTGACCAAACTGCGGGAGGCAGTGGAAGACAGGAGTGCCTGGTGTGCTCTGGTCCATGGGGTCATGAAGAGTCGGACACGACTAAACGACTAAACAACAACAACATGTGAAGAATCCCAGGGATGTGAGAGTTGGCTTTCCCTTATGTGTGAATCCTCTGCCCACCTATAACCAGCCCTCTCAAATCTCCAGAAATAAAAGGTTCCCAGTCTCCTTGGTCTCCCCCTTGAATGCCTTCAGTGAACTGCCCAGGACAGGATAATAACCAATGCTGTCTTGCATGTCAGCTGAAGATATTGTGCGTGCGTTGCTGCCTTAGGAACAGAGGCTGCTTCCTTACACCAAGTCAGACCAGGTCAGTATTGTCTAGACTGACAATGGCTTCCTAAGATTCCTAGGAGATGACAGGGATTGAACCTGGGATTTTTGACATTCAAAGCAGATGCTGTTACCATTGAGCTGTGGCCCTTTCCTAATCTGAAGGGCCAGTTGCCCCCATATGTTCCAGTTTGTCCACTGAAAACCTTTTGACAGAGCTCTGATTCATTGTCTTGAGGTTAGATGAGTGGATACATGGGGAGCGACTCTTTTTTGCTGCTTTTCCCTTTCCTTTCACCTTGCAGGTTCAACCATTGTTGAATCTGTCGCTGTTTTGTGGATTTGTTTAATTTTAGTTACATGTCTGTTACTTATAAAATAATAAACAAGAATAAAATTGAATAAATTAATTTATTACATTTGATTACTGAGGCAACCTGGCCAGATGGGTGGGATAGAAATAATAATAATAATAATAATAATAATAATAATAATAATGAAACTTTTGCATGTTCCATGGACAAAAAAAATGCATAGAGAGTGGTACGTTGGTTCTTAAACTTAATCTGTTCCGGAAGTCCATTCCAAAACCAAAGCATTCAAAACCAAGGTGCGCTTTCCCATAGAAAGTAATGCAAAATGGATTAATCCATTCCAGACTTTTAAAAACAAGCCATAAAACAGCAATTTAACATGAATTTTACTATCCAACGAGACCATTGATCCATAAAATGAAAGCAATAAACCATGTACTGCAGTCACACAATCAATCAATCAATCAGTAGCTGAACTGGGTTCCACACAATCACAAAACAAAACAAAAGGAGCCGCAAAAAGAAAAACACAAGCCAAACACCAAAAACAGACCTCAGCATAACACTCAAAACGGAAGTGTGGCACTCAAAATGGAAGCATAACACTCAAAATGGGAGCATGTTCGGCTTCCGAAAAAAGTTCGCAAACCGGAATACTTACTTCTGGGTTTGCAGTGTTTGGGTTCCAAGTTGTTTGAGTACCAAGGCATTTGAGAACCAAGGCACCACTGTATTTATTAACAGGGACAGATGGGATCATGGGACACCTGGATGCTACTCTCATCTGATCTCTCCTTAGAGGCGTGTCTGCCTCCCACATTACCGGGTTTCAGAAACTGATGGATAATATTTTTATTTGCTCACAGGTGTCCTCCTCACCAGTAGTGTATGCATTTCTATTTTAATTGATCTGTTAAAGAAATTTGGGGCTGCTCAGGGCCCGAATGGAAGGCTGGATGGAACTCTTTGCATGTCCTCCTCAAATCCTTTGGAAGAAAAGAAGAATATAAATAATAAAATGGCAGCCGAGGTTGGGAGAGGTAACAGAACAAGTGACCTTTTAAAATTTCATATATTCCCATTGCGAGATCACAGTAGCCTGCATTATACATCACACTTAGCATTTCTGCTGCTCCTGTCTACTCTGCCCTCACTGCATTTCCAGCACTGGATATTCAATCTTTGTTCACAAGAAGTTAACCAAAATGCATACGTATCCCGTACTTTTGTTATAAAATACTAATGTTTGATGCTGTTTTTCTCCAACTAGTTTCATATAAATTGGTGTCCTTCAGCTGTTCTTAATTCACCTCTAGCCAAGGAGCGGACACTTTGGTATAGGGTAAAGGCATTCACGTTCCCCACATCAACCACCCCTGTTGTGCACACAGACAGGAACAAATTGAAGCCGTGTTGATGTGAAGAGCTGGGGGGAGGGAGGAGCTGGGAAATGTACAAGGAGGGGACAACTTCACTAAGCTGTAAGGCAGGAATGTAATCATGCTCTAGTTATCTCCCGCTTGGACTACTGCAACGTGCTCTACGTGGGGCTACCTTTGAAGGTGACCCGGAAACTACAACTAATCCAGAATGCAGCAGCTAGAATGATGCCGAGACCACATAACACCGGTCTTGAAAGACCTACATTGGCTCCCAGTACATTTCCGAGCACAATTCAAAGTGTTGGTGCTGACTTTTAAAGTCCTAAATGGCCTTGGCCCAGTATACCTGAAGGAGCATCTCCACCCCCATCATTCAGCTGAGGTCCAGCTCCAAGGGCCTTCTGGTGGTTTCCTCACTGCGAGAAGTGAAGGTACAGGGAACCAGGCAGAGGGCCTTCTTGGTAGTGGTGCCCGCCCTGTGGAACACCCTCCCATCAGATGTCAAAGAAATAAACAACTATATGACATTTAGAAGACATCTGAAGGCAGCCCTGTTTAGGGAAGTTTTTAATGACTGGTGTTTTAATGTATTTTTAATCTTTTGTTGGAAGCCGCCCAGAGTGGCTGAGGAAACCCAGCCAGATGAGCGGGGTAGAAACAACAAAAACAACAACAGCAACAACAACAACAACAACAACAACAACAACAACAACAACAACCTAACTTGTTGTTGTCAGTGGCGTAGCGTGGGGGGTGCAGGGGGGGCCGGCGGCACCGGGCGCAACATCTGGGGGGGGGGCGCGCTCGTACTCGCAGCTCTCTGCCCCTACCTGGCTCACTCACTCTCTCTCACTGCAGTGCTGGCTGTGCGAATCCGATCTGAGCCGCTGGGTCGCCGCCCACTGTGGAGGGGGTGGGTGCCAGGTGTGCGGTGCGGAGAGAGAGCGAGGGACTATCTGGGGGAGGGACAGTGCAGCGGCCGCCCAGCGCAGCGCTGAGCGCGGGAGAGAACCACACCAGACCAGACCAGGCAGCAGCAAGAAGAAGCTGGCAGCGGTGGCAGGTTAGGGGTTAGGGGGCGCAAATTACTTGCCTTGCCCCGGGTTAGGGGGCGCAAATTACTTGCCTTGCCCTGGGTTAGGGGGCACAAATTACTTGCCTTGCCCCGGGTGCTGACAACCCACGCTACGCCGCTGGTTGTTGTTGTTTTGATATTTCCTCAGGAAGTGGCTTACACCAGATCAGTACTGTCTATTCCGGCTGGCTGGCAGGGGGCATGTCCAGGGTCTTATGCACAGGTCTTTCTCACCACCAGAGAGCCTTTTAAAAATGGAAAGCAAGGGATCAAACCAGAGACATTCTGTATGCCAAGCATGCATCATCACATTATGCTATGCTCTCTCTGCTTGGCTCGTGTCTAAAACAACAGGATGGGGGCATTCAAAGTAGTTTTCCAGTCTCATCTATACGAAGTGCATTCTGAATGTGGGACTGTGATTGCCTCTTTATTTCATGGAAGGGATTCAATCGCAGACCGGAGATTTAGGTTAGCACAATGGAAGCAGATTAAAATGCTCCAGTGCAACAAATCCACTTTAAAAACAACCACCAATATCCTTTTTTTGTGGTTAGGAAAGCCAAAGGGAGATGCACAAAAAGGTGTGAGGATAAGGGGATGATTGGCAAGAAGATGTGTAACCTCTGCACAAGGAAATCAGGATGGATGCTCACTGCGGTATAACCTCACTGCCAACCAAGCAGAATGAATGCTCAGTAAAGGGCAGGCATGGTATAACCTCCATATAAGTCTTCTGTAAGCAAATCAGGACAAATGCTCAATAGACAAGTCCTCTCTGGGAGATCTTGGTGGCAGCCTTTGTACATTTTGTCTATAGTGAAGAAGAGAGGAAGGTGGTGCTTGGAGGAAAGGCTTGTAACAGGAATTGAGACAAAAATTTGCCCCAAGGCAAACAGCTGGCATGATTAAGACCCACCAGCTTCCCGATTTCAGCACAGCTAGACGGATTAAAAGAGAGGCATCCGGTGTCAAAGTCAAACCCACAGACTTCCAGGATGCAACAGGATGCCTTTAGGGGGAGTGCGGGAAGGCTTTTAACCTGCTTTCTCAGGAGCAGCATATTGGAGACAGCCAGAATAGTTTACCTTTCGAAGGCAGAGTGGTTCTCCTTACTTTCTTCTGATGCAGCTCGATCCGCCCTGGTGTTCCAGGGGACTCCAAAACGCTGAGACCTGCAAGCCATAGCAACACAGGGAAGCCACTTTATTCTGACTCAGACCATTGATCCATTTGCTCAGCATTGCATACCCTGTGACTGGCGGTGGCTGCCCAGAACTTTAGACGGGACTCTTCTATCTCTACCCACCAAACCTCTCCCACCACCACACCTAGACTCCTTATACCTGAAGCTCTTCTATCTGGCTTCACCCCAGCTTAACCTAGTTAAGTTTGATTGCTTAGATTTTGTTCAAATGGAACCTTCCCGTTCAGAAGCAGTTTATCACTGACATACCAGATGGCACCAGCCTTCCAGTTAGGCAGATGCTGTGGGACAGCAGTGGATGACTGCTGGCCAGTCCTGTCCTGGGTAGACAGAGCTGTGGGTGCCGTAGGGCATGTCCTACCCTCCATGAACTAGCCTGCTGCCCTCAGGCAAGGGAGGAAGCTGCGACCCCACTGCCTGTCAGTTTCACTTCTGTACACAGACTGGGGGTGGCAGATATGGGGTGGGGGACCCTGTCTTCATATGGCCTGATGGCATTTCCTGAAGGGCTATGCTGGGACTCTGGAATCTGATCTGAATTGAGGCAGGCGGCCTGCTCAAGCCAGGCCCTACACGCCCTGGATTTTTATTGTAGTTATTCAAGCAGCAATGCTCACATTGACAAACGTCCCTGCAGGGAAAACTCACCTCTTTTCTACTGGAGCCAAGGTCCAGAGCTCCCTTCTCTGCCTCTTTATGAGCAGAGGCAAATTTAGGTGCCCGCAATAGCCGCCCAGCTGAGAGGGCACTGCAGGGGATACCACAACATTGACAAGCAATGGAAAGCAAGAAGTGGGGGCTCCCTGAATTTTGGTGTTACACAGAGTGCTGATGAAATTTTTAATGCCCATAGTCTGCCACTGTTATGAGAAGAGTGTCAGGACCGCTGAGATGTCTATATTCAGGACTCATCCTGTTTGTGTGATTGCGTTTCCCTCCCCCCCCCCATTGTAAGATTTAAAAAAGTGTTTTTAATGTATTTTAAACTGTTGTAGCCCAGTGTTGGACCTTTGCTGTGAAGCGTGGGTAATAATAATGATGATGATGATGATGATGATAATAATAATAATAATAAATTAATTTGTGGGAAACAGAAAACTGGAAGGATATTAAGGAGCTGGATTTCCAAAACAGAAAATTCCTTCCTGCCTCTTCAATGCTGCTCTGTTCCATTCACCCTCCAGCTAATTAGCATGCAACTTTCCACTGCTATAGATCCACAAAGGAGAACTCTGTGAGTTTGGTAGGGAGTGAGAAAAAAATGTCATTTATTGGCCATTGCCTGTACTTTTCAAGCAACTGCCTTCCATCCCCAACCATATAGTGTTGCCGGATCCAGCCAAGGGCCCATCTAGCACGGCATCCTGTCCTCACAGTGGAGAATCAGATCCCATGGGAAGCATCAAAGTCCACCTGTGATTCCCAGCATACTGCCTCCGACAGTGGAGGTATGGCATAGCCATTGTGCCAACACAATGTCCAAAAAGCCAACAAAATGCTTCTCAAAATCTGGACACTTAGGAAGCACAGGCAGGTTGAACCCAGTGAGGAGGCCCAAGGGATGTTCTAAATGCCAGACAGAAGCTTCTGGAAAGTCCCGGCTGCTGGCACCGTACGGCAGCCTCCCCTCCTTTGGTGATAGAGAGGCTGCCTTGTAGTGCCCAAGTGCTTGAAGGAACCGTATTACAAGATTTCATGGTATGGTGCTGCTGCCATTCCATAAACAGGCAGATATAAGCTTCCAGTAATAAATAGTGACAGTACTATAAATACTTCTGGGTGTGCTTTCCATTTCTTTCCTTATAGGAAAGGAGTTTAGCTTTGAAAATATTTTCGTAATGTGATCAGTGGACAGTAGTGGGAAAGAATTTCTTTCTAACTTGACTTGCAATCAAAATAAGGAAGGGAGATCTGAGGGGACAGAGAATATTTTTGTTAACTAAGATGTGGCAGTTTCCAACATCTGGATGTCAACACTAGGTTTTGGGAGTTTTTAAATTGAGCACTTTGAATATCTGTCACTGCAGTTAATCCCCTCCCCCTGAACAGATTGTGTGGCTACACTTTTCTTTGGCAACAGTTTTCTATCCTCTTGCTTTATTACATTACCTGACCCATGGACTCTCTCTCTCTCTTTCTCTCATACAATAACTGTGGGGGAGAAGCCCCTCCTGGAAAGAATTTTTCTGACTCTCATCGTCATCGTGGATCATCTTGAATAGAGGCAACCCTTGTGGGAGATGCTTTGTTTTTGTATGTGAATAAGAATCCAGTTTCTGTACACAGAAAAGAGGCATGATTAAAGAAAATCTACTGGGTGGAATGTCTGGGATATATATATATATCTCACATAGAAAATTAAAAGGTCAACAAAAGGCAAGCATTGACACATCCCTCTTCAAAACTAACAAGGATGAATCACTTTCCTCAGATCAAAAGCTGCTTTCTCTTGAGAGCAAATAATGATACATTCTGTATATAAAAGCCCGGACTGAAAGCTCACTCCACACGGGGAGCAGGGAGTGATGGTGAATGGAAGGCAAATAGCTCAGACCCAGCTACAGCTTTCTCTCTTGCTTTGGCTTCACCGCTGATGCCCCTCTCTTCTTCATTCCCATATTCAGTCCATTGTAACACTTATCCCCTTTGCAGCATTTTTTCCCCTGTTCCATTGCTAATAACTCTGGTCCATGCCCCTGGTCATGTTTCATCTAGACTACTGCAGTAGTCTCTGGTCCATCTGTCGCTTAGTCCATCCCCATCTCTCCAGTAATCTACAGCTCAAACTGCTCTCTTCTCTTAGGGCTTTGATCACATGATACTCCTCCCTAAATTCCTACGAAAACTCCTTGTGTTTTCCCTCAAAGCCCTTTCTGGCCTCTGCCACCCATCTACATCCTAATGCAGTGTTGGATTTATGTATAAGCTAAACAAGCTATAGCTTAGGGGCCCATTCTCTTGGGGGCCCCCAAAAAATGCAAAGGAAAAAGAACACTGGATGTACATTTCCAAAATGTAAGATAAAAAACAAATAAAATAAAACCTACATACAGTTAGAACTTAATAATTATTTCACTATTAATATACTTCTTCTTAATTGTATTTCAGTTCAACAATTACTTTGATAAAATACATATTTTGTTATGTGCAAATGGCTTTAGATACCTATTAGGTCCATAAATTACCATATAGCATATATTCAACACAAAAAACAGTGACAATTTGTTGTTGACAAAGGACAGCTGGACATATGAAGGGCCCCATTACCTTCAGTAGCTTAGGGCCTCATCAAACCTAAATCCGGCCCTGCATATAGGCCTGGGCAGTTTTCTCTTCCAGCTCCACCACCCTCTCCCATCTAAAGATCTACTCCCTCAAAATATATAATCCTTTCTCCTTTGCTGTCTCATATGCTGGGAATTGCCTCCTTTTGCCTGGTGCAAGGTCCCATCTCTCTTATTTCCTTCACATCCTACTCATAAGTCCACGCTTACTGATTGACACCACCCCTAGATCTCATGCCAAAGTTTCCATACCCCAGCCCCACCCCTAACCCTCCAGATGTCTTGGAGAACAACTCACATCAGCCTCACATAGCATGGCCAGTGGTCAGGGATGATTATGGGAGGTCAACACATATAAAACAATATTTCCCAGTAAAGCCATCTCGACAACCCTTAAAGAAACCCAGCAAAAACAACAACAACAACAACCAGAACCTCAGCAGCAAGAACATTTCATCCAATAGGCCATCAACTGGGTTGTTTTCATCCTTCAGATGCCACGGAGATGATATAATTTTTAACATGGTGCCCAAAATATGTTAATGGTGGTACCAGGCAGACTTTACTGGGGAGAGCATTTCATAGATTGGGAGCCATAACCAAAAAGTCCTTCTCCCTTGCTGCTACTGCCCAAAATGTCCTTAAGGGGTCATCCAAAGAAGAATCTCAGTTAAAGACTGTAAGGTCAGGTAGGTTCATACAGAAAGAGGCACCCCAAAAGATATGTCAATCCTGGAATTGCTTTGTTTGCCATGAGATCATTTTGGGATGAAGGCTGGGTTAGAACTGCTCTTAATAAAATAGAATAAAATATTGTGGGAGGAAGGGGAGGCAAAATAAAGAAAGGCAAATACTACAGCCCTAGACTAATAGAATTAATTGGTCTTTATCCAGCAGTAGTTCTGTGCAACTCATCGCACATCACAGCCGGTGGCCATAAATGGAGAAGCACATTCCTGAATATGCACATTGGAAGACACGTCCAGGCACATTCAATAGGGGACTATTCTGCCATGGGTGAGGTATTACTCAGAGGCACCTGTGCATCCTCATCACTGGTACATGCCAAAGATTGCCTCTCTGTGTGGCAGTCCTTGCTGGGTTAGAACCATTTTCTATTATCCTGTTCCTGTCAGATTCCTATACCCCCAAATAAGTGTGCCCCTCAAACACTTTTCCTTCCTCACTGCGCCCCTCACTTCCACCAAGTTTGACACACGTCATATTTACATCTTTTTTATGCCATTCAGCAATTTGGCAGCTCTGGGGGTTTTTGGGTTTTTTTTCTTCTTCATTAGAATCTCCCCAAGTGGAAAAGAAACGGCCACGCATCATGAAAGACCTAGCAGAAAGTGTGCAAACTCAAAGATGGCAAGATTCAAAATTAAAACAAAACAAAACACATTGACTGCTATTTGTTTTGGGCTTCGAACAGAAAATAAGCCAGATTCCACAGCTCTTACGCACCATGCATACAGTCTTGGCGGCCGGTGCATACAGTGTACTTTGGACCAGGTTAAGAAAACTATTCTTGTGTGCAAGGGCTGTTCGGCAGAAATAACGCTTGCAAGGGATGGAGGGTTGGGACAACTGCTGCGTGTTACTCTGAAGATTATTCTGTTGCCCATCCCATTCTCTTTCTTCTCGCCACCCAACCCCTAGCCTAGAATAACAGAAATCCATATCAAGGTTTCCATAGAGATCAAGAGGTTGCTACAAAAAAATTCACATGGAAGGCTCCTAGAGGAAATTTGTGCTACCGAGAGGAAGATGTATGAAAGCTGTGAATGCAGAGAGTTTGGGATGTAAACCACTAGAGCAGTCAAGTACAACATTACCTGTTTTGTGAGAGTGGTCATGCAGGGGATGTTGGTCCAGCCAGTCGAACTTCCTGTTACACCTGGCTGGAGCATCCTTCCTTGCAGGTGACTAGTAGGTGGGCATGACCTTTCCAGACCTGGTAAAAGGCCAAGTCACGCAACCACCTCCCTCTCTTCAATCTTCTTTTTTGACCTGCAAACTTCCTGATTCACCTGGACTGTACTAGGTTTCTCCCATATGGGGTAAACTTGTTCGTACATGTTTGTAACTTCAAGCCTAAAGCCTGCCTTCAGGGAACACTGTGCTCTGCCTGATAGTGAGTAAAACTACTTTTTGTTTCTTATGAATAAGACTGTTGTGTTTTTATTCTTTTAGGAGGGATCAAAGGGGTCTTACCAGGAATAATAGAACATATCTCAATCTGGGCAAGCCAGATTGCATTGTTTATTGTCTTAAGAGGCTCACACGAGTCTGCAACCAGTTTTCTGCTGCGTAAAGGGGAAATGCACTCTGCTAAGTGAAGAAACTTGCTAGTGCAAATTAGGAAGGATATTAATAATCAGTATAGCCTCTCCTGCCACCCTCAACATTTGCACAGAGAGAAAAGCCAATATTTAGCAAAATAAATTGCAGCCATTGAACAAAACACTCATTAAGGCTGCAGTCCTAAACCCACTTACCTGGAAGAAGGTATGGGTGGAACTGGCCATTTCTCTCTCTCAGTTTCTCATTCTTCCCCTGTTCTTAAATTCAGTTCATCCTGTTTGCGCTTTCATTTGTGCTTTCTAAAAAGTCATCACAAAAACTACCCTGCATTCTTGTGTGCATTTCTCCTGATATATGTATTTTGTATCCAAATTCACCCTTTTTGAAAGCAACCTTCCCTAGTGCGGTGCATTTTTGTATGTTATGTTCACCAACATATACAGTTTTAGGCACTCTTTCACCTCAACATATGAATTTATGGATGCATTTTTTGGTTGACTGCTCTGCAAAACTGGGAGAAGACTCAGTTTTTGAAGACGCACTCTCTTTTGGTCCCCATATTGGCTTGGGAAGTGTAGATTAGGTAGGTAGGTTTGCAATACAATGTGAACTGAATGGATTTCTGCCCCAGTCCTACCTGGGGGTAAGCGCACTGACCTTTGTGGGACTTACTTCTGAGTAGGCATGTATAGGATGGTGCTGTAAAATGACATTTCCTTTCTGCATTATTATTATTATTATTATTATTATTATTATTATTAGTATTATTTCTTAAAGCCCAGCCACTATGGGCAGCTTCTAACAGAATTACAGAGGGGAAAATCGGGGTGGGGATGGGGAGAGAGAGAACCAATCAAGCATTAAAAGCTTCCCAAAGCAGGGTTGCCTTCAGAGGTCTACAAAAAGTTAATAATAATAATTTGTTACACATCAGACCCTCCAAGTGTCCCTATTTTCCAGGGAAGTCCCTGATTTAGAGAAGCCATCGCGGTTTCTGATTTGATCTCAGAATGTCCCGCTTTTCCTTAGGATGTCCCTATTTTCATTGGAGAAATGTTGGAGGGTATGGAGTTATGTGACCCCCAAACTGTCTGAAGGCAATCCTGTATAGAGAAGTTTTTTAAAAAAATGTTTAATGTTTTATTATGTTTTTATATGTGTTTTAAGCCGCCCAGAGTGGATGGGGCAACCCAATAAGATGTGTGGGGTATAAATATGGAATTCATTATGGAATGGGATGTCCCTGTTTTCATCAGAGAAATGTTGGAGGGTATGTATCATTGTACTTGATAATGTAACATAGCCTTCATCTGTGCTGAAGAATACTGCTGTTGATAGGTAGCTCAGTGCAGCAGAAACTCCACCTCTGGCCAAGCAGATAAGAAGCCACCATCAATGGTCCTTTCACCACCAGCAGCCAACAGAGAGTACAGAGACAGGTGGGTTGTTGTTTTTTTGTACTTATTGGTTAGGGATTCTTTCCCCCACCCCTTTCTTTTACAAGTGCTCATAAAGCGAGAGGACTAGGTGCTCAAATATCTGTTGAGAGACTGAAATTCTCTGTGTTCCTGTGGAAAAAGTACTGGATTTGGGTCTGGCAACAGACAGTCTCATTTCTAATTCATCACGGACTCCTTTGGTAGAGGATTTCTATAAAATTCATGCTTATTCCAGAAAAGGGGGATATAAATGTCATCTGAGTTTCTTGTGAGGTTGGAAGCAATAGGTTTCTATGGTTGCCCTTGAAAGCAAAGATCAATGTTTGCCTCATGTCGACAGAGAGCATCTTTCTGGCTGGGCCACCTTGAAGGCAGGCCCTTTTTCGTTGGCTGTATTTACTTGGGCTATGGGAAGACACCTCATTAATAAAGCTTATTGTATAAATAATTTGTGGCCTGCTTTGCTAGAGATACAGAACAGTAAACTTGTCAAGTTGCTGTTTGAGCATGCAGGCAATACTTGCAAAAGCAACACAGTCATCTTTAATTTCTTAGAAGGAATAAGGGTCCAATTTTCAGACATTGCAGAACTTCAGAATTGCTTGTGTGATCCAGGAGTACTATTTACTTAATTACTTGGCATTGATGCTAGAGAACAATCTTTCTCTCCTTGCTCAATTCCATGATTCCTCTAATTTAAAAAAATGATCAAACAAAGTTGCCTTTTATTTATTTTTTTAAAAACATTACTTGTCCAGTTTTTAAGGGTGCAATCCCATACCCAGTTTCCTGGGTGTACGACCAAACTTATAACAGCTAAAAGAATGAAGGCTGAATGAGCTACTCAAATCACATTTAAATAATAGTAATAGTAATAGTAATAGTAATAGTAATAGTAATAGTGATAATTTCATTTATAAATCGCTTCCCTTGGGGCATCCTGAGGTGATTTCAAAATAAAAGCATGTATAGTTACATGACTATTTGTTTGTTAAAACATTATATCCTGCCTTTTACTATTTAGGTCACGAAATGGCTTACAATAATAAAATGTACAAAATTTGAGTTTATAAAACAGAAATAAATCCGTTGCATGTATAAAAACAATTAAAAACAATTCCATATTTTAAAAATGAAAACAATGACACAACAATTAATACATAAATCCATTAATACATATGGATTGTTTTAATAACAATCCATAAAATCACATACATAAAAAGTAATCTACTACATTATTACCCTACCTTTCCTCTGACAATTACAAGTCAGTGTTCATGGTTCTTCTTTCCTCTGCCCCCATTTTATCCTCTCAACAACCATGTAAGGTAGGCTAGGCTGAGAGATAGTGCCTGGCCTGCAGTTACCTGGTGACCTTCATGACAGAGAGGGGATTTGAAACTGGCTCATCCTGGTTTTAGTCCAACACTGTTAACACTATGCCAGGTTTCTTGCTGATGGTAGGATCTTTTTTCTTTTTTAATGAAGAAGTTTCTTTGAGTAGGTTTTTTTAGTTAATGAAATGTATTTACTGATTGTGCCACTATTCATTTTGTTGCAAAACCAAAAATAGGTTCAGATGATGAATACCAAGGAAATGATGCAAGGTGCATCCTGGGTAAATACACAATTCTAACGCGGCATCCTGCATCCACACAGAAAGTGAACTCCTTACTAACCAAGACTCACAGGCAGGGCCAGCCAGCTCATGAGATGGACTGAGGCAGTTGCCCATTCCCTCCAACATTTCTCCAATGAAAATAGGGACATCTTATTCAGCAGCAGCAACAACAATTTTATTATTTATACACCACCCATAAAAGAGTAAAAAACTTCCCTATACAGGGCTGCCTTCAGATGTCTTCTAAAGGTTGTCTAGTTACTTATCTCCTTGGCTCAGGGGTTGTGTAATCCCACATCCTCCAACATTTCTCTGATGAAAATAGGGACGTCCTAAGGAAAAGTGGGACATTCCAGGATCAAATCAGAAACCAGGACAGCTCCTGTCAATCTGGGACTGTCCCTGGAAAATAGGGACATTTGGAGGGTCTGGTTGCCTTGGGCAGTGGAATCGCATGGGGCGATGTCCTGCCCGCCCCTGCTACGGCCGGAGAAGCAAGGAGAAATACTGCTGGTGGCGTCTGGTGAGATCTCACAAGAATTCCATGAAATCTCAGGAGATCTCACCAGAAACCACTGCGCGACCCCAGTAAGCGAGGATTTGGTGGAGGGCTGCGGCAGCGGGGGGCTGTGGGGGAGCTGCACCTTCCCTTTTTGCCTCTGAGCTGAAGGGAATCTGGAGAACTGTAAACCAGTTTCCTTGCCAGCTGGCTTCATCAGAACTAGGCGAACTGTGGCTACAGTCTGGGCTTGGCACCACAGGAAGTGCCGTGAAGAGTGTCCAGTTCAACCACCTGTGGCCATAACAGATCTTTTCAGAGTCAAAAATGTTACTTGCCCAGAGACTGATTACTTGGCTAACATTTCCCCACTTTGGTTAAACAGCCCCAGAAAGGCAGCTAAGAATGTTTTTCTTTCACTGTTCTCTGTGTAAGGGTGTTGGTTGTTAAACCACACTGCAAAATGTAGCTCTGGGAATGGAATAAGGGTGTCCTAACAAACCTCAACAAACTACAGCTCCCATAATTATCTGGGGGAAGCCATGACTGTATAAAGTGGTATCGTAGTGCTTTATAAGTATGCCGTGAATGTGGCCTAGAGGAGGGGTGGAGAATTTGTGGCTCTCCACATGGTGTTGGACATCAATTCCTATCCACCTCAGCAGTCTAACCAATGATCAAGGATGATGGGAATTTTAGTTTTGCAACACCTGGAGGGCTACGGGTTCTCCATCCCTGATAAAGATAACAATAGCCAAATTTAGCCGGATTTAAGGATTTGCAAGATATTGTACGTGCAATGTTTTCAATAATATAGATATTACAGTATTGTAAAGGACCACTGACCATTAGGTCCAGTCATGGCTGACTCTGGGGTTGCGGCGCTCATCTCGCTTTATTGGCTGAGGGAGCTGGCGTACAGCTTCTGGGTCATGTGGCCAGCATGACTAAGCCGCTTCTGGCGAACCAGAGCAGCACACGGAAACGTCGTTTAACTTCCCGCCGGAGCGGTAACTATTTATCTACTTGCACTTTGACGTGCTTTTGAACTGTTAGGTTGGCAGGAGCAGGGACCGAGCGACGGGAGCTCACCCTGTCGCGGGGATTCGAACCGCCAACCTTCTGATTGGCAAGTCCTAGGCTCTGTGGTTTAACCCACAGCGCCACCCATGTCCCACCACTGTATTGACTTTCCCCTTTAACCAAAGGCACCTGCCGAACCTATCTATAAACTATTGTTCACCACAGTAGCTGAATGGAACCAGCTTACTGAGAGACATTGGCTGTTTTGGTCTCTAGCTGTAGATGCTGTTGAGCATCTCATCATCCTGACCATTGGCCATGCTGGTTGGGGCTGATGGGAATATGTGTCCAACAGCAAACCCAAGGTTGGGGTAGGCTGGCTTGGACTACAAGTCCCATCCGCTCCAGCTAGCATTCTAATGGTCAAGGGTGATGGGAGTTGTAGTCCAAACATCTAGGAGACATCTGGCTGTGGAAAGCTGGTCTCGACTCATTTCAATCTGGCCTAGTGGCTAAAGTATGCATCTTGAAGTCTCTGCTTTGAGTCTTATTTGTGCCATGAACTCATGCCCGTCATTCTATCTTAGTCCGCCCCCACCCCCCACTAATATGTACTTTATAGGGTTGTTGTAAGGAGGGCAACTACATAATGTATGTGAAGCACTTTGAACACTTGAAAGCACTATACAACAGTTTATGATGTGGGTGAGAGGCAGGGCTTGAGGGGAAACCCTGTTGATTCTCTTTAGCTTCCAAAGGATTTCCTTCCAAACTTAAACGGAGCATTCAATTAATAGTTAATTTCCCTCCCGTAATTTCAAATTGTTCCAGGCTCAAGTTTTCTAATAGCGTTAAAACATATTTTAATTTCCTGGAATTTCTTCAAAAAACACCCCCAAACTGTTTTGTTTGGAGGCTTAGAATTAAAAGTTCCTTCCTCGAAAACTGGGCTCCAAAACAGTTTATAAATCGCTAGGAGAGTATCTTTCTCTGTATCTGGCTAGGAAGCAATTAAATATTATTCTTTTATCTTTCTGGATGAGGCATCACTGAAGCTTCCCTCCTCTCTTCTAACTTGATATCCTTTAGATAATAAAGCAAAAGGACTGAGGGATGGGGGAAATTTTAAATGTTCTGTTCCAAGGAAGCTCTCCAAAGATAGGTTTCCTCATATAAGAATGTGGTACAAATGTGCTCCTTGCCTCATCACCCTGCTAGCTGTTGCTTCTTTTGGGGGGGGGGGGTATTTGGCATGCAATGAAATGAAAGACGCATCTTGATGGTTCTTGAGCACCAGGACTTGAGCAAAACCAGACGGCCGTGTGGTGAGCGCTTCAAGGAGTTCTCCTGTAAGTGCGATGACCAAATTGGCTTATAAATAAATAAATAATTGTTGCCATTCATGGATCGAATTTGTAGCCATCTCGAAAAACAAAGACAAAAACCCTTGGATACTTATAAAGTTATGAGAGAAGGCAAAGGCTTCCTACAAGTCATTTGCCGGATGCTTCCTTGCTTTGGCAACCTCCTCCATGACACAGTTCACTAAGTAATAATATTCTTATAGTTCTGCCATAAAATAAAATAAAAGATTTCCTGATAAAACTTCTCTCTGTTGCTAGTCCAAAAGAAGAAGATGAAATCCTGAGGGGCATTCGTTCTGTCATGAGTCCCACTAAAAGACATCATGAAGGGCCTGGTTGGACCAGGGAGGGGGTTGGAAGAGTTGGATGAGTTGAGGAACATGTGGAAGGGCAGCCTGTGTCAGAGCCTCAAGAGAGAGAGAGGGGAGTCACCTCAGGAGGGAGCTATGGACATAGACTCATATCACAGTGAAGTAGCCTCCCAGCAACTCTGCTTTGTCTCTGTATATGTCGCCCAGGCGTGCTGCACCCACTTCTCCCCAACTCATATGCCTGGGCCACCCCCTCCAGTGCCTACAGTACCCACCCTTACCCTATCCTCTCGGAAAAAAATTGGGCACTCAGCTTAATTCTAGCCAATCCAATTAAAGTCTTGAAGAACTCAGATATCCAAGGAAGCCAATGCGGCAAATGATATCCCAAACAATGTAGGATTGCTGGGACTTTTTCCTTTGCTGATCATCTTTTGTGGTCATCAGGAATATAAAGATTTAATCAAATGCATTTGATGGCATTTGTTGCTGGGGCAGGGGGGATCCATTCATCATGCTACTGAGATTACTTGATGAATTCTCAGTTGGCATGAAAAAATGGATTCTGCTGTCTGCAATGAAGTCTTGCTTTTGGTGCCACTAATGCAGCAAACTGAAGCCCATTTTTTTGGAAGTGATTCTGATTAAAAATCAATAGGGTTTATTTTCAGGTCACAATGTTTTGGTCTGCGACGAGGCAATTCATTATAACTGGAAAATATAATGGTTTCAGAGCAAAGTTAATCTTTTTGAAAAGCCTTGGCTTGAAGTCTAAGCCCTTTTCAAAATGTGTTGGTAAAACTACCACCACTGAGATACTTCTCCAACCCCCCCACATAAAAACTATCCCAGAATCCTATTAAAAAATCTGCTAATAGCAAAAGGACCGGAAAATCATCATCATCTGTCAGAGATATAATTTTATTATTAAAGTTTCTTTTGCACAAGAATGAGGCAATGAAAACAGAATCGTTAGTTTAAAAAAAGTCAGTACAGTGGTACCTCGGGTTACATATGCTTCAGGCTACATACACTTCAGGTTACAGACTCCGCTAACCCAGAAATAGTACCTCGGGTTAAGAACTTTGCTTCAGGATGAGAACAGAAATTGTGCTCCGGTGGTGCGGCAGCAGCAGGAGGCCCCATTAGCTAAAGTGGTACTTCAGGTTAAGAACAGTTTCAGGTTAAGAATGGCCCTCCGGAACGAATTAAGTACTTAACCCGAGGTACCACTGTACTGCAGATTTGCAGGAAATAGTTAACACACACATATGTATAAATGTGTGCATGAATCATCATCATCATTTTAATATTTATATGCCACCCATCTGACTGGGTTGTCCCAGCCACTCTGGGTGGCTTCCAGGGAATTAAAACATCAAACACAGCAAAACATTAAACGCTAAAAACTTCCTTATATATGTTTCATGCTGTAAGAAGGCAGCATCATGTGAATGGTAATGAGCTCATGACTTTCTCCTCATGGTTGATCCACACCTGCACTTCTTGCATGGACACGAAAACATAGGAATTTGCCTTATACTTCATAAGACCATTGGTCCATCTATCTCAGTATTGTCTACACCAGGGGTAGTCAACCTTTTTATACCTACCGCCCACTAATGCATCTTTCTTGATGGTAAAATTTCCTTACCACCCACCAGTGCTCGATGGAAGAAGGATTCAGCTTGCGCTACCCTACCGCCCACCTAGAATCCTGAAACTCCCACTAGTGGGCAGTAGGGATGAGGTTGACAACCCCTTGTCTACACTAACTGGCAGCAGATCTCCAGGTTTTCAGGCAGGGGACATTCTTAGCCCTATCTGGAGATGTTGGGGATTGGTCCTGTGACCTTCTGCATGCAAGGCAGATACTACCCCTGAGCAATGGCCCTTCCCTTACGAACCTCACAACATACAGCCTTTGCATGTTCCAAAATATTTATGACTGCTCTGCCACAGCAAATGCTTGCTTGAAAGCCATGATCTAGCTTGGTATTGTTTACACTGACCACCAGCAGCTGCTCTCTAGTACAGTGGTACCTCGGGTTACAGGCGCTTCAGGTTACAGACTCTGCTAACCCAGAAATAGTACCTCGGGTTAAGAACTTTGCTTCAGGATGAGAACAGAAATCGTGCTCCAGCGGCCCGCCGGCAGTAGAAGGCCCCATTAGCTAAAGTGGTGCTTCAGGTTAAGAACAGTTTCAGGTTAAGAACGGACCTCCAGAATGAATTAAGTTCTTAACCCGAGGTACCACTGTACAGGGCCTATTGCAGCCTTAGCTGCTGGTGCTGCAGTTTGAACCAGTGGCCTCCTGTGCACAGTCAGTGTTGTCTGTTGCTGAGCCATGGCCCCTTTGGGCTTCCATAGCCTTTTTTTACACAAAATTTTTACACAGAACAAAATGCACGGAGATGGGAATAGCAACACACTCACTGGTTCCTCAGTGTGGAGGTGGGAGTGGAGCTTACTCACAGATGTATGGAACAGAAAACCTTACTCCTGTTGGAGGCTGCATTCCCTGGAGGAGAATCTGTCAGTGGTGGAAGCTGGCACTGGGTGGAGTTGGAATTCCGTTGGGTGGAGCCCATAGCCTATAGCCTCTTCTCTCTTTCTGCCCCCACTTTCCTCTGCTTTTCCCGCCTTGCCACCTGCATGAAACGAGGCCGTGGGCTGCAGGTTGTCCACTCCACAGGATGGATGTAGTGAACAGGATCGGTCATTTCATCTCATCTGGCAGATAGGTTTCAGGTTGCAACCCAAAGATCCTGGCTGCTTCTTAAGCAGCTCTGCACCATGGAAAAGGACCCAGTGTTGGTTTCTCCCATCCTATTCCTCACTGGGTCTCTTCACATCCTTTCCATAGTCATGAACCTCTGCTGTCAGATGCAGTGTAGCAGTTGCAGAGAATCACAAGCAGAGAGAACATTGTTGCTTGTGGGCTTCTCTTAGGCATCTGGTTGTCTACTATGAGAGCAGAAGGTCAGATTTAACTAATGGGTCCCTCTAGCAGAAGGTCTGTTTGAACTATGAGCAGCCTGTTTCCTCCCTGCTGGTTATTATAAGAATGTCATAACTAGCATTAGGAATCTGATGCCTGAGTCTTCTCTCCCCATCCCCATTTCCTTTCATCCCAGAAAGTCCGAGGTTGTGTTACCTTTATTAAGATGCAAGCAACACTGGGAGCCTTTCTGGCTAAAGAGCAGGACAGAAATGTTTTGATATGACTAAGACGCGCATATCTGAAATGAGAGGTGGGTGCTGGGGATCACCTGGGCTCTATTTATTTATTAGACACACTCAGGTAATTCCCAGCAAAATCCCTTTTGTGCTGGGGCAGTGAATGCAGCTCAGATACAGTTTCATACAGAGAAATCAGACAATATAACCTATTCTCCAAATCGATGCATTTCCAGACAGTGATTCATCAGCAGCTGTAACAAAGCCAAATAGGTGAGAAAACCCTTTTCAGCCCCCGCCTGTTTACTTTCAGGCCTTCGAACTTAATTGCTGGAGAACTGTTGCTACCTGTTGATTCATCCGGATCAGGATTTTTGTCTCCCCCGCCTCTCATTTTTGATACTAGGACAAAAGGATAAATCAAGTCAGGTGTCGGGAACGGAAGTGCCAGCATCCGTGAGTGCTGCTGATCCCAGACTCTGAGAGTTTTCTACACCTTTGAGACTGAACTAGAGAGAACAGGATCTTGGTTTTTTAAAACACACACACATTATAAGCACCTGCAAGGGGTCCCAATAAAATTCAGGGCCAGGACACTGAAGACAACTGGGAGTTTAACCTCTTTCTCCCACAACACTTCTAGATCAAAGCTCTACAGAGGCTATGTTCACACCATAAAGCACATTTAACATTACCACTCTGCAAGAATCCAGGAAACTGTAGCTTACACCAATGCCCAACGCCCTTAACAAACTACAGATCCCAGGATTCTGGCTGTGTATCTGTGCTTTACATGCATGGAGTGTACAAAGCCAGAATCTCCCAGATCTGGTGGCACAGAATGGTGGATCCACCCAACACTGTGGCTCACTTTTTCAAGACGCACCTCTGTCCTCCTTGGGGAACCTCAGTGTAATTTATAAAGTCATGCATCTTGCATGTGCCCACTGGTCATTATTTGTCTCCCCCATATGGCTGGAAATGGGTAACCTCAGCAGGCCTGGAGGCAATAGAAATCAGAAAACCAAGACCCTTTGGAAATGTAGAAGTGCTGGGGTGGGCTACTTGAAATCAGTTCTCTTCTTTCTGTCTTTTGCTTCACTTAAAAGTTAGAGGTCAAACAGTTAAATTCCCTGATAAATGTCCCCAAATCACAAAACCACAGGATAATAAGTTTCCCCCCACATGCTGAGAATGTGGTTGGGGAGATAAGCCATGATGTCCTACTCTAGTTATCTCGTTCCAGTTACAGGAACCAAATGGGAGTGAGGAATGGAAGTGGCTTAAATACCAAAGCAGGGCATCTTTTACAGCTTTCAGATAGCATTATTGCTGAGTTGCTTGGACAGGATAATATCAGACAATTACCAAGGAATGAAAAATAGCTGGTAGGGAATAGCAAATAGCTTTTTAAAGAATAATAACAAAAATAAAAAAGAAGCCCCCACCAAATGCAAGATGATTGGTGCACTGACCTTTCTTTGTATTGTAATGTGGACTGCAAAGTTTTACAGACCTGATGGCACCAGCTCAACCTAAAAAAAAAAAAAGAAGGGTAAAAAAAAGAGACCACAATGCAAGATAATTTGAAGAATAATGAGGTTACAGCAACTGGGAAGACACAAAGAAAACTAATGTCGGTTATCTCTTCGCTCAGTTCAGTCAGAAAGAATCAAGTGTTTCAGCTTTCACATTAATAGGTGGCAGATGGAGGGTTCCCAGTTGGGCTTATCAAGATTTGCTTGCTTTTTGGATTAGTGAAGGGATTTGGAGGAATAGGATGTCTCTTTGTACAAAGTCTCAGAGCATTTTCTGGGCTTATATTGTCTCTCAAATTGTATTTTCTTATTTGTGCACCAGCGAGGTGGGAAATTCAGGGGAGGCAAGAAATCACCTGTTACCACCCCTTTTAGAACTTGCCATCACATGTTGCAGAGATGTGTGAAAGCTCTCTAGGAAATGTCACTCATCTTACCCTCATTTTTTGTCTTTTTTTTTGGGGGGGGGGAGCAAATCCAGCAGATGCTCTACCTTTGAAGGAATCTTCCAGTTCATCTCGGGATTTCTCTTAGATTGAGGCGCAGGCGGACATCTGCCAGTCCCCAGATGTTTTTGGACTACATATCCCATCATTCCTGAACACTGGCCATGCTGAGGCTGGTTAGAGTTGAAGTCCAACAAGATATGGAGGGCCACAGTTCCCATCCCTGACTTAGTTGAAATCTGGTCACAAGGGAGGGATGTCAGTCAGGGGAGTGGGGATTTACACATGCCGTATTTTTCGCTCTATAACACGCACCCAACCATAACATGCACATAGTTTTTAGAGGAGGAAAACAAGAAAAAAAATATTCTAAACGAAACAGTGGATGTATGATTTTTGTGGTTCATGCTGTGGCCACAGACATGGGATCTGACGGTGAGTTTGAGGTAGCCCAATGCAAAAATCCTGAGGATCCATGTGGATCCATACTTTGTAACCACGTTTTTGCACCACTGCGGCCCCAGGCAACAGTGGGTGCGTGATTTTTTTGGTGCAAGCTGTAGCCATGGACATGGTGACCCAGTGCAAAAATCCTGAGGTTCCATGTGGATCTGTGCTTTGTAACCACGTTTTAAGTGGGGAGGGAAGGAAAAGCACTCAAGGGACAAGGAATACGGGTGGGGTGGGTGGAGAAGGATGCTGTTAATAATGCAGAAGAGGGGTATAAGAGGAGAAGCAAGCAGGCTCTGTTTCTCTCCCTCCTCCCTGGCTCGCTGAAAAACTTTGCTGCTATTTAGCCAGCTGAGTGGGGAGGAGAGAGGGACAGAGAGCCTGCTTGCTTTAAAGGAGCCAACCGGACAGGAGCCACTTACACTCGTGTAAGCGGCTCCTCTCCTCTCCCGCTTTGCTCCTTTAAAGCAAGCAGGCTCTCTGTCCCTCTCTCCTCCCCACTCAGCAACTCTTCTCCCGCTTTGCTGTTTCAAAGCGAGCCACGGAGGAGGGAAGGAAGGGGAACCATGGATCCTCTGCTTACGACTGCAGCAGATCCCCACGCCATCCGTAGGCATTCGCTCCATAACACGCACAGACATTTTCCCTTACTTTCTAGGAGGAAAAAAGTGAGTGTTATGGTGCAAAAAATATGGTAAATAGTAAGATCTAAAATAAAGATACAAAAATTAATAATATCAATAACAGCAACCCCTCTGCAGTAAAACTCCCTGAACAACACTCCAGCCCAAGATTCTGTTCAGCAGCCTCAGCTTTTTTTAGTTGGAGTCAGTCCGAGCCCCACCCTCCCAGGCCAGGTAGAAAGGCCTGCAAAGCAGGGAGCAAGTCTTCTAGCCCTCGCAGCAAGATAGTCAAAGTAGAACAATCTTCCCCATTGTGGTGTTCATTCATCTTGTCATATGTGGAAATAACGCATCAGATTGAAATGACAGTGATGCGATTTACGGCATTTGGATGCAGCTACATGTCTGGGGGTAGTTAGTTCATTCATACCCCAGGTGCACTTTTCCTCGGATGACTATTTGAATCTGAAATGGGCACACGCTGAGAAGAACTCACTTTGCCAGTTTCGATAAGTGCCTAACGATCTGGAGTCAAAGAGCAGTTCTTCAGCTGGCACCAGCGCCAAGCAATCATCCCCAAATCCGCCAGCCGTAATGAGGATATCTTGTTCTCTCCAGTTTGGCTTTGAGACGCGGTGGCTCTGTCATCGCTGCAAGAAAGACTAGCTGGTGTTTGGCACGGGGTTAAGTGAAGAATCCTGAGAGCCACTTTGGCAAATGGCTAGCGCTGCTGGAACTAAACGGAACACATTCTTTGGACTGGATGTTGATGGATTGCTTGTAGTGTCTGGAAGCTAGCAGAAGGGCATTAAGGAAGATGGAAGTCAGTTGCTTGACAGAAGTAATGTGATCAGCATCCATGCATGGCAACTCAGGACGTAGGAAGACAGAATATATTTAGTCAGTAAGAACAAGGTAAGATGTTTCCATTCAGGGTGTGACTGGTACTGCACTAAGAAGAAGAAGAGGCTTTTAGGGGGGCAGGGAGGGCCAGGGTTTTGCAGGTGCACAATAGATACATAAGACTTGCTAGATCAAATGTCCATTTACAGTGCAATCCTCGGCATGTTTAGTCAGAAGTCAGTCCCATTGAATTGAATGCTAAGTGTGCATAAGATTTCAGCCTGAGTCCAGCATTTCGGCTTGTAACACTGGTCAGCCAGATGCCCCTGAGGAATGTATAAGGGTGATGGTCTTCTCCTAACTGACTCCACCCCCCAGCCTGGTGCCTTCCAGATGTTTTGGACTACAGCTTCCAAGCTCCAGCCAAGTGACAGCAGTTGTAGTCCAAAACATCTGGAGAACATCTAGGAACCTTGCTAAATCAATCCAGCATCATGTCCTCACAGTGGCCAACCAGAGATGCCCGTGGAAAGCAAGGAATCACAGAATCACAGGGCTGGAAGGGACCACAAGGGTTATCTAATTTAACTCCCTCCGTCGGTAGAGCATGAGACTCTTAATCTAATGCAGAAATCTTTTTGCCCAACGTGGGACTTAAACCCACAACCCTGAGATCAAGAGTCTCTTTCTCTGCTGACTGAGGTATCCTGAATATGCTGCCTTCAAACATAGAAGCTTCATTGAACTATTGTAGCTTGTATAAGGTGACCATTTACACATCACCACACGAGAATACACATCGCCCCCAAAAGAGGGCAGTAATGAAAATAGATTTGCACAAAAAGTTGCATATACAGTGGTACCTCGGGTTAAGTACTTAATTCGTTCCGGAGGTCTGTTCTTAACCTGAAACTGTTCTTAACCTGAAGCAACACTTTAGCTAATGGGGCCTCCTGCTGCTGCCGTGCCACTGGAGCCCGATTTCTGTTCTCATCCTGAAGCAAAGTTCTTAACCTGAGGTAATATTTCTGGGTTAGCGGAGTCTGTAACCTGAAGTGTATGTAGCCTGAAGCGTATGTAACCCAAGGTACCACTGTAGTAATTTATGTACGCAAATGTGAATTTAGAAATAAATCCAATGGGTTGAATAGAAAGACACCTCACCATAGTAGGAAAGACTGTGACCAGGTGACCTGCTCAGTCCAGGTGGGTAACCATTGATGGGCAACTGCACAGCCTTTGACCTCCCTTCTTAGAGTTCTTTACCTTTAAACTGGTCTTGGACTAAGCTGACCTTCAAGTAGAAGGCTGTTTTCCATAAAGCAGAAGACATGTGCTTTGACAGAGGGCTGTAGCTCAGAGTTAGAGCCTCTGCCTTGCATATGCAAAAGGCCACAGGTTCAACCTCTGGCATCCCCAAGCAGTGCTGGGAGAATTCCCTGCCTGAAACCCTGGAAGGCTGCTGCTAGTCGGTGTTGGCCATACTGAGCTAGATGAACCAATGGTCTGATTCAGTACAAGGCAGGTTCCTATGTTTCACACACCCTAGACTAAGACCCAACAGTAGACTCATCCTCCATTCATTTACGATGGCAGCCAACCCTATACAGGTTTACTTAGTGGAAGGCCCCACAATGCTCAGGGGGGCTGACTTCCAGGTTTGTATATGATTTTTACAGGAATTTTCAGCACATCTACTCAGGTATAAATTTCCAGGTTCCACACTATAGTAATATGAGGTTTGTGATGACAAAACTTGGTTAAAATCCCCTCTTTAGATCATGCAAACTAAAGAAAAACCATCTGTACTTCCAATCGTATGTGTGTTCTCGCTCTCTCTCTCACACCCACCGACAAAGACAGAAGTCACTTTTCTCAAAATCAAAATATTCCTTTCTCCCCCTCTTAGAACACAATGTCTTGTTTTCAGACACTTTCATGAAAGCATTATCTCACAGGGACTAAGTATCCATTAGCTAATTTATAGTATATAAAGGAATTTAAAGCAATGTACACAAAGAGCTGTGTCTAAAATCTGCCAAGCATTTGGAAGGAATTGGCATTCAGGAAAAACATTGGGGGTGGGGAGAGCAAAACAATGTGTTTCTGCATGATTCATCCATTTGGATGAATTATGAAGCAGATGTTAAAATAACTGTCATGGTGATCCTACTTGGATGGAAACCATTGTTGATTACACTGACATTAGCATCACAGTCACAGTTGATTCTATGTTATGAATTTAGAATATAGAATTTAGACTTTATCTCTCAACCCTAAGATTAGATTGATGTATGGTGAGGTTTATCATCATCATCATCATCATCATCATCATCATCATCATCTCTTTATATGGCTTCTGCACCAAGGCTCCATCACGTGTGCTCCCCTTCTCGTTTTCTCCGGTGTGACCACAAGAAAGAAGTCAGAAACATTTGTCTGGGTTTTCAACTAACCTCGGTTTGCTACTATGTCCAAAACAGGAACTACAGCTTGTTTAGGGTATATCTGAACAAGCCAGGAGTGTAAATTATGGTTTGAAGTTGTGGGTGGCTTTAAAGTAGGGTGGTGGGAGGGTTGGAATCATGGAGGATAAAGCTACCAGTGGCTTCCAGTCATGATGGCTATGCTCTGACTCCACAATGAGAGGGGTCAATAGTTCTCAGTACCAATTGCTGAAAGCCTTGGGAGTGGAGAGTTCTCTTATCCTGCTTGCAGATTTCTGCAGACATCAGGCTGGCCACTGTGAGAAGAGAAGCTGGACCAGATGGACAACTGGCTTGAGCCCACAGGTTCTTCTTGTGTTCTTAAGGGGCTCTTCCTTAATAGCACTCTGCTAAAGCACTGGGCATATTTAAATAATTTTGATTCTCCCTCTCCATATGTCATTCCAAGAAAATGGTGTATAGATATGCTACCACTCAGATTATAGTTATGAATCCTTATGTAAACATATAATAGATCTTTTAAGACTGCTGATCCACTTTAGACCAGAGGCGTCATAACCATCGTAAATAGAGAAAAGATCCACGAGGAAAACTTTGGAAGGGGTTTTCTAAGAAAGGCAGTTAATCTCTACATTGCAGCTCGAATTCTTTTGCACCCTCCCAAGAAAGTTGAGCATCGGTTCTCTCCCGCCCCTCACCCCCCAGTGGGAACTGGACATATTTTCGTGTGTGTTCCAGGCAAAGAATTTCCAACATTATGTGGAATTTTGGCCGGAGGCAACTTTATGTGACAGATGTTTAAAGAAAGAGGGGTTGAAAGCGGATTAAGGCATTCTTACAATAATACAGGGGAACATTTCAGCTGCTTTGCCCAGCCTGGTTTTGCATATCCATCCGTTCTGTCAACAGAATAAGTAACCCACTTCAGACAAAGAATAAATATTAATGAAACAAGGCTTTAGGACTCTCAAGTGTTAAACTAATACTGTACGCTTGAGAATGAAATTAGTCAACTGGTGCCAAACGCATTTGTCTAGTTTTACCCGTCTTATTTATTGGATTACATAAAGCATGTTGCTTTAAGTAATGAATGATAATTATATGACAGGCAGTAATCATTTTCTCTCACTCCCCCCCCCACCCAAGTGGGTGCATTGGAATATGCCATAGGTTGCTTGTGCATTGTATTCGCCTGCAAAGCACACACATGCCAGTCAGCCTTATCTAATTACGGGAAGCAAAGGGGAGCCAAGGGAGCTTCTCATACTCTCCATGCTTTGCGTTCAGCTTTGCCTGCCAGCTGGGCCCACATCAAAAACCCTCTTCCTGATCCAAATAGTATCAAGCCTGTTTATTTCAAGGGCTGCCTCCTGAATACGACCTTCAGGGTTGTTAAGACACCTGACATAAATCTGCCATGCAAACTATGGACGGATGAGTCAAACTATTTCCGGGCCCTATACAGGGCCGAACCTACCATTGGGCAGAGTGAGGCACGCACCCCAGGCAACAGGTGCTTGACGGTCGGATGTGGTATTGAGGAGTTGAAAGGACAGAGGGCTGAGCATACTGCCTTCAGCTGCACCATCTCGGTGTCAGTTTTGAAGTAAATTGACCCGGTTGGCTTCTGTACATGGAATGGAGGCGACAGGTGACGACTTGTCCAACTTAACCTCGGGGAGCAAAATATCATGGGCCAGTCCTGCCCATATGACCTTTGCTTCCACCCAGTCGGACTTTTGCTTCCACCCACCCAGATTTTAATCTATGATTGAAACACAGATTTAAATAAGTATTAAGCATTCAAGTACACAGGCTGAGACCCTACCTGTCTCACCAGAGTGGTACATGCTCTACTTATCTCCCACTTGGACTACTGCAATGTGCTCTATGTGGGGCTACCTTTGAAGATGACCTGGAAACTGCAACTAATCCAGAATGTGGCAGCTAGACTGGTGACTGGGAGTGGCCGCCGGGACCACATAACACCGGTCCTGAGAGATCTGCATTGGCTCCCAGTACGTTTCTGAGCACAATTCAGTGTTGGTGCTGACTTTTAAAGCCCTAAACAGCCTCAGCTCAGTATACTGAAGGAGTGTCTCCACCCCCATCTTTCTGCCTGGACACTGAGGTCCAGCATCGAGGGCCTTCTGGCTGTTCCCTCACTGCAAGATGTGAGGTTACAGGGAACCAGGCATATAATATGTTGTTGTTGTTGTTGTTGTTGTTAAAGTATCATATGTTTTTAAAAACACATTTATCTCTCTCAAGGTATACATTTCTAAATATATTTTCTGTCAAAATGTATTTTTTTAAAAGGGGGGGGGAGAGATGTATTATTTATTTATTTTACCTGAAAACTATGTTGAATGCGCAGGAACATAGGAAGCTGCCTTATACAGAGTCAGGCCATTGTTCCATCTATCTCAGCATCATCTATGCCACTGGCCTTCAACTAGTGGGTCAGAACCCAGCCTGATCTAAGTGGGTTGTGAGAGCAGTACTAACACCATGCTAGTACAGGCAGAAGAATTAAGAAATAGGTCCCCAAATGCATGTTTGACTTAGAGGTGGGTTCTGGGTCTGAAAAGATGGAAGACTACTGGTCCATGTTGTCTATAGATGCTTCTTCAGGGTTCCAGGCAGAAAGGAGTCTTTCCCAGCCTCATGTGGAAAAGCCAGAGACTGAACCTGGAAACTTTTGCGCAGAGAGCAAATGCTTGACCACTGAGCTACGGCCTTTCTGTAAAATATTCTGAAAGTGTGAAATGTGTAAAAGCTGGCAGGTAGCTAAATTCTGATCTGCGTATTAGCAGAGCAGTAGATGACCTTTGTGGTCCCTTCCAGCTCTATGATTCTGAGATTCTGAGGAGGTATGAATCAGATCACTTTGTATTAGAATTCTAAAAGATCCCATTCCTCAGGCAACCTGACCCCTAAAATTGTCATCTCCCAGCCATGCACACAGTGTGTAAATCTCATTGAGATGGTGGTTGAGGAGACAATCAATAAATCATTGGTGGTGGTGATGATGATACAATACATTCTGCTTTTAGCCATTCTTGTAGTTCACACAGCTAGCAGGAACCAACACAACACTGTCTGCAATGGGCAAAATGATATCATAGTGAGGAAAATAAATACCTTCCTCCCCCACCTACATTTTTGAACTCCTTATTTCAAACATTTGTCTTTTATTAATTTCCAAAAATGTTGCAGTTAACAAGGCAAGGCATTTCAACAACTTTCCATGATACTGGAAATTTTCCTGGAATCTCTCAACAAAGAAAAAAAAGATTTTAAACATCAGAATCATAGTGAGTAACTTCAGAATGCTAATCCAACTTTCTCCTTCTTCCCCTAACCCCTAGAGTTATACAGTATTTGACTTGTCTTTGATAGCCTGGTCCAAATATCTAGGATTTGGGCGTGGGTTTTTTTTTGTTTTGTTTCCTAAAGAAAAGTTTGGCATTAATCAGAAATATTAAATAACCGAACAATATTAGACTAGGATTCTTGTTCATTAGGAGTACAAAACAAGATTTAATTCCTTTCTCTCCTGATTGCTACAGCAGTAAATATTTAGTAATTGTGTTGATTATTACAGTACGGAATTGTGAACATTTGAAACTGCATAGCTCTGATTTCAAAGCTCTTAAGTCATCCTCACAATGCTTATTGTTTTGGTCTGGGACTGTTCATTTTAATGCTCTGGCACAGAACCGATGCATGATGAGATCAAAACTCATCACCTCCTAAAGATGCGTGGATGAAAACTGGATTAGATCAGAAGGATGTGAGCCATTATCTCATGGCTTATCAGAGCATTCAAGTGATTGACCTCCATGCCATTACAATCAATATGTAATAGCATCATCACCTCAGCTATTATCCAATCTTTGGTTAACAAGCTGCATCTGCTCAGAAATAAAGATGGCAATTTCGTTGTTAGACTGATCAGCCATGGTAAAAGAAATGGCACTGTGGAAATGACACTCTTTGTACTGTCCTGATTTTTGAAAATAGCCCCCTCCCCCATTGAAATATATATATATTTACAAGCAGGTTCATACCTGTCCTGATTCCAGGGCCAGCTCATCCATGAGGCAGAGTGAGGCAGGTGCCTCAGGCAGCAAACTCTGAGGCACAGAAGTGGCTAGAAAAGTGTGTCATGTGGTCTGCCCTGCAGCCCTTAGCAATCTTGCTCCCCCTAGGGTGCAGTGGAGGACTCTGTTTCATCATCAGTGCTGATGTAAGAGTCAACTACCAGTCTAGTCAGATTTTGTGCATAGAAGAGGGAATTCACCATCTTGTCCTTTGCCTCAGGCAGCAAAATGACTTGGGCTGCTCCTGCCTGGTTCCCACTTGCTGACTCGGAACTCAGACTCCCAGCTAGGATATTTTGATTAAAAAGCTTTATTTCAAAAATCAGGATAGCGTCCCAATATAGCTCAGGTTACAGGTTGCTTAAAGCATGGCAGAGCTCTTCAGTACAAGGCTAGGCATAATATGTTGTTCCTGGCACTGTGGGCAGCTCCACAGTACAGGGCATCAAGCTGAGGGGGCAAATAATGATGATAATGATAATGATAATGATACCATCTAAGGGTACATACTCAGAAGATCCACAAAAAGCAACTTTACCAAAAGGAAATATTGTGAAAATAAGAAATACTTAGGGTGTGTGTGCCAAATTTTGTCCTCACTCAAGGTGCCATATTACCAAAGTATGCCCCTGGTTGTTTCAACACCTGACATGCCCTCTAGGCTCCCCTTTAGAAGAGTGAAGTGGGGGGGGGCAGTTATTCATGGGGTTATTTTCCTGAGTCTCGGGTCTGGTATACTACAACTCCTATGAGCAAGCAGACAACACCATTGCCTCCACATCCTTGGAGACAAAGGTGGAGACCATGGTGCCAGCTGATGGTGGGGACATTAAACATTGCCTTTCTGGTTGCAATACCAGATTGAAAAACTATCTCCTTCCAGTGATGGCCAAACTTGGCCCTCCAGCTGTTTTGGGACTACAATTCCCATCACCCCCAACCACTGGTCCTGTTAGCTAGGGATGATGGGAGTTGTAGTCCAAAAACAGCTGGAGGGTCAGGTTTGGCCATCACTGCCTTAGACAGACACTGTTGGCCTTTTTGCCTATAGTGTTTAGACAAGCTGTTAAGGCCATTACATTTTGCTCGTTGTTTAGTTTGAGCTAATTTGCTCCTAGTTGGTAGATAACGATTTATGCTTCTAGCTTTTATTGTACGATTTGTATATTTGGTAATTATAATATTGAGCTGCCCTGGGAACCCATTTTAAAGCTAAAGGATGAAGTAGAAATAGGTTTTAAAAACTAAATAAACATTTTTCCTCTTTCCTTTTCAGCTTTAAGCAAGGAACTGTTTTGCGGAGACTTTGCAATCCTGCAGATGCCATGGGCAGCTCCCTACCACTTTGAAATTACTGCTGTGTCCTTTTTAAAACAATTATTTCACCAAATATTCTCTAAGGGAGCAGGAATTGAAATTCTCCAAGAGGTCAAGAGAAACTCAAACAAGCTGGGAAAGGTTATGGACCACTGGTATGAAATTCACGGCATGTAATGCCTTGAAAGAGAATATTATGAAAATGATATACAGGTGGTACATGACCCCAGTCAAGCTTGCTAAGATATATCATTTGTCTGATAATAAATGTTGGAAATGTAAGGAGGCTGAAGGGACATTCTTTCACCTCTGGTGGACTTGTCCAAAAGTGAAGGCCTTCTGGGAAATGATCTATAATGAGTTAAAGAAGGGGCTTAAGTACACCTTTCCCAAGAAACCAGAGGCCTTCCTCCTGGGCATTGTCGGCCAGAAGGTGTTAAAGAAGGACAGAACTTTTTTTATGTACGCAACGACAGCAGCAAGAATACTTATTGCAAAACACTGGAAGACACAAGATTTACCCACACTGGAAGAGTGGCAGACGCAATTGATGGACTACATGGAACTGGCCGAAATGACTGCCAGGATCCGAGATCTGGGAGAAGAAGCAATGGAGGAGGATTGGAAGAAATTTAAAGATTATTTACAAAAATTTTATAAGTTATATGAATGTTAAGAATACGCATGATTAGGGAAATTCAGCTCCAGCAATAAGATTAAGGGATGGAAAATTAAGTTATATTACTGAAAGGACTAATGTTTAAAAGAATATTATATATGTTATTAGTGTAAATGGACAATAAGTATTTTAAACGTAAATTACAAGTATTTGAAAGAACAAAAGAATGCACGAAATAAGGTTATAATTTGCTGAAAAATTTTATTGTAAAGAACGCACGGTGAGGGAGACGTGGGGAAGTCCGGTTGGTTATGGAAAAATGCTTTGAAAAGATGATTTTCTATTTCTTTCTTTTTTCTTTTCTGTTATTTCTTTGTATATCTGATCTTGTATTTCTATTTGGAAAAAATGTAATAAAAAATAATTTTTTTAAAAAAAGAGAAACTCAAACAAGAAATCTTTCAGGAAATGTATCAGAGCGTTCTTTGAGGGTTTCCCCCCTCCCAAGCTCTAAAGTTACATGGATGTCATTGGACACATTGCATTGTTTCCAACATTGCTGTTCCACTAGTGCAACAGACTTCGCTTGTGCAACAGAATGTCCTTCTCCTCTCGCCTGCGTTGCCCCTGGGGGACTTTCCAGAATCATCACATTAGAATAACAAGAAACCTAAACTTGCAATACCTGTTGGGACTTCATATTTCAGTGAGTTTCCCCCATGGAATTCCACTTGAGGATGCACACATAATTTCCCTTTGGAAATCTACTATTGCCTGACAATCAGATGAAGTAAGACAAGCAATTTCCCCTCGCACCTGGAAATGATTTCTTTGCCCCATCCAACATTTGTAATACGTCAAATTAAATTGGTGATTACGATTTTCAGCGTTGCCGTGCTGTTTTCAAAGTTTCTTTCTTCTTTTTGAATAGCAGCGTGTGCTCGAAAACAATGGTGCACATGCCATTGCTAATCAAGAGTGTGCCTTCTAATTAGTCGTGCCATCATCAAGCTAAAGCGAAGGAATTCGCCGGAGAACCTTTGACACGCCAAACAGGCTGTTTATGCATTGCACACATATATGGGCACTCAGTTTCAGGAGGAGGAATGCCAGATTTATATTCCTTTCACCCACATTATGAATCACAGCCAGTGAAGCAAACAGGATAGAAGGGAAAGTCCAAACACTTTATTAATTGCAGTGATTTTTAACAGGTTAAATATGCTTGCACTCATTGGCACAGTCATGATTTCCTTCCATCTCTGCAATACACCATAAAGGTGTACCTGGAATATTGTCTATACTGACTGTTAGAGGCTTTCCAGAGTTTCTGACAAGGGACATTGCCAGTCCTACCTGGAGATGTCAGGGATTGAACCTGCAAAGCAGTTGATTTATCATTGAGCTACGACCCTTCATTGACTGCACTGATTATAAGGAATAACCTATTCGTCCCATTAACCGCTGTTATTGTTGATTGTTTTCTAGTGATGCATAGCTGGAAACAAAGTGCTTCCTGAACTAGTTGTATGGAGGAAAGTTGTTTTGGGGAACGCCATGAAGGCATAGAAAACCTAGAGCAGCAGCTTTTTAAAAAAACCTGCAGGGTAGGAACTATAAAGTTATTTTGTTGTCTGTTTTAAGTAAAGTTATTCTTTCTTCTGTTGGCATAATTTGTAAAGTTTGCAAATATGATAATTGTGGCCCCCAGACTCTGATAGCTGACCCACAGACCCCCTCAGGAGCTCTAAGCCAGGCTTGCTCAACCTCGGCCCTCCAGATGTTTTTGAGACTACAATTCCCATCATCCCTGACCACTGGTCCTGCTAGCTAGGGATGATGGGAGTTGTAGGCCAAAAACATCGGGAGGGCCGTGGTTGAGGAAGCCTGCTCTAAGCCTTTACCATTGTTTGATGTTTTTATTTTGTAAGCCACTTTGGGATCCAGACATGGTGAAAAGCAGGGTACAGTACAGTTTCTCTCTCTCTCTCTCTCTCTCTCTCTCTCTCTGGGTTTCAATTCCCATCCTAAACCATGGGAACAAGGCTATATACCAAGCTAAATACCAGGTTTTCTCTAGTATTTCTCTGCTAGTAGCCCCAACCACACATCCTACAGGATTTGCTCTGTGGTGAGAATCCGTAGTCAAAGTAAGCCTACAGAAATTAACGTGCCTGGGATGATCATGGCCGTTAATTTCAATGGCTCTGCTCTGAATATGACAGACAACTTCACACTGTTTCGCAAAGAATTAAATCAAATCGGGATTAAAGGTTTTTCTCAGGGTGAGGGCATATGTGCTGGTGATGGCACTTCTTCTGATAGGAAATATTCTGCAGGCATTGTGGGGGGGAGGATACAAAAATGGTGTGTGTGTGTGTTGAGGAAAGTTTGTTGGGGTGGGGGTGAGAAATGTTCCTATTTTCATCTGAGGGATTTCAGAGGGTATGCCACAATTCCCATTATCTGAATAGTATTCCCTTCCTTTAGTAAACAGCAAATACAAATTTCCATCATGTCAGGATGCTTTGGCCTGAAGACCGGAAGAAAGTTCCCAGCAACTGCCAGACCAGCCATAATGGGAAATCCAGCCTTCTAGAATGTTCCTGCCTTTGCTAAGATCACAGGCACTTAGAGGCTCAGGGTCACAAGGCTGACTTCCAGCTGGATTAACTTTAGTTCTGAAGTGAACATCAGATACATCTCCAGCTCTTTTCCCATTAAAAATGAAGTTGAACCGGCGGGGGGAGGGGGACACCAGGGAAAAACTCCAGGACAGCAGCTATTTAATTTAACAACAGCAGAACATCCCTTCTTAGCAGTTGGTCTTTGCACTGATAGAAAGCAAAAGACTGCTCTCTTTTTTCACTTGTCAAAGGATACATCTCTCCATTGTCTTAGATACAAAGCAAACCCCAAGAAAACTTCAATTTTCTGCTGCATCTCACCTCAGATGAAGAACCTCAATTGAATCTGACTGACATCTGGACCATCTGGAGCTGGAGTGACCAAGTGATTAGCCTTTGGCTAATTAAGCAATCTATGATATTTTAAACTGTGGGGGGTTATTGCTTTTGTTTGTTATTATAGTATGTATTTTTGTGTGTGTTTTTTTGGTAAATGTCTTATAGATCATTCATCTCAGCCATAAAACAGAAACAAAATTTTACTCTCCTATGGTTCATTTGGCCTACTCTTTTACACCATTTTATTTCCATTCTTGAATTGCTTTCTATAAGACATCTTGAAGTGATTTAACAATAAAAACTATCAACAATAAAAACAAACGTAAAACAGTTAATTATTCTTTAAAAACAACAACAACATATAAACTAATTTCATATATCAAAACAGTTTCAAATCCAATACAGATAGTATAGTATAGAATCTACTAAAATGCTGGATAAGATTGGCCTTTGGTTTGATCCAACAGGGATTTTACTTAGACTAGCACATACACAGTTCAGGTTTTCTCCCAAATGAAAGGTGTTGGAAAGAAAAAGAAAGAAGTCCGAAAAATGTTGACCAGAGGAATAAATTCTACAGTCATATTATTAGCTGTGCAGGAATACACTCAAGCCCATTTATGCTTTGATTTGGATTTCAAAATGTACATAAGGTTCTAAATCCAATAAAACAACAACAACAACAACAACAACAACAACAACAACAACAATGATGTCAACAGGACTTAAGCATCCAAGAACTTGCAGTTCACTGGGTTTCATTCTAATGTGTCCAGGATTTCTAAGCTGATGTAGCACTGGATCAGAACCCCTTTTGCAATTAGTACCATTCCTCTTAAATTACTGAATTCCTTTGGGGCAGAACCAGAATCATTAGAATGAAAACTCTGATCTAGCTTTCCATTGTAAGGTAGCCAAGATTTAGACATGACTAACTTTAGCCATGCTTTGCTGTAAACAAGAAAGAAAGTGTGCTCAAATTCACTGGGATTTTAAAAGTAGCTTTGGACTTAGGATCAGGTATGACATGTTATGGCAGCTGGGGCAGCTAATTAAAGCTGCAACTCCATTAATATGATTAATAGATCTCTCATACTTTCATGGGGAGGTTGTGCTTCAGTTGACTAGCCATGCTGAAAGTCACTAGTGTTAGGATGAAACTCGTATTTTAACTGGAGGCCTAAGATTCCAAGTGGCTTAAGACGACAGCTGGTCTCCAGACTGCCAATATGAATTTGTGCACTACATATATTAATAGCAAGGGCATACAATGGAATTAGTACAAAGTGCTCAGCTTCCCTGAACATAGTCCTCTGATTAACTTGAATAACAACTGTACTAGTTCAGCTTTTTGCATGTCGAGGTCCCTAATACACCCCAAAGGAAAACACAATTGACACTTAATTTTTGTTTAAATTTTTTGGCATAATTTTGGCAACAACTTTATTCAAATACAGCAATGTGAGTGGTTGCTTAGGCATTGGTAGCACTAATTGCCCCCGCACGGGGACAGCTCTGACATTTGCACCCCCCGCGAAGTCAGGAAGGGTAAGTCACCTGGGACTTGGAACCATGCCTCACCTCTCCCCAGCATGCTCTCCCAGGGGCTTGCGTGGCCCTAGCCCCTTGCCAGGGGGTTTCGGACAAAAGCATGGGGAGCCCCTGGGTTCCTTTAACAGTAAAACCCTTCAGCAGCAGCAGCAGCAGCATTTTGGAGGGGCAGGCACAGCCGAATCCATACCCCTCCACCACCAGCAGCATTTTGGGGGGCAGACACAGCCGAATCCATACCCCTCCAGCAACCAATTCCAGACCAATGCCTAACCGCAAACCTTACAAGTTGTGACGATTTGCTACGCGGTAGGCGAAAACCAAGTAGCACACACTAATCAGCCAAATGGCACAATTCCTACCGGGCCCCTGCTCCAAAGCAGACAACCCCATGACAGGCAATAGCAAGGTCAAGCAAACAGCCTAACATTAGGGAAGGGAGGGCGGGTGATCCGAAGCACGCAGCGAAAGAGGACGTCCATTGCTGCGTGCCTTGTATTTAACAAATAGGGCTGTCAATCACTAAATGGCAACATCTAAATTTCCCCAGTAACAGCCCGCCCCTGCCTACGAGTTGGCCAAACCATCTGCCCAGAAACAGCAAGGTGTCTTGGAATCCCCAACCGCAACACGTACTCTCCGTGATGGAGAACACGCTTTCAGAGATTGTGCTTACTTAGGTGCTATCCTCCTAATTATGGAATGCCTTCTAAAACACAGTGGAGGTAGAGCACATTGGGCTGATAATTCCCCTCCAGGAGATGAAAACTCCTGGCACATTGCAGGAAGAGGACCTCTGGTACCAACTAAACTGGCAAGAAGAGGAAAAGAAGGGGGAGGGATAGTGTGCAAAGGAGCAAAAGGCAGGAGTGATATAAAATGAAGCACTTTATTTAAACAAGCGTGCATAACCTCCAACATTTTTCCGATGAAAATAGGGACATCCTATTCCATAATAATATATCAACAACAACCACAACAACAATGAAAGTGACATTCTTATTGTCAATTTCTCCTCATTTTTTCTCTTTCCCTTCTTGGCCCTCCAGCAGTAAAGGTACAGGAGGTTTTAAAGGGAAGGTCTGAATAAGTTAAATTTCCAAAGAAGCAGCAGTTGTCCTGTGATTTATGTAGTCAGCTATGTAGTCAGTGATTTCCCCCTTTTTTTACATAAGCAGAGGCAGCAGCATACAGTTTAGTTAAAATGGAGGGTGGATGAAGTTTCCCCTGCCATAGCTATTCCTTCTGAAGAAGACAATTGTCTGCAAGGGGCTACATATTCTGCAATTATCCCACTATCAAATTCATTCTGGCGGAACACAGGCAAACTGATTACTCTTTGTAGTCTTTTGAAAGCATCCTTAGATAATTGCCATATACACTCTTTCAGTGCAATATATAATACCTGAAGGTCTCCACCCCCATCATTCAGCCTGGACACAGATCCAGCTCCAAGGGCCTTCTGGTGGTTCCCTCGCTGCGTGAAGTGAGGGTACAGGGAACCAGGCAGAGGGCCTTCTCGGTAGTGGCACCCACCCTGTGGAATGCCCTCCCATCAGTTGACAAGAAGATACATAACTATACAACCTTTAGAAGACATCTGAAAGCAGGCCTCTAGAGAGAAGTTTTTAGTGCTTAATGTTTTACAGTGGTACCTTGGGTTACAGACGCTTCAGGTTACAGATGCTTCAGGTTACAGACTCTGCTAACCCAGAAATAGTACCTTGGGTTAAGAACTTTGCTTCAGGATGAGAACAGAAATCGTGCTCCAGCGGCGCGGCGGCAGCAGGAGGCCCCACTAGCTAAAGTGGTACCTCAGGTTAAGAACAGTTTCAGGTTAAGAACAGACCTCCAGAACGAATTAAGTTCTTAGCCCGAGGTACCACTGTATTATGTTTTTAATATTCTGTTGGAAGGGGCACCTAGTCAGATGGGCAGGGTACAAATAATAAAAAATATTGTTATTATTATTATTATTATATAACGGCCATGACCCAAGGGGGTAATGAACTGTCTAGAGTAGCAGGAAGAGGCCACTTGGGACCAGGGGTGCCAGCTTGAATAAAATATTGGACAGAGGGCCTAAAGTAAGCCCCCGCCCTGCATAATCGATCACATGACACAGTGCACGCACACTATTTGAATGGTAATGACCATCAACGGAGGGGGGGCTCAAAGACCCCTCAGCTCCTAGGAGTTGGTTGCTAGGCTTGGGATGATGAATTTATTTTGGTGTGCACATGAACATTCTTAGTCAAGTCAGGGAGAAGGCAATATGCATGTGAATACCACTTGCTGGGAATCACAAGTAGGGAAAGTTCAGTTGCCCCTGGTGGCTGCTTGAGGACTTCCCACAGGCCTGGCCTGACCCACATGGGCTCTTCTTAGGTTCTTAAATGTAGCTCAATTCTGTCTGATTTTGAGCCTACAAATCACAAACTGTCAAAGAGGTTCCCATTCTGCACACACCCCATTGACATGTAGGCAGATGGATTTCACAAAAAAAAACTAACTTTTTTTTTTAGCTTCCAGAACTGACGTAACTTCTTGAAAATCATTTTTGGGCAATATTTTAGTAATTCAAGGTAAAACATAGAAATGTCTGACAGCTGAAATGTCAGAGTTACTCATATACAAATCAAACTAAATCATAAAACAGCCACTGGAGCAATTTTTTTCCAACCTCAAAGACCTACAGCAGGAATAGAGATACAAACTTGTACTTTATTTTTAATGCTTCGGGGACATTTCTGGCTTTGACATTTTTGCCTCTCTATTGCCAGACACAAAAGCCAAACACATTGCTAAGATGTTAGACACAATTTTGACAATAAAATGTCTTATGAAATGGATCCTGTAAACTCCTCACCACAGCCAAGTTATAAATTAATTATTTTCATGCCCTTTGCTGAACAATGACATATTGTTTGCGAAAGCTTGTCCGATTACCATAAAACCAGGCTTGCCGAAACCACCATTCACAAGTTTTAAATTTTTATACAGGCAGTGACATCTGTGACAAGGAGTTCCAACTCCATAAATCACCAAGTTCTTTCTTCAGATCAAAATGACAGCAGTTCTCTAAGAACGTTGTATAGGAAAAACCACACAGAGATGGGAACATAGACAAATTGGCAAGGAGGCAGCCACTCCACCCTGGAAACTGTATGGTTGTGGGTTACTGTCCAAGACTTGACCTGAGCTGGAACTCCTTCATGGGGTTGAAGAAAATCGGTTCAGTGGGGGCTGGAGAAGGGGCATGAGAAAAGGAGGACTATGGGAAAGAAATAGGTTAGTACTGATCCCTACCATTTGATTCCAGTTGACTGGCCATCCTTTGGTGAGGAACTCTGTAAATTAATGGTGCACTGAGTGACGAATTGCTTCCTTTTGTGTATGAAGCAATTCCTTAAAAGGAATGTAGTGAATTGCTCTTAAGATGTGGAGCCCTCTAATGAGCATCACACCAAATCTACAGCTTGGTCTGAGAGCGGCAGCCCTCTGTGCATTTGACTTAGCCAAAGGATCTGCGAAAAAGCCTCATGTTACCAGACCCAGACGGTTCTCCAGTTATTACCTGTCTTCACGGGTGCTATTATTCTAGCACCAAGATGGATTGTGGAATATATTTCACTGACGAAATTTGATCCAGATTAGCCTGTTTCAGACAGTCTCGTGAACTGGTGTGTTTTCCTTCTCCTTTTGACTAAATCCATATACCCCCTCCCTCTTATTTTTGGACCATGACTTCACGTAAATGGAAGATGTGATTCCTCTGGAGCAAGGCCAACTTACATCAGCAGAGAAAACCCCACTTTTGTTATATTAGAAAGGTAGACAATATGCTCCCATGTCAAGGATACTAATAAAGTAAACAGTAAGGCTGCAGACTCAATCTAAGCCAGCATTGCTGGGGGAGAGTGGGGAGACTCTGAGGTGCTAAGGAAGGTCTTGCTCAGCTGCTGATAGCTGAGGCACACTTTCCCTCTGAATGAAAATTGGAGGCACATTTCACCCATACACACACACCCTTTTTAAAATAGTGAGAATAAAGGTTGCCCGCCCGCCCCCATAATCCTGCACGAGCTGCTATCCTGAACCTGCTCTTCTTACACATGGGGAATAGGGTCAACAAATCTTAGGGTCAGGCTACACATACTGCTTGTTTCATAGCTCCATCCTCAAGTCCAAGGTGGGAACTTCACTCTGGTGGGGGAGTAGCTACATTGCCTGATGACCTTCGTTGCTTTGTCACACCCAGCGGCGTAGCGTGGGTTATCAGCACCCGGGGCAAGGCAAGTAATTTGCGCCCCCTAACCCGGGGCAAGGCAAATAATTTGCGCCCCCTAACCCGGGGCAAGGCAAGTACAGTAATTTACTCTCCCAAGCAGCAGCAGCAGCGAGGCTTCTCTTTCCCCCGCGCTCTCCTGGAGCTGCCTCTTTTCTTTCCTTTTTTCCCTTTCTCCAAGGCTTTTCGCTTTCTCTCCTTAATTGATTCCTCCTCCACACCGCAGCGTTTCCTAGCTGCTTCCCCCCCCCTTCCACTCTCTCTCCTCCTCGCTCTGCTTGCCTTGCCCTGCACCGGCAGCAGCAGGCGCAGCCAGACCCCCGCCAGCCAGCCCGCCCGCCCGCCCACCCGGCTTCCTCTCCTTTTTTTGCCCGCGGCAGAAGGCTTCGCTCTCCCCCTTCCGCGACCTCCTTGCCAAGCCGAGCGAGCGCGGGCTCCCTAACCCGTGGATTTTAGTAGGGGCAGAGAGCTGCTAGTGCGAGCGCGCCCCCCGCCCATGTTGCGCCCGGTGCGGCCGGCCCCCCTGGCACCCCCCACGCTACGCCACTGGTCACACCACACCCACCAGTGTGAATGAAATTCGGCACAACATGCTGACCTGTTGCTCAAAAGGCCACAATTCCATAACAGATCAGGTACATCGGTGGAAAGGAATGTTAGAAAACTGGATAGAAGGATCAGCATTCTAACCAGGGCTGGATCGACACCGACCTGTTTAATGATATTTCCCCCTATTAGAACAATATTAGACATGTTGTTCTAAAACATCACAGGGCATTCTTGTTAATTAAAATGCTTTTTACTTTGTTTTTTTTTGTCTGCTGTTGGTCGCTGGTTGCTCTGGTCCGCCCGCTGGTATCAATTCTTCCTTTACCCCTCCCTCCCTCCCTCCCTCCCTTCATGTCCTTTGTTATCTGAACTGAACACCGCCCCTCGAATACAATGGGGGGGGGGAATGAATTTGAAAGCAGTAAAGGTATATAAAATTTGTATATAATTTTTGTGTACATGTGGGAAATTATATTATAGTAAGTCCTGTAATGTAATATGACAACATTTACCGATGTAATATAAGAATGTTAACAAATAAATAAAATGCAAATTCAAGAAAGAAAGAAAGAAAGAAAGAAAGAAAGAAAGAAAGAAGTAAAAGAAAGGTAAGATGCTATATAGGGACATATGAGCAGTGTTTCATTGATATAGCAACATAAAACTATTAAAACTGATGCAATAAAACATACAAGGTAATAACGCATTATGAGTATAAAAAGTAGGACATCATGTGTCTGTCTACGTTATCAGAAACATTCCTTAACCTTTTCTTAACATTAAAAACCACATGTGTAGATCCGCCCCAGGAAAATCAACACAGTATTCCCGACGTCTGAAAGCACACAGACCCATTACTGCAATCCAGTCTAGATGTAACTGAGACATGCGTTGCATGCAGCACTTTTTTCCTAGAAAAAAGGTGCCGTTACTACATACCACTGAGTACCACCAAGGTGGCTAGATGGAACCTCCACATTCAGCATCAGCCTATCTCTGAAGAGCAGGTGCCTGGAGACCAGGGAGGGCTCTGCTTTAACACAGGCATCTGTTCAGTCAGTGCTGGAAACAAAGCACTGCATCAGACAGACTCTTCAGGCACCCTGATGCTTAGGGAGGGGGACTTAATACAAAGCTTTTCTTCCCCCACTAGAAAAAAACAACAACCTTCCTTTTCCCTTTTGTGGTTTGTTAAAGAAGCAATCTTAATCCGTTGATGCTACCTGGAAGAGCAAACAGGAACTCCTCCCAATGGGGTCCCACCCAAGACTTCTCCTTTTGGAAGCCCGAACAGCCACTCTGAGTGGGTGCCAACCGCAGCTGAGGCCAGCAGCTTCGGTGCTAGTGGCACAGAGGCTCACACACTGCCCTGGGCAGGTGTGCCAGCAGCAAACCCTTGCTTGCAGGACTGAGGAGTTGCCTCCTAACTGATTGTGCTACTCGCGTTGGGCTGGCGGCAGAAGCGAGAGAAGAGTGAGAGGTTGCTGCTGAGGGAGGGGCAGTGGAAGGGCAGGAAAGAGTCCCAGCTTTCTTGTGTGGCTTTATACCCCTCCTCCTGCTTGCTGCTGCCCGTGGAGGCTGAAAAAATGTGCTGGTACTGTGTACTGGTGTGTACCACCAGAAAAAAGGCACTGGTTGCATGTCACATCTGATCTCTTCACAGAGGAAGGGACTAAAGACCCAATCAGAAGATGCAGAATTACCTGTTCCCAGCAGAGGCTGTCTTGAAGGAGCAGCAAATAATGCAGAGAAGAAGCAAGAAGACCCTTCATTGGTTGAATCCAGAGGTTTACAGGAGCTTCTATTGATTTCATTATTTTTTATTTTACATTTCTCACTTTTTTTTTGGAGGGGGGGCATGCAAAAGTGACATGGACCAGAAAGAGGCTAGTTCATCCATCACTCAATGGTTAAAACAGTGGCAAAAAAAAATGGAAGAAAAAAAGAAAGAACAAACTCAAGTTTCCCTCTAAAAAGGGGGGGGGGGTTATAAAAATAGTATTTCTTTAAAAGCACTGTCAAAACTTTCACCAGTCTACTTCACAAGTCTTTAAAACTCTCTGTGTGTGTATGTGCGCACACATACCCAGAGCTTATTAGGAATTTAAAACCTCCCATGTCTACAGAAATATTAATTTCTGTCTCAGCCAAACTGATATCTCAAGATTTCCACTCTGATGTGGAACTTGGGGGTTTATGGCCTGGCCATGCCCTGATACATGACACATCACAACATACCTTGACTGAATCATAGAAATCAGACATGGAAAAGACCTATTAGGTCATCTTTTCCACCTCCCTGCCAATGTAGGATTGTTCTTTGCCAAAGGAGGATTATCCTCAAATATGTTGTCCAGTCTGCCTTTGAATGAGTCAGGCAAAGGGGCTTCCACCATTTCCCTTGAGGGCACCGTTCTGCAGTCTGATAGACTGATTTTCGTCTGCAAGTGCTTGGTTGTGCATAAGTGCTCACTATCTTTTAAAATGGAGTAGTCGTCAGACATGCTGTTCTCCCACCTGCTGTCTGAAGAGGCCCAGTCTTGGAAAAGTTGCATCATAGGATCAGGGAGCATTAACTAGTAGCAAGAGGCTTGGAGACGGTGCAGACAAAAGATCCAAGCTAGAGGAGAGAAGACGCTTGTGGGAGAAGCCCATGATATATTCCTTATGCTCCCTCAAAAAAGAGACCCCAGCAATCTACAAAAAATAGGACATTCTCTCATTGGATCTTAATATTTTTCAGTGAACACAACAAATGAACCACACACCACTCTGGATTGCATCAAACCAGGGACCAAGGACTGTGTGTGTTTATTGCAGGGAATAGGAAATGTTGCATGTACTTCACACATTACCCTAAAACACACTTGTAAGAGATGGGACCTATTGCAGGAGTCAGACTGGACACTCATTCAGTTTTTTTCGTACCACACACAATTTGGAAACCCAAGAGAAGCATCCATTTATTACAAAAAATAATAATAAAGAAATAAATCATAAGCCATAAATTGGGCAATGTCATTCAGCAGAAACTTAAAATCACCAATAAACCAACGTATCAACTAGAGAATACAAGGAAAATAAGGCAGAGGAGTTACAACGCTCTGAGAAAATAGAGGAAAGTTGCTAAGTTCTTACATGTCATGTGTGTGGAAAGGCTCTTGCAGCTTTAATTATGTTGTACACATGTGTAATAGCATGAGGGTAGGGTTAAGGGCAAATATGTTTGTCTGGCAAGTGTGTGGTGCAGCCAACTCCAGAGCTTGGGAAGAGGCATTTCCATGCTTGAGGTTCCTCTTGCAACTCACCAGCTGCGCCCAATACAGATACTCTGAGTTTTAGGATGGCAGCCACAGAGGGAAACACAGTGATGGAAGTTCCACAGAGCACTGTATCTCTGTCTGGTGGGCACTGCTTGCAATAATAATGATGATGAAACATCATGATGATAATGGGCTGAATGGGCTAAGAACTACAGTGGTACCTCCGGTTATGAACTTAATTCATTCCGGAGGTCCATTCTCAACCCAAAACCGTTCTTAGCATGAGGTGCGCTTTCGTTAATGGGGCCTCCCGCTGCCACTGTGCTGCCGGCGCACGATTTCCACTCGCATCCCCCGGGGCAAAGTTTGCAAGCAGGAGCACCTACTTCTGAGTTAGCGGAGCTCGTTACCCAAAGCGTTCGTAAGGAGGACAGTACATAACCCGAGGTTCCACTGTACTCTTTTTGTAAGATTTCAGTCTCACTAGTGTGTAGGGAGAGAAGGAGGGATTTGCTGATGTGAAGGGGAGAATCAAAGGGGTTTTCTAACATGAGGGTTTGTAACTTTCCTGCTTCGGGCAAATGCTGTGTTTGCCAGCAAATGGGGGAGAATAGAGGGAAATGTTTAATATAAACTTTTCACGTGGAATGTGGGCTTATGGTGATTACCTTCAAATGCACAGAACGGCATGCAAGGCTTCAGTGAAAAAGGAACTGATGACATACTATTACCTTGCCCAGCATGGTAAATGTGGCACACTTTATTATGTATTGGAGGGAGATGGTGACACACCTCTTTTTTATGTGGAATGTTTTGCTCTTTTTTAAAACAAACAAACAACCTCCTGACAAATGTTAGAATCGTGTGTCCTTCCACCATAAGCAAGGTCCTGTATGGCACTCTGCAGAATTGGAACTTAAAACCCTTGTCATATTTATTTAAAATTGCAGATGTAGAGAGAAATGCATAGCATATGAATTCATAGGACTTTGCACAGACACAGATTTGGGGAAGAGGCAATATGAAGACTGAATTATCAACGTTTTCAGTGTAACATTAAGAAAATTGGAAGGTGATTGAAAATAGGAGTAAATAGGATTTTATGCTGTGCTTGGGCTTTTCTTTGTTTTTGATATATTAGTCAAAGGAAGGTGAATTCTTTGTAATGTTTTTTGCAACCTTTAAATAAAGGACTGTTGACTGCAAAAAAAAAAAAAAAAAACTTTCCTGCTTCAACTTTATCATCTTGCCTATGTGTTACATGTGGGCAACGGCCTACATTTGGGGCAAAACAAGCTTTATCTTACTAATTCCAAGGTGTAAATCAAGCCAAAGTGGGCATCAATGTTGGTCTGGAGTCAAACTCATCCCTGACAGAAATGATTAACAGGTGTCTTTTTTTTCCTGGTATCCAAATAGTTTACCAATGTGCTCCTCCATGCAATCTCTGGAATTAGGAAGTCTAATGTTGCTTTCTACGTCACAACCGTGGGAAAGGTGACCAAGGGTCATAGGAGTTTATATACTATCCCACAAGCAAGGCTGAATGCCCCGATCCATTAAAATGAAGCAGCGAAAAGCCAGGGACAAGCATACTCTGTATCAGAAGCTGCCTTATACTGAGCTAGGCTTTGTAGATATCATACATGTGAAGCACATCTAAAGCACATATACACCCCAGGAATCCTGGGAACTGTAGTTCACCTCTCATAGAGCTACAGTTCCCAGCACCCTTAACTACCAACAGTTCCCAGGATTCTTGGGGGCAGAGTGTGCTTTCTTCTTTCTTTTTAAATATTTTTATTGAGTTTTACATTATTGTTTTTCTCTTATCACATCATGACAAATAATAACAAATTAAGCTCCCTGCATTCCCCCACCCCCTGTGACTTCCCTCAACTCCCCCTTCTGGTTTATTACATTTAAACTTGTCCTGCCCACCATACTATACTTCAGTATTATATCCTTAAATTAAATGTTGTTATATTCTTATCATTTTAACTTCCTCTTTACAACTTCTATGTTTACGTTATTAATTGTAAGTGTTTACTCAAACCCTGCTAGTGAGTCCATTTCTTTACATTGATTTCGTAGATATAGCATATATAGCTCCCAATCTTTTTTAAAATCTCTCTTGTCCTTGACTCTGAGTCAGTTAGCTTCGCCATTTCAGCATATTCCATCAGTTTTTGTTGCCATTGTTCTTTGGTTGGTATTTTGTCGCTTTCCCATCTTTGGGCTAGTAAAATCCTAGCCGCGGGGGCAGAGTGTGCTTTCAATGTATGGCGTGAACACAGTGTATTCTCTATACTGAGGGCTCATCCACTTGTCCCATATCTAGAAAGCATGGGGCAGAGAGAGATATATATTTGTTTTAATTTATTTATTTGGTTTTCCAAATTAAAATTTTACAGAGATCTATCAAACATAAATAATAAAAAATAAGATTCCAAGGAATCTCCTGGACTTCCATCCTCCCCTTTGTGGGTCCTATTATTAATCATTTCCTCCTGCATCTTTTATGATGATCCAACTCTTTTACATCTCCATTGTGTCCAGAATTCACCCTTACACTACACTTACACTACAAGTGATATTCCATTCCTGTTAACGATTTTAACTGTTTACAATGGTCTTTTAGATAAGTTATCAAATTTTCCCCATTCCTTATTAAAATTTTGGTCTTCCTGATTTCTGATTCTTCTGGTCATTTTAGCCATTTCGGCATAGTCCATCAACTTCACCTGCCATTCTTCTCTGGTAGGAACTTCATCTTCTTTCCATCTCTGGGGCAGAGAGGTTTTCCACTTCCCCAGGGATTCTAGGAACAGGTCCAAGCAGTTCTGCCTTTGCTCCACCACTTCCCCCAGAAAATCTGCTCTTTAGTGAAAAATCAGAACAAATGGCGATCCATGGAGAACCTGATTGTTCCAATTCAGCACTAAAGATCGGGTTTCCCTGGGGGGAAGCAGTAGGGCTGACGAAGGTGTGCACAGAGGCTGGCAGTTGCTCTCCAGGATTTCAGGTGGCAGCCTTTCCCAAACCCACCTGGAGATGCAAGAGATTTGAACCTGGGACTTTTGGCAGAGCAAGCATGTGCTATGAGTTATAGCCCTTCCCAGTCATGGTTCTCAATCATGACATTAAACAACAACAAAAAGCAGAACTGGATAGAAAGGATGGGAAAGAGTCGTCCTTTCTTGCAACTCTTCTGTCAAGCTTGCCATATATCTGCAAACGAAACTTGCAAAGCTGTGATCCAGCCGAGGGAGCACTGTTGCGTACATCTGGCTGTTTCCTCTCCATATCCCACTTCTAGCAATCCTACCCACCCAGCCACCCCCCGCTTGGCCTGTTGGATCACCAAACAGCTTTTTAAATTTTATGTGTGCCTATTAAAAATGGCCTGGCATTTGCAGAGGTGGGGCTGCTAAAGTGGGAACGGAGGGTGTGGGGAGAAACCGTACCATCCTGTGGAGTGGAATTGATGGTTTTAGTGAAATAAAAATAAAAAGCATGCACTTCGTAGGTATCGCGGAAGAGGTCAAGCAGGTTTTTACAACGGACAGACATTCCTGAGCTGTATACTACTAACGACCTGCGGGATTCTGCCTCTCCTCTTCCTTCTTCCTCTGCCAAAATGAATTTAAAAGGGAGCTCTAAAAGTCACCGTTTTAGTAGTTGGTATATTTTTAGAGAGCAGGAATGTCCTATTCATGAATAAGCGGAAAGGTGGATCAACACTGTCAGGAATCGTTTGCGGTAATATATTAAGATACGATCCCTGGTAGACACCGTAAAAGTGTATGGATTCAGAAGCAGGTCTTGGATCTCCACCCAAATGTAATATTTTTACCTTGAAAAATGAACAACATTCTTTCCACTCGCCAGCATTTTTGTTTCTTTTAAAAAACACACACAGGAAAATAAATTTGCAAATGCAAGAGGGGAAAACGCAAAGAGGAAAGCTTATAAACAGCTGATTTTGAAATATTCCATTTTTTAAAAACTGTTCAGAGAAATCCCAAAAGCAATTAAGGAAATATGTTCCCATTTGACTCAGGGGTATCAAAATCCAGGTATCTATCAGCCGTGGTTGAGCCTGGCAAATAGTACCTGCGGAAGTCAGGAAGCATGCCTTTTCCCTCCTGTTTGGCTTTACTCTTATTTGGTTCTTTTCTTAGAACTCTCACTGGCTTCTAAGTTTTTGCACCCTGAAAAATACTACATGGGTTCAAATTTTGTCTACCCCCTGGGCCCACTTGAGGAGTTGGAAATTACTGAAGTCCACTAGTCACAAAATGGCGGTCTGAGGCAGACCCTATCACAAAATGGAGACAGACGGAGGGCCCACCTACACTTTTGTTTGTTCTCTGATTTCAAGTCATGGGTCGGAGGGGTGTTTGGGTTTCTTTGTCTCATTGCTTTCCCCAGGGAAACCCTCTTCTTCTTCTTCTTCTTCTTCTTCTTCTTCTTCTTCTTCGATCACTCGTAGCTGAGTAAGATTGTCTTCCATAAACATGGTTTTAACAATGAGTAAGTGACTGTGGAGGCTAGTTCTGGATCCACACGTCCTTCTACAGTGGGGACATTGGTTTCCTGGCGGGAGTTGATCACGGTGTGGATTTGCCAAGCATGCCTTCCTCTTAGCACGTTTCTCCCTTGCGTTCTGAGTTCAAGTGTCTTCAAAGCCCATGACACCTTTGGTAAAGGCTGTTCTCCAACTGGAGCACTTGCAGGCCAGTGTTTCCCGTTGTCAGTGTTTATACTACATTTTTTTAGATTTGCCTTGAGACAGTCTTTAAACCTCTTTTGTTGACTACCAGCATTACGCTTTCCATTTTTAAGTTTGTAATAGAGCAGTTGCTTTGGAAGACGATCATCAGGCATCTGCACAACATGACCAGTCCAACAAAGCTGATGTTGAAGAATCATTGCTTCAACACTGGTGATCTTTGCTTCTTCTAGTACACTGATATTAGTTCGCCTGTCTTCCCAAGTGATGTGTCAAATTTTTTGGAGACACCGTTTGAAATATACCCAGAATCGAGTGTGGAGTTCATGCTCTTTATTCAGCTCATAGTAGTGAGAAATGCCAGGTCTGCTTTATATACATTATTTACACAATGGGCCCCATGTGATTGGCTAATTCCGGGATTCTCCTGTAGGCCAATCAGGTTGCGGATTCACTTCCACCTGGAGTTGGATTGGGTGGCTCCTGTGGACCAATCAGACTGCTGCATTCTGGATCCTATTGTTCTGGGACCAATCAGATTGCTGCATTCTGAATCCTATTGTTCTAGGACCAAACAGACTGCTGCATTTTGGATCCTATTAAACTCAGTACATAATACCGTTGATGGGATCTACATTTGTTACAATCATTTCTGATGGTGGTCTTTCCTGGATCCACCTGGACATGTGAGAGATTGTGTGGATGGGTCTACAGACACAATCAGCTGACACAATTTTCTATAGATACTCTATCTTTGGAAATTGCTAAATGGTTTGCTGCAGCTGCATTTCCTTGTTGTGGAGAGTTCCAGAGCTCAGCTGTCATCCAACTTAAGGAAATAAATTTCCTCTGGAGGTACCAGGGAAAAGCCTGCTCATTTTAAGCAAGGGAACTCTGGGAAGCAGTGACTCTGCAGAACCAGCCTTCCTCACCAGCTACGTCTGCCACCTTCCCAAGCAGTCAGACATTGCAGGAGCAGCCGATGTGACAAGGTTTTGCATCCCTTCGATGAGAGTGGCTGGGAGACGTGTTGTGCTTGCAATATCTCTCTGATGAGCAAACACCATCATCCACATGGGATTTCCTGCAGGCAACTTGTGCACCCTGTATCAGGCTGCCAACCCCACCCCAGTTTGCAGAAAATTCATTCAAGGACTTCTCCGTTCTCTGTCTTGTCTTTCTAAATTCAAACTGCAAACTGGCTGTTTCTAACCCCAGCCCTTCGGAGCACCTATCTCAGATCGCACCTCTTAGCACAGGTGAACTGCTCATTCAGGAAACCACCTACCGGCATTAAGAAACAATACATTAGTATTCATCAGGTCCCTGGCCATTTGTTCACAGAGATCGAGCTGAACTGAACCACTATAATGTCCAGTTCCAACCAGATGGAAATGGAGAGGCGCTGTCTTGGGCCATGTTCACACCACACATTTACAGCTTCCCCCAAATAATTCTGGGAGATGTAGTTTGTTAAGGGTGTTGAGAGTTGTTAGCAGACCCCGATTCGCTTCCCAGAACTCCAATTCCCAAAGTGGCTTTAAGAATCAACCCCTCTTCACAGGGAAATCTATGAATTGTGTGGAGGAATAAGGTTCTCCTAACACCTCTCAGCACCCTTGACAAACTATCCAGAATTTTTTTGGGGGGAAGCCCTGACTGTTTAAAGTGATGTTGTGGTGCTTTAAATGTATGGTGTGAATGTGGCAGCTGTGGCCTAAGACCCAGCAATGGCTCCCAGGCCAGTGTTTGAGAAACCCTGCTCCAGCAGAAGGCTGGAAAAGTAAAACAAGACACCAAAATCTTGTAACTCTTGACGTTCAGCTATGCGCCCAGAACATCTGCTTTTGCAGTGCTCTTACCTTTCAAGTTACTCCGCTGAGGTCAATAACTCACTAGCACCATCTCCTCGCACAACTGAATGTGTGCACAGGGTACATTAAACACATGTTTGAGCCTTTAAGCATGTTTCCAGCACCTTTTGGACCATCTGTCTCAGGAAGAAAAGTAGGCCATCTCATAAATGAAAAACTGGGTTAACATTTCCCAAGCCCATAGGTAGGGACTGTCATATTTTGATTGTACTGAAGCTGCTCTGGGAGCCTTTTTGGCTGAAGAATGGGGTACAAATGTAATAATAATAATAATAATAATAATAATAATAATAATACAGTGGTACCTCAGGTTACATACACTTCAGGTTACATACGCTTCAGGTTACAGAGTCCGCTAACCCAGAAATAGTACCTCGGGTTAAGAACTTTGCTTCAGGATGAGAACAGAAATCGTGCTCCAGTGGCGCGGCAGCAGCTGGAGGCCCCATTAGCTAAAGTGGTGCTTCAGGTTAAGAACAGTTTCAGGTTAAGAACAGACCTCCGGAATGTATTAAGTACTTAACCCATGGTACCACTGTAATAATATTGAGGAATTCTTTTATTCCCATAACTGAACTGAAGTTGGATTTGTCATTGGAGTAGGGCTCCCCCATGCTATCCATTTCAAATTTGAAAAGCAGAAGGGAGTTCAAAAGTGAATTTGGAAGAACTTGATTTAGTGTGGCAGCATCTATATTCTGGAATTCCCTGCCTATTGAGCTCAAGCAGGCACCTTCACTGTACTCTTTTCAGCACCTGCTGAAACATTTCTGTTTAAAGAAGCCTACCCAAATTAAGGTAATTTTAATCTGTTTTAGTATTTTAACTTTTGTATGCTGTACAGTATGGTTGTGATTTTTTAAAATCAGTTTTACTGGTTTCTCTTTTTGAAAACCGTTTGGAAGTGGTTTTCCCTCCAATCAAGCGGTGTCTAAATTTTATGGAAAATAAAGAACTAAAACAAAATGGGTTCATAAACACCAGTGGCTAAGAATACCCCCCCCCCCCCCCGTTTCCGCACTAATGCACTACAGGAAAAATGACACCATAATCCTATATTTATTAAACTTAACTACACAGATGGTATTTTGCAGACAAGTAAATATTGCGAAAATAAAATATCTGGTATGAAAGCTGTTAAAAATTCCTGCCCCGAATAAGCGCTGTTAAGGCATTGCTATGCAGCATAGAGGGAAGAGGGAGGAGGAGTAACATGGAAATGACACTAGTTTTAAGTGTGGGTCACTCATATTACAAATGATACTAGTAACCTGGATTTCTCATTAGAGAACTACTGCCAAACTCAGCCTATTGCCAAGGATGATTTAACCACTTGCAGCATCAAACTGACCTCGCTGCATGTGAAGAGAGACGCTTAATTGCCGTTTTCAGTAGATTGGGAATGAAAAACGTCCATGGGTAGGTAGCATTTCAAGCCACACAGATGGTAAGGTAATTCTTTTCCACATTAAGTAAATGTTTTACACTGTGTCTGTGCTTTCAAGAAACTTTCAACTGTTCTATTGTCATGCAAGCCGACTCAAGCTGTGTGCTGTAGCCCAGCCACTTACTCTGATTCTACGGCACTGAAATTGGTGGAAATCTTCTAACATGCATAACCACTGCTGGTCATTGGCTAAACCTCATCTAGGTGCTACAAGCTGTATAGGTTTTGTCTGCTTCCTAATATGCTAGACAGAAGGGCCTGCCTTGAAACAAAAAGTTGTAACAGAGTTCAGACCTGTCTTCTGTGAATTTTTTACATCCTTCTCCAAATGGCCACCACCAGGTTTTGTGGCCAAGAATTCTAAGAATTAATTGTGCATTGTGTGAAAATATCAGTACAAACCATCTCTCCGCTAACCAGTGTCTGTTTCAAAAGGCTCACCTGCCCATCACCCTTTCCTGATTTGTGTCAGGTAACAGCAGGTCCATAATTATATAGGAGAACATAGGAACCTCATACTGCTCAACTGATTTAAGTGGGATACCCCCAAATTACAGAAGTGTTGTCCCCCCCAGCTTCTGATTGGATCCCAGAATGTCCCTCCTTTTGGTCTGGTGCTCTGCTGCAAGTCAGCTGACTCGTGCCAGAGCACCAACCCCAATGTGTTTGTTTTTTTGGTCACACGCTCTGGCAGGATTCAGCTGGCTCGCTCCAGAGTGGCTGACCAAAAAATGAGTGACCCCTTTTGGACCCCCCTGGATGCTGGAGGATATGGAACCTGCCTTATATAAAGTCATAGAACAGGGGGCAGCAAACTTTTTCAGCAGGTCCACTGTCCCTCAGACCTTGTGGGGGGCTGGACTATATTTTGAAAAGAAATAATGAACGAATTCCTATGCCCCACAAATAACCCAGAGATGCATTTTAAATAAAAGCACGCATTCTACTCATGTGAAAACACCAGCAGGCCCCACAAATCACCCAGAGATGCATTTTAAATAAAAAGGACACATTCTACTCATATGAAAACATGCTGATTCCTGGACTGTCCACGGGCTGGATTTAGAAGGCAATTGGGCCAGATCCGGCCCCCAGGCCTTGGTTTGCCTACCCATGTCATAGAATCATAGAATCATAGAATTGGGAGGGACCATGAGGGTCATCTTGTCCGACCCCCTGCATTCTGACCAATGTGAGGCTTGAACCCAGGACCGTGGGATTAAGAGTCTTATTCTCTACTGCATACCGATGGTATTTCAAGCAGGAGATATTCCCAGCCTTACCTGGAGATGTCGGGGATTGAACCTGGCACTTTCTGAACACAAAACATGTCCTCTCCCACTGAGCCACTTATATGGCCATTGGCTCACTATACGTACTCAGCTGTCAGCTTTTATTTTACAGAGAACAAAAGGAGAAACAGGGAAAGGCTAGTTCTAAATTGGGAACAGTAGATTATATCAAGGTAAGGTTTCAGCATTATCAGTATGAATGGAACATATGAGCGGCTGCTGTAAACTGTTTCATGAAAAGGACTATAGCTCCGCATGTATTACTGTAACCTCTTGTTAGACAATTTTCCTCCTGTAAGCTGAATGGATATATATACTGCAATTACTCCTGCAAAACGCTATGGAAACAATTTGATATTTATAGTTTATGATTAATGCTTTATACATCGGTGAAGCCTACTTGGTGCCAAGGCTCCATCAAGGGATTTGAGATTGCTTAATGCCCCAAGTGTTGCTTACATAGAAAGAGAGAGAAAACAAGGAGGCAAACAACTGTTTATATTAGCTGTAAAAAGCTGAGCTTGCATTTAGATTGGGCACTGCTTAGCAGCACTCTTTAGTGATTGCTGGTTAAACTTGCAAGGGAACACAAAGATGTCTTGTTGAAAGACCCATTGTGGCAATGCTTCTTTCACTCATAGATGTGGTTTCAAGATTTCTGACTGTATTTTCCAGCAGTGCTGTTAACTAGTCATTTCTGTGCCTGGAACAGGCTCCCAGTTCTGTGTTTCCCCATTCTATGGGAACTGAAATTTAAGGACAACCACACTGATGTTGTGATTCCAAGTTCTGACTCCATACACAGAACTTGGAATGATGCTCTTTTGGTGATGTATGTCCTTTTTGGCACTGTATAAGTGACTACCCAATGTAGGAGGCCCAGTTCATACTGGAGGCTGGTAGCATGGGATAAGAGAAGGGTTCATACTACTCTAGCTCAGTGTACAGACCCATACCCCTCCACTGCCCTAATTTAAGTAGGACATCCTGTTTTGGGGGGAGTGCTCTCACATGAGTCACCTGGCTCCAGTGAGATCGTGTCCCTGAAACACACACATTTTGGGGTGCTGCGCTCTCACGAGTCACGCGACTCACACAGGAGTGTGGCCCTCAAAGATGTGTACCAGTCTTACTCCGGGGCATGTTGGAGGATATGCAAACCTGGGCTGTCTCATGAGTAAATGCAGTGGCAATATCACTAATGGTCAGAGTGAAACGGAATTGCATATAGTTATTTGGGAGCCATCACTAAAGTCTTGAGTTTTGGTAAGAAATACCAGGCTGTGAACAAGGTGGATTCCATCTTTTAAACGTCTCTGATCCCTTGATAAGCAAGAGTGACGATGCAGCTGTCACACAGAGGAAACGACAGCAATGGTTACCACACAACACATTTGTTCAGTAGTTAGACCTTAGACATGGAACAAGGATTTGCCTGTCATCGTTTCATCATCCTTCCAGTGTCACCTGCTCTGTGAACTTGGCATGGGATACTTCACTGCTAATTTTAATCTCTAGCTAAGCCCCAGTCTAAGATGTGTTTGTTGCATGTGTTGCAACTGTAAGTCATTTCATTGGGGGAATTTCTATACTGTATAGGGTGGAAGTAAGAAAACTGTTTCCCTCCCTATAGCTGACTTTGTGAAATTTTTTGACTGATTTTTTTTTATGTTCACTATTTTGTAACTGGGTGTCATTTATTCAAATGGTTCTGGAGATTATGAGGAGGCACAGAAGCTTACAGTGCAATCCTATAAATGGGAATTTATTGTTTCATCTGATATTGTAGTCTCTCTCTCTCTCTCTCTCTCTCTCTGTGTGTGTGTGTGTGTGTGTGTTTTTGTGTACTTATGACAGTACTCACTGGTACAGAGTATTAAAGTTATATGTTTAATGTAGATAAAATGTCACGTTCGAATGCATTGTATTTAAAATGATGTAAAGGGAAGTCTACTTTTGGCAAGAGGTTGCACTCTGGCAAAAGCGTCAGAGAAGGCTGGTATTTTTCCATTTCAGGGAATTGAGCTGCTTGATGACTCATTGCAGGAAACATGAGGTGGAGAGAATTCATTTCTACACAAAGTCCAGATCAGTGATTCCGCTGAACAATTCCAACACAGAGTACCAGGTTGTTTTGTGTTTTTTGTGTGTGCCCCTGGCAGCCATTTTGTGCCAGCACCCATGACACTTTTATCATAGGGTTGTCATACATCCGGATTCCAATGACCGAGTTAGCGTATGGGGGTAATTTCAGAAAATTGGCCAAATGTCCTTTTTTTTTTAATCCCCCCCCCCCCAAAAAAAGCGCAACAACTTTTTGTGTGTCCAGATTTCTGCTTCTTGAAATATGGCAATCATATTTTATAAAGATATGAATACTGGCACCTCATCTTTTACCAAAAAAGTACTGTGGGGGGCAGTATCTTTTTGGAAACTGCTTAGAGACTGTTCCAGTAATAGTATTATTAATAAATTTATTAGTTGCTTTTTTGCCACAGGGAACTTTCAGTGATTACCTCCACAATTGCATTAAATAGCATTCAGGGTTGTTTACATCGTTTAAATACACATTAACAATGCAGGATGAAAACAAATTAAAACCTTTCAGGGTTGTTTTTTTAACCTGTTTACCTGATAATCATACACAGGACCCTCAGCAGTTGAAACTACCAACTCTACAGTTCTATGATGCTATGATTTTAGTCTTGCTGACATTTAGTTTTCTGTTCTAAGGAATTATGGGAAAACTCAGTCAGGTGATCTCACAGTCTATAGTGGTAGAGCTCAGGTACAGATTTACCACCTCAGAGAAAACTAGGCCTTGCTGAAGTTCAGATATCCTCTGTCAAAAGCATTCCCTGCTGTCTGCTAAGCCTTCTACTTTAACAATGAAAGTGTGCGTGTGTGTATGTGGGAAGCTTGCCCATCACTTGTTCTGAAGACACCCGTTGGTGTTAAAACAACATTGTAAACGCAGCAGACATTTCCTCACACAATGAATGGTACATATATGTGTCTAAGGCAGGCTTTTTATGGATGTGTTTGCATTCCAATTCTTTCTACCTCTCCAAGACAATTGGGGAGCCGCAGCAAGCAGAAATAACTGCCGGGCAAAAAATATTCACAGAATACCCTGCACTCCATATTTACATTCTTTCTTTTGCATCCAATGCAGAAAGTTTCATTAGTATCTCATTTTCATTTTGTCATATTTACTTTCCATGGTTTTGGGGAGAGAGTGAGCCACTAGAAGCTCAACAGCTGTGTGGGCACACCCTCCAGTTTTAACAAAATGCCCTGTGTTTGTACATTCCTTTGATGGCTCCATTATTCCTTGAGCAACACAGAACATTTAGTTTTACATCTGCTACAGCACAGCTAACACTTGGAAGTAAGGGAAATGATTGTTTTGTTTCACAGAATTCTGGTAATATCCTTCTGGCTATGAAACGCAGCAGTGTATCAAGTGATGTTTCACATAGTTTGGTGGGGGCCATCTTTGCTGTTGTCTGTTCTGGGTGCCCTGCACTGAGCAGCAGGCAGCTTGTGGCTGCCATTTTGAAATTCCTGCCATGCCCTGGGAATGTATAGTTGATACAGGGCATTGTGGGGAATTTAAACAGTGCACCCAATTATGTCAGATGTGCCAGGGCACTACAAGCATTTTAAACTTGTGGTTGCAAGCTCTGTGCTGCTACCCAGTCAGAGACAGCTAGTTTTGGCTCCATCCATCTCCCTGTTGGGTTCTGCAAGGGCAATGCTGCAACTGGGGCAGAGGAAGCTGATAGGCAGCAGTGCCTTCTCCTGGGCTTGTGTTGTTGTTGTTGTTGTTGTTGTTGTTGTTGTTGTGTCATAAAAATAAATCAATACAGCAATACAGTTTTTACAGCAATAAAACCACAAAACCATATAATTTTTTTAAAAGTTAAAAACAGGCATCAATCACAGTGGAAGGATGTACTCTTAATTGGCTGCACATGTCTGACATAATATAAAAGTGTGGTTGTTGTTGTTATGCACTTTAGATAAAATATCACAAGGTGGTATATAATGTAAAAATGCACCTCAGTGCTGCTAATGTAGCAGTTTGACTATACCCCCAGAGGCGCACTCCATTGTCTCTTGAGACAGACGGATGACGAAGAATGCCAACAACTACTTATAGGCCACAGATAGATATAGCTAGATGATAGATAGATAGATGATCGATCGATCGATACATAGATAGATAGACAGGGTAAAACTTGGGAGAATAAAATGGGCTTAAAAACATCATTTAAAGCATTATTAACATATTAATAAATACTGATTGGTTAAAATACGTATCTTATTCTGAAAATCTTTAGTAGTATTCTTCCTTTTTCAAGCCCACCTACAAGAAAGCAAATTTTAAAGCCCAAAATCTCAGAAGTCTTCCCAAATGGTCAGCATCCCTAATGCGGCATTCCTACAGATAGCTTTATCCTCTATGAATTTGTCTGATTCCCTTTTAAGGGCAACTAAGACAGTGGCCACTCCTACATCTTGTGTGGGTGAATCCCATTGTTGATGTGCTGAGTGATGAGGTCCCTTCCTTTCGTCTATCCTGAATCTTCCAACATTCAGTTTCATTGTATGGCCCCAGATTCTAGTACTGAGAGGTGGGGACCTCTCTGCTCACTTTCTCCATACCACACATCATCTTATGCTCCTCTGTTATGTCCTCCATTGCTTCCCTTTTTCCTAAACTAGAAAACCCCAGATGTTGTAACCTTTACTCATAGAGGTGCTGCTCCAGCCCCTTGATCATTTTGGTTGCCCTTTTCTGATAATCCCCTTTTTTTGGACAGTAAACAGTCAGCCTATGAGAACCTTGTTTCCCAACAGGGAGAGAAACAAAGCAATGTTTCTCCAAATCCAACTGTGGTATGGGCCTTTCCCTTCCTACAAAGGAGTTGTAATGAAATTCTCCTTTCCCTTGTGAGTTTAAAATAGTCTCCTTTGCAATATGTCATCCGATTAAGCCGTTAAGGATGATTTTGTTTTGTTTTGTTTGCACTGCATTGGAAGGCTTGTGATGACGCAGCCAGCATGGAATGCAAACCACGCCACCGAATTGCAAATCAAATGGAAATATGCCTTTCATCTTAATTATAGGCTGGACAGTGGAATGCACGATATTCTCTCATATGTATGAGACGAGGGAAACTTTCCCAGGGTTTTCTCTCTCTTACATATCTGATTCTTATTTGGTTAAAAACTTATCCATGTGACCCAGTGCTGTCTAACTTCCCATAATAAGATTTTTAAAAATGGAATAAATGTTTGCCTCATCAATGCCAGAAAAAGTTGAACACTAAATGAGAGATAATAAGCAAGGTCATTAAAACAGTATAGCAGTTAAAACAGTTAAGACAACAATCAAAACAGTAGAATCAAGTCACGAGATCAGGGAAATGCTTGTCTAAAATGTGTGCCTTCAGGAGCCGGTGGAATGCCAATACTGATAGGACCTCCCATATTTTAGCAATGAGGGCGTTCCACAATGCTGTTGCTGCAAGTGAAAAAGCCCACCTCTGTGTTACCACAAGCTGATAATCATCAGCCTGTGGCAAAATAAACATTTATTACTACCACCACTACTACTACTACTACTACTACTACTACTACTACAATGACAATGTTATCATCATATGCTGTAGAGGGAAGTTAAAGGCAGATGGGGCTTTTCAGCCTGGGGCAGTAGCCCATCTAGGAAAAGGAAAACTCTGATCCTAAACCTCCGCTGCCTTGCGGGATATCTTTGGGAGAAGGAAAGGCTAAGGAGTGAACACAAATCCAGAGTGCAGTCCCTAAGATAGTTGGATAGCGCCTTGTACACTTCCTTCCAGCAACTCTTGAAGCCAAGCTGGTGCCAAACACACTGCTCTGCATGACATCAGTGAGGTCACGAGAGGAGTCTGGTTGTCTGGGCAGCTCAGAATCGCCTTACACACTGCCCAGGCTTGCCACCCAGGGAGGTCATTTTGGCACTGCTAATACAGCAGTTTGACTTCACCCCCAGAGGTGCATCGAGACAGACAGATGCCAACAACAAATATTATCATCTTAATATCCATATTAAAATAAGAATCTGGAGCTGTCACCACCTTCATTTTCCCACAATGCCCCTGGCCTCTGATCTAAAGTAAGGTGTAGCAGACAGCACTGAGAATAATCTTGAGTGGTTGGATCTGTGGGGCCTGCTAAAATGCACTTTTACCTAGGGACTTTTCAGAGCTAGTGCTAGCTCTAGACATCTCATACTTGCTGGCCCATGCTTCCCATAGGGAATTGGCTGGCCACAGTGAGAAGCGGATGCTGAACTAGATGGACTTTGGTCTGATTCAGCAGTGGGTCTCACTGGGTGATCTTGGGCTAGGTGCCCTCAGTCATTAACCAGTGTTGTAGGTTGGTTATGAGGTAAAATGGAGGTTGTAGTTGCAGAAAGAACCATGTACACCATCTTGGGCTGTTTTTTTGCAGGGGGAAGGCAAGATAAAAATGGCCAATAAAGATCTTATAAATTTAAGAATCAAAGAAGTCAATTGCATCCCTCTGGTCCTTCCAGTGTGGTGTAGTGGTTAAGAGCGGTGGATTTGTAATCTGGTGAACCGGGTTCGCGTCTCCGCTCCTCCACATGCAGCTGCTGGGTGACCTTGGGCCAGTCACACTTCTCTGAAGTCTCTCAGCCTCACTCACCTCACAGAGTGTTTGGTGTGGGGGAGGAAGGGAAAGGAGATTATTAGCCGCTTTGAGACTCCTTAGGGTAGTGATAAAGCAGGATATCAAATCCAAACTCCTCCTCCTCCTCCTCCTCCTCTTCTTCTTCTTCTTCTTCTTCTTCTTCTTCTAGCATAACCATCTTTGCTGAACATAGATACTTTAAATTTTATTCTAGTTTGATTTCTAAGCTACCCACTATTTCAACATTTGAAACCAAAATCAGGTAAAAACCAATGGAATATGTCACCCACTAAGATATAAAAATACTGTAAAAAAAAGGTCATCAAATTAAACTTACTCCATGCCATTTTAAACACAGCCACTGAAAGCCTTCCTGGAGAAGGGCATAAAGAAGAGCTTATGGAGGAACCATGTGTGGGAAAGACGGCTGCAGAACGAAGCATAGTTAAAGTCTTGTTTGCCTGTATCATTTTAACATACTTGCAAGCCAGCAAATGGATCATAAGATCCAAGTCACTCATAACTGAAATTCAAGGAAATGGAACAGACCCATTACTGAAAATAAGTCAGTCTGAAATGAAGCAATAATCATAAAGTGCCAGGTTTTTGAAAAATAGAGCCATAGGAAATGGGAAGGAAATAATTAGAAAGTGCATTTTGCTATTATGATTATATTAACAGGTTATTTCTTTCTCTCTCTCTCTCTCTCCTCTCTCTTTTTATAATAGCACACTCATAAGAGGGAGAATGTTTCAGCAATTCACCCAAGGAGCGCTGTTTCAATGTTCGGCCACAAACAGGATCCTGTGATGCAATCTGCAAATGCAGCTGGAACGTAGGTGTAATAATGCACAGCAAATCTGGAGAGTCAACCTATCTGTGGCAAAGGCAGGAAAATGTACTGTTGATTCAGGGATGTGGTTAGTACTTCTGGTAGAGGCTGAACGATGGTGATTTACATTTTCAAATTCCTTTTCACACTTGCTTGAGAAACCAAACCAAACCAAACAAAATACAGACTCTCCGAACGCTGGACAGGCTTGCATGGAGCTCTTGCGTGCTGACCATCAGAACGACACTTTAACAAAATGGTGCTTGGATGAGATGGTTTCTTGGTGATGGGACAATACCAGGTACTGTGTAAATAATACCCCCACCTATATCTGACCAACTGCATCATGAGTACTTGCTACATCTGGCATGCTACATCCAGTCGATTAGGATTCACCAGAATTTTGAAACAATTTCTTTTTAAAAACAATCAAATCTAATTTTGTTTCTTTTATTAAAAAACAAAACCTTTATTTATTTATTTCGATTTAGGGCCCACTTTTCATAAAATTAATGATCCTGGCATCAGTGGATGGCATGGTGGGACTGTGCCACTCACCTAGAATTTACATCAGCTGGCTGAGTGGCTGTAACACAGTGGGATGGAAAAGGGGAGGGGTGTCACAGCAGCACAGCTGGACCCACAAAGGGGAGGCAGAAAGCCCAAGAGATTCCTTGGAATCTTGTTTTTATGTTGTAAGTTGGATATGTGACTGTAAAAATTTCGTTTGAAAAACCAAATAAATAAATTTAAATATAGAAAAGAGATACAGATGCAACCCACTGTATATAAAGTTTACAAATTTCATTTCTGATACACACCCACCCGGAGTGGTGAATAATATAATAGTAAAAATCACAAGAAATAATACCCCCCCCAACATTATAAAGAATCAAGTAGCAGGAGCAATTAACAGCTACCAAGAACCTATCGGAGCGGAGGGGATTGTGATCCCTTTCTACATTCCTCTCCCCTGATTCAGCCAGGTCTGCAGAGCTCAAGGAATCTACAAAAGGCACGTTTCCATCCTGTGCTTAGTTCAGTCGGAGAAATCCAGTTGTCTTTAGTAATTGCACTGGAGAAATGCACTTAGAAAAGTTACGAGCAAATAACAAATCTCAGAGATCAGATACCCTGGGAACATGCAAACCCCCTCCATAGTTGAACCGATGCCATAGATAACAAGAGTGGTGTGTGCCACTTCCCTATACATGTTTAATTTGCTTTTTATAGCCTGATTACCCAAATCTCCATATAGGCCCTGAGTTCTTCAGCCTTGATGTCATTGTATGAGCGTTGAGGATGCTGAACTGGTGTATGACTCATTTGTCAAAAAATACTGCTGGCTCTTCCAGTGGATTACATCCTGCCACTATGCCATAGGAATGCTCTCTTCTCTTATCTGGCAGTTCCAGGAATGCTGATGTACAGCAATCACTATTCCGCTCTCTAAACCTCTTCCGTTTTCCAAGCATGGTATTCTCTGCAGCTACAGGCAGGAGTCAAGACCAGTTAACCTGAGAGATAGGTCAAGCTCAATTCAGTTTTCAACAGTCTGCCATTCTATTGGGAATGCAGACCAGAGGCTCTGAGGCCAACACAGAGCTCTGTGCACATTGAGGCTTCTTCTTTTTCTACGAATGTGCAAATTGACAGCATTTACAAAGAGTGCCTGTAAAATGTTTACTTCCCAGAAGAAAAAGGATATCCCTGGAACAGCACGCTTTGTATCATATTGAATCAGCATTATATGTAGGGACAGACCATTCTGCCAGTGACAGCTTCTCATTTCCCTCTATTATTGTTGGCCCCATTTCTGAATCGGTTTGTGAATTTTTCCAAAAAAGCTGCATGAAAATGTGTGTGCATTTTCAAATGCATTTCTTATTTTAGATGAATTTTGCAAGCAATTTCTCCTAATATAATACATGTTTTGCTATGTTACTTTCAAAGATATACCCAGCTTTTGTCTGCTTTCCCCTCAATATACACACTTTTCTACACAGTGGTTTTGTTTGGCAAGCTGCATTACAAAATTCAGAGAAGCAGGAATTTCAAAGCAAAGCTGGGGTCCAGTTTGCATAATGGTTCTGGAAGTGTGAATTAGATAGCTTTGCACAAAAATGTGGATGGAATGAAGACTGGCTTGGTTCTATTCTAGCATTTCAACGTGGCTTTAACCATTGCTGTTATGCCTTTCAAGGGCGTCTTTCAAAATGCAAACCCTCTTATGGGTTGTTTCAATCACCGCGTTTCGAGTTGTCTGACTCCCTTTCCGTTTGGCATCCTGCAGGCTGCAGCAGAAACAAGCACATTCACTGATAAGAACGTTCCTCATTTTCCTTTCTCCAATTAAAGGAGTTAAAAGACTCCCTGAACTCGACCTCTGTATTCTCTGTAGTCTTTAGTCCACGGAGAGCCTTTTCCAGTGACGTCCATGCCAGTGGCAGGAGCTTCCAAAGAGAAGAATACATCCTTTGTAGAGCCTAACAAAAGAGATGAAAGGAGCTTCTTGTAAATTTATCTTGCACTTCATGCATCTCTTGGAAGGCTCTATATAAATAGAACCAGAACTTTTGTGCTTGATGCCGCTTGAGCATGTTATAAGCAGCAACAGGTGGAAGGCGTGCTTTAGCAATTGAGCCAGTTATAACAACCATGCTTCGTAGGTCTGTTATAACTAATGCAAATGCCACATGCATTTTTGGGTTAGGCTAGATCTAATACCAGTCTTTCTCTACTCCTGCCCCCATGGCTTCATTGAATAGTTAGAAAAACACAATCAACTCAGGGCTCATCCAGATTTCCTTTTGTGCTCTGTTCCTAGGTACAGATCTGTGTCTGAGTCTTGTTTTTTGCCACTTTCCCTGCAAAAACCTACTCTTTATTGCTGAATTGAAGCAAAAGGCAATCTGCAAAAAACCGAAATTGCCATTTGTTCTGATTCAGTGTTAAAGAGCGGGTTTTCCAGCAGAAAGCAGTGCAGCAAAGCAACTAACACCTGGACAAGGAGCGTTAACATGCAGACCCGTGCCTAGAAAATGTGGGGCAAAAGTTAAGTGGGGATGTGCCCTTAGGGTGAAATGTTGGCAGGAATAGATTGGAATAGAGATGGACAGAATGCACTTCCTATGGAAAATCTCACAAAGATTTAAAATGTAGGCTTTGTAAGATAGCACTTACCATTTTAGCTTAGTTTTGGTGCTTTAACAGTCTTCCATTTGACCCCCTGCCCAAATTCACTTGTTAACATGTTTGAAAGGAACAGTACACAAGAGTGGAGAAGTGCTTCTTTCCCATATGTTCCGAGCAGCATGAAAGATGCTAGGAAAGGACATTGAGGTGCCTAAGGCAGATTATTCTGGTGGTAAAAGTAATACTGTGCTAAATAAGTCCTTGAGCCTTGTTTACACACCCTCTCAGCGCAGTACATCTCCCAGGTCTGCTGTGGGGATAAAAGAGGAGGGCCATCTGTATCACCCTCAGCTTCATGAGCATGAAAGTGGGGCCATAGGCAGCCATCTGGGGTGTCGCAGGGGCCAAGAACCAGCCAATAGTCAGGAGTGAAGAGTAAGTCAGGACCACCAAACCAGGAAGTGAGTTCAAGGAGCAAGTTGGAAGTTAAGACCAAAGGGTGAGACAGGACCAAAGAACAAACTAGGGGTCACCATCAATGACTAGCCAGAAGTCAGAACCAAAGAATAATAATGGATTATTGGGTCAGCCCTGGGCATCATGATGTCATGCCACCATTTAAAGAGCACTGGATGCAGGGTACAACACAGATTTGGCAAAGGCATCTCCTTTGGTGGAACAGGCCTGGTGTGACTCACAGCAGCCAATGGTCCCACTGCAATGGTAGTATAGGGGCGGTCCTCTCTGCTGGTCTCCACGACTCCCTTTCCAGTGGTGCAGCTGGTGCCCAGAGCATGCAGATGGGCAGCGGTGACAATGACAAGGAGATGGGCTGGACTATCTGCATCTTACTCAAAGGACCCCAGAGGCCCAGAATCTGGAGCCAACACCCATTTTGGGCTTCAGTCAAGTGGCTCACCTATATCAGTGATTCATGCAGAGAGATTGTAAGAGTAAAATATGTTGTGTCTTGCTTCATGGGAACCCACCTACACTTCAAAATATGCCTCTGATTTTAATTGAGGCACTCCCAACCCCACCATATGCCTTAGCCATGGCTTCCGTAGTACCAGAGTAGGCTCTCCCTGAGCCCTGTAGCCTACAGATGCTTCTGTCAATGCAGTGACAGTTTCAACTTCTTGGGAAAGCAGTCAAAGGGTGAAATGCAAAATGTATACAAGGCCTTTAAGTGCTGCAAGAGGATGTAAAAGGCAAGCAAAAAATAATAATGGATAGCTTTTTGGCACTGGCGTGTACACGGAATACTCGCCAAGGGTACTTTGTATTTTGTAAAGTGAATGAAAATTACAGAAATGCCTAATTCTGGGAACCAGAAAACAAGGCAAAGGAATCTGGAGAACTTGAAGAGAGGGAAGGGAGCAAAGGGGGGCAAAAAAAACCCCGAGCCAATAACTTCATGTGATCCAGAGATTGGTAGTATAATGCAGCTCAGCAGGATAAGAATCCCACAGTTCCTATACCACAGTCCTCATTTATGAGTCTGTCTGCAGCAGCATTCTTAGTCAAAGGGAGGAGGGAAGAGAAGTAGGCTCATTCATTACAGTTTTGGAAAGGAAAAGAAATGTAAATTTACAGTGTTGTATTCTTTTTGACCAATAAGAATGTATAGCATCTGCCTATTCGATGACTCCGAAGGCCACTCTGCATTGTCTTTCCCTGTAAGAAGGTCATGGAAAGCAGTCATGGGAAACAAGTTTATTGTAAAGATGACCCCACTTGGTCCACTTCTGTTAGAGTTTGTGGGCCAAGATTCTGTCTGGCTATTGAAAAGAGGCATAATTCCCCTCTCAGAAACAATGCTAATAATTGCCTGTATTCTGACTGCGACCACCCAAAAGGAAACAACCCTTTGCAAATGTGTTCTCGATTGCCCAGAGCTGGATGAAAAGTGAAACAGGATTTGAATCGTAATAATAAGAAGAAAAACAGATTGCGGAAGCTGTTAGCGTATTTCAAAATTAGGGTAGCTTTCTCCGCACCCCCTCAAATGCTTTCAAGAAATGTGGGCATCATCTATTAAGAAGGATCCAGTCCTTTTCAGGCTGCACTGCCATGCTGAAGTGTTGCACAAGAGCACATGTTTTACAATAATTTCTACCGCACTCTTCAGCCATCGGAGTTTGTAGCAACTATTACTGTTGCTATTTAATGTATGACTGGTTTACTGGGACATGAGCTTCCCTACGTGACAAACTACTTCATTCTCTACAATACATCTTAGTAAAAAGCAGACAGGGGATACTGAGGGCTCATAACTGCAATATCAAGTGATGACTTGCATATGTGTAGATGTGTAAAACCCTCCTCAGAAGATGTTCTTTTGATTTACCAAACTCTCCCCACTTCCTTAGGCTCTAGTCACATGGGAGTAACTCCTATTAAACTCAGTCAGAATTGCTCTTGAAAAGAATTGCGCTTTTGAATGTTTTAACCAAGTAGGAACACCCAAATTCTCCCTGAATTTAGCTTCAAGCCAAGTAATACCCCTAAGAAGGTATTACTGACAGACACTGTGGATAATACTGAACACTTCTTACTTTCCCCCTCGGCCAACCTCCCATACTGAAAGTGAGCTTGACTGGAGGCAAAAGGCTTAGGAGACAAAGTTGGTTGACCAAGTTGCCTGAAACCTTGTTTTCCATTCAACCAACTGATCTGAACCATAGCATGGTATGTAAGAAAATTCTGAACTACGTAGGGAGTTGATTGAAATTGCTGACCGGATAGTGCATGTACCTGGCAGAATGCAGCACCTCATTTAAAAGCCTTTATAAACTATCATGTAACATAGGACCATGTGTAGGGTTGACAACATCCAGCTGGTTCTAAACTGGCCTAGCTGGGTTTTCCTGCTTACAGAAAGTCCTTTTTTTTGGTAGGTTACCTACAGGGAATGTCAGTAAGCCCATTATTCACAGTTGCAATTTAGGGGTGGAGTGGGGTGGGGTGGGAGGAGGTAGAGAGATTGGTCCAGTACAAATTAGGATGCCTGTTTGATTTTTTTAAAAAGAAAAACAGCTACATTTCTATCTAGTGAACAGATCAACTGCAGTTATCCATATTGTAGTATCCTATATAAAGTTATGAAATTTGTTGCAAAAGAAGAAAGAAAAGAAAAGAAAAATAGTCTGTACCAAAATGCAAAGCTGACCTTTTAAAAAAATAAATGAAAAAGACCTAAAATATTTATTTCCCCTTAATGGAATCAATAACCACTCTGATACATTTTATATATGATTTTGTCTGGTATACACATTTTTTTCTAAGCAATTTCCCTATTATAATGCCAGACAGTGGGGTACCAGTGGCAGTCACATGACCAAAGACAAAATGAGTTCAGTGTGAGAGTTGGGGATGTAACTCACAACCATTCCCTGTACTTGGGCTGTTCTTCAAAGAAGCTCCTTTCGCCTTTCCCCCAAATGGCAATGAGGAGGAATCCACTCGGGTCCACCCTCCAAACCATTGGCTCTGTCCAGGACCAAAACACCAGTTGCTACAGTGACAAACAAACTATGTAGCAATCCAATTTTCAGAGGAGGTGAACCCCAGTAAGAACTTTCCATGGTTATAAAGAGGTGAAAGCCCAGATACCACCCGGACAATCAGGGGACATCGGAAAATCTTTTCATGGCTCTGTGAACCAGCAAAAGTCCAAAGCCAGGTTGAATGACAAGCATGGTATAACACAACCAAAACTCTAGTCAACCAAGGTGACAGCAAAGGTGGTTAGGCAAGTCAATAACCAATGGTACTACTTCCTGGAGACCTTTCTATGCACTTAACTATGAACAGTAGTGAAGCAGAATTTTGCCTGCACTCTCACCCTGTTGTATGCTTGCCCCTGGTTGAGCCAACCCACATCTGATCAGGCAAGGCATGAGACAACACAAGATATAACACAGCTAAGGTAGATCCACATAGTGATCACTGGTGGTTGTGTCCATCTTGGCTTTGCCAAGAGTCCATCATATGACCGAGCATGGAAACCTTTGCTTAACAGAGGGGAAATGTGCCGTGGTGCAAAAATAAATAAAAGTGAGCTTGATGGGAGTGCAGAGCCCCTTTCAGTTTATTTATAACTTATTAAAGGCTAAACATATTGCTTTCACAGTTGAAACCTGTTCCGAAACATTCCTCAGACATCCCAGCCCACGGTAGTTCCTTCAGAATTATGTTCAGCAGTTGTCTACTAAAGCAACATTCTATTATTAACTAACATGTAATTAGTTCATTAAAAATATCTCAGCTGAACGCTGTGTAACTTAATACAGCTTACTAGCCAAGGAAGGAGATTTTAAGCCCTGTGTAAATGGCAGCAAAATTACAGTGCAAAGAAGTAGAAAAGAGATGGGTGCCAGCTGGCAGAGCCCACCGTGTTTCAGATTACTTTATGTTTATGACTTCTCTCTCTGTGTGTGTTTTCTTCTTCTTCTTTGAATTAATTAGATTATGCTACTCGAGAGTCTTGGAATGTCCTGGATAACTGCCAGGACGATCTGCACGGCATATCTTAAGATTAATTAAGGTGCTTTAAATTTCACTTGTATGGGATATTTAGTTTTGCTGTATTTTGAAAACTGGCAGCGGTGGGGGCTAACCATTAAATGGATGAGAATGGGGTGGTACCAGCTTATTCATTTAATTGCAGCTACTCGGAACATTTCAGAATGTCAGCTCAGTTTTGAAAACAGTGGTTAAATCAGTTCAGTTATGAGAACTTCTGTCTGCTATCTTCGTATCAGCTCATAGAGCTTAATTTTAATCTATTTATATTTGTGTGCTCTCTGTTGTATATGTTTGCATTCTGGCTGGTGACCGAAATAAATCGATTTATTCATCCAGTCTGCTATCTTGATTCAAAATGGTGTCCACTTGTATCCAAATGGATGAAGATCGGCTCCTTGATTTCCGGAATCATCACTCAAAATTTGGTCATTGTATCTTAAGAGGTGTGTATCTAAGTGCTTAAGTTTCTAGACTCAGGAGGTCTAGGTATTGCTGCATTTATTTTATTTGTCCCATAAAATTTATATACCATTTGACTGCAAAAAACAAAAAAAAAACCCCAAGTTGTTTACATTTGCTGCCATTGCTGCAGACAGAAAGAAAGAAAGAAAGAAAGAAAGAAAGAAAGAAAGAAAGAAATCTCTGTGTATGTCTTAACCGAACCTATCCCAATAGATAGAAAAAACTTCAGGACAGATTTTGTGCATTAAGAAACATTTACAACTGATGGTCATGCTTTTAAGATGCACCAAACTGTACTGCAAAACTCTCACATTTTCCAAGATATATTCACACAATAAACCAGTCCTGGATCATTTTACAAGAGCTTACTCTTATCAAACCTTTTTCATTTCAGAAAAAAAATCCCACCTATTCATTAGCACCTTTTCTAGCATTAAATAAAGATGACATCCGTTCTGTCTGTTAGCTTAAGCAGTGAAAGAAGAGAACAATAGGATGAGTTTTCCAAAACTAATAAAACTATTCAATACAAAGATTTTATTTTCCATCCCACATGAATGAAAGGTCATATGTTCTTTAGTACTGGAATAGGGTGGAGTAATGATCAGGAAAATACTCCCAGCAGAGGCTGCTGAAAACCATATACATTTTTTAGCAGACGCCTCAGCTTCTGAAGACTCGGACTTTGTGCAGATAGGCTGTGGATTTAGCCTCACATAGGCTTGAGCCCCCAATCTATTTAATTCAATCTATTTAATTTTAGTAAGAAACACTGAAAGTAATGAGACTGAAGTTGGCTGCTGCTCCTTTGCTCTTTTACAGGAAACAGCCATAGCTCAGTGATAGAGTGTCTGCTTTGCTTGTAGAAGCTGTCAGGATCAATCCCTGGCCACTCCAGGGATTGAAGCCCTAGATACCAACAACCAGTTGGTGTTGACAAGACTGAGCTGGGTGGATCAGCAGAATAATGTAGCTTTCTCTATTCCTTCTTAGGCTCGGTGGATTTCAAGGGGACACCCCCAATTTTCACTGCACCGGGAGCCACTATCACCAGTAAATAAGGTGGAGCATTTATGAGGGCTGAATGGTAGACAGAAGTCTGAGGTGTCAGAAGCCAGCAAAAACCAGCCGTGAGACCAACAGAGTAGTCAGGACCAAAGAGTAAGAAATCGCACCAGGAGGCAAAGTTAAGGAGACAGAAGTTGGGGGGAAAATCAGAACTGGAAGACAAACATGTCAGAAAAGTGGTGGCTGGTGATCCTTGGGTTGGGTGAGACAGAAGACAGAGAGGCCAGTAATAGGTAGAGATACTACACCAGTGCCCCAGAAAAACTGGGTCATCCCAGGTTTTTATTGCAAAAGAACAGCAGCCATTTTGGTTGCTGTGACCCTGAGCAATTTCACGGCACAATTTCCCCCAGAAAAAGAGCACTTTGCTTGGGGGGGGGGGCAGCAATCTCGCTTGCCACCCCAAAATGTGCATTTTTTTGGTGCTGTAACTGGAAACAAAACACTTTGGGGGGGGGGAGACCACGGCGTCAAATCATGAGAGATCACCCCAACAAAAATGGCCGTCGTGCTCGCAAGATAAAAAGGTGGAAGTTGGCATCCCAGATTTGGGCTTTGTATTGGATGGTATGAATGGAGGCTGATCCAATGGCAAGCAGAGTCAATTCTAGTTTTGCCTCCATCCCCCTTCCTTCCATAATGGCAACACTGAGGCTAAGGAAGAAGAAACTCACCTCCAGCACCATCCCATGGACTGCATGTATGTAAGAAGGCAGACAGGTGGAGGGTTGGCTGAAGGCAAACTGAGGCTGATGGGGCACTGCCCCATTTCCCTGGTGGACCAGCTGCCATTGCAGAACAAGACAGAAGTGGGAGCCAGGCTGAAGGAGGAAGCCAGAAGTCGGGGCCAAAGAGTGAATTAAAACCAGAGGAGGTCAGGTTAAAATGATAGCCAAGGATATAGGATCACACCAGAGTTTAGAAAGCTTGTGCTGCTCAGACGAGATTCATCGAAAACAGGAAGTCCTGTATACTGCTTCCTGTCCAGGAGGATCCAGTAGGCAGTTAGGGTGGGCACATGGACTTTAGAATAAAGGGAGAGCCCTGCTGGATCAGGCCAAAGGCCAATCTAGCCCATCATCCTGTTTCCTGCAGAAGTCAGCCGGATACCTCAAGGAACTTTGCAAGCAGGACATGTGCACAACTCACTTCTGCTGTTGTCCCTCAGCACGAGGCATTCAGAGGCAATACTGACCACGATAGTAGAACCATCATGGCTTGATAGCCTTATCCTCCAAGAATTTTGTCTGTTCTTTTAAGGTTGTCCAAGTCAGTGGCTTGTCGTTTCACTGAGAAGTTGCCACCTGCAGTTCAAAGGTTCACCACACAGGGGAGCTGCACCCTTATTTGTTTATTTAATTACCCTATTTTTAGGGTGCCTTTCAGGGCAGAGTCCTCCCAAGGCGCCTTACAACAAATATGAACCATAAAAATGAGAATTTCAATACTGCAGTCCCATTTCAAGCTAGGATCTAAATACGTTTTTTATTAAAAAGATAAATAAATTGAAACAACCGACAGCAACAATAGCTCCACAGTTGAAGCCAGTATAAGATTAATAATCTAAAAGCCAATAAGACTGGGGTAAACTCAATTAAAAGGTATTTGAAACAGGTTCCTCTTTAGGGCCCTATTAAAAGCCAGCATTGATGGGGCAAACCATACATTCCTTGGCAAGCTGTTCTATGGATCCAGAAGCTCCTGGTGCACTAGTAGTTGGCAGTGAGTGTTCACACATGCTTTGAATGCATGTGGGCATAATATGTGCAAGGAGAACATGTTCTTGCATGCCAGCTCCACCCACAATGTTCCCATCCCCACCCACTCCACGTCTGTGCTCCCACATTAAGCGGGAAGGTCTGAAGCTGATTCTATCTGTCCATATAATAAAGATGAGATGTGAGAGTGTCATCATGCTGCAGTTCGCTTGGATGCAGATAGGTGGCACTGAACACTACAGCATGGTGAGAGGTGGTAGATGGGTGGACCAGGCAAACCACAGAGAGACTGCCAGAACAGACCACCACGTATGCCCTCTTTCCCATCCTACTCCTCTTGTCAGGTCAACTTGAATAAAAGGGTTGGTGGTGGTGAGTAGGCAGGGGGCTGGGGGGATTTAGTGGGTCGGTGAGTGAAGGATTTAGTGTGGGTTGTGTGGATTTTGGTGAGATCAGGAGGGTGGTAGTTGTTGAGGGGCATAGGGATTTGGCAAACTGCCTGCGGGGATAAAACAGGTACAAATTATTTTCAGATGTTGTTACAGCACTGATAAATTTTACTCATGGTGTTATACTCTCTCACGCATGTCTACTTTCATGAACACATACGTTTAAACCTAGACAGCATCTTAAAAAGCAGAGGCATCATGAGTGTTAGAAGGATGCGGGAATGAAGTTACATGGTTTTAGTAGAACTGCAACAAAGAATTAAGTAAAAGTTGATTGATAATGGGTTAAATTGAAAAAATTCAAGGTTAGACCGTTAAGATAAACTATAGAATAAAAATTGAGAAAGATGGGAAGAACTTGCTGAAATAGTGAATTGAACTAGAATACAAAAAAAGGAGGTGTGAGGAGGTCGATGAAACAAGTAAAGGAAAGGTAAAGATATGGAATACTGGATGTGTGTTTTAGTTTCTTTTTTGTTTTTCTTTTTTGCTGTATTGTTGTATGGCTTTTATATGTTTTATATGTTTTGTTATTGTTCTTTTTGTTTTGTTTTTTTCTTCTTTTTTCTGTAATTTTTAAACTTTTAATAAATATCACTTTAAAAATAATAAATAAAAAAATAAAAAGCAGAGACATCACCTTGCCAACAAAGGTCCGTATAGTTAAAGCTATGGTTTTCCCAGTAGTGATGTATGGAAGTGAGAGCTGGACCATAAAGAAGGCTGATCGCCGAAGAATTGATGCTTTCTGGAGGAGACTCTTGAGAGTCCCATGGACTGCAAGAAGATCAAACCTATCCATTCTGAAGGAAATCAGCCCTGAGTGCTCACTGGAAGGACAGATCCTGAAGCTGAGGCTCCAATACTTTGGCCACCTCATGAGAAGAGAAGACTCCCTGGAAAAGACCCTGATGTTGGGAAAGATGGAGGGCACAAGGAGAAGGGGACGACAGAGGACAAGATGGTTGGACAGTGTTCTCGAAGCTACAAACATGAGTCTGACCAAACTGCGGGAGGCAGTGAAAGACAGGAGGGCTTGGCGTGCTCTGGTCCAGGGGGTCACGAAGAGTTGGACACGACTAAACAACAACAACAACAACCAAGGCTACGCTTGGAAACACACATTGGAAAGTGGCTCTTCTGGTAATATCTATTGAACAAAGAACTGCATGTTCCCATGTAGACCATATTTGTGGGCAAAAAATGGCTTATATTGTTTACTTATTTATATAACACCCAATTAAGTATGTCCTCTGGGTGGCTAACAATAAAAAAATTATGGTGGTGGTAGTGGCGATTATCGCAGGCTTCCTCCCAAAGGAGCCCAGGGTGCAAAACAGAAAAATAGCAAAACAATGCAATTATATATATAAAACAATGCAATTATATATATTTAAAATGATTAAAAACAATTAGGAGCATCTAAAAACATTTTAAAACCACAAACCACAATCAACAAGAGCTCTAGAAATAATACTGAGCTCTAAAAATCAGCCACAGAAGAAAACCAAATACGACAATAAAATCAGCAACGGTAAAGCAAACACCGTAGAAGTCAAAACTCTGAGGATCTTTTGGTGATCTTCAAATGCCTGTAGTTTAAGGGAACAATAGGTCTGTGAAGGGAAAACTACATTTCCCAGGGTGGGAGGCAGAGTCATGTGCTTTGACTGCGCTTTCCATGTACTTTCAATGGTGTGCACCTGCCAATATATGTAGGCTTGTAAATTAAAAGAAAAAGTGAGTGGAAATAAAAACAGGACAAAACAGGCAAAGTCTGTTTCCAGGACCCATAGAAAGTTGTTACTGATTTACGTATTGGTTGTTTATATAGCACCATCAGTGTCTCTGTCTCAAGAAGCTTACATACTTTTTCAACTAGCTACTAGCACCTGGTTGATGAAGACTGCGCACCAGTGACTATTACAGGAAATGAATTTCTCCTTTTTATCTATCAATAAAAATGGAGGTGAAGTGCAAACTTGCCTGAGCGCTCTTTACAGTTCTGTGAAGTTAAATGAGCTTGCACTGAAAAATTTGTAGTCTTTTCAATTATTTCTGCAGAAAGAGAATGCCTGCAGCTGTCGGGACAGAGCTCAGTTGAATCTGCCAACATTTTTCTGATGCAAGAGCAGATGTAGTTTGAAAGAAATTGACACAGAGGAAGGGCGCAAGGTCAAATCTATCCCCTCCCCTTTCTTTCCTGGGCACACTTTCTAAACATCTTTTCTAAATAAGAGGAGAAAACAGAAGAAACTAGGAGAAAACAGAAGCTACCTTGGCAGAGTCAGTGTGGTGTAATGGTCACTGTGTGGAATACAATCGGGAAACCTGGGTTCAAATCTCCGCTCAGCCACAAAGTTCCCTAGGTAACCTTCGCCCAGTCATTCTCACTCTCAGTGGAATGTAGCTCACAGGGTGGTGGTGGTGGTGGTTATATTTGTATTTTTATCCTGCCTATTAACCTGACACGGACTTACAAGCAGCTATGAGGATAGAATAAGAAGGAGCAACCAATGTACCTTGCTCTGATCTTGAAATAAGGGCCAGAGCTAAAGTCTGTACACTGCTTACTTGCAAATCAAGCTTCTATCAAGTTTACATGGAGCATAACATTTACATTAAAATTGTAATTAAAAGTGAACGTTAAAAACAATGTTGCTTTTTTTAAGGTAATGAATGTTCCAGGTTGTTAATGCTTCAGGTTGCGCTGAGTTATACAATATACCAAACCCAATAATAACCAAATGTAGCTACAGCATTTTCACATCTTTCTGCTTGGAATGTGCATCAACTCTGTTTGGAGAACCAAGTAACAAGGTGAATCAAGGTATGTTGGAGACCCCCACTCCTGTGACACAAGTCATGTCAGCCCCCCACCCCCACCCCAAGCCAAAGAATACTCTGTCACTCTCTTTCTCTCTACTTTTTTAGATGTATATTATTTTAGTTGTATATTTTTAGCTGTATATCACTATGTTTCTCTAGGCCCGTGGGGACATAAGGCTGTCTGAAATGTTGCCTGTGGAACACTGAAGGGCTCATTTATAATTAGGCAATGCTTTTTGCATTTTCATGCTGTAAACCACACTGTGATCTTGGGATGAAGGGCAGTATATAAATCATCATCACCACCACACATCAGCGGTGGATATTTTTACAAGTTAAAAGCTTCATCTTCTTTGTAGTCATTTACATTGAGGGACGCAGGTAGCGCTGTGGTCTAAACCACAGAGCCTAGGGCTTGCCAATCAGAAGGTCGGCGGTTCGAATCCCGTGACGGGGTGAGCTCCTGTTGCTCAGTCCCTGCTCCTGCCAACCTAGCACATCAAAGTGCAAGTAGATAAATAGGTACCGCTCCGGCAGGAAGGTAAACGGCGTTTCCGTGCGCTGCTCTGATTTCGCCAGAAGTGGCTTAGTCATGCTGGCCACATGACCTGAAGCTGTCTGCAGACAAATGCCGCCTCCCTCAGCCAGTAAAGCGAGATGAGCTCCGCAACCCTAGAGTCATCCGCGACTGGACTTAGCGGTCGGGGTCCCTTTACCTCTATACCTTTAAGAACATCACCCAGACATCTGGTGATTGTGATGATTTTTGCTGTCTTTTAGGGGTATGTTTTTGCTGCAGTTTTACTGGGTTCATTTTGTAGGTTATTGCATGACTTTCATTGTCATGTGTTGTTCTTCTGACTTTATATTTTTTGCTCTTAAAATTTAGTAAATTGCTGGGAGACTCCTTATGCAGCAAGCGGAAAATAAATTGAAATAATTATAATTATAATAATGTAAAGCTGCTATGTGTAATGATTTTTACATGGGGATAACAAAAATGCAATGTCCTACCTGAAGTATTAAGTGATACAGTTCAGAAAGGAACCAGCAGCACCACATGACCCTACTGATCCTGTAGGTGAGCTCAGGCTGTCTGAGAAAATCACCATAAACAGAAGGTGACATTTGCAAGCCACTGCTTCATCCGTATCGAAAGAGCTTGTGTTGGCATGCTGAACTCCAGCTTTAATTCATGATGAATGAGTCACATGCCTCATTCGCCATGAGCCTGGAGCCACAAGAAGTTATTATGGGAAGAAATCAAAAAAGAAGGGGGGAAAGAAGAAAAGGGATCCAAATGTGCACTGGCCTTGAATCTGCCCTGAAAGGTGAGGTTTAGACAAGCATGCAAGCTGAACTTCAAACTCGGGACATTGCACTCTAGGGAGGCACAGTGACTGTGGAGAGAATTTGCTAACCCTGCCCATGGTTTACCTCTTCCTTAGATAAAGAAAGGAATGTGGTTTCCAAAGCTGTTGAACAACGACCGCACAGTTTTTTGGGGTGGTGGTGATAGCTTTATGACTTTTCCCAGCCATTAGAAGCAACACAGGAAGGAGCAGAAAGATGAGATTTCTCTCAGCACTGCAACCCTTCCTCCCTCCGCCTGCAAAACAGGGAGCTGGTATTTGGGAATCCACCAAACGCGGCGGAGGGGGCACGTGTTCCCAAACGTGGCTCGACACCGAACTAATTTATGTCTGGAGGATGTCAGTTCATCACTGTGAACAACTTCAGAAATAAAACGCGGCAGCCTAATTTCCTTCTTTTGCTGGAACAGGCCTCATGCCTGCAGGGGGGTGGGGGTGGGGGTGGGCAGGGGAAATGGAGATTGGGGGTGGGGGAAGAGATGAAAGGGTAATGAGGAGGGTTGGGATCTGGAAAGACCTCCCCATAGATTCAGTGTGACAATGTATCACTAGAGAAAAAAGTGGAGTAGACAAATCAGGAAAGAAGATATCAGATGAGTGGAAACAGACACTGATGAGAGACCATAGGGGTGTGTGTGTGTGTGTGTGTGTGTGTGTGAAGCTATAACATAAAATGGGACAGGTGAGCCAGGCAACCTTCCAGGATTCCAGCTTGGATGGCCCACTAAAGGTAAAGGGACCCCTGACCATTAGGTCCAGTCGTGGCCGACTCTGGGGTTGCGGTGCTCTTCTCACTTTATTGGCCAAGGGAGCCGGCGTACAGCTTCCAGGTCATGTGACCAGCATGACTAAGCCACTTCTGGCAAAACAGAGCAGTGCACGGAAACGCTGTTTACCTTCCCGCTGGAGCGGTACCTATTTATCTACTTGTACTTTTATGTGCTTTTGAACTGCTAGGTTGGCAGGAGCAGGGACCAAGCAACGGGAGCTCACCCCGTGGCAGGGATTCGAACCGCCGACCTTCTGATCAGCAAGTCCTAGGCTCTGCGGTTTAACCCACAGCGCCACCCGCGTCCCTTGGATGGCCCACTAGCTATTAATGCATCCATTAATACAAACAGTTCACCTTCATTCATTAAGCTGGAAACACTGATCTGCATTGCCATTTGTTGCTATCATCTCTTGTTATTTATTTATTAGATTTATGTACCACCCTTCATCAGAAGATGTCGGGGCAGTTCACAAGATAAAGATGTAAGATAAAAGCACAAATAAATAGTTAAAACAAAACAAAACAAAAACAAAAAAACAAAACAACAGAACAATTACACACACACACACACACACACACTCACAAAATATCCATCAGGCCTCATTCAACAAAGAGTATATTTGATCGTGAGCAGATCTGTGCATGCAAACAGATCACCTTAAAGGGGCAGGGATCAACTGTGTGTGCAAATCATACACTGAAGCCATGAAATGAAGAGCAAATGCAGTACAGAATTAAGGTCTTCTGAAAGCTGAATGAAAGGAGGGAGGGATAAAGTGGTTCCACTCCAGGGTTGGGGGAGAGAAACCCAAACAATACATGTAAATATGGAACAATAATTTCTACTGTAAACTGGGCTATAGTCATCATTCTTGGGCCAGCAGAGAGCCAGTTAGCTTAATTTCCACGCAGTTATTTCATTGTTCATTGTGTGGGCCCAGAGTGCAACAAACAGCTCCTGTGGGAAAGGGCTGTTTATGTAACTGTAGGAGACATAAGTGGCAGGATCAAGCTACCAGCTATATATATATATATATATATATATATATATATATATATATATATATCTCACAGTGTGTAGGTTTCATAGACTTGCTGGGTGCCTTTGTACTCAGGAGAGCCTAGTTTTTCCTAGATGTTCTGCCTCAACAGCACATGAAGACAATAGCTCTAGATTTAACAGATTCAGAAACAGGAAGAATGTTACAGATATATATTGTCCTGGAGGGCTGTAATCTCCGAGAGGTACAAAGGGGCATTTTTTAATGCCACAGTCTCCCTGGCGCTTTAAACAATGGTGGCTCCATGGAGTATACAAAGAAACGACCGACGAGGCGAACAGAATGGCTGTGGAGTTCTTGAATGCAGGACTAGTAACAAAAACAATGATGTTTGTTGTAGGGCCCTGAAGTAAAATGCAATCCATCACCAAGGGGAACAGCAAAGCCCTGACAATGTGCAATATTAGCGTGCCATCTGTCGCAGTCATTATCTGGGACAGCCCACTCATGAGGTAAGGTGAGGCAACCACCTCAGGCGACAGGGTCCACTGGGGCAGCAGATCCTGATTTTCATCTTTCCTGACCCCTTCTTCCCTTGCAGGGAGGGAAGCGCCATTTTGGGGTCCGCCTCAGGAGCCAAAATGTCTTGCGCCGGCCCTGGTAATTATCATTTGCCCTCTCCTTTGATATCATTGTTTGGAGGGAAGGGCATAAAAAGTTTTGCATTTCGGATCCATATCTTCATGCTTTTGGAACATGTAGCTTTTAACATTCAGCTAATACTGAGCACACCAGACAGTGAGATAGCTTGCAGTTGTCAGCATAGCCCAGTCTGTTGATCACGACATTTTGCAACATGCAGAGTGAGCAGAAGGGGATGCGCCTGATGTTAATAATCAAAATAGCAATTTAAAAATAATAAGAACACCTAAAAACATTGTGTACATTACAAAAAAAGGGGTGGTGGAATGTTATTGTAGTTAACCTTAACCCATATGGTATTTATAAAAATGTACACAATATCTTTTGTTTGTTTTGTTTTGTTTTGTTTTGTTTTCTACATGGGTACTATTTCTTGTTTGTGTGTGTGTGTGTGTGTGTGTGTGTGTGTGTCATCTTTGTGCTCTTGTAATTTTGCACTTTTTAATTTTTCAATAAAGAATGAAAAAGTAGCAATAAAAGGCAGTTGTCTTTGAAAAATAAAAATAAAAAAGAACATGTTAAACCGTCACAGACCTTCACAACTAATGATTTTAAGGTTGAGGGAAACAGTATTGTTCCTCCACCAAATGCCTAGGTAAACAGGAGTGTTTTAAAATTCATCCTGAAGGTTAATAATGCACACCTCACTTAGGAGAGCAGCCCACAAATAGGGAACCAACACAAAGAAGATCCCGTCATGGGTCAGCACCATTGGGCCCCACCCAGCAGCTGCATCCAGCAACATGGCGTCCCTGTCAGTCGTGTGTCCCAAGATGGTTGATATTTGGGGGAGGCGCTTTCCTAGCTTGGGTCCCGAGGGCTTCATAATCTAGTATTAACACATTGAATTGGGTCCAGTAGCAAACTGGCAGCCAGCGCAGCACTTTCAGAACTGGTTGCAAGTGGTCCCATTGGAAAGCCCTCCTCACCAACCTATTTGATGCATTCTGTACCAGCGTCACATCTGGACCATCTTCAAGGGCAGCCCCACATAGAGCAGGAGTCCAGAAAACAGGGAGTAAATATTTTAAGGATTGTTATGTTAAGACTTCAAGGGTGGCCTTTTTATTGCTTTGGTAGTACTACCCAGCTGATGCTGCCACAAAATATTAGAAATGTGCATTGGCCCTGACTGCAACCCTGATTAAACATTGTCCCCTCATTGCCACCAGATCACCAGCTCTTTTGACAGTGCCAGCTTCCTCCTGGTGGACCTGATCACACCTTGGTTCACCTGGAGCCAGATGTGGTTTCAGAGTTGTGTGACTGGTGCAATCACCCAGCATGCTGCCCTGCAAAGCAATGCTGTAGAATGTGGTGTGAGAGGTGAGGACTGTCGAATTTTAGTGTTGCACAGGGCGCCACTGAAATGTGAGGGCCCAAAGTCTGCCCCTGCTGGGGCTGCCTCAGCCTGAACCAGCCAAATCCCAAGTCTACTTTAATCAGCCCAATTCGGTTCAAGATTTGGGATTTAGCCAGCTCCAGTGGACTGCCCTACAAAATATTATTCATGTATGATTCTGAATATATTAGCAGACGCTGTGAATCTCTCACAATGGATTTCTAGTTATTGGATGAAAGGTCCTTTTGCATCCCTTGCTGAAACCTGGACTTGGTGTTAGTCACTGAAGTAACTACTTAACAGCGAATACAGATGCTCCAAATGGAAAGTTTATGGTTTTTAGCACACAGCATGCAAGATGGCGCAAGTTATTTTATTTCAACTGTTGACTTAAACACTATAAATCTCCACAAATCTCTGCGACTCTTTCAAAGGCGCATCTGTTTCTCATGGAAATGCTATGGCGCTAACTGTTTTAGGCACCAGGTGTTTTTTATGATTACACTTAAGACCCGAGCCCACAAAATGCTGATCTGAGCGCATTCATGTTCTTCAAAGTGGTTGCCGTAATGCCATGGTAGGGTTTCTCGTTTATTGTCACCCAGTTGTGTCCATTCCGAGAGGAAGCCCTTTCACATCCGCCTATTTATTCATCTACAGCCTTTTCAGTCTGTGCAAAATGCTTATATTTTAGGGTTTCTCACCACCACCCCGCTCTCGACCAGAAACGGCAAACTTGGTTGAGGAAAAATCCTTTTAGAATGTTAGTGTAACCAAACCCAAATGAAATAAATTTACTTCCAGCCACCCGTGAGGTTGTCACCAAGAATCAAGACAACACAGCTCTGGTTCTTGTTCGGAAGCAGGCCACATCACCCATAACACATTGCTGTGACTGAACTCTGTGTGGATGCCAAATAGCTTTGTCATAGTTGGCGTTTGCGGTGCTCCACAGGAAACAAGACCCAGAGACAGACACTCGTTCCCTGCTGTTAACTCCTGTCAGACTTGGAGGTGCCCTTGATGGCACAACCCAAAAAGAACATGGTCAGATGCAGAAGAAACAAGATGGGTGCTTAGGCTAGGAATGTTTTGAGGGGGCTGCTCCCCCCACTCACCACCCCTAGTTGCAGACTAGTTGTGGGGGTGCAGAAGAGGCATGTGGCACACACAGTTCTGCCTCTCAGCATTTGAAATCTGAGATAGTTGGCCTCACTCTGTCCCAAGGTAGGGCCAGCCCTGCCAGGAATGGGCATCCACTTGCTTCTCTGAGGTAGAGCAGAAGTAGTCACCCACAGCATCTGTGAATTAAAATTGTACTTCTCTGCCTCAGTGGTGCCATCAGGACAGGACTTTGGGACCCATTCGGCAGAAAGAGCAGGAGGGTGCTCAACACAGCAGGGCTGGAAGCAATGTGAAGGAATATTACCATTTAAAGAGCCCCCTCCCTATTAGATCGCAAGTTCAGAGTCTGAAATAGCCTAACTGCAACATGGAGCTAATAGCTCCAGATCAACCTATTTGCTATGAAATCTTCTGTAAAGAACAGAGAAGAGTATATTTCAGATTACTTCTCTCTTGCTCCTTTTTTTTTGCTTAGCCGTGTTGATAGGAATAAACCAGACAGGTAAGGCATGCTTGACACCATACAAAGGCAGGACTGAATAAATGTCATCAATCATTTGATCTGTTGTATATAGCTAATCAAAACATTAAGACATAAAAATATCCATCCTGTCATAAATCTCTTACCAGCTCCTGAAACACCTAAATCTATCACTAGCTCCCTGCACATTCACAGCGTTATCCCCCCACCCTCTGTTCCTCCACTCCTCTGTGAATTGATTCACAGGGCTGATCAGTTTATGGCAGGGAGGACAAACATCAGCGCTGTAGAATCTACTTTGTATTTTACTGGTGGCTCCAAAATCCATCGAACGGAGCCAGGTGCAAAACACATACTCTTATAACTCAACAACATGGAGTTTTGAACACATATATTTTAAGGACCAGAACTGAGCTGAGTTCACAGTCTTTCCACACAAAAATCCATTCCTGGTTGACCCAAGACTTATTCATTTCAGCAATCTATTTGGGGCAGGGGGAGTCATATTGTTGTTTCTATTGTTAAAAAATTGGGAGTCAGAAATATTTGCTGATCTACTACAAATCACCCCAGAGATCCAACAGCAGATCTAACATCTGCCTACCCCTGTTTTAATCATGTTGCTTTCAGATGTGACAAATTCTGTGACCAACAAGAAATACTTCCTTTTTTTCATGCTTCTTTGGTAAAATCTGAAATGGGAGCAGGTATATTATGAGTGCTGGGGTTACAGAGATACTGTAATTTCAAGGGACATGACCTGTATATCATTCTCAAATGCTCACAGTTAGTCGGCAAGTCAAATCTATGGGATAACTCTTCCCTCCCAGTTGGGGAAAAAGAAGAAGTGAGGAGAAAGTATTGATGGGGGAAAGGTTAACTGTGACTTCTTATGCCCTCTTCTTTCTCTCTACGCAATCACCTACAACCTGCCACTTTCTGAGTTCTGATGTTGTTTTGCATAGGTAAAACTCTACAGGGGTTTCAATTTATACTATGGGTTGTATCCATCATTAGTAATACTCACAGCAGACCCATTTAAATGAATGGGCATGGCAAACCTAATGTCCATTTGCTTCAAGGAGGCTACTCTGATTAGAACATAGCTGTGCACAACCCAAAAGAGGTGAGACGTTGAGTTTCTGCCTTAACTGCAAAATTCAGATTTGTATATTGAATATAGTGAGAGCTGGACCATAAAGAAGGCTGATTGCCAAAGAATTGATGCTTTTGAATTATGGTGCTGGAGGAGACTCTTGAGAGTCCCATGGACTGATCAAACCTATCCATTCTGAAGGAAATCAGCCCTGAGTGCTCACTGGAAGGACAGATCCTGAAGCTGAGGCTCCAATACTTTGGCCACCTCATGAGAAGAGAAGACTCCCTGGGAAAGACCCTGATGTTGGGAAAGATGGAGGGCACAAGGAGAAGGGGACAACAGACGACGAGATGGTTGGACAGTGTTCTCGAAGCTACTAACATGAGTTTGACCAAACTGCGGGAGGCAGTGGAAGACAGGAGTGCCTGGCGTGCTCTGGTCCATGGGGTCACGAAGAGTCGGACACGACTAAACAACCAAACAACAACAACATATTGAATATTTTTAGAATGGGGTCAGACAACCCCCACCCAAAAAGTAGTTCTGTAGGCCACTAGACAAGAATCCAGAACAGTCCCCTCCAAAAATGGTGCCCTCTAGCTTTATGGACTACAACTTCCATTAGCCCCAGCCAGCATCCAAAAATATGGAGGGCACCAAGTTGAAGAAGAATGATTTAGTGCAACTAGATTATCCAAATGGGTTGAAAGCACAAGGAGATAAGATAACTTCCTGCTTGTTCACCCACCCATAGGCTTCTCTGTCAGGGCGAGAGCAATGCCTTGAAAACTAAGGTACAGCTGAGAGATCTGTGATTGCCTATCATTGTCTTATCTCTTGAGAGAACATCTCTGCTATTCTAACTCAGCTTGTAAAGAAGATGTAGTTGGTTTGGGCACTAATCCAAGAAGAAGGAATTCAGCCTTGCCTTGATTTAGGAATTGCTATAAATTTCTTCACCTTCTGCTCCCAGTGCAAGGCCCGTTTCATAAACCCAGGCTTTACTCTTAAAGAGACAAAGCCGTTAATATAGAAAGACAGATAGACAGACACAGACAACGCACAGGTTGGGTGAGAGCCAATGTACTGTTGGAACAGACACAATTTGCAAAGGGGGAGGATCCTCATCCCTCCTATGCAGTCATGTGTGAACCCCAAATATTGTTCCAGAGGGTCAGGGTCCCATTGAAGCAGGTTTAGGAGTAAACAGGGAGCTGCAGGAGGAGCACAGAAAGGGGAAACTCCATCACATGAGTGTATTCTGTTTGTGAAACATTAGATATTGACCTTCAAAAAAACCATTTCAGTTGTTTCGTTTGTTTCAGTGTTTTTTATCATTTAAATGTTGTGTTTTTAATTTTTTGTGTCATAAATCACCCAGAGAGCCCACTCATATGTACAGATTACAAATGCAATAAAAATAATTAATACATACATACACACAGAAAAGCACAGGCGTGAGAGCGTCATGGATGTAGCCTTGTTCCTACTGGGAAAGTGAAGATCTTCATAAGTGACAAGATGCAATGACCCTGTCCAAATCTTATGAATCTGACCTATCAAAAAGAATTGGGCTCCAAAAGTAAAGAGATTATATTCAAATGCAATTACATCTGTGAAGAATGAATTATTTGGCTGCCATCCACAGACTTCCTTCTTTAGAGTAACCTCATGTCAGAATATTCAACAAATATAGTGAGGAACTTTTATGAAGACTTTTCTTGCCTTGCTATTCAAGAGTCACTTGAATAACAGTTTACTGCATTTTACCAGCCATAGAGGCTATGTATTTCCTTTGTTCATAGGCATGCCTATCAACTCTACTGTTCTTCTGGGCTAGCTTTTGGGAAGGGAAAGATGCACATGAAAAATGGGATTGATCATTACTTGATGCAAAACTGAGACTGGACCAAAAAATTAAAGAAAGGCGTTTTCTCTATTCTGTATATTGGCCACACAGGCTTGGGTTCAATGGAGATTTTGGACATGGTTCATTGAGAGAGAGTGTAGCTTGATGGCAGCATATCTACTTTGCATTGAGAAGGTCTCAGGTTCAACCCTGGCATCTCCAGGTGAGTGAGGGCTGGTAGGACCCCTGCCTTGAACCCGAGACAGCACTGCTTATTCTGAGCTACACAGACCATAAATCTGCCTCTGGTATAAGCCAGCATCCTATGTTCATTCTGTTGCACATATCCCATTTAAATGGACAGAAGTTTTTGTTTCCTCCTGTTATGTGTTTTCATATTTTAATCCTCTTTACTCCTGATGGGATAGGAAGCTAATCCAAGTAACTGCAGGCGGGTTAATAATATGTATAGTCTTAACTATTCCCAGTTGGACTGCATTTAAATGTAAACTAAAATGCTACAATTAGACTTGTCTTCATTTCTATAAAATCTCAAGCAGGGCTGCAGCACCTCACATCCAAGGAGTGAATGAGCCCCTTCTTTCCAACCCTCAATGACTCTGCCTGGACCACTCCCCCTTTGCCCAGGCCCCAGCCCCCACCAGCCTCCAAACCCTCCTCATGCGCTTTTGCCTGGTGGAAATGCATCTTTGGAGGAAGAGAGAAGGATGCTATAGGTTCATTTCATAGAGCGGAAGGATAATACTATTTCTCCTTCACAAGACAAGCAGTCCTTTGTTCATAGTCCATTTAGCAGATTCTACCTGGCAGTGGAAATAAAAATGTTGGAGTCATACACACACACACACACACACACACACACACACGGAAAGTAGGTAAAGGTAAAGGGACCCCTGACCATTAGGTCCAGTCGTGACCGACTCCGGGGTTGCGGCGCTCATCTCGCTTTATTGGCCGAGGGAACCAGCGTACAGCTTCCGGGTCATGTGGCCAGCATGACTAAGCCACTTCTGGCGAACCAGAGCAGCGCACGGAAATGCCGTTTACCTTCCCGCCAGAGCGGTACCTATTTATCTACTTGCACTTTGACGTGCTTTCGAACTGCTAGGTTGGCAGGAGCAGGGACCGAGCAACGGGAGTTCACCCCGTCACGGGGATTCGAACTGCCGACCTTCTGATTGTCCTAGGCTCTGTGGCTTAACCCACAGCGCCACCCGCGTCCCCCGGGTAAGTATCCGCCCCCTAATTTTGTTAGCAAAAGAATAAGGAAATGAGGGGGGAGAGTAAAATATAGTCTAAGAATAAACTACGGACGCTGTGGTTTTGTTACAACAGTTCCTTGTTAAACTAGGCTCCCCCAGAAAGCTTCTGTTTCTTTAGGATTGTGAAATGCCTGTGTTAACGAGAAACAAATATATTGTCGGCTCCCTCAGTGGATAGTTAGTAGTATGGACTGTCCTCAGATAAAAATATGTAAAAATGATGCCAATAAAGAGAGGCAGACACATTTGAAGCACACTGGTTAGACATTTATTATTATTATTATTATTATTCCACCTTTCTCCCAAGTTTGGATTCAAGTCAGCTTCCAGCATTTAAAAACATTGTTATAAAATAAAAAGTAATAAAACTAGTTAAAAACAATTGTTGATATCCACCTGTCTCGAGAGATGATGGAGTGAGCCTCCAGGAGTGAAGTTAATTCTCTGGAGAATCACAGCGTCTGCTGTAGCTGCAGAGACCGGTAACTTGTAACTGCTGCCTCCCACATTGTTTTTGCTGCATTACTGTGTGGGGTGTATGAGGTGTTAGGGAGGGGTAGTACCTCTGGTTGGGGACACGTTGTGCTCCTTCTGGGGCAGTTGGTCCACCTTTGGTACCCACCCTGCACTCATCACTCACCTGTGGATCCTAGAAGCTGCCAGTATGTGCCGGCGGCCACACCCCAGGAAGTTAAAAACAATGGTTAGAATACATCAGAGCACAAACAGAACCTGCAATTGAAATAGTTTTGCCCTGACAGCATCAGCATTGTCCACACCATTGTTCTCAAAGGTGAGCAGAAGTCATAGCTGCCCCACATGCCAAATCTAAGTGATAGGAAGGCAGGGGCAGGGAGGTAGACACCACCTGTCGGCCTTCTGTGCTTGCAGCCCACCATGGGCTTTTGTTACATGTGGAAACCCAGGTTGTTCCAAGAACCTGTCCTATTGCTATTGTAACAGCAGCCAGGCTTGGCGCCAGCACTTAACTTCCTTGGGAATCTCTGCAGCATCGTAGGATGCCATGGAAGGATCATGAGGAGGCCATGGTCAGTGGAGAAGAAGAGACCAACCATGGGGAGATCAGTAAAGAGATGAAGCCAGTTTAGGGAGAAAAGAGCGAAGATAAAACAAAGTGGCAGTGAAGAGATCGGCTGGGAGACAAAATAGAATTAGGGAATGCATGAAGTTGGTGAGTTACATAGCCCTAGATCACATTTAGAAATAAGAAAAGTGCACGTTTTTGCTGTGATCTATATCTAAAAATATTAAGCATGCAGCAGGGATTAAGATGTAATCAAAGCATTTGTGCAAACGAGATGGATTTTGACATTTGAGGGTTTACGCTGGCACCAACCAGATTAAAACTCTTCATGAGACAATACTTTGACGTTGCCAATTTATGAAGTCAGACTGTGTAAAACAGGATATGCAAATCAGAACTGACTCATACCCATGAGAGTGTGTGTGTGTGTGTGTGTGTGTGTGTGTGTGGTATAAACTGAACACACACATTTCATGCAACAGTTATAGGTGCCAATGTTTCAGAAACAGAAACTGTAGCTTTTCTGATCAGCAACCACAACACTAGAATAGCGTGCAGGATTTCACGTGGCTCGGCCATTAATGTTCCCGAAGTTACAAGCAAAAACCAACATGTTCCATAATCCTTCTCGTCTTTGTACCAGTGGTACCAAAAGGATAAAGATGTTTGCATAGGATTCCCACAGCTTCCTCCTCCCATACCCATCCCGAAATCACTGGAGGCAAAAAACAAACAAAAAAAAAGAGCTACAGATCTCATGAAATACTTTTGCAGTGAAATGGATCTCTCCCATCTCTTGCCAGATGTAAGTAAAATCTGTCAAAACCAGTCCAAGGGCACTTTGTATTTCTCCACCTCCTGTTCTCCACATCTGCAATTCTCACTGATGCCAGATTATTATTTTATTGCCCCTTGAAAGTGATTTCTAGTCCTCAGCGTCAAACAGGGATGCAGCAATTTAGCAGTTATATGAGGGAACCCTCCCCAAGATGTTGTTGTCCAAAATTCCACAGGTACTTCCAGTATCTTGGCCCATCTCCTATAGATCTAGCCTAAGGAAACTGAACCATTCTTACAGTAATAATAACTGGGCTCCAAGCATTCTGTGAGCATGTTGAACTATTTTTTTTTTAATCTTGCAATTTCTTCTCAGCAGCCGATAGCAGCATGCTAAGTGTTTTTGTTTCCCGTGACACTTCTCAGCATATTTTCAATGGCCAGCTATTATGGCTCCGCCATTTGCTCTGCTTTGAACATTGTTAGATTGGCAAAATGTTTTCAAGTTTCTGCTATGAACAGGATATGCAGTTTTTGAGCCAACATGGATTTCTGCACATTACACAGGAACACTGACCATATTAATGGGCTACAAAGCCCTCGGGATTTGCATATTCTCCAATACAGAACTATTTAATTTGGAGCTTTCTTGCACTGTTTGCATGGATTGAAAATACGTCCTTCTTTGCTTGCTTTCAGCATCCAACTCAGCAAGTGCTGCTAAAGGTTCCCCAGGCACCTTTCCCCCCAAGAATAACAAGCCCCAATTTGTTGGTATCATAAGCCAACTCAGCACACACAAGCCACATTATTCCTATTTGTTTTGAGTTCCAGCACAAATGCATCTGAAGCCTGAACACTCATCCCCCTCAGCTTGTCACTGGTTCTTATTTGGCAGATGCCAAGCTGATCTCTAAACCAAAGGAGAATAGCCAAAAACCAATTCAGATGGCCACACACAAACAAAAACCCAGCCTTCCAATTCCCTTATAATGGCTATGGGTGTGATAAAATCAGGAGAAACCCAGCAGCTTCCTCTGGAGGAGGCTCACAGCAGTAAGTTAGGCTACTCCAATGTAAGGAGTACAAAAGTCTGCAGCCAAAATGTATATTTGCAACAGACAGGTGGCGTGTTCCTTGCCATACAATGAAATTAATTTGATGCTGATTAATTGGATCATGATTTCTGCTGTCGTTTGAAATGAAATGCTTGCTTTGCAAATCCCCTAGCCCAGTTAAGAAATGCATTATTAGGTCTCGGCATTGTAACTGGAGGCTTGTTTCTCAAATTTGGGTGTCCTGAGACTGATCTGCCCCCATGTTTGGCTTGCCTTATGTCCATCAGCAAACATTCTGTTTTAGAAAAGCAATAGTGTGCCCGGGACCCTTAGAAATGAATACAGAGGCCGAGCGCACAGACACACACATACAAACACACACAGGCTATTGCATGGATAGCTCTCTGTTTACTGCCTTCCTGAACACCTCGGTCTTTCTTTGCTCTTAGCCATCAACAGCAATGGACCTTATTCATCTCGGGTAAAAATCCACAAGGGAACTTGGCCTGATCAAAATTGGGCTTTGATTAGCAGAGTGCACAGTCCTGCCAGGCCGAAACCTAACTCACTTGGGACTTGCGTCTGGAGGCCTAGCTGAGGCAACACAAAGGAGCTATCCATAGCCCCTTGCAGGTTTGGGTTGGGGAGCACACAAATGAGGCTGCAAGCTGATTGCATCAAAGCAAATGGCTGGGCCTGGGTGATTAACTTCCTCAGCATTATGTATCCAGACTGAAGGGGTGACCTGTGTGCAGAGGACAACAGAGTCTGTTCCTGCACTGTCCAAAGCAATCGTGAGGTATCTGGCCAAAGGGACCCCTGACCGTTAAGTCCAGTTGCGGACGACTCTGGGGTTACGGCGCTCATCTCGCTTTATTGGCCTAGGGAGCCGGCATACAGCTTCCGGGTCATGTGGCCAGCATGACTAAGCCGCTTCTGGCGAAACCAGAGCAGCGCATGGAAACACCATTTACCTTTCTATGGAGTTTTAGTACTGCAAAGTAATAATAATGCAGTACTAAAACTCCATAGGAAGGAATCGATTCAGCAGACTGCAAACAATTACATTCCTGCAGATGACTGTATTCCCTTTCTTAAATCTTATTTATTAATTTTTCACAAAAAAGAAAACTTTACAAATTTTAACATAAACAGGAAATTACTTTATCTATTGACTTCCCGTCCTCCCCTTCCATGATTTCCGTATTTACCCCATAAATGCTGAATATTTCGCCTATACTATTCAATACAATTTACCCTATTTATCTTAATAATTCACACTGTTGCTCATATTACAAGTCCTCATGCCTTCGTCTCACAATAGCAGTTATTTAAATACTGAATAAAAAGTGTCCAGTCCTCAAGGTCATTTTGGTCTCTAATCTTTGCTGTTAATCTTGCCAGTTCCACATTTTCAAAAGCCAATCTTCCGTTGTTGGAACCTCCCTTTTCCATCTTTGAGCAGATGATTATATTGCTATATAGATCCTGGTGTCATACTTATCTTGTTTGATGCCTGCATTTTAAGGGGTTGCACTAGATGACCCTTGGATCCCTTCCAACTCTACAATTCTATGAAATGATAGCAATGATTACAGGAATAAACAACTCATGGCCAGACATTAAAATATGTTAATACAGTTTATTTATCATTTGGGGAAAGGAGGCTGAGATGATCGGGTTGCCAAACACCAAACAGTATTTTACCTACCAGTAAAGCTGTGTCTTGTTTGATTACTTGTGTGGTAACTGAAAGGCCAGAACATTCCAGATTATTCTTCTAGGCTCCATATATAGCCCACAAATTCTGTCCTAGTGCCACCTGTGCCTCATCCGATTTATATTGGCTCTCCTTCTTTACAGGCTGATCTGGAAGGAATTGGGATTTTTGAAACCCACAGTTGATAACCCTATGGCAGAGGATCTGAAATGGCACCCTACAAATACCAGAAACAACTTGCACAAAGAAAAAGAGAACTAAGCTATTGAACAATGTCTACACTTCAGTCAGTAATGACAAGCTGAAACTCAGAAGAAAGTTTTCATGATTAGAGGTGTAGGAATGTAACAGCTTGGAACAATCACCTCCAAACAATTCATGGGAGCGACAAATCTCACTGGTTTCAAATCAAGAAAGGGTTGGATACATGTAGGAAAGTTGTCTTGCAGCTTCTCCCCCATTGAATCAGGTAGAAAAGAGAAGATAAGTTTTAATTTCATTACAACTTCCTTATAGTTGTAGACATAATTCATTCCACATGACTGTTGAGCAACACTATCCAACAAATACCCATGACATTGTGGGAGGGGGCTTAGTAGCTTTGTTGGCCCCCAGGACCATCAGACTCAGCATGACTAGTCTAAGAAGGAGGTTCAGGGCTCCAATAGTGCTATTATTTTTGGAAGTGGCTTTGGGTTTCTGCAGTTTTGGCTTCGACTGAGTCTGGAGTCATGGTCTTCATCTTCAGCTGCCAAACTAAACTTTTCCCTGGGTGTGAAAGCACATGTTTACCCATGTGCAAATGAAACTACAATGCCTTGCTGTAATTGCATTGGTCAAAAGCTCTTCCTAAAATATTAGCTCTCTGCTTCCATTAATGACAAAAACGGTAACGTGTTAAGGATTGGTCCAGGACAAGAATGTTAGGATGGAGAATAGAACAAATGTTCCAAACATTTTTCCTTTTGGTACTTTACTCCTGTTCAGATGTGTGTTTCTCCTTCCCATGTCTTGTTAGGGCATTAATTTAAGTCATTGATTATTAGACTCACACTAAATATTTGCAGGTAAATATTTCCTGGGGAAAAGAGAAAATACTCTCTCAAATGACCACAACTTTTTTTAAAAAACTGTTCATAGCCCATTCACTGCCCAATAGTCAGATACATCAGTGCCTCCTCCTTCATGCTGGATACATATTCCTAGCCAATCATTCTCATGATAAGATTATACCATTAGAAACCCATATCTGACTGACTATGCAACATCATTACAAAGCCAATTCAGAGCCAATTCTGTTCTCACTTTGAATTGACTTCATGACAACTGTATGACAATGGCATATAGCTAATCATCAGGTGACATCATGACGGCACTCAGAGGGAGAACAAAATGCATTATCCTCACTCAGAATGCAACAGCACTATTCCTTGTTTGCAATCCCTCCTGAAAACTAATAAAAAGGAGAGGTTCTTTCACACAGCGCTGTCTTTAGCATATGTGCTGCCGGAGTGCAAAGATCTGCCCAGCGCCCCCAAATTTAGTTTAGCCCCCAAATTAACTTTTATTATGCTTATGTCAGACACCACGCTTACGCCTTATCTCTTATTTATGAAAGAAGGGATGAAAAAGAAACAAACTTTTTTATTTGCTCATTTATTTATAATACACTTATACTTAAGTATACAACACCACCACGCTTCAACTTATAAGTATTGTTTAGGCACCTACTTAGGAGAAACATCAGTCGTGTCAAAGGTGCCACTGACCCCGCTGCCACATAGTAGCTCAATACAATACGTAACATAATATTTTCATGTAAGAGTTAATTCCGCATGAACGTGCTGTTGTGAATGACAAGCGCCGCCGCTGGTGCGGCACGTCTTTGGTAAATGGGCGCACAAAGTCAAAAGTCCTTTAGTGAAACAGTAGGTATACCTTTCGGTAATACCTAGGTACATATGTATTTTGTTTTTCTAGCTTGATCAAAATTATTTATTATTTCCTAACAGGTAGATAGTTAAGAGCTTAGGCGGCTTCAGCGGTGGGCGCCAGGCGCCCCCCAGAATTCGCCGTCCAGGTGCCCTGCACCCCTTGCACCCCCGGGTAAAGATGGCCCTGCTTTCACAACTTGTGAAAGCTTTCTTTAAAACCACAATTGCCCCCCCTCTTTCTGGTTTCAGCTCAATCCTATTAGCTAGGCCACAAGCCTTTCCACACACTTCATATGCAAAAAACCTGTGGAAATCCTTCTGAACAGGAAAACGCTCTAGCTGTGAGAAAGGTAATTAGAACAGACCATTAAGGCTTCCCCAGGAACTGAAAAGTAATAATATGAATGATGAACAAGAGCACTTGTCTTCAGGTTTAAAGGTCCCTTGTCTGACCCAATGTAACCAGGAAGTAACAACACACAATTCCTTCTTGCTAGAAGATGTTTGAGGGTCTATTTGAATCCAAATAATGCAAATTTACTTTCTTCTTAACCAATTTTATCATAAGCTTGCATTCTCTACTGTCAAGGAGCTAGCTTAGATTGAGGGTGCCATTGCCACATCGGGATGAAAGCTGAGGGTGAACACCCAGAAAATGGGCACCACCAACAGGCAGGGAGAAGTAGGGCATAATAGAACAGAGGAAACAAACCCCCCCCCACCTCAGCAATCAGGTCTGAGGTACAACAAAGGAGTCTGAAGGAATTCTTGTCTTGACCGCCCATCCACCAGCCTCTTTTTGCTTCCTTTTATTAGGGATGCTGTGTGGGTGGGGCTAGTGAAACCTGAAACCGAAGCAGCATCAAGTGACTTTGAATTCCACGACACACTGAAGCCACTGCTGACATTTTTGAGACTCATGCCCAGTCCTACCATTAAGCAGAATGAGGCAGTGGCCTCAGGCAGCTGGTTCTGAGTGTCATGAAAAGACAGCAAATTGAAGGTTATTTATTGCCTTGTATACTATGGTCAGGGGCGTAGGAAGTGGGGTTCGGTGGGTGTGGTCCGCCCCAGGTGTCATCACTGATGGGGGTGACAAAAAATGGCAAAAATATGTGTTTTTAAAATAAAATACAATAAAATTGGGCTCACGGCACTTTTTTTTAAAAAAAAATAAGATTATTTAAAACCAGTTTAATAATTTCATCTGGCAATTAATTACCCTCAACAAGTCAACATAATAGGAAGGGCAGGGGGTGTTTCTTTCTGTCGATTCACCGAAATTCCCATCATGAAAAAAAGGCTTTAAGTGCTTATGCTCACAATGTTAAGCAGATAAAACAGAATATAACACTTGCAACTGGAAGTATCTTATTTTTCCTTCTTTTAATAATTTCAGTGGGGGGGGTGACACTAAATTTTCCACACCGGGTGCCACCTGACCTTGCTATGCCACTGACTATGGTACAGAAGTCGGGAGGACCAATTCCTGTCCTGCCTCAGGCAGCAAAATGTCTTGAGCCGGCCCTGTCAAGCATATAATAAATAATCTTTGGTAATTTTTTTGTTTGCTTCTGGAGAAGGCTCAATTTGGATAAATAAATATAGAAGGCTCAATTTGGATAAATATATATATATATATATATATATATATATATATATAATCTACTTCTACATACTTAAGTAATCCTTTACATATTGATCTTGCTTATGTAAGGGTATTTTTCTCCTCCTACTTGTGTTACAAATACATAAGGAAGCATTCAAAAGCCTGTCAGGAAAGAAGATTATGTGGTCAATTTGTACAGCAAAATGCAAATCCAACAGAGAGATTAGGAAACACCTTGTGAAAACTCTTGTCTGTTCAAAAAGCTGTAATTGGGAAATGGGCAGGACTGCCTGTTCTCGATTTTCAACCTTCCCAAAGATGCTCATGGGCATTTCAGGGTACGGATTGATGGAAATAGAGCTGGGAATTCTGATTGATTAAAAGTCCTGGTCAAAAGAAAGTGGAAGTCTTAATGCATTATTAATATTACTACTATATGCAGACCCCCAAAAAGTAGGTGTGTGTCTTTAGCCTGGTGAAGAGGAAACAGAGTGGCCCCCAGCCAATTGTAACAAAGTTAAGAAATTAGACAAGCCAATGAAGAAGCAATGCCCTCTTAACATTTTACAAATGGAAACATGGACTCATTATACACTGCTATCCTCACACCAAGGATCACTGCTTCACCTCCCGCACTACTGAACATTGCTAAAAGCTCTTTTCTGAGAGATAGGAGGCTGTCTCCCACGTCTCTATCTAGCCCAGTTTCATTTGCTATTCCTGGCAGCGGCTTCCTGCAGAGTTATTTCCTGTCCCCTGGTCCTTTTACCAGGAAATGTTAGGGATTGAACCTGGGATCTTCTACAGGCTAAGTTGCATCCTCTACCACTGAGCAATGCTCACATCTCGCATGCTCTTTGCTGTATTTATATATTCTGCATCTGCTTGTTTTACACTAGTTTGTGACGCAGGATCAGAAGCCGCTCGTGAGATTTGCTATCTGAGGCACAGGAGCCGATGCCCCCAAGGCCTGCCAAATTCATCTTGCCCCTAAAAGCAGAAGAATCCCACAAGCACACCTCACAACAATAATACATACATTAAATAATTTGTAGTTCTTTCGTGACATTTGAAGTCAGCTATCTGAGGCGATTGCCTTGGTTTGCCAAACAACAGGGCCGGTTCAAGATGACTATAACATTTTTTGCCTTGCAGTTCCCTTATAATTATGTATTGTTGTTTTATTTATTTTAAAGTTTTATTTATTTACATTTTAAAATATAATTTTATGGCCTGCTTTTTTTCATTGTGTTCTGAAGGTTTCCTTTTTAACATGCACCTGTTTAACAGCAAGTTCAATTTCCAATAGATCTGGTTTAACTGATCTGCTTTTTAACGAATACATGCATTTTGACCCTCTGTGGACCTCGGCAGCTGTTTGAAATAGTTGTAAATCTCTTTCTTTCAGCAAACTTGAGCCACTTCAAATGGCATGCCAACAATGATGAGGGCAGTTGTTGTGTGGTGTTTTATTTCAATTTTGAATAACAGTATCAACAACAACAACAACAAAAATAATAGATTGAACTTTTAAGACAGGCAGAGGTCCACTTTACCCCTATTGAACTGAATGGGGAAGTGAAACTATTAAGTAGCTTTCTCACTGGAGTCCATCGTCTCTTCAACTCCTCAAAAAAGTTTAGAGCAGATAATCAGTATCATAAATCTATTTTTTAAATAAGTCTACATAATTAAAAGAACAGTAATCAAAACAACAAAAAGATACCCAGGAGAAAATAAAACTGTTGTTGTTGTTTTCCTGAGCCCCGTGTCAGAGAATTTAGAGATAACAAAAATGCAACTGGAAAATGCCATACCACAAACTTGATGATTTGTTTTTTTTAGTGCTTATAGCTATAAACGATTTAATGTTCTTCCATTAAAAGGGGGCTCAGAAAAGGCCCAATAATATACAATTTTCTTTGGCAAAAAGGCATAATTTAAACAGAGCAAAAAAGGGTTCAAAAAGGGTGACAAAGGCACTGTTTTTTGCTATCCTTGGACCCTTCTCAATTTTTGTGTCCAAAGTAAATGAAGCTAGATGGAAGTAGTTAAAACAGTGAAGCAAAGCAGTTCAGCTCTTTTAAAGATATTATTGCTAGCCGTATCCTCCTCCAGTCAAAATCTGCGCTGGGAGACAGGGACCCACTTCAAGTCAATGAGTCACTTTTGCTTCCTCGCCAGAACAATTAAACTTCTTGTATAATAAAACATGACCTGAAGGCTGACCTTCACCACATCATCCCTCCTCAAAACTCCCAGAGGTCAGTCCTGACATTTAACAGCTCACAAATTCAGTTTCTTAAGCTTCAGAGGCCAACTTCAAGCTTTTAAAACTCAAATTAGGATATTAAGGTTCTTTTTTGTTTTATTTATTTTTTTAAAAAAATGTTCTATCTGTGGATATACAATATTGTCAATTTAGCATCCAGACTGTCCACGGTTACACACAATCTTTTATCATTCTGGAGAGAGAGCACATCTTTCCCCAGAATTGCAAAAACAGGCCTTGCTGTATCAAGCATGCCCAAGCATCAAAGCAAAGTTTTACATTTGCCTTTTCTGGAGGAAAAAAAAGTGCTCCGAGTGAACAATGCACAGAAATGGTTAATGCATTTTGCAACTTGCTGCTTCTTTATTGCTAGCAGCTGAGCAGTTTTGGGTGGTTCACCCTCCCTCCTTTGTTACTGATCTCTTGCCATATTGTGCATGCAATCCCCTAACAACATTAGCTCATTTCTACTCCGGTCTTAAAGATTAGCTCATCTGGGTTATGTACTTTGGTGTGTAGGTGTTGAGTGCTAAAATATAACTTAACTTTCCTTTTGAAATGGCATTCTAAACAACAAGAAATTAAGTTTGATCTTTTGGGTGTGCTTCTCTTGCGTTCCATAATACTGAACAAAATAAAAACAACTTCTTCCCTTCATGCAGTGCTCAATGGGTGTGATAAGCTTTTGGGTCTGTAACAATGCTGACGCCGCCCTGTGCTCCACCTCAATTAAGTTCTTCATTTTTCTGGAATGTTGCTTTTATAGTAAAAACAATTAACTGCGTTTTCCAAAAAGGCCACGGTCTTAATTTCTGTATGAGTAAAATGGTGAAAGGTAAAGGACTATCGGACGGTTAAGTCCAGTCAAAGGCGACTCTGGGGTTGCGGCTCTCATCTTGCTTTTCAGGCCAAGGGAGCCGGCGTTTGTCCACAGACAGCTTTCTTGTGGCCAGCATGACTTAACAGCTTCTGGCGCAACGGGACACTGTGACGGAAACCAGAGCGCATGGAAATGCCGTTTACCTTCCCACCACAGCGGTACCTATTTATCTACTTGCACACACACACAAAAGCATTTGATTGTATCTTAACTACTGCATTTCATAAAAGTATGTAAATATATTCAAAGGGCCTTTTTGCACCAGGTGCTGGTGGTGCTGGCAAAATTATTATTAATAATGGAATATAGTAGTCTCAGGCAGCTTTCTCGTGGCAACCACATTGCGAACATCGGTCCAAACTTAAATGCTGGATCTAGGTTTATACCGTTCAAAATACCACAATGCATCGAGGTCCTTATCACTGGCTAAAGGTGAAATCCAGTGCCCTACGTCACACAGGACAGATCTCTGTTTGATGGAGTCCTCTGTTAAAAAGGGAGGAGAGCTGGAGTCTTGAAGCTACCCATCTACAGTTAGCTTTTGGCGCACAGACTTACCTGATCATAGCCCTTCCCACTAGGGCAAGATGTACTGGGTGATATTCAACTAAGTTCTACACAGTTTTGACTTGATCTCGACAAATTTCATGGGAAATTATTGACATGTTACAGCCGTATACACTGGAAAGCAATGGATTGTCCTTCAGCTTTATGATGCTTCTGGCCACAGGAACCTGGCCTGGATACTGCTAGGTTCTCATGTCATCCACACTCCTTTTCCTAGGAGAGTGGAAAATAAGGAGATTTGTTATCAGAACAAAATGAATATTTAGGAGGCATTCAAGCACTGGGCAGCTTTCAGGGGTGCTTCACTAGGCAGCACCTCCCAAACATGGTATCGTATGTTCAGATTGAGCTTGAAATTATATGCTTTAAAGCTACATTTAAACCAGGAACGAGGAACCACAGGCTAAATGCGGCCCTCCAGGCATCTCCATATGGCCCATTTGATTCTCACAAGCCACACCTCCTCCCTACCAACACTCACTCTCCCCAGGCTTGCTTAGCATCATGTTTGGTGTTTTGCACAGCTGGAAAGCAACCTTGAGCCTTCATGTCCCTTAGGTAGCCTGTGTGGAGGACAGAAGAGGTTTGTAGAAACTTATCCACTGCCCTGAGGTAAAATTCACATTCATTTTTCTGTACACTTTTGCCTCTGCTTCTGCCCACCCCTGGCATGTGGCCCCTGGAAGATTTCCCAGAAGAGACTGTGGCTCTCTGGGTGAAATAAAGGTTCCCTATTCCCAATTTATACCGCGAAACTCTTGCTTCCACGCTGCTAGTCTAGATAAGAAAATACCCAGGGTGTGTTTGCAGTGGTTGGGGGCCTCCTAGTCACAGTGTGGGAAAGGAGTGGGGCCAAAACATTTTGCGCTGCCTTTGCCAGTTCCAAAATCCTTGGGGAAGGCAGCCATTGTTGGAAGGGGCTTGATATCTTTGACAAGGCAATGCGGCAAAGCTCCCTGCACGTTTTCTAAAGAGAATTTGCTGCAGCTGTTTTTTGGGAGGTAGCTTGTACGGATCAAGGCACAGGCGCATGCACACACACACACACACACACACACACATACAGAGAGAAAGAGAGCAACACAGTGAGTCTTCAGATGATCAGGAGCAAGCTGAATGGTGATGTGAGTGGATGAGGCAAGCGGTGGAACAAAACCAGATTCAGTGTTGGCTTTCCTCCTTGAACTTTTAATGCTACAGCCAACAGTTGAGTACAGTGGAGGTCAATAGAAAATCCAGGTGGCGAAGAGGAACTCGGCCAAATTAACCCAAACTTGTTCAGTTCAGAATAGAAATTCTTTCTCTACTCTTAAATTAATACAGAATTAAATGCTTATGATAACAACAAAAGTCTATTGCATATATAGGTGATTTTTGGGGGGTGTTTACAAATTAATAACAGGGAAAAGGAGGGAAGAGTGGCTGAGGCAACCCTGTGAACGGGGTACAATTATTATTATTATTATTATTATTATTATTATTATTATTATTATGCTTTTCAAAGTCCTTGTGTTAGGTGGTGTTATAGGAATTTCATTACATTCTCCATCAAACTATGTTGTGTTTTTTTAAAAAAAACACCTCCAGGATTAATTTGTTTCATGTGTACGTATGGTACAAATTACCCATTTTGTTCTTTTATTCTTAAAAAAGAAAAAGAAAAATTGAACTGAACGTATTATCAAAGGCTAGGCAGGTCCTAAGACTTGGTTCCACTTTTGGGCTATGTTGAAATAATTGCTGGATTTCTCTTTCTAAAGCCACTCATTCTGTTCCAATTTATTTTCTAGTACAGAGTAAAATTATTTAAATTAAAATGAGAAAAATCAAATTATGCGCTAATTAAAATTGTATTAGATAACCTAATTGTTGCCGTTCCTTGAGCTACTGCTTGCATGCCCTGTGGATCAGTTAGCAATTTTCCCTTAGGGCAAGGATTTTGTTCTGTACATGTTTCTCTTTTTTACACAGTATTCTTTAATTACTATTGATGTAAGTCTTGGCACAACATGAATTCTTAGGCAAGGGTACATAGGAAGCTACCTTACAGAAAGTCAGACTATTGGTCCATCTAGCACTCTTTTCAAGAGCAACTGGTCAGAAATAATCCCAGCCTAAAGCCCCATTATGCTCTGAAGCCAAGTTTTTATTCCTGTATATCAGACTTCCCCATTGTTAGGGTTGGCCATAGGCAACAGTCCTGGGCAAGCCAGGAACGATGGGACCAGCCAGGAGTAAGTCAGGACCACAGGGCAAGAGGAACAAACCAAAAGTCAGAACTGAAGAACAAGTCAAGACTGAAGAACAAGTCAGGAGGTAGGATCAAAAGGTCCAGGAACATGTTAGAACTCAGGAAGACCTTGTTGTCCAAGCTGGGTTCAACTGCAACAGGAAGTCTTTTTACACTCCTTCCTCCCCAGGTAGATCCAATGGTTTATTGGGGGGCGGGGGCAAAGTCAGTCCAGGACCTAAAATTACTTCACTGAGAAGCTTCCCCCCCTTACGGTTCAGTGGTTCTCCACACAGGTACACGGATCTAGAAATCCTAGACTCCCATTCACTTAAAATGAAGAGGCAGCTCTCTGTGTGTAGCTTTTGCACAGTGACGTGAATGGGAGAGCCCATGCAGGCAAGGAATCTCCGTATTAGTATCGGAGCACCCATGTTTGCAAAGGACTAGAGGAGTGAAGAGTGAAAAGAGATAAGCTAGTAATATGCTTTCCCCACATACTGACTCTATAAACACCTCACAAATAAACATCGCTTAGCCCCAGTTTCTAGCTGCCGATATTGGCTAGAACAGAGCACAGACTCAGGAAATTCATCAAAATGTACCAAGGAATATCATTTGGCTCATTTAGCTGAGCTAAGCCAGTAATTTGTCTTAAACAGAAGTGTCACATTCCACAAATGCACAGCTACCCATTTATACTGGATGTTTGGGCAAAAAATCATTTGTTCTTACTAAGCATGTATGCCATGGGTAGGCCCAGGGGCCAGCCCAGCCCAATTGCCTTCTCAATCTGGCCTGCAGACGGTCCAGGAATCAGCATGTTTTCACATGAGTAGAATGTGTCCTTTTATTTAAAATGCATCTCTGGGTTATTTGTGGGGCCTGCCTGGTGTTTTTATTAGTAGAATGGGTGTTTTTATTTAAAATGCATCTTTGGGTTATTTGTGGGGCATAGGAATTTGTGTGTACCCCAAAAAATATAGTCTGGCCCCCCACAAGGTCTGAGGGACAGTGGACCAGCCCCCTGCTGAAAAAGTTTGCTGACCCCTGATGTATGCCATGGCTGGGGTAGACACTATTTTCAGCCGTCAAAACAAAAGGTTCAGAAACAAGAATGCACCAGACATTATCCTACATTTTCTTCCTAGGACTACATATAGTCCATATGGGATCTTGTTCGAAACTTTTTGGACGGGAATCAAGGATTTTGTTTCTTTGGATTTTAAGACGTTTTCACCACTCCCCCCCCCCCCTTTTGTCCTGAAAACACAACCTTAACTACTTTACCAGGGCAAGTTCCAGAGTCAAATCAAATCAAATCAATGCCTTCACTCCATGCCAGCTCCTGCAATTGATATCAGCATCTATGCTGTTCTGTGTGGAGTCTCTCAGCAGGGCACCACCATTCTCTCCTCCCACCCAGGGAATAGTCTTTGTACAGGTGGTACATACCTGCAAAGCAAAAGGTGGTGTGGAAGTCTGTGTTACTTGAAACTCGTTTTCCAATGGAATGTTATTTGGGAGCACAGTAGTACTGAAAGTGAACTCAGAAGCACTCTGTGTCTTTGGGCTCGACATGCTTCTGAAATTCCCCTCACCAGAACTCCTCCAAAAATTCTGGAGTCCCCCAAATCTCATTTGCAAAGTTGACATCCTCCACTGTTCCATCTTTTATTTCTGAGCGTTGTGCAGAACCTGTGGTCTGGAGCAGTCATTTCTTCCGTTCCTTTTCATCTTTCTCCCGCTCTGCGAGTAATAAAACTTACTAACGAAAGCTGACCTTTCTGTTGTGTTTGCTGATTAGGCCATATCTACCCTAAAACCAAATAAAAGTACATTTATATACAAACCAAATTAGTGTGGCGTTGGGATGAAGTATTTGGATTGGCATTTTGTGGGAGGTTGAGTGAGGTGAAAATGTCCCCTCAAGTTTGATTCAATCTGGGTGGGGTTTTTAGAATTATAAGACCTCTCCTGTGAGGGCATCGTTTTACAGAAATACAAGCGGCCAAGCTCTTTTTTTCTTTTTTACAAACTTATTTTAGTTCCAGTCCTACTTAGTGGTCAATTCCAAAAAGTGATATTGGGAGACTTCTCTGTTCAGCACCTTGGTCATTGGCCTATGGTGTCTTGTGGAGACCAGCCTTGCTCTCTGTGTTCTTTAACATCTATAAAGAAGAGATTGACTGCTCATTTGGCATGTGCTGTGGATGTCCTGCAACACCACTCCTTTTTATCTGATATCAAGATAGCTGCTGATATTCTAAACCACTGGATGAGGACTAACAAATGGAGACTTAATCCAGGTGTGAAGGAAGAGTCTGCTAGGGATAGATTTATTGTCCCTGATATCCTACCCCTTCAACTCTTATGCTAGTTACTTATTTGTTCAGCTCTTCCCTCACCTGACCCCACCTCTACTGCCACAGTGTGTTTAAATTATCGGTTAGTAGAAAACCTCACTTCACCTGGGCAAGAGGAGGGGATAGTTATAATTAAATAAGATTGTGACACAACAGAAAAGGATGAAGCCTAATGAATTAACACTGCTAGCTTACAGGGAGTTGGCACAAAGTATTTGCAGGAAGGAGCAAAGTTTTCAGGAGAAAAGGCCTTTGAAACTAGGAGACTGTACAGGGCTGTTGTTCACAAACATTGCATCACTGTGGAGGAATGCTGAAAATTGCCTGCTTCTGTTTATGCTATGCATGCCAGCCATGTCAAAAGAGATAACCTTCTGCTCTGAAGAATCAGTACATTTAGGGTTAATACTTGATCTTTTTTTAAAAAAATCTCAGTTTTTCTGTCCCTTTGTACAAGAATTTGTCTGACATGTGTCAAGCAGAAAGGACTGCTGAGTGGCTGCTCTACACGGAGGCTGCCTGTTCAATCCCCAACATCTCCAGGTACAGCTGGAAAAGCCCACTGAAGGGCCCCCTGCCATCCAGTGTAGGCAATATTGAGCTTAGATGGATCCTGGGTTTGACTTGTTATAAAGAGGAGACTCTTGAGAGTCCCATGGACTGCAAGAAGATCAAACCTCTCCATTGTTAAGGAAATCAGCCCTGAGTGCTCACTGGAAGGACAGATCCTGAAGCTGAGGCTCCAATACTTTGGCCACCTTATGAGAAGAGAAGACTCCCTGGAAAAGACCCTGATGTTGGGAAAGATTGAGGGCACAAGGAGAAGGGGATGACAGAGGACGAGATGGTTGGACAGTGTTCTCAAAGCTACCAGCATGAGTTTGACCAAACTGCGGTAGGCAGTGGAAGACAGGAGTGCCTGGCGTGCTCTGATCCATAGGGTCACGAAGAGTCGGACACGACTAAACGACTAAACAACAACAACAAAAGAAGCTTCCTATTTCCCTAAGCTGGGATGTGCAAATCTGTCAGCTTCATATTCTCTCATTGACACATCAGCTTGCAATTAAAAAGAAAGAACCCCCCACATGAAAATTCACCAGCATTTTAATAAAAAATTATAATTTTTCTGTACAGTTTTGTATAGAGCCCTCAGAAATTACTTATGTATATAACAAATAACAGGGGACTCTTGATTAGAACATGGGAAGTCTTTGTCAAGTGAAGTCTGCTCCCTTCCTATCATTGGCATCAAGGTGGCAATCAGCCATAGGCCTGGTTAAAGAGGAACTTTTTTGCCTGGCACCTAAAGGTGTATAATGAAGGTGCTAGCCGAACCTCCCTGGGGAAACCATTCTACAAATGGGGAGTCACTGCAGAAAAGGCCCGTTCTCTAGATGACCCTCAGGGTCCCTTCCAGCTCTACAATTCTGTGATTCTATTATTTCTGCCACACATACTTTCACTTGTAAAATGTGGGATCCGTATTTATGCTGACGTGGTCATATAGGACGGGAAACCAATGTATACTGTGGTTTTCAGACTTACGTACTTGCACAAAAATACACACATGCCATAAGAGAGGGTGCGCACACACACGCATGTTCTTCCTTTCTTTTTAAGGCCACTTTTCTGGACAAATACCCCTGAAAGGCAATTGGGGAAAATAGTATTTGGGGCCTTCTGAAATGCCTGCAATGTAGGAATTGAATGCAGGTCCAGTGGAAGAGAATTCTGTATCTGCCAGGTCACCATAGATAAGGACCTCTGCCTTGTGCCCATCTGCCCCCTGGCCTTACTTCTACCAAATGGCACTTGAAGGAATAACAAGAGAGTGCTGTTTGGACTTGGACTTGGTATCCCGCTTTATCACTACCCTAAGGAATCTCAAAGTGGCTAACATTCTCCTTTCCCTTCCTCCCCCACAACAAACACTCTGTGAGGTGAGTGAGGCTGAGAGACTTCAGAGAAGTGTGACTAGCCCAAGGTCACCCAGCAGCTCATGTGGAGAAGCGGGGAATCGAACCCAGTTCACCAGATTACGAGTCCATTGCTCTTAACCACTACACCACACTGGCTCTCAGGTCCTGCTTACAAGCTTCCCATAGACATTGGGTTGGCCACTAGGAGAACAGAATGTTTAACTGGCTAGGCCGCTGGCCTGATGGCCTACTGCAGATTCTTCTTATCTTCTTCTTTTTAAAAGTCTTCTGAATATGTGAATGTGCAGAAACTAGCCTACTGTACAAAGATAAAATTCACATTTACTGCTCCAACCACTTTTGCCTCTGGACCCTCCATCCAACTGCCATGTGGCCTCCGGAAAGTTGCCACAAGGGGAATGTGGCTTTTGGTCTGATAAATATTCGCTGCCCCTGCTAGGGAGCATCATGGAGGTGTTGATTATGTCTGTTACCTCTAGCTGAGTGCAGGGAGGAAAATGCATCACTTGGTAGTCGCTGAATACCCACATGGCAAAGACTACCCCTTTCAAGCCCTGTTTTTGCAAAATAGAGGCTAGGGAAGAGGTTACAACCAGCTAAGCATGTTAGGGAGGAATGTTAGGCATAATCAAAGGTATATTAGAGGAGAAAGACAAAGGAAACTGTGGGTTTGTTTCTTTTTCAGGACAAAAAGGCTATTCACCCAAGTCCACAAAGGCAACAGAATTCCTCAATGCCTACTTTGTCTCAGTCTTCACAATACAAGGCAAACGATGACTAGATATTAACAAACAAGGCAACTGGGTCAGTGGGTAAGAGGAATGTAGCAGAGATAATAAAGTTTGGCTTCCCCAAAGCAATTGAAAAACTTTCTCACAACAGTCCCAATTGAAGTGCTGTGGCATATTACATAGTTTCCTATATGTGAATTATTATTCCACAAAAGTGAAGTGGTTTTGATGACCTGCCTCATATGTTCTTCCTCACCTGAGCAAGGCACCAGCTATCCATTTTGCCACAAGCTTCAGGGTCCTACTTTCACATCTTATAAACAGTTTACTGTTTTAGGTCAACAGCTTTTAATAAAAAAATAAAAAAAAAATCTCCCCTCACCTTCATTGAGGCCTGAAGGTGAATCTTGGATACAGCAATGGGCACAGAATAGAGTTGGAATGCAACATAGTGGGCCATGGATAAATCTGGAGTGAACCTAAGAATGCTGAGTCCAGCTACTGTTCTATCTAGCTCAGTATTGTCTATGCTGACTTGTGGCTCCCCAGAATTTCATACAGGGGTTCTTCTCCCAGTCCTACCTGGAGATAGGCACAGGTCAATTCTGTGTCCAGGGCAGCTGTCGACCAGCTCCGTCTGATATGCTGGCTTAGACCCTACCTGCCCACAGACTGTCTCACCAGAATGGTGCATGTTCTGGTTATCTCCCGCTTGAACTACTGCAGTGCACTTTATGTGGGGCTAACTTTGAAGATGACTTGGAAACTACAACTAATCCAGACTGTGGCAGCAAGACTGGTGACCAGGAGTGGCCACCGGGACCATATAACACAGTCCTAAAGGATCTTCACTGGCTCCCAGTACGTTTCTGAGCACAGTTCAGTGTTGGTACTGACCTTTAAAGACCTAAACAGCCTCAGCCCAGTATACCTGAAGGAGCGTCTCCACCCCCATCATTGAGCCCAGACACTGAGGCCTAGCTCCGAGGGTCTTCTGGTGATTCCCTCACTGTGAGAATTGGGTTTGCTCATGTTCATACCATGAATTTTCGGTCCACTTAATAGAAAGAAGAATTCCTGTTGTCAGATGGTGTTAGCGATGGCCATCAGGAAAGAAGAGTTAATTAGTTCTCTGCAAACTAGGCCAAGGACTGCATTTCCCATAGAGAGCAGACTGCTTTGATTAGGTTTCCCCAGCCACTCTGGGCAGCTCCCAGCAAAATATAAAAACATAATAAAACGCCAAACATTAAAAACTTCCCAATACAGGGCTGCCTTCAGATGTCTTCTAAAAGTTGTGTAGTTCTTTATCTCCTTGACTTGGGAGGGCGTTCCAAAGGGAGGGCGCCATTGCCGAGAAGGCCCTCTGCCTGGGTCCCTATAACTTCATTTATCACTGAACCTTTCAGTAGGCATTCTAGGAATGGTCACAGAAGTGTTACTGACATTTCTGCGTGTGCACACACCCATACACACACACCAGGCAGAGAATGGTCAGTATGGGCAACAAGTCATTGTTGTCATGTCTGACAAAATAGGTAAGCATGGCAGACAAACTCTGGTAGGATGTGTTCAGTTCAGTAGCCACCAGCAGCAGCCTGTTATGAAATAGAAGCAAAGTGGGAGTCTTTCCAGACCTCCAAGAAGCAATTCCTCCTTTTCACAAACAGTGTGGTGGAGAGCAAATGACAACAAATCAATGCTAAATTATCCAATTCTTTGCAATCTGATTAATGCTGTGTCTTAAGATAATACTGCTTAATTTAAATTCCCTCTGCTGATGCTTTGAAGTGTCCATCATTTCATTTTCCTTACATGACGCAAGAAATGTCACATTTCATCAAATGACTATTTGCAGATCACTTAAATCCATAGCAAACACATGAAACTGGTCTCGAAATGCCTTGGCTCCCTCTCTCTCTTTTTATCTTGTTTTCATATTTCCGTGCATTCTTTCTTTGCTAAACTTGAACTAAGAAGCCCTTTTTAATTTGTCTGGTGTAAACAGATTGCTTTGAACACCAGAAATATTCCTCCTCTCTCTGTGTGGGTGGCATTGCCCATTGGGCAAGGTGACATGTATTTTTTTCCCCTTCCACTGCTGATATGGAAGTTCATTTAACCCAGAGATGGGGAACCTTTGGCCCTCCGCCTGTTTTTAGACTCCAACTCCCATCAGCCGCAGCCAGCATGGCCCATGGTCAGGGATGATAAAAGTCGTAGCACTGGCTAACACCCCAGAGGACAGGATCACACTTCAAAACGACCTTGACAGATTAGAGAACTGGGCCAAAACAAACAAGATGAATTTTAACAGGGAGAAATGTAAAGTATTGCACTTGGGCAAAAAAAATGAGAGGCACAAATGCAAGATGGGTGACACCTGGCTTGAGAGCAGTACTTGTGAAAAGGATCTAGGAGTCTTGGTTGACCACAAACTTGACATGAGCCAACAGTGTGACGCGGCAGCTAAAAAAGCCAATGCAATTCTGGGCTGCATCAATAGGAGTATAGCATCTAGATCAAGGGAAGTAATAGTGCCACCTTATTCTGCTCTGGTCAGACCTCACCTGGAGTACTGTGTCCAGTTCTGGGCACCACAGTTCAAGAAGGACACTGACAAACTGGAACGTGTCCAGAGGAGGGCAACCAAAATGGTCAAAGGCCTGGAAATGATGCCTTATGAGGAACGGCTAAGGGAGCTGGGCATGTTTAGCCTGGAGAAGAGGAGGTTAAGGGGTGATATGATAGCCATGTTCAAATATATAAAAGGATGTCACATAGAGGAGGAAGAAAGGTTGTTTTCTGCTGCTCCAGAGAAGAGGACACGGAGCAATGGATCCAAACTACAAGAAAGAAGATTCCACCTAAACATTAGGAAGAACTTTCTGACAGTAAGAGCTGTTCGACAGTGGAATTTGCTGCCAAGGAGTGTGGTGGAGTCTCCTTCTTTGGAGGTCTTTAAGCAGAGGCTTGACAACCATATGTCAGGAGTGCTCTGATGGTGTTTCCTGCTTGGCAGGGGGTTGGACTCGATGGCCCTTGTGGTCTCTTCCAACTCTATGATTCTATGATCAACAGCTGGAGAGGCACATGTTCTTCATTACTGCTTTAGGTGGGGACCACTGAGCAAATTGTTGGCTTAATGCTAGTTTAATATCCAGGCTTAATGGTAGCCTTGCAGGCCACTAGAAAGGTAGCAATATTCTGTATGTCTTCTTCGTAGCTGTTAGGGAATATCTTTCTCCAAAAGGGCAGTGTTGAGAATGCATGTTATATATGAATGTACAGTGGTACCTCTGGTTACAGATGCTTCAGGTTACAGACTCTTCAGGTTACATTAGAATGGGCTGCTGTATATTGCTGCATTTTAATAATATTCAAGAACTGGTTGCTGGGGCTAAGGAATACAGTCCCCCATTTAGTCAGCATAAAAGGTGCTATCTTCAGTAAGAGATTTCAGAGATCAGCCAATTCATAAAAAAGCAAACTCATGCATGCAAACAAACTTGCTTATCTTACACTGTTAACACAGCCCTGGTTCTTATGCCTCCCAATGTAAATATTGCTCCGAAAAAAAATGTGCTGGTTTTCAATTTACTTACAAAAGCCGTTGGGAAAGGAATCTACAAAACCAAGGTCAAGTGGGGAGAAAGCCGCTTTCTTTTTCAGTTATGGCTTCTTCTAGATGAGGAAAGGCTAAGTAAGATCTGCAACAAGGGCAAAACTGAGACCAAGGAGGGGGAAACTACAGCCAGTGCCACCCACTGGGCTAGATGCAAATAATAAGAAGGCAGGCAATTGGGAGCTGGCGGAGGACAGACTTGAGGTTAGTGGGGCAGTGCCACAGTTACCATAATGGGCAAGACTCTACTGTCTCTCTGCTGAAAGTCAGTGTGGTGTAGTGGTTAAGAGCGGTAGTCTCGTAATCTGGGGAACCGGGTTCGCGTCTCCGCTCCTCCACAGGCAGTTGCTGGGTGACCTTGGGCCAGTCACACTTCTCTGAAGTCTCTCAGCCCCACTCACCTCACAGAGTGTTTGTTGTGGGGGAGGAAGGGAAAGGAGAATGTTAGTCGCTTTGAGACTCCTTAAAGGGAGTGAAAGGCGGGATATCAAATCCAAACTCTTCCCTTCTTCTTCTTCTTCTTCTTCTTCTTCTTCTTCTTCTTCTTCTTCTTCTTCTTCTATTATGGACCAGTCTAGGCTGAATCCCTTCTTCTTCTTGTTGTTGTTGTTGTTGTTGTTGGCACCCACCCTATGTTGAGAGACAATGGAGTGTGCCTCCAGGGGTGAAGCAAGACAACAAGATCCCTCTCTTGGCCTTGCTGATGTGGTCCAAAGGAAAGCAGAGCAATACATTTGGCACCAGCTTGGCTGCAGGAGTTGCCAGAAGGAGGTGTACAAGGCACCATTCAACCATCTTAGGGACTCCATGCTGGATTTGCGTAGGGTTTACTCCTTAGCCTTTTCTTCTCCTGAAGATACCCCACAAGGCGGCAGAGGTTTAGGATCAGAGTTTTGCTTCTCCTAGATGGGCTACCTTCTGCCCCATCTGCCTTTCACTTTCCTCTACAGCACATGCAGAAACCACATTCTTGACTCTGGACTCAGTATCAGTCTCATCCACTCAATCTGCCAGAGCTTGTCTTCACAAGTCCCTAACTCACTGAGGGTTTGAGACCCATCAACTACCCTCACTTGGCTTAGCTGGCCAGTTGAATTTGTTCCCTGGGGTGTGGCCACTGTCGCCTGCTGACAGCTTCTAGGAGCCACAGGAGAGAGCTGAGTGCAGGGTGAGGACCAAAGGTGGACAAACTACCTCATGATATATGGGAGCATGATATGTCTCCCACCCGAGGTAACTACCCCTTGCCTAACACCCCATACACCCTTCACGTTGGTGACAATTATGTTAGCAGCAGTAGATTCCATAGTTTTGACTACATGTTGTGTCAATAAGCACTTTCTTTTGCTTGTACAGTGGTATCTCGGGTTACAGATGCTTCAGGTTACAGACGCTTCAGGTTACAGACTCCGCTAACCCAGAAATAGTACCTCAGGTTAAGAACTTTGCTTCAGGATGAGAACAGAAATCGCGCGGCAGCAGTGGGAGGCCCCATTAGCTAAGTGGTACCTCAGGTTAAGAACAGTTTCAGGTTAAGAACAGACCTCCGGAATGAATTAAGTTCTTAACCTGAGGTACCACTATATTGCCTACTGGGCTTTTCACTTCAGGCACAGGTAGGGTATTGTTTGAACACCCACCTACCCCAATATAAAATCTCCATGCCCACAGAAAACGAATATTTTAAGGGAAAGTCTATTACTTTCGTTCCAGCCCTGCTAGTTTTATATGCACAGGAAGGTTTCTTTTTTATTTTCATGTGCAGGAGAACTTAGACATTTGATCCACCACCTGCAGTCTAAGTGGTACAGTCCAGCAACAGATCCCTCACCTGGGGCTGCTGATGGTAAGCTGGGGAAGCCGACATTCAGGCTCGGTTTCGCTTTTTGAACTACTGCAAAGCTGAATCCATCTGACATTCTGCCCTCCCTGAACAAAGTGTTAATGACACCAGTCAGCCTAGGACAGGGATCTGCAACCTTTAAGACAAAAAGAGCCACTTGGACCCGTTTCCGAAGGAAAAAAAGCTGGGAGCCGCAAAACCATTGCGACATTTAAAACAAATATATCTCCGGAGCCGCGATCTGACAGCGGGCGGGAAGGTGACGTCGGGACGGTGCGTGACTAACACACGCACCGCCCCCATGCGACGTCACAGCCAGTACAGCGCCCGCCACAGTGGGGAGTGTCGGGGCGCACAATGCACCTCCTCCCCTCGCTAGTATCCGCCCCGGAGCCGCGGCAAAGGTGTAAAAGAGCCACATGCGGCTCCGGAGCCGCGGGTTGCAGACCCCTGGCCTAGGACCAGGTCTCTCCAGAGAATCTTTCATCAGCCAGCATGGGCAGGCTTCCAGCTCACAAATAGTATCCCCCAGCGCAGCCAAGGCACACCCTCTATATCAGCAGGTGGGCTGCTTTAAAAACCAAGCCAAATAAATGGGACAAGGCTGAGCTTCTGAGACTCCAAACTCGAACTCTGCACTTAAATTAGCATCCCTATATAAGGAGGAGATGTTTCGGCAGAAGTAAGCACACCGTACTTTTATGGGCTCCTCTTTTATATGAGAAAAGAGGTCATGCCCATAGAGTAGACAGGATCTCAGAGCTCTCTTGAGTAGACAGGATCTCAGATCAGCTCTCTTGAAAATTCAATCTTCATTTAAAAGTTGGGGGGGGGGAGGCAGGGGTTGATCAGAAACACCGAATCACCCATTCTTCAGTGACGTTTTAAAACGCAACTATTGTATGCTTTCCCCACTGAGGCAAATTGATTAATGGCTTGGAAGAAGAAGTGTGATTTTGACTGAAAACTGGCACCAAAGGGGAAATGTCATACGCCCGCTTCTCCAGTATGCTGCAGCAATCAAAATTAAGGGAGGTTTAAAACTGGTTTTAAATGCAAAGTCGAAACATCTGGAAGACACCAGCTTGATGAAGGCTGGCTTACACTCTCTTTCAGTTTTCAAAGTCTTTGTAACTTTAAGAATAGTCTACAATTTATGTAGCATCTGAAAGAACTCTTGATTTTTGGATAGTCAGTTTTTCAAGAGTGACCGGCTAGAGGCTTTGAGAAGCCAAAACATATTTTAAAAGGGCAAATATAATTATAAAATATAATTTTAAAAAGTTTCTATTTAGCCGTGATGGACATTCTTTTTGAACCCGTGAATTAGTAGATGAAAAGATAAATGGCCTGTCTATATTCATCAATTCAGCATAACCCCACTGGTCATTTTGCCAAAGATCTTGCCATTGCAGAGTAATGGTGCACAGGATAGAGAGAATTGGGTTCTTTGAAGGGTCTTCTGCCTCCCCCTTTATATCTACCTGTTCCCCAGCAGTTGCTTCTGATCTTGTGTAGCATGGCATTGCTCTTGCTTCCTCCTCGTTATTGCTCCTTAACTCTTTTCTTGTCCCACTTTTGATGGTATGGGATACCTTTTCAGGAAGATTCAGGGCTGGGCAGAAACAGACCTTATAACAATAGGACCTCTGGGAGCTCTAGATGTTTGTGGATTTAAATTTCTATCATCCCTGATCCATGACCATTCTGGCTGGGACTGATAGGTGTTGGCATCCAAGCTGCGGATTCCCCATCTCTGTAGTTTAAAGGCAAATAGCTCTGTGAACCCTGAAGATAGGCCTACTCAAATAGTCCTGAATATGAAACTAATATTCTTCAACTCTTTCGGCACCCTCTGTTCCTTCTAAGGGTTCATGTTGGTGAGAGTTATAATGAGGCATCTTGCACTTTAAAGCCTATAATATACATCTTGTCATCTATTTACTCCATTCTTTTGCTGCTATTTCAGAAGGTCGGTGGTTCAAATCCCCGCGACGGGGTGAGCTCCCGTTGCTCAGTCTCTGCTCCTGCCAACCTAGCAGTTCGAAATCACCTCAAAGTGCAAGTAGATAAATAGGTACCGCTCCAGCGGGAAGATAAACGGCGTTTCTGTGCGCTGCTCTGGTTTGCCAGAAGTGGCTTAGTCATGCTGGCCACATGACCCGGAAGCTGTACGCCAGCTCCCTTGGCCAATAAAGCGAGATGAGCGCCGCAACCCCAGAGTCGGTCACAACTGGACCTAATGGTCAGGGGTCCCTTTTGTTGTTGTTTAGTCGTTTAGTCATGTCCGACTCTTCGTGACCCCATGGACCAGAGCACGCCAGGCACTCCTGTCTTCCACTGCCTCCCACAGTTTGGTCAGATTCATGTTTGTAGCTTCGAGAACACTGTCCAACCATCTCGCCCTCTGTCGTCCCCTTCTCCTTGTGCCCTCCATCTTTCCCAACATCAGGGTCTTTTCCAGGAGTCTTCTCTTCTCGTGAGGTGGCCAAAGTATTGGAGTCTCAGCTTCAGGATCTGTCCTTCCAGTGAGCACTCCGGGCTGTTTTCCTTCAGAATAGATAGGTTTGATCTTCTTGCAGTCCATGGGACTCTCAAGAGTCTCCTCCAGTACCATAATTCAAAAGCATCAATTCTTTGGCGATCAGCCTTCTTTATGGTCCAGCTCTCACTTCCATACATCACTACTGGGAAAACCATGGCTTTAACTATACGGACTTTTGTTGGCAAGGTGATGTCTCTGCTTTTTAAGACGCTGTCTAGGTTTGCCATCGCCTTTCTCCCAAGGAGCAGGCATCTTTTAATTTCATGACTGCTGTCACCGTCTGCAGTGATCCCTTTACCTTTACCTTTAAGAGCTCTCAACACCCTTAACAAACAACAGCTCCCAGAATTCTTTGGGGGAAGACGTGGCATAAAGGAGATGCACTGTACATTTAAGGTGGTATCCTGGTGCTTTAAATGTATAGCGCAGCTGGGGCCTCGGATGCAACCAAAGCCATGGAAATCAGAGGACTGCAGTGTTCCTCATGCTGAACAGGTTCAGACTGCTTGTCTCAAAAAAGCAAGTAGTAAATTCACATTCTCTGCAAGGGGCAGAGAGACTGACCAAGCCATTAACCTCCTGGAACAGTTTCCATGGGACATCACTTTGCAAATCACAAGGGGGGGTGGAGAGAGAAACCATTCTTTGGGGCTGCTGTCCCTTCAGTGACATAGTCCCCCCCCCCTGACAACTTGGATACAAAGGATTAATTATTTGTAATTAAAGTCCCTAATAGGGAATTACTGGACTCCAGGAATGCTGGGATGCTCGTGAATCAAACGTTCGAGAGACATAAAATGTAGCAGTAAAAAAACAACAATAACCAGCTTTTCCTTCTTCAAAGCCGGAAAAAAAGCCACTCTTCTTTACAGACAACAGTGAAGTCAACAGAGAACTCTTTGTCTGAACCTCCAGCATGGGACCCCAGAAACATCATTTCTGAATCATCTCTGGAATACATAAAAGCCAAAAGGTTGATAAAACGATGAGTCACTCCGGCTTCCTCAGGAGCTTAGAGAGACTTTTGCTGACCTTTTCTCAAGCTGAGGTTTTCGCCTCCTTGGGGAGTCTTGTTGAAAGGAGAGACCTTTACAGGCCCAGCTGAAATAGGATTGTGTGTGTGTGTGTGTTATTTTAATCTGGCATCTTTTTTATTTAAAGCCAATAGAATGTAAGAAGATTTACGGGAACCCTCTAAAGAAAGACATAAAAAAATCCTCACCGGGTGAATGGGAGGCTTTAGCTCCTCACTGAGGTGAACAGTAGTGTAATTGAGTTTTCTTAATCATCCCAAGTACAGTTATTTTGGCTTAGAGAAGTTTTGAAGTGACACATTTGTTGTTTTTTTTACACACTTAATCTTCTAATTACATTAGCTGAGAGCCAACGCTGAGCTGTGGCACAGCTACACGGATGGCAGTGTGAAGGGTCAGATCTCTATAGGATGCAGTCAGATGACCAGATGGGAATGAATGTGAGAGTGTAGCTGAAGGGTACTTATGCAACCCTTAATATAATTGTGAGTGGAACCCACCAGTTCTTTCACTTATTACACATTTCCCAATGGCAGGCATGGTGAGAGCCTCATGCAAGCAGCCTCTGTTAGGCTCTGAATGAACCTTCCCCAACCAGATGCTCTCCAAATGTTCCTCAACTTCCACTCTCATCATCCCTCCTTATTGGCCATATTGGCATGGGCTGATGAGATATGGGAGTCCAAAGCATCTGGAAGGTACAAGTTGTGAAGGGCTGCCCTAGATGGCACCACAAGCAGCATTTTCCAGGGCCACCAAGAACCGTAAGAAATACAGTTCCCAGAACTACAATTCTGGTGGCCCTGGAAGATGTCCTATATGACTGTGAGTGTAAGAGGGCTAACTTGTCACGAGCCATTTCTGTCTCCACAAGGAAAAGGGAAGAGAAGAGGACAGTGGGGGAAAGGCAGGAGTTTGGGACCTGGACCTGTTGTGCTTCTGATGAGCTGAGATGGGGCCGTAATTTCAGGTTGGAGGCAGTGGGGAAACCCATTAATTTTACCTGAGCTCATTTTGAATCAAGTCAGCAGAGGAGGCTATGCATCCACATGCTAATTGGTTTAACAGCAGACTGAAACATATATAAACTAAGGAGATGGCACTTTTCCTGGCATGGAGAAAGTGTCCAGAAAAGCTTCACCAACTGCGTTTCTGTATGTCAAAGTGCCGGTAAAAGCACAGAACCAAATCCAGAGAAATGGCTGTCAACTATACGTTGCTTTCATGTGGACTATGATGGCCAAGGTTCAGCTATTTCGCAGCATCTCATTAATAGACTAGGATTTCATTGAATGCTAAATTTCTGCTGAAATATGAGAGGTCACATCAATGTTGGCATTCTGCCGGCTGCTGAAGACACACCTGCTTAGGTGAGCATTGCCCTGAACTGAACATCTGATTTTATTGTTTTAACTGTTTTTTAACGGTTTGAATTGTTGTGTTTTTTAATTGTTTATCATATTGTTGATTTTAACTAAGGATGCTTTTCTGCCCCATTGATTCTTTTATGTTGCGCATTTTAACTATGTATTGATGCTACACTTACAGGCAATTTTGACATACAACCAGTATATAAATTAATAAATAATAATAAATGAAGATACTTTGGCTTCAACGGATTGCGGGTCTCAGCTAATGCTAATGCTTCCAGCAGCAGAAGTTTGAACTTTCATTACCCTGTACAGATCATTGTAATATTGTTGGTTACACCGGGACACACATAAATACATTTGCTTATAGTTTCCAATATAAAAAAAATCAGAAATGTAGAAACCTTTCCACACAGTCCTTGCCCGAGTAACTTCAAACTTTCTTCCCAAAGCCTCCTCTGGTTAGGGACCACCCATCAGAAACTCTAGAAAGAAAGAAGCTCTTTTTTTCACATTAAATGAAGGATGCGGGGAAGGAATCAAAATTGGGGCTATGATGGGAACTTTTACAACCCTCACTGTAGGGTAGCTACAGGCACGCTATAATAAACAACATGAAAGACCTCTGCAGTTCTTTCAGTGTTATTAAAGCCTAGTCACTGGCACCGAATGTTTGTCATTTGCTACTGCCTTGTAAGCCTTAGTACACAGATGCCTTCTGAATCTTGCTGGACACATTAGAATGGGCTGCTGTATATTGCTGCATTTTAATAATATTCAAGAACTGGTTGCTGGGGCTAAGGAATACAGTCCCCCATTTAGTCAGCATAAAAGGTGCTATCTTCAGTAAGAGATTTCAGAGATCAGCCAATTCATAAAAAAAGCAAACTCATGCATGCAAACAAACTTGCTTATCTTACACTGTTAACACAGCCCTGGTTCTTATGCCTCCCAATGTAAATATTGCTCCGAAAAAAAATGTGCTGGTTTTCAATTTACTTACAAAAGCCGTTGGGAAAGGAATCTACAAAACCAAGGTCAAGTGGGGAGAAAGCCGCTTTCTTTTTCAGTTATGGCTTCTTCTAGATGAGGAAAGGCTAAGTAAGATCTGCAACAAGGGCAAAACTGAGACCAAGGAGGGGGAAACTACAGCCAGTGCCACCCACTGGGCTAGATGCAAATAATAAGAAGGCAGGCAATTGGGAGCTGGTGGAGGACAGACTTGAGGTTAGTGGGGCAGTGCCACAGTTACCATAATGGGCAAGACTCTACTGCCTCTGTGCTGAAAGCCAGTGTGGTGTAGTGGTTAAGAGCGGTAGTCTCGTAATCTGGGGAACCGGGTTCGCGTCTCCGCTCCTCCACAGGCAGCTGCTGCGTGACCTTGGGCCAGTCACACCTCTCTGAAGTCTCTCAGCCCCACTCACCTCACAGAGTGTTTGTTGTGGGGGAGGAAGGGAAAGGAGAATGTTAGCCGCTTTAAGACTCCTGAAGGGGAGTGAAAGGCGGGATATCAAATCCAAACTCTTTTCTTCTTCTTCTTCTTCTTCTTCTTCTTCTTCTTCTTCTTCTTCTTCTTCTTCTTCTTCTATTATGGACCAGTCTAGGCTGAATCCCTTGTTGTTGTTGTTGTTGTTGGCACCCACCCTATGTTGAGAGACAATGGAGTGTGCCTCCAGGGGTGAAGCAAGACAACAAGATCCCTCTCTTGGCCTTGCTGATGTGGTCCAAAGGAAAGCAGAGCAATACATTTGGCACCAGCTTGGCTGCAGGAGTTGCCAGAAGGAGGTGTACAAGGCACCATTCAACCATCTTAGGGACTCCATGCTGGATTTGCGTAGGGTTTACTCCTTAGCCTTTTCTTCTCCTGAAGATACCCCACAAGGCGGCAGAGGTTTAGGATCAGAGTTTTGCTTCTCCTAGATGGGCTACCTTCTGCCCCATCTGCCTTTCACTTTCCTCTACAGCACATGCAGAAACCACATTCTTGACTCTGGACTCAGTATCAGTCTCATCCACTCAATCTGCCAGAGCTTGTCTTCACAAGTCCCTAACTCACTGAGGGTTTGAGCCCCATCAACTACCCTCACTTGGTTTAGCTGGCCAGTTGAATTTGTTCCCTGGGGTGTGGCCACTGTCGCCTGCTGACAGCTTCTAGAAGCCACAGGAGAGAGCTGAGTGCAGGGTGAGGACCAAAGGTGGACAAACTACCTCATGATATGTGGGAGCATGATATGTCTCCCACCCGAGGTAACTACCCCTCGCCTAACACCCCATACACCCTTCACGTTGGTGACAATTATGTTAGCAGTAGTAAATTCCATAGTTTTGACTACATGTTGTGTCAATAAGCACTTTCTTTTGCTTGTACAGTGGTATCTCGGGTTACAGATGCTTCAGGTTACAGACGCTTCAGGTTACAGACTCCGCTAACCCAGAAATAGTACCTCAAGTTAAGAACTTTACCTCAGGATGAGAACAGAAATTGCACTGGCGGCGCAGTGGCAGCAGGAGACCCCATTAGCTATGGTGGTACCTCAGGTTAAGAACAGTTTCAGGTTAAGAACAGACCTCCAGAATGAATTAAGTTCTTAACCCGAGGTACCCAAAGTGAGAGCATTTGGGTCAAAATTAAGGGAGAGAAGAATAACAGTGACCTCATTGTGGGAGTTTACTATAGATCCCCAAGCCAAACGGAGGACATAGATGATGCCTTCCTGGAACAGATGGCCAAGCATGCAAAAGGAAGGGAGATAGTAGTAATGGGGGACTTCAATTACCCGGATATTTGTTGGATGTCAAACTCAGCCAAGAGCATAAGGTCAAACGGATTCCTCACTGGCCTTGCAGACAACTTCATTGTCCAGAAAGTGGGAGAAGCAACAAGAGGAACAGCCATTTTAGATCTGGTCCTAACCAATGTTGATGACCTGGTTAGTGGGGTAGAAGTGGAAGGATCATTAGGCGCGAGTGATCATGCTCTTCTGAAGTTTACTATACAGCAGAAAGGAGCAGCCAAGCATACTAGGACTCAATTTCTTGACTTTAAGAAAGCCGACTTCATAAAACTTAGGGAAGTGCTGGGTGAGATCCCATGGACAGTAATACTAAAAGGAAAGGGAGTTCATGATGGCTGGGAGTTTGTTAAGAAGGAGATACTAAAAGCACAACTTCAGGCAATACCAATGAGACGGAGACATGGAAGGTGCCTAAAGAAGCCAGGGTGGCTATCTAAAGAACTTTTAACTGAGTTAAGATTAAAAAAGGATGTGTATAAAAAATGGAAAAGGGGGGAAACCACCAAAGAGGAATTCAAACAAATAGCCAGCACATGTAGACACAAAGTCAGAAAAGCTAAAGCACAGAATGAACTCAGGCTTGCTAGAGAGGTTAAAAGCAACAAAAAAGGCTTTTATGGGTATGTTCATAGCAAAAGGAAGAACAAAGAAACAGTGGGGTCACTCAGAGGAGAAGATGGTGAAATGCAAACAGGGGACACAGAAAGGGCTGAACTCCTCAATGCCTTCTTTGCCTCAGTCTTCTCCGATAAAGAAAACAATGCCCGACCTGAAGAATTTGGAGCAAATGATTCAGCAGAGGAAACACAGTCCAGAATAACTAAGGAGATAGTACAAGAATACTTGGCTAGTTTAGATGTATTCAAGTCTCCAGGGCCAGATGAACTGCATCCAAGAGTATTAAAAGAACTGGCAGATGTGGTCTCAGAACCACTGGCAGTCATCTTTGAGAATTCCTAGAGAACAGACAAAGTCCCGGCAGACTGGAGGAGGGCAAATGTTGTCCTTATTTTCAAAAAGGGGGAAAGAGAGGACCCAAATAATTACCGCCCAGTCAGTCTGACATCAATACCAGGGAAGATTCTGGAGCAGATCATTAAGCAAACAGTCTGTGAGCACCTAGAAAGGAATGCTGTGATCACCAATAGTCAGCATGGATTTCTGAAAAATAAGTCATGTCAGACTAACCTGATCTCGTTTTTTGACAGAATTACAAGCCTGGTAGATGAAGGGAACGCAGTGGATGTAGCCTACCTTGATTTCAGCAAGGCATTTGACAAGGTGCCCCATGATATTCTTGTAAAGAAGCTGGTAAAATGCGGTCTTGACTATGCTACCACTCAGTGGATTTGTAACTGGCTGACTGACCGAACCCAAAGGGTGCTCATCAATGGTTCCTCTTCATCCTGGAGAAGAGTGACTAGTGGGGTGCCACAGGGTTCTGTCTTGGGCCCGGTCTTATTCAACATCTTTATCAATGACTTGGATGATGGACTCAAGGGCATCCTGATCAAACTTGCAGATGACACCAAACTGGGAGGGGTGGCTAACACCCCAGAGGACAGGATCACACTTCAAAACGACCTTGACAGATTAGAGAACTGGGCCAAAACAAACAAGATGAATTTTAACAGGGAGAAATGTAAAGTATTGCACTTGGGCAAAAAAAAAAAATGAGAGGCACAAATACAAGATGGGTGACACCTGGCTTGAGAGCAGTACATGTGAAAAGGATCTAGGAGTCTTGGTTGACCACAAACTTGAAATGAGCCAACAGTGTGACGCGGCAGCTAAAAAAGCCAATGCAATTCTGGGCTGCATCAATAGGAGTATAGCATCTAGATCAAGGGAAGTACAGTGGTGCCTCGGAAGACGAAATTAATTCGTTCTGCGAGTTTTTTTGTCTTGCGAATTTTTCGTCTTGCGAAGCACGGTTTCCCATAGGAATGAATTGAAAATCAATTAAAAAGGAAACAAACTTGCAAGACATTTTCGTTTTTTGTCTTGCGAAGCAAGCCCATAGGGAAATTCGTCTTGCGAAGCAACTAAAAAAACGAAAAACTCTTTCGTCTTGCGAGTTTTTCGTCTTGCGAGGCATTCGTCTTGCGAGGTACCACTATAATAGTGCCACTGTATTCTGCTCTGGTCAGACCTCACCTGGAGTTCTGTGTCCAGTTCTGGGCACCACAGTTCAAGAAGGACACTGACAAACTGGAACGTGTCCAGAGGAGGGCAACCAAAATGGTCAAAGGCCTGGAAACGATGCCTTATGAGGAACGGCTAAGGGAGCTGGGCATGTTTAGCCTGGAGAAGAGGAGGTTAAGGGGTGATATGATAGAGAAGAGGACACGGAGCAATGGATCCAAACTACAAGAAAGAAGATTCCACCTAAACATTAGGAAGAACTTCCTGACAGTAAGAGCTGTTCGACAGTGGAATTTGCTGCCAAGGAGTGTGGTGGAGTTTCCTTCTTTGGAGGTCTTTAAGCAGAGGCTTGACAACCATATGTCAGGAGTGCTCTGATGGTGTTTCCTGCTTGGCAGGGGGTTGGACTCGATGGCCCTTGTGGTCTCTTCCAACTCTATGATTCTATGATTCTATGATTCTACCACTGTACTTCACAAATGTTTGTGACTATCTCTCTCTGATTTTAATAAAGGTATTATTCCCCTCTCTCTGTCTGGATGCCTTCTACTGGAACCAACATAGCACCCTGAATTTATTTATATTTTTTGTGTCTGAAGTGCAAAAGTGATGGTTGGAGAGACTGACTCCTCATACCCATAAATGGTGTACAGTCAGAATTTCTCTAGTTCATTAACAGAACCTAATGACTAGCATAGCATCCTGCTTCTTTCTTTCTTTCTTTTCTATCTTTGAAGTACCAAAATGATGGGTGGAGAGTCTGGTTCTGTATAATACCCCGTAAGTGGTGAAGTCATAATTTTTGTAGCCCATGAACAGAGCCATTCTCTGTTGTTTGCACTGTCGGAGGTAGAGGGAAGTTGTCTCACTTGGCTTTTCTTAATTGGTTAACACTACCTCCCAGTGACTGAGCTTTGAATGCATGAAAACATAACTAATAGCATTTCTCAGTGACTGCTGAGAGGCAAGAACGTTTTCAAAAAGGAGTATACATTAAAACGTTCTGAATTCCATTTAAGAATTCTCCAGAGGGAAGCAGAAAGAACCAAAAACGAATAACTACTAGTGACTTTCTCATTAATTAAAATCTGACAAGCAGTTGGCAGCTGAAAGGGGGAGCTGTAGGTGGGGGAATCCTGTGGTTCACCACTGCATTCCTTAAATTCATAAAAGCTACAGAATATTTCACTGTAGCTCGGCCAGAAATGTAGATGGGAGAAATGTGAATTAAAAGAAGGAGCTGTTTGGAGGTGACCAGAGGTACCGTGAGGTGGCCAAGAGAATTCACACGCTGAAAAGATGTAAAACGCTGGTGGGTCAATAGTGTGCAGAATCCAGTTTCTGTAACCAAAAAGGTGTTTCTTTTCAGAAGCAGCTAATACAGGCCAAGAGTTTACTTGCATTATAAACAGTAACATCCATGTCCTTTTTAAAATCATTTATTAATTTATATTCCGCTTACGTGCCAAAACAGCACATTTTCAAAGCAATTTACAGCTATTAAAATCAATTATAAAATCCGTACATAATTAAAATACACAGTAACAATTTCATTGGGGCATTCAAACATCATTTGCATTTATAAATATGCAATAAAACAAACCACTAAAAATAATGGCAATTAAAAACAGTTGAAAAAGAGTCAAAACAATAAGATCAGTTCAGGGGAATTCTACTCTAAACAAGTATGACTTCAGGAGCCAGTAGGATGCCAATAGGAACAGGGCCTCTGCATAACACTGGTGCCATCAGCGAAAAAGCTCACCTCTGTGTTTCCACAAGCCAATAATCATCAGGCTGATGATTTCAGAGATAGAAGGGATTCTTCCTTCCAGACCTCTACAACTCAAGAGTCCTCTGCTGATTTGGGGCCCAACATTTCTCAGAATGGGTTTTTCTAAGAACATTTCTGAGATTTCTCTTTTTGGAACCCTTCTAAAAAGGCCACTTTGCAGAATTTCCTCTGAATATTCTGCATTGCCTTTTTGTGGCAGCTGCCATGAGGACATAAGAACCGCCATGTTGGAGCAGGCCAATGGCCCATCCAGGACCCTATTCTCACTGTGCCCGACTAGGTAATAATAATAATATAATACTTGACCTGAGTGCAGCATCCCTCTCTCCACATGCAGTCCTAGCAACTAGCAGTCAGTGGCCAGTTCCCCTCAGCCCCAGTACCCTGAATGATGTGACCAGAATCTGAAGGAGTCAGAACAGGGCTGTGTATCTGATCTACCGGTAGCATCCTCAGATACCTTATTGAATATTTTAAGTATGCTGTCTGCAGGCTGGATTTATGATGTGTAACCTTAATACCCTGGAAGTTATTGATAGAAGAGAACTTCGCATTCATCTTCTAAGCTAGTTTATTTCCTCACACCAGAAATCCATTAGCTGGAGATCAAGGAGGAGCTAGCTAGCTTCAATATGAAAATAATGCCTGCCATTTTGCTCCATAGACATGAGTATGACCCCCATAAGTTGTTCAATAGGCCCACTTGCCTCTGCTCACCATGACATGCTTTCTATATCAAACTTGTTATTATGCACTTATCGTTTACCCACATATCTTTACTGCCCACATTCTTTCTGCTGTTCTTTCTTACACTGCTATGTGTGTGGCATGGCTGTAGCAGGTCAGCAGAAAGTATTACAAAACAGTGCATTTCAATGATAAGACATGGTTTCTGCTGAATTTGAAGATCAGCCAAGGTTTGAGACTAACCCATAGATATCCATTCCTTTTTGGCTGGGTTTGTTCCCTGCAAAAAGTGGCAGGTTTATTCCCCTGTTCTTGACAACACTGGGATAATAATAAATTACTGGGGATCATATATCAGGCATATTAATTCAGGCTTGGCTCTAGGTTTTGGAGGGTTATTGACAAGCTTCCCTCAGTGGTCCCTTGTCCACTGAGGAAAGCTTGTCAATGACACAGCTGCCCAGCACCAGTTATCTGCCACATTTATTTTATTCATTTATTTTATTAAATTTGTATACCACCCTATACCCGTAGCCAAGATTACTGCATGGGGGGTTGAACTAGATGACCCTTGGGTCCCTACCAGCTCTAAGATTCTATGATTCTATGATCTCAGGGCAGTTCACCACAAAAATTCAAAATATAAAAACCAGAAAATACAACCTAATAATCCCCCCCTTCCACAACACAGTTTAAAAGGGCATTGGATGTCAATAAGCCAAGAGCCTGGTTAAAGAGGAACATTTTCGCTTGGTGCCTAAAAGTGAATTGAATTTTATTATTTTGGTCACAGACCAGTTCCAGCCCACATACAATATCAAGGAAGTTATAAAACATGATAGGGATACATTTGAATTTGCAATTAGGTATAACAGGGACAATACAGATATAGCAACAGTTAAAAAATATATAAATTAAAACTTAGTCACTAACATATAACCTAAAATTGTCATTTAAGGTCTTAATCATTATGATAGCACAGCTTGTTCCCTAAGTTTTATGGCAATTGCACAGAACATTCCATGGATGGGGAGCCCCTGCAGAAAAGGCCCGTTCTCCTGTTGCCACCCTCCAGACTTCTTGCGGAGGCCTCAGAAGATGATCTCAGGGTCCAGGTAGGTTCATATTGAGAGAGGTGTCCCAACAGACATCCCTACACTAAATATGTCCTGTTCAAGGACCCCGTCACAGTGGGCACAATTTCACTAACTGAAATAAATATTGTGACAAGATTTTCAACCCAGTCTGAGATCACACTGCCGGTGCCATCCAAAAGGGTCTAAGGTAGAGCACACAATGCAACCCAACCTTTCAGAATGGAGTTAGAATCAGAGTTGGAAGGGACCATGGGGATCATCTAGTCCAACCCCCTTCAATGCAGGAGTCTCAGCTAAAGCATCAAAGACAGACGGCTATCCAACCTATGCTTAAAAACCTCCAAGGAAGGAGAGTCCACCACCTCTCATGGGAGTCTGATCCACTGCCAAACAGCTCTGGCTGTCGGTAAGTATTTCCAAACTTTTAGTTGGAATCTCCTTTCTTGTAACTTGAAGCCATTGCCTCGAGTCCTACCCTGAAGAGCAGGAAAAAACAAGCATGCTCCCTCTTCCATGTGATAGCCCTTAAGATATCTGAAGATGGCTATCATATCTCCTCTCAGTCTCCTCTCCTCCAAGCTATACATACCCAGCTCCTTCAAGTGCTCCTCATAAGGCTTAGTTTCCAGACCCTTGCTCGTCTTGGTTGCCTTCCTCTGCACACATTCCACAACATCCTCCTTAAATTGTGGTGCCCAGAACTGGACACAGTACTCCAGGTGTGGTCTGACCAAGGCAGAATAGAGTGGTACTGTTACTTCCCTTGATCTGGACACTAGACTTCTGTTGATGTAGCCTAGACTAGCATGAGCTTTTGTACTTTGCACTTTGTTAGCTTTTAGTTCTTAGCTTGTGAATGAATTTTCATGGAAGTACTTCACCAGGAGAAGTTTCCTGACGAGGAACCTCAGTTGAGTTTTATGCAAGAGCAGTTTGGTTTGCTGAAGCTAGTTCTCAACAGATCCCAGCAATCTGAGATCTGCGCCAGCCTGTCATAATTACCATAATTACCTGCCATTTTCTATTGCTTCTTCCAAAATCTGTGATGGATCAGACCAAAGGTCCCTCTAGTTCAAGATCATTATTGTATTTTAATGTTTTGCTGGAAGCCGCCCAGAATAGTTGGAGAAATAAATTATTATTATTATTATTATTATTATTATTATTATTATTATTAGTCAGCCAGATGACTTATTTTCCTTTTCCTGTCTTCACTTACCCAATGTAAGGGGAACAGAATACACTTCATTTCGGCTCTTAGTGTTGAACTATCAGGGGAATATGAAAAAGAAAGGAATGGCAAGAATGTTGGCAGCAACTTTTTAAATTAATTCTGTATAGACAAGGGTATATGTGTATATCTCTCACGAAGCTGGACTTTTTAATCTTTCCAATTTTAAACACACATGCAAAAATGCATTTCCATTACCCTCCGGTTTTATCGTCAAATGAAGAAATATCTTCACACGCCATAATGAGACAAGACTTTATGGGTGGCCTTGAACTTGGAACACTCCTCCCATTTGGCCGCGGGGTTAGAAACTCAGTTGGAAGTCCTTGTGGCGAAAAGGAATCTACAGCTATAAGACCAGAACATTACTGTAATGTTTGCCTTTGCAAGGCAATTGTCAGTTGCAGCCAGTGGTGTGGTGTACTAGGACTTGCAGCGGCTAGACTGGTGACCGGGAGTGGCCGCCGAGACCATATAACACCGGTCCTGAAAGACCTACGTTGGCTCCCAGTATGTTTCTGAGCACAATTCAGAGTGTTGATGCTGACTTTAAAGACCTAAACTGCCTCGGCCCAGTGTACCTGAAGGAGCATCTCCACCCCCATTGTTCACTGAGATCCAGCTCCAAGGCCTTCTGGCGGTTCCCTCACTGTGAGATGTGAGGCTAGAGGGAACCAGGCAGAGGGCCATCTCAGTAGTGGCAACCACCCTGTGGAATGCCTTCCCATCAGATGTCAAGGAAATAAACAACTATCTGACTTTTAGAAGACATCTGAAGGCAGCCCTGTTTAGGGAAGCTTTTAATGTTTGATCTTTTATTGTGCTTTTAATTCTGTTGGGAGCCGCCCAGAGTGGCTGGGGAAACCCAGCCAGATGGGTGGGGTATAAATAAAAGGAGGAGGAGGAGGAGGAGGAGGAGGAACATGGGAGGTTGCCTTATACCAAGTCAACCATTGGTCTATCTGTCTTAGCACTGCCTACATTGATTGGCAGCAGCTTTCCTGTGCTTCAGACAGGGAACATTCCCAGCCCTGCCTGTAGAAACCAAGTATTGAACCTGATACCTGCATGCAAAGCAGATATTCTGCCACTGAAAGGGATTGGGACTCCAAAACATGCCCCCACTTCAGATGTTCTTTGTATGGTAAAAAGGTAAAAGTAAAGGACCCTGGATGGTTAAGTCTAGTCAAAGGCAACTATGGGGTGCAGTGCTCATCTCGGCTTTCAGGCCAAGGGAGCCGGTGTTTGTCCACAGACAACTTTCCGGGTCATGTGGCCAGCATGACTTAACAGTTTCTGGCACAATGGGACACCATGACGGAAACCAGAGTGCACGGAAACACTGTTTACCTTCCCACCACAGTGGTACCTATTTATCTACTTGCACTGGTATGCTTTTGAACTGCTTTCTTTCATTCTTTGTATGAGGGAGTTGTAGTGTACATTCCACCTTGCCAAAAATGGGATGGGTTCATCATTTTGATATTATCTTTATGATTAATCAATATATAAATTTGCAGAAATAAATAAAAATACAAACCCAGTGACACCCCATGCATTCTTTCAACATATGGGGGGGGGGGTCAAGTAACATATACAGGTATGCTGCACAGTTAACAGTTAACTTGACACCCCCCTGCACACATCCCTTGTTGTGTAAATTCATATTTTCATGTGGCATTTTCTTTCCAGGCTGTGATATTTATAATACCTAAAAACTACCACATTTCATTCCTGATCCAAATTTTCCCATAATAGAGCCTAAAGTGTCAAGGTCCCTTCACCTACCACCAATAAAATATTTTAACCCCCCCCCCAGTTGATGGACACTGCCAATCAAATATTGTGCATATGTCGTGTCTTGTGATCGATTATTCAGAGCAGGGCTTACCTGTGCCCTCCCCACCCCCACAATATTTTATTCAAGTTGGCACCCCTGTTGGCCATTCAAAGTCAAGTCTTCATTTCCAGAGCACTGAGCAATTGTTGTTGTTACCCTTTTGCCTCATAAATTCTGAATGATTTTTCATTTGAAAGCACTAATATCCCTGAGGGGAACCTTATGACAGGCCAGCCTCAAATGACTCTTTTGATACAATTCCTGACTTTTCGCCCTGTAACAAATGTGTGATCAAGCAGGGCAAGCCTATATGTGTGTGTGTGTGTGTGTGTGTGTGTGTGTGTGTGTGTGTATCCTTTTAATCCTCTTTATGGTAAAAGAAACGTTTGTGAGTGATCTTTGAAAATTCTGTACAGTGTAGAACACCTGCAGCTTAATGTTTCATGTTAACAAACACCCCCCATGTGAGTCTAATGCCATCTGGCATGTAAGAATGTTGTTGCAGAAGATGGTTGTAATAATGAGGCACTACCTTCACCTTTGACCTCTTGCCTCCAGATCTAAACCTGTTCATCCAAATGATACAGCATCGCCTTAACTCCCAAACAGCTCAATGCATCATGTTAAGTGTCAGCACAAATGATTTACTATCCTGCTGGCCGGTTAGAAGGATAAATATATTCTTTAATGCAACCGTGGTTCTTTCCTCTAGTCAGCAAAAAAAAAAAATATTCTTGCCTTCCCTTTCAGTATTTCCTGATGACACAGCTTGGGTAATTTGAACTGAAAGTCCGTGTTTAAAGTCCTTGCTGCTTCCACCTGTGCTCATAAAAACCCGGCACAGAATACAATCAGAAAGCTTGAACACCTGGGACTTTAATGTTCACTACGGAGGACATAAATATGTTTGCAATCATATGTGGGCTGGTGGTAGTAAAAGGTTCCTGTTAACTTTTAACATCTTTGGAGCCTGTTACATTTTCTGAAATATCAAATATGTCCCCACATTCTTTCTTTTTTCGCTGCTCACTCTCACTCTTCATTGTTATGTCTGTGGGCGATCTCCAAGTTATACTCAGAGATGACCCACTAAAAACAGTGGACAAATGGCTCCACTACATCAGTTTCAATGGGTCTGCTCTGAGTATGGCATTCAATGTCAAATTGTAGAGTTGGAAGGAACCATGAGGCTCATCTAGTTCAACCTCTGCAATGCAAGAATCTTTCGCCCAACGTGGGGTTCAATATGGGTCAGCTTGTACTGGAATTTGCCAACATGGAATTTCCTCAGGCATCTCTACCTGGGTAAGTACCACAGAACTCAAACAACTTACTTCTGAGTAGACATGAACCCACTCTTGCAATGCTTACACGCTTACCTAGGGAGATTTTGACAACTGCAAATTGACTGAAATAGGAAATCATTTCTGACATTGTGGAAAGCCTTCTTCTAAGGTTTTTGTGAATGTTTCTCCCGTGTCTACCCCCCAGTGAGATCATGCAGTGGAGTCCTTTGGGAAGAAGGGGGAATAAACATTGAATAAATAACAACAGCACCAGCAGCTTCGGAGAATTTCGTATATCGTCGTCGTCGTCGTCATCATCATCATCATCATTATTTCACTCAGTTCATACAAGGGAAAGATAAATTTTCTTTCATTGTTGTCTCACAGAGAGAAGCAAAACTGTCCTTACTGATGCAACACACACACCACAGAACAGTAGAAAGAACCAAATAAGGAAAATATTTGAAATAAATATATCAGTTACCTCTGAAACTTGTCAAAAAGAAACAGCTGTAAAATGCTGGCTTTATTTGTCCTGACAGGCCAAATTCATGAATATTAATACTGAATAATTTTCATCAGTAAGTGCCCTTGAATGCTTCTGGCCAAGATGTTTCAATTATTCCTTCAGACTCAAAATCCATTCTCAACTAAAAGAAGTGGGGGTGGGTGGGTGCGGGAAGGATATCATTTATAGCAAAGGCCAAATTATTTAGGAATTGTAGGGGAGAACAAATCTTATGTTTCAGAACAACGTGGGCACTAAGTTCCTGGTCTTGGTTCTCCACTATTATATAAAAGAGGGGATTTGTTACATTTTCATCTTTCCTCCAAGAATCTCAAGGCAATATACATGGTTCTGCCCCATCCCAATTTATCTGCCCGGCAACCGTGTGCAGGAATTTAACCTGACTGGCCTACTACCACTCAGTGAACATCATGGTCGAGGGAGTATTTTAAACTGGGACTTCTTTGTGAAAGATTCAGAAAGATCCCTAGGTTGTGCGACATTTGCATTTGTGCGGAAAACGGTTTGACCACTTCTGGAAGATGGAAGTATGTGGGATTTTTATATGGAAAAGTCAACCTTGAGCATTTGCTGAGGTGGGGGGAATTTTAGTTTTACTGGTTGCTTTCTTTTGTGAGGCGAAAGGTTCCTGTTTCCACTCTAGTAGGAAGTTTTTCTTGACCTGGAGCCAAGAGTCTCCCTCGCTCTTGAAAGAAAAGAAGTGGCAAAGATATCTGGAACTCTTCAGGACCTAGAGGCCAGTTTACACAAACAATGGAGCTGATAATTCTCAAGAGACAAACCCTTGATAAGCCTGCCCCCATTAACAGGTGCTAAGTTCCAGGACAGAAGATATAGTAGCTGATATATGCTATTATATTGTGCATATATGGACGCGGATGGCACTGTGGGTTAAACCACAGAGCCTAGGACTTGCTGATCAGAAGGTTGGCGGTTCAAATCCCCGCAACGGGGTGAGCTCCCGTTGCTCGGTCCCTGCTCCTGCCAACCTAGCAGTTCGAAAGCACGTCAAAGTGCAAGTAGATAAATAGGTACCACTCTGGCGGGAAGGTAAACGGCGTTTCTGTGTGCTGCTCTGGTTCGCCAGAAGCAGCTTAGTCATGCTGGCCACATGACCCGGAAGCTGTACACCGGCTCCCTCGGCCAATAAAGCAAGATGAGCGCGCAACCCCAGAGTCGGTCACGACTGGACCTAATGGTCAGGGGTCCCTTTATTGTGCATATACATGGAATAAAGTAGTTGTGAAGAAAATAGGGTGATGGAGCTCTCTGATGCTGATCTCCTTGACATCCCCCTTGCAAACAGAGATAGGCCAGAAGTGGAGCAACACTGAGTCACATGTAATGCTCTTCATAAAAGCAGCTCTCAGGAACATCAGAGAGTTCACACCATACTTTTAAAATACTGTGATACTACTTCAAACAGCCACGGTTTCTTTCAAAGAGTTCTGGGAGGTGTAGTTTGCTAAGGGTACTGAATGTTGTTAGGAGATGCCTTTCCCCCTCACAGAGTTCTCTGGGAAGATGAATTGATTGTCAAATCACTTTGAGAACTGTAGCTCTGTGAGGGGAGTAGGGGTAAAAATGGCAGCCACCACTTGAAGAAAAGCTGAAGTGGCTACTGACCACTGTTCATCTCCCCCCCCCACCACCACCACATACAATGATGCAACATCAAAAGTATAGTAGACAACGGAGAAAAGAAGCCAGCAAGCATTTACTGCTACCACCAGAAAATGCAAGTTTCCTTTGACCATGAAGAAGCATAAATCGGAGTACCAAATAGTATTCATGTCCATTTGTTCCCCCACCCACCCACAACGTGTGGTGGAGCCAATGGAAACTGAGACAAAGTGAACCTATTTGGTTTGGTTTACTATGGACCCAAGTCAACCGTGAGTCAACAGGGCTAGGGCTCATCCACCAAATTATTTTGGAAACAGGCTGTAAGTTGCTGTGGGGGGAGACCTTTTTGTTTACCGAGGCCTTTTAAACAACTGAAGCTCTATAGTCTGGTCCTTTTACTTTGAAAGGTTGTGTTGTTATTGTGTGTTTTTAGTTTTTAGTGTTTTATATTGCATTTTAATTGTCACACTTGCTCTGTCAGCTACCTGGAGAACTTTAGTTATGGGGCAGCTATATAAATTCAGTTAATGAATAAAATAACATGAATGAATGAAATGTAACTGCTGTGCAGGGTATACACAGCAGTGTCACACCACATGTGAAATTAAATGCATCTTTGCATCCAATGTGCAGGTTGCATATTTTAATGCAAACTGTGTCTCTGGGAAAAGCCAATAGTTCACAGGGTCAGAGCAGACATGGGGGAAGGAATTTTAACCCTTCCCTCCTCTGCAGAGGTTCAGAGGAAATCCTTATTCGGGGGGGGGGGGGAGATTTCCACCCAAAACAAACACCAGCTTCAGGAAACGGATTTTCCTCAGTACTGTGGGATTGTTGGAAAAGGTGAAATTCCCTATTTAAGCCTGTTGTGAGCCTAATAATTTTTAGTCCCTTCAGCAGATGCAAAAAACAAAAAACAAAACCCCTTCACCCTACTTGCATTATTGCTTGCAAAGATGCATTTAATGTTGTGTGTATTATGGTCCTGAGAACAGACCCTTAATCTAACCTTTATTCCACATATTAGCAGTAGGTTTTACTTTGTGTCCCAGAATAGAAGATGAGCACCTCCAGCAAAGAGAACAGCCTTGAGTTATTCCAACTATTACCCATTTCAGAGCACAATTCATGCTGTTTCGAATGCTATGTGTTGTTGTTTTACAGATGGGTTCTCTCTGGCGGGTGGCCTGCCACAAGCCACAGAAATTGTTCACAACAAATCTTGTTGTGTGAGCAAGTGCTGGGATGTCCCATGGATAACACCACAACGCACCACCATGATTATAAACTGTAGGTCCAACTGCAGTTCATTTCTCATATTCCCAAATCTTTTCCATACTTTTGGCAGGGTTGTGCCTCAGTCCCCAAGCTTTTGCTCCACCTTTCTTGTTTCCCTAATCTATTTAATGCTAGCCAGCTGTTTGCAGTCAGCCTTAAAAACTATAACTAAATTAGCATTCCTGCTGAAGCGTAGTCCCTGAGTGGATATTCTCTACATTACTGACGTAGTCCATTAATGTTTCTAGAGGATCAGATGGGGCTTTGCGTTCATTTGCCACAAAACAGTGTTTCATACCAACAAATAAACAACAGTGGACATGTTGAAGGAAGATCAGGCAGGCTGGCTGGAGAGACTATGCCCTCCCACAAGCACACAACCCCCCCTCCCCAATCCTCTGCATGTCTGAACATTTTAGGTCCAGATTAGAAATAGGAACAGTCTTAGTTGTTCACATCTGAAACCCTCTTGGTCTGGGGTGGGGCTTTTGAAAAGAAAGAGAGATGGAAATTAGACACATGGAAATGACAACCTTCACCCAAGAATCTGCTGCCCCAAATGCCTGTTTTATTTTGCTTCGTGGTAGATTCAGATCCTGTTCCGTATCTACGTTTTTTGCTGCTGAAGGTGGTATTTTCTCCTTCCATTGACACCTATTCATTAGATATGTCTAGGAGCAAAAGAAGCTGCCTTGTAATGAGTCATGCCATTGGTCCATCAGCACCGAGTGCCTCTCCAGGGCTTCCGGCAGAAGTATTTCCCAGGTCTGTACTAGGAGATGCCATAGATTCAACTTCAGACCTTTGTGTGTGCTTCCGCTAGGGCTACATTCAGACCAAACACAATATCACTTTAAACAGTCACAGTCCCCCCCCCCCCCAAGAATTATGGGAGCTGTAGTCTGTTGAGAGTGCTGAAAGTTGTTAGGAGACCTCTCTTCCCCTCACAATTCCTATAGCTCCCTGTGAAGCGGGGTTGATTCTTAAAGCCACTTTGGAGATTGCAGCTCTGGGAAGGGAATAGGGGTGTGCTAACAATTCTCAACACCCTTAACAAACTACAGCTCCCAGAATTCTTTGGGCGTAAGCCATGACTTTAAAGTGGTACCATAGTGCTTTAAATGTATGGTCTGGATGTGGCCTGAGACAGCCCCTCTCCATTTCCATCTGGTTGGAACTGGACATTATAGTGTTGTGAGTTTGTTCAGCTCGATCTCTGTGAACAAGCTGCCAGGGACCTGATGAATACTAATGTCGTGTTTCTTAATGTCGGTGGGTGGTTTCCTGAATGAGCACAGTTCACCTGTGCTAAGAGGTGGGATCTGAGAGGAGTGCTCTAAAGGCTGGTGTTGGAAATAGCCAGTTTGCAGTTTGAACTTAGATAAGACAGAGAACTGAGAGTTCCTTAATCAAATTATATGCAAATGGGGGGGGGCAGCCTGATGTGTGGTGTGGGTGGGTGCACAAGTTGCCTGCAGGAAATCCAATGTACATGGCAGTGTTTGCTCATCGGAGTGTATTTGCCTTCATTATGCTCTCTTTGTATATTTGATGTGCCTGCATAGCACTGACCTTCCCACCTTCTTGTCCCTCCCCCGACCCTTCCAGTAAGCGGCAGGAACTCTGCTGCTAGGAAGCCAGGTGTGCAAACTGTGTCCCTCCCGACTGACCGCTCCTGAAAGGTGAGGAGCATGTAAAAATGCCCATATAGCTGTTACCAAAAACAGTACTTACACAGATATTTCTCCATGCCTTCTCCATAATATTCAGTGCCAACTACCAGTGTGCTCCTGACCACACCATTGGCATAAAGGATTGGTGGGGGGTGGGACTGGTGGAAACTGATGTTTGTTGTGGCTAGTTGAGGAATTGAATAGATTTGTAGGATGAGGATGGAGTGAAATTGACCATAAAGTCGCAGGGAGTGTGAAACGACTTGCACAATGTTTACCTACAGATGAGAGAGTCCATAGTTCCAGATTTTAAAGTCGTGGAAACTGTGAGTAATTGCCAGCTTGTGAGCTCTTTGCATAAATTCTACAAAACAGTAAGGTGTTATTTCTTCCTCCGTTTCTTTCTAGCTTTGGGTTACATGGTTCTGGTGTAAGAGAGCATATTGTTAGCTGGATATTTCCATTGCCAATTCTGCTGTGAGCTATAAACTCCCTCATGGGGATAGATAATGGATAGTTTATAGCTTTGTGGGATCCTTTGGCTTGTTTGGTTACCCTTCATTATGATGATTTTGCTGTCTTTGTTAGGCAGTGCTTGAACAGAAAGATGCTTTGCAATGCCTTTCAGGGCCAGGTGTTTTGGTCGAAACTGGTTTCCCTATTGACAAGCCATGCCATTTCAGATGTTGGTGTGCTCTTAAGTTATGGGCCTGACACACCCGTAGGAATTGTTCCATTGTGTTTCCACCTTCACATTAAGAACCCAGCAATGGATCATATTTCCATTTGTGGACATTGTCTAAGATTGCATGGGGCTTTGCATTCATTGACCTCAGACTCTTATTTCATGTCGGTGGCAGTTTAATGTTTCCAGAACTCTGGGAATTCCTTTAAAAACAAGAGTTTGTTTGTAAAGACTTCACACTTTCCACACCCCTGAGCTTGAAATGCATGCAATAGCCTGCATCGTTGTCTCTTTCTCTTTGCGAATTGTTCGTTTCAGCAGCTTAATGACTTGATTCTAGTGGTACATAGTTGTGACATTAGTATGAATATCCCTATAGAACAGGGGTGGTTAACATTTAGCGACTTGAGGATGATATTGATCATTGGCCAACCCTCCAAAGGCCTTATGTCAGCAGTGGGTGTGGCCAAAGTGGGTGTAGCCACAGCACTTGCCCTCTCACGCACACTGAGAGCTGGCAAGAGCCCCATGAAAACAGGAAGGAAAGTTCCGCTGTGGTCAAATGTTTCAGCAGCACTTACTCAGCACTACTACTGAAAAAACAAATTGTCAGGGACCTGGAAGGCCATTAAAAATCAATGGATATCTAGGTCGTAGGCTCACCACCTCTGCTGTAGATTGCTGGAGAGATGATCTGCTGCTGTCTTTAAGAAGTTTCTCCTAATGTTTAAATTAAATCTACTCCCCTCTTAAACCCAATAGGGTTAGTCTTGCCTTTCAGAGCAGCAAAGAAGAAGCCCTCTTCCCTGTGATGGCCCTTCATCATATTTTAAGAGGGTTGTCATGCACCCCTTGGGGTTTTCTGTTCTCCAGGCTAAACATGCCCAGTGTTTCTACAACTTGTCCTCGTAAGACTTCTCCCCCAAACCACTGATCATCTTCACTGCCAGCAATGGCTTGAATTCCAACTATGTCATACTCAAGGTAGACTCACTGAAATCAATGGATGTGGTTAATTTAAGCCCACTGATTTCACTTGGTCTACTGCTTTAATTGAACTGGATTCAACACCCTCTAAATCAGTGGTGTTCTCTCTGTGATAGTCCACTCACAATGCAATTATTCACTTAGCAGAGCAGCTATTGAGCGATTACTATGATTTGTAAACCAGTCTGTAGCCTACAAAGGGGAGCAAAATAATAATAAGCAGAATTCATAGTGGCCCTTAAAAGAATTGCAAGGGGCCAGACTGAGGAGGATCCCTGATTTTATCCATAACCCCAGTAATACATTTGCTTAACCTGTTATTTTAAGCTTGTTCCTTTCTCATTCATAATTGTGTGTATGGAACCCAATCATGACAACTTCCCATCTAACAAATATTCTTTCAGTGAAATTAAACATTATTGCTTATGGTCTGAGAAGCCTTTCAGTTGACTAGCTAATTCTGTGAGTTACTATAGGATATAGCACTCACTAATAGGAAATAATAAAATTGCCAGGGCTATGCAAAACTGCTTCCTGAACTGCTAATTTCACAGGGCAAACCATGACCACCTAAAGGAAATGGACTATTCAAACAACCTTAGTGTTTCTGGACTAATTGAGAACAGGATTGATTAATGTCACTTAGCAGGAACAGGAAAAGTGTTGGGAACCCATCTCCCAAGAGAAGATGACAAAGGTTGTAGAGGATACTTCAAGGCTGAGACCCCACCCTGTGAGCTCAGCGAACGAATTAACAGGATTTCCTAGGCAACTCAGCAGATGCTTATCTAGACTGGAGGAACTCTTCAGATGTACTAATTGGGTCAAAGAATGAAAAATGCAGATTAAAACAAAAATAGCCAGGAAGGATTATAGTAAATGATAACTGCGAGGAGAAAATATTTAGGCTAGAGCTCCGGGCAAAAGGCCTTTTGAAATTCTCCACCCTATTTGTGGATGGAGAAACTGGAGACACAATTTAAAAGAATCGTAGAACTGCAGAATTGGAAGGAGGCTAAATGATCATCTAGTCCAACCCCCTGCAAGGCAGGAATCACAGCTGAACACAGAGTAGGTTGTTCATCTCATTCCAAGGAAGACTGGCATGGCTATAAGGTTTCAACAAGTTCTTTTACTTAGTCACACCAGCCATTTCTTATAGCAGAAGCAAGAAGGAAAGGTGAAAAACAAACTAAACTTACAACTCAGGAAGGCCACTTCACTTCCTGAGCCCTTACTATCTTTTTCCTTTCAGTACATTGTGTATTAATTAATGACAAGGCACACTGGTACCAGTAGGTTGTTTTGGTTTTGCTGCCTGGCCACCATTTTGCCTCTTCTGTAAAGCTGGATCTATTGCCACTTCTGGATATTGGGGGCAGGGGGCTCTGCTCTAATTGAGACAGTTGCAAAATAATCAGCGGAGACCACGCAAAAGAAGGCAGTTGCTTTTTAAAGGTCCTAACCTTAGGAAGAATTCCCACCACTTTAAAGGATAAGCCACACTCAAGGAGTGTGTCCAGATGTGCCCTGAATAAAACCTTGATCTTGCTTGGGCCTATTCCAGTGCATAGCACTGTGGTTCACTGCAATAAGTTTGTTCAACTAACCTTACAAAGTGGAACACCCTGACCCATCTAATCCTTCATAATCTGTCAACATAAATAATACCTCTCAGGAGGAGAGGGAGTCACAGGCGCAACTCAAGATAAGGTCAAGTAGTGAACTGGTCTCCTGCCAATGGAAAACCCAGATAAAGAACACTGTTTGGTTGTGCTTGGGGGGCCGAAGGAGACCATGATTGTGAAGAGTGGTTTTTTTAACTGCCTGTAAAGTTGTGAGGTTTTTTTCAACAGTGAGCCTGAACATCCCTTGAATAAAACATTGAACATACTGTATGTTAAGTTGTGGGTGAACATATCAGACGACACAGCGATTCTTCAAATAGCTCTTCTTTATTCTGAGGCCAGAACTGAACAGAGCTGAAGGGCTCAGTCAGCCTGCTTATATAGAGCTCCAGTACCTTGTTACTGTAACAACTTTCTAAAACTATCCAATCACTGAACGTCACTTTTGATCCTTCATTTGCATAACTATCTACAGTATCCCCCTGCTGGCCCAGGGTGAGAACTTCAGTACATAATACTGTATATGGGCCTATATGAACAGTGTGGGTGGCTGACAACCACTTCTAATCATTGTTAACGATACTGAGCTAGATGGACCAATGGTCTGATTCAATATAAGGCAGCTTCCTATGTTCCCGTGCTTGCAGCAATCTGTGCACACCTTAGTTCTGCTTGCTGAATGCAAGCTGGGGCCCTTGACTGTATCCCTGCTTTAAATATTTGCCACTCTCCTATTTGAGATGGCGATGTAGAATACTTGAGCGCAAATGGCAGAGGACTGGCACAGAGTTTGACCAAGCATGCCAGAGAATGTCTTTATGAGCATATGAAACGACAAGAGCAAAGAGCACACAGAAACATGGAAAAATTGTTCAAAGCCACAAATATGGGCCGGCTTGCAGGCAAAATAGGAGAAAAAATAGGCATGAGCCATATCACTCATAATTTTCATAGGTTCAAAATGTTTTAGAAACCTTATTTTGATCATCAGTTTTACAGTTTTGGCTTTTAGAATTACAGCAGCTGGTTTGAAATCATGATCCTAAGGTAAACTAGGAGTGGATGGTTTGTATACAGCTGCATATAAACAAGTCTGACTCCTGGAAATTAAGCATTGAATTAATAAACTTTCATTCTTATCAGAATTACTCACCTTCAGCCATATGCAGCAAAATTGGTTTGACCAAATCATGATGGACTTTAAAAAAAAGACTATTTATGTGTTGTTTTGGATTGAGCACAGAAGAATGTATTTAATGCTCTGGGTGCCTTGCCCAATGTACTTGCACCATAAAACTGTTTTGCTGAGGCATCTCGATACATATTTCATTGCAGGCTTACATCGTCGTCTTCTTGCCTACAATACCGCCCAATCTTTTGGAACAGAAAGAGAGAGAGCTCATTTGACACTTTTATAGAGACATGCAACATTTTGCTTCCAATGATATAAAAAAGCCCAGCATCAGAGCACGAGTTTCAGAAAAAACAAAATGCCATGTTTAAAACATTTTTATCTCATCAGGATTCAGGAATTTTGAAACTTGCTGGGTGGTGGATGCATTAAAAAGACCCTTAAGTATACGGCTCACATCTTGGATTTTGTACAAGAGCTATCTTCCATTCCAAGAACAGAAAATAGTTGACTGTGCACCGAATTCTGAAACTTTTATCAGTAGCTATTTCAGTATTGGACAACAAATATTTAATGCTTGATCCAGTTAAAATAATATGCTGTAAAGATGGTCTATATTTCTTCCAGAACTTGTTCACTGAAGTCAGGCTTTGCACTGCGTGTATGATAGAAATTAAATTTTCCATTATATTCCTTCAACCAGGAACATGTGTTGGGAGTTCATGCAAATTTAGAACAGATAATAAACCAGTTCATATAAAATAAGAACTAAATCTCAAGGGGTCAGAGTTCAAACAGAATCCCACCTATAGCTTTTACAGACGATAGAAGCCCTGTCTCCAATCCAGCAAGGGAGATTCTCATGCACAGATGATGAAATGTGTACGAGCATCTATAATGCAGTGCATATCAGAGATCTCACTGCACCTGATGAATTGCTGATACGGATGGGATACAGATCTTGAGTCACCAGCTTCATGTAGGATATGTAACTGGAGCTGGGTCTATTCATATATGCTGAGAGCGCACAGAGAGCAACATATGTTGGAGAGAAAGAAGATTTTCTGCCACCTTGAGACAGTTTTATACAGCGTCAGGAAACGCAGCACCAGGTCTGGCTCACCTCGTAGGACGGAACCACAGTGCTATCTTCCAGCAGTGGCGCCACTACTGCTTACTAGAAGGGGAGGTGGGACAAGGTGATGGGGAGGTCAGGGCTGTGCAGGTGCAGAACCAATCTAGTGCTCTCACTGGTGCCTCTCCACAGCCCCAATTTCCCTTCCATGCTGTCCCTCTCCCTCCCTGGCCCTCCCTCCATTGCAGCAGGTGAGGCACCTCTTCACAGCACTATAGCACCTGGCCATTAACCAGAAGGAGGAGGGCCAGATTGAGGAATGTGGCACTGCACATACATACAGTTTCCAATGCACATGTTTATACATATTGAAATCTACATGTGTATTATTTTATTGACTTTGGAGAGTGTCCGTGGTTTAAATGGTTGTCAGAATGCTCCCCTGTCCTGTGCCACCGCAAAAGCTTCCAAAGACATCTACTAAGGCAACTGCTTTGGCATGCACATATTCAGATGTGCTCAGAGGGGAAATAATCCCTCAAAATGTGCTCATGTAAATCGGCTTTCCGTTAGGAAGAGAGAGGATTTGAATAGCCGGTCCTTTGGAGCCTACTGATACGGGCACCACCCCCCTCTCAGTGGGACCCTATAAGAAGTAAGCAGTTTTGGAATAATGTCCTTAGATTCTTGCTTTTTCCCATAGGCAGAAGAAAAGTATCTCATAGCCAACTATATGGAATTCTTCAGAGACAATGCGAATGGAATAGTTCCCCTCCACCCAAGAACAGCAGGAGATTGTCCATCAGCACTACTAATGTTGTTTTCTGTCCCAAATTCTGGCGCAAATCCATATTGTTCTGGGTTTAGAATATTGGCGTCATCCACAGAAGTATGCAAGTGGCCTTTGGCTAACTTCTCTCAAATGTGTGCTGTTCTATGCTGTAGTCAGTCAGTATCTATGGGCTTTCCTCTCTTTGTTTATGTGGCCCTTTGATCAACATATACTCTGTGAAAAACGCGGGTAGACAGTTTTTGGGTCTCTTGCCTTGTGGTGGGTTTGACAGAAGCCTTGCTTCAATTGCGCAGGAGCCTAACTGTTTCATTTCAGACTCATTCAGACTCCCCACCCCCACCCCAGTCATGTGCCAATATTCCTGTTTCACCACTAAGAATAGGACTTAGCCATGTCTTTTTAAATCCTAGAAAACAAATTTAGTTAACTTGTCTTTGAAACTACTACTGAGCTAGTCAGCCCCTCTCAGTGACTGCACGGAAGGGCAAGATATTGCTGAAGTGAATCTTAAATTATTTGTTATTTTACCAGGTTCCCCACCACCATTGATGAAAGGGAAGGAAAAATGTATAAAACTGAACAAGAACATGTCCTGCAATACTTTGTAAAATCATTTGTACAGTCTTATTCATTCGGGAACTTTAGAAGGTGATCAAAAGCATTTGTCTGGATGGATTAACATCTACAGGGAAGACACAAAACTTCAAGACTCTCATATGGCATTTTTCATTCACAGGAATACTCCCATAACCTCCTCATGTTTAAAAATGTCACGGGAATGGGAGTTTAATAACTGTTCCAAATAAAGATCCGTGTCTGCCAAGATTTTCAACAAACCCTCATCTCTCTCAAAAGTACAAACCTATATAATTCCTTCCTGTGCAATGGGTTGAAATGGATGGATCTATTTCAGTTTCTCATTTTCCTTATCTTAAATTTCGTTCCTCCCATTTCAGTTGTTGAGCTTTTTGGCCAAAGTTGTTGAAATTCAGGACGTATGGCAACCCCAACTTATGTCTTTACTTACCCAAGTCTAAGTAAAGTTTAAAACATACTTATGCCTGAAGGAATTGTGCTTGTGTGCATTTTCCCTGTGGAGTATGTCCATGAAGGACATTTCTGGTTATAGTACCATGGTTTTATCTTTAAACTCAGTTACCTAGCTAGTTCAGTAAAAAGTTTTGGCACATAGAATGTTTATTTGCTTGGGTTCTATTCAGTGTCCCTCCTTTCATTCATGGAAGGCTCTTTGATCTGGTGGAGGTTTCCATGAATGGAAGGAGGAGGAAATTGGTTTTCATGATTTTTCCCTTTCTTCTTCAACCCCTCTCCCATGCCACCTCCCATGCTGTTGCAAAGGTCTGGGGCATTGGTAGCTGGAGAGGGAATGGCAAATAAGCAAAAATTACCGCCCTCCACCTTCCATTCATGACATCCTCTGATGAATCAAAGCCTTCTGTTCATATATGCCATAACAGTTTAACTGAATCTACTAGGCAATACAACCCTTTATTTTCATTTAGAATTTTTGTGTCAACTTTCTAAGAAGCTGTTCAAGAGAACTTGCAAACATAAAAAGCATTAAACATAAAAAAGATAAAACTCACAAACAATAAAAGAATTATAACCTGTAAAACATCACCAGTAAAAAAAACCAACAACAGTAAATCTCAAAACACCTAAGATACTCAGACTTGACTTTTAATTGGAGGTAGGAAATATGTGTTTATTTCCATAGTCTCCATGTGGATGAGAATAAACAATCCTAGAATCTAAGTTACATATTTAAAACAGCATAAGTCATATTTCGATGGGTGGGGGGAACACAGAAGATTCTTCAGAACGCCTTCATAACTCTCTTTGAAAACAGTTGGTTTAAATTTCCAAATAGCACTGATTTCAAAGGGACAATATCAAAACACATGCAAAAAATAAAAACCTAAATAAAGCACAATAAATTATTTCACTGCTTAGGTATTGGATTTCAAAGGGCTAAGAGAGAACACACAAGGATATTAGAGTGGCCTATATTGGATCTTTGGGAATTGCTGTCAAATATTGATGAAAACAGAGAGACTGTAGGAGATCAGATAAAAGGAAGAAATGATTACATTTGGAAGAACAATGTGAAAACTGTAGCCAACGGAGACTTCAAATGTAAGTGAATAGCAATCCACCAAAGAACAAAGTTGGAGGATATCCCAATCATCCCACTCCATTTACAGTCAAGCAGCATATGTAAAGATTTTATATCACACTTCCCCCACTATTTGAAACTTACAAAACATTGTCTTTAAAGGCTTTGGCTGCACGCGACTGTTACTGTTTGTCAATAAGCTTGTGACTGGAATGCATGAAAACCAAAGACAATGCCAGTTTCAATGCTAGTCCTATAACCTTCTGATTAAATGACTAACTTGCCTAGCAAGTTTGGTTCTTGATGCAGTTATAGTAGGTATACAGTTTTGTGGCTGCTGTGACACAAGCAATGCATTGTAGCCTTACAGCCATGAACAGGGTTGGCTCAAGATTTGAGGGGCTCTCAGAGTGAGGTTATAGTAGCCCTCCATTTTTGGCATTCCCCACTCATGGCAGTAGGTAGTCCCTCTCTTCCTCTATTTCCACCCGGACATGGGTGGGAGGATTAACCTTCCAAAGTGGCATGATAGCCATCTTCAAATATCTAAAGGGCTGGAAGGTGGAACAAGCTGGTTTTCTCCTGCTTGATAGAATGGACTTCCTTGGAAGGTGGTGGACCCTCCTTCATTGGAAGTTTTCAAGCAGAGGTTAGATGGCCATCTGTCTTGGGTGCTTTAGTTGAGATACTTGCAATGCAGGGGGTGGGATTTGATGACGTTGAGGTCCCTTCCAACTCTACAATTTCAGGACCGAAAGATAATTATCCTTGATCAAGGATACAATAATATGCCAGAGAGCTTCAGAAGATTCAGTTATTGCTTAAGAAAGGACAAACTGGAACAGGAAGCCCTGTTATACTTCATCTGGCCCAGAAAGATCCAACACTCAGCCTGGGGGAGTGCAGTCATTCCAGGGTGGGAAGGCTGCAAAGCCTCGCCCCTCAGTCCAGTGCTTCACCCCATGGGGCAGCTGCACACAGGTCCAGCAGTTCCTGACATGAGAATCTGTGTTCCATTTATAAGTCACATGTAAACATAAGACCTCTTAATAGTTTATCTTATAGAAATCTTATGGAAACTTCCATTTTCCAGCATCACACTCACACCGCTTCCTCCTCAGTTTGCACATTTTGTTTAAAGTCTGCACACAAAAATTGTAAGCATTTTTGTTCATACTCCTCCCGATATACACATTCTTTTAATCAATTTTGTCGAATATGATTCATTGCAAGTAAAAGGTAAAGGAACCCCTGACCATTAATTAGGTCCAGTCACGGATGACTCTGTGGTTGCGGCGCTCATCTCGCTTTACAGGCCAAGGGAGCCGGCGTACAGCTTCTAGGTCATGTGGCCAGCATGACTAAGCCACTTCTGGCGAACCAGAGCAGTGCACGGAAATGCCGTTTACCTTCCCGCCGGAGCGGTACCTATTTATCTACTTGCACTTTGACGTGCTTTCGAACTGCTAGGTTGGCAGGAGCAGGGACCGAGCAATGGGAGCTCACCCCGTCGCGGGGATTCGAACCACTGACCTTCTGATCAGCAAGCCCTAGGCTTTGTGGTTTAACCCACAGTGCCACCCGCGTCCCTAGGCTGGGGCCTAGCTGACTTGTGTGAGGTGATCTTGAGTATACAGCCTGGATTAGGAACATCAGAGGTGCATGGCTGGACTGGATTGAAATATGTTTTGGGGAACTCTGATGTTTCGCGAAACAGAGTTTGAACATTTTTGGTGAAACTGAACAATAGATCAGTGTCCTATGGTGAACCAAAACATTAAAGTCAAATCTATGAAACAAAAGACTTTGTTAGTATCCTGCTTTCTCAGTCTTTATGTTACTTCCCAGACAAAAGATATTTGAAAGAGAGACTTTCAAAACCACAAATTTCCACTCAGATAAGTTTCATGAACAATAGGGGACTTAAGAATGTTCACTGGCAAACACTCTCTGTACCAAGACAAAGAACTTAGTGAAATCTCTCTTTTTTCATGCTTCAATTTATTATGCTTAATAAGTGGAAATGCCCTTAATTAGTGGCAAAATATGAAGACTATGTTGTTTCCGTAAAGTAATGTGAAGCTTCTCAAGTTCCTTGGAAATGAAATAGTAGTGAGCGTCATTCAGTCAGTACAGCCTTGCAAATGTTCAATTTTTTTAAACAGCTCATGTATTTTGAAAAAGATTCTCTTGAAACTTGTATAAATAGCTTTGGTTCAGATCTTCAAAAAATTATGGTGATTTATTTAAGTTCTTACGCTTCACCATCAGGTTTCAGGAAGGGTTACAACAACTGAAAATTTGATATTAAAAACGGTTAAAACAAATTTCAGTCACAGGAACAGCGTAGGTCCTGAAGAGACATATTTCAGGCACCGAAGACCAGGGTAAAGAGGTGTGTCTTCAGCATTTGACAGAAAATATATGATGAAGGTAGCAGGTACACCTCTGTGGAGAAGGAATTCCACAACCTACCGTATTTTTCCGTTTACAACATGCCCCCGTGTATAAGACAGGGGGACTTCTCTTCTGGCACCTTACTGCCCAAACCTCTGAGTGTGGTAGAATTACCAAGAGGGACCCTTCTGCTACTCTTAACACCCGAGAGATGCTCTGCAGAAGGGGCATAGGAGCCAGGTCCTAGGGGCTGTGGTCCGTTTGCTCCCACCCCCAATAAAATATTTGAGGGGGTCAGTCACCTCCCCCCAAAGTTGATGGGCATTGCCATTCAAATGGTGTGCATGCACAGTGTCATGTGATCAATGATGCAGGGTGGGGCTTACTTGGGCCTGTGGGATGTAAGCCATTGGTGCAGTCAAATGCAACATTCCTTAATGTTGAAATGAAGTTATATGGCTTTAGTAGAAATATTATAAGGAATTAAGTACAGATAGGTTAATAGAGTATTAAAGGAAAAAAATAAGGTTAGAATGAGTTAAGATAATTATAGGATTGAAAACAGAGGAGGATGGAAAGGAATTGCTGAAATAATTAACAGAAGTGGAATACAAAAAGGGAGGTATGAGGAGGTTGTGGAAATAAGTGAATGAAAGAAGGGATAAAGAAATTGGTTGATTTATTTTATTGTCTTAATCTTGTTTTGTTAATTCGATGTGTTGTATTGTATTGTTTTTCTTTTTCTTTTTTCTTCTTTTTTCTTTTAGTGTTTTTGGAAAAATAATAAATATTATTTAAAACACAACAACAAATGCAACATTCTTTATTTCCCTAGAGTGGGCACCGGTCGGGGGACATCCAGTCAGTGTCATTTCCTGTTCCACTGGTCTGGAGCATCTTCCCCCTGCATGTGACCTGGGAGATGGGTGTGGCTCTGGCTGACTCCATAAAAGAGCCAAGACACAAAGCCACATTTTCACTTCTTGTCTGTTTTGTCTTTCCGTTGTCTTGCTGATCTCTTTCTGCCATGTTGCTCTCCTGCAGCCATTTTGTTCTATTAATGTAATTTTGCTGTCTGCTTGCTCTCAGCCTGCAGCACATGAGTTCAGTCTCCATCTGAGATGAACTCACAGTTTGTTTGTGTAACCAATAAATAAAGCCTGCCTTTCAGGGATCATATTGTGAACTGAAATGTGAGTAAACTTTTTGTTACTTTACTTAGAAAGACTCTCGTGTCTTTATTCTTTTAAGAGGGATTAAAGGGGACACTAGGAAATAATCTTAACTAAAAGATTCAAACGAATCTGCAAACTAGCTTCCAGCTATAAAGGTAAAGGGACCCCTTACCATTAGGTCCAGTCATGGCCGACTCTGGGCTTGCAGCGCTCATCTCGCTTTATTGGCCGAGGGAGACGGTGTACAGCTTCCAGGTCATGTGGCCAGCATGACTAAGCCGCTTCCAGCGAACCAGAGCAGCGCACGGAAACGCTGTTTACCTTCCCACCGGAGTGGTACCTATTTATCTACTTGCACTTTGACGTGCTTTCGAACTGCTAGGTTGGCAGGAGCTTCCAGCTATATTGAGGGGAATTTGCTCTGCTACATCACTCACTAGCGTGAGTGAGGGAAGGATAATACTTATTTAATATATCCTTCCCTACTATCCTTAACATTCCCACAGGGCCCCCCAATAATTTATTCAAGCTAGCACCCCTGAGAAGGAGTAATTCTAGGGAAAACATACACCCAGTAACAAGTATTCTACTCTTTAAGTTGCAGCCCGTGGTGGCTATACTTATTGGAAAGCTCATCTGCTCAGAGAAGTCGGGCTCTCGATCCCCACCCACACCCTGCCCATCCATCCAATTACTACCATAGGCTCACCTTGGGGTCTCAAATTTCATCAGCGCCCTGTGCAAAGCCAAAATTCATTGCCCCCTTCCTCTTGCCTTCCCTTCTACATCATAGTTGCAGTGCCTGTTGCAGTGCCCCTGTGGCTCCACGCCCAGTGTGACCAAACCAGTCATGCTCCCCTAAATTTGCTCTCTGTGGGCCCCCAAACCCTTTGAAGAAGCAATTTGTGGTGTTGTTTTCTTTACTTTTATTTATGCAATTTTAACAGCTTTTATACATACATCATACAGTATCCACCACTGATCTCTTTTCCTAAGACTCCCCAGTCCATCTCTCTGTGGTATTCTAGCGAAATCTTGATCTGCTGCATATCCTGCTATATTCAGATACTCCCATTATCATTTCAAGTCTTCCTCTTTTGATGTTATCTGTTGCTCATATGTTAACTCCTACTTGTAGGTTTATATTGTATACTGTACCCTCTAAGATAATCTCCAGAACACCATCGCTCTTCTCTTCTCCTTAACTCATCCGTATTCCTTAGTTTTGCGGTCATGGTTACTAATTCTATGTATTCTATCAATTAGTTCTGCCAAATTTCCTTCGTGGGTATCTCTTCTTCTTTCCATTTTTCTGCATATACCAGGGATGTCCAACAGGTCGATGGACATTCAGTGTAAATGGTAGATCCCTGCAAGGTTTGGTAGACCGTGGTTGATCTTTGGCTTTCTTTTGTTAGCGTCACTAAAACTGACTTCTGCCCCGCCCCCTCACCCCGCCCTCCATTGTTGTTTGATCTATGGAAGGGAAGACAGAGCTTTCTCTGTGCTGTTTTCATCCATAGCGATCTTATTGTGAGTGATTCGACCCCTTTGCCCCTTGCCTTTAACCCCCCAAAAATGAAAGTTTTCCTCCAGAAAAGTTTTTTAACCCCTAGAAAAAGGGGCTTTTCTCCTCCCTAAAAAAGCTCAACAACTTTTAATTCTAAAAGTAGATAAGTAGATCGCAGTCTCTTGAGAGTTAGTCACCCCTGGCATATACTGTTCTAAAATGCAGGGGTTGTGAACAGAAAAATATTGAGTGCCTTTCCTTTGAAGAAGCAATTTGAGGGGACTAGAGGTCCTATGTGGGTAGGTGCATGTTTCAGATTAGGTCAGCCTCAGTTGTGTCTGATGAAAAGGGTGTGATAGTACCCCACCTCACCAGAGTACCCCACTTCCAGCACTGAACTTAAAGCTAGGCAACTGAAAACTAAAGTTCTCTTGGGAGATCTTGGAACTGGAATTCTGAAGTCAATGGGAAACTTCTGTTCATTCAAACCAAGTAGTGACCCATGTGTCCCATGGGCTTTCAAACGACACCTTGATGATGCAAATCAGGTCACTTAGAAAGAAAGCCATTGACGAAAGTCAAATGAATGATCCTTGCTGCCTCTAATAATTGATGGACTGAGGTGACCAATGTGGTGTCCTCCAGATGTTGGGGGACTACAACCCCCCATCTTCCCTGACCATCAGCCATGCTGGCTGAGGCTGATGGGAGTTGGAGTCCAACAACATCTGTAGGACACTGCATTCCCTACCCCTGTGACAAATGGATATTAGGGGTGGAGGTGGGAGGAGGAGAATAGGTACAAGGAACTGTGCAGAGTTGTAAAAGCCACACACCCCTGACCATCCTGACAGGCCTTTGGTTTCTGAGACATAATTCGGGAAAACCAAAAAAGTTCCAACAAAAGAAGGAAGAAGGTGAAGTGGGGATCCTTGGAAACTGTGCCATATCTAGTGATGAAGGAGAAATTTGTTTGGTCCACTTTTCACAGTCGACTGCCCCGGTTTAATGGTCCCAAACTTGCTGATCAGATTATACACTTCTCCAGATTTTGCAGTGCAGTTTGGGAGCCAAGTTAAAATGTGTACAGCAAAAGAAATGAATTGAAGAATGTGTACAAAAATGCATGCAGTTAAGCATATAACAATGTGTACAATTAAAATGCAAAGTTTTCACGCATTCTATATATTTTTTAAAAATCCATATGCAATATGGGAAGGAACAGACCTAAGATTGAATGCCAGTGAAAACAAAATAAATGGGTTGTGTCCAAATGCCATTCAGCTCGCATAGAAGACTTCTGCTTGCACGACAGGTCTTCCCCTTTCTCCTCTGGTGTGCCTCATGTACCAGAAACTGCTACAGAGGGTTGGGGGGACTCTCTTTAGGGAGAGGAGAAGAGAGGACAGTCCTGTTGCATGACTGTAACTCTGCTTGCACAGCACTGGATTTCAGCCAATGGGATGGGCTTAGGGTGATCTGTTCATCCCTAGCCATATCCTTTTGGGGGAACTATGGAAGATCATAATTCTCCCTAGTGGGAATCTGAAGGCTTTCCTTTTCAGAGAAATAGATTAACATTGGGGGAAATGTGTTGGAAGACTGGCACTCTTTCCACAGCTTTGAATTTCTGCATTTTTCTTTGTTAGCATCATGGCCTTGGTGTTATTTAAGTTTGCTTTTGAGAGAGAGAAAATCAATTTCCTGTTTTGTTTATATAAAGGAGAGGAAATATCTGCCATGGAAGTTTACAAAATGCCTACTTTGCTCCTTCAAGGATGAATTAGGGTACATGCCAAATTTTATCTAAATTACTTTTAAGCAAGGGTTGCAACAGTGCTTCAATCAGTGTATATTAATATACATTTTTAAAAAAATGAATACAATGGGCCAAAATCTGTTTTCAGTATTATATGTATGAGCATTTCTGCTGACTTCAGTATGTAGCGGCATATACACAGAACGGGGAGAACTATTTGGCTGTGTTCTTTCCACTGAGTATATGCAAACATACAAGAGTGTTATCCATTGTCACACAGCTGGAAGCGAGACTAGGCTTTTCCCACAAGTACTAGAAGGACTACAATTAGGAAATCCATGATGTTATGCCTTTGGTTCAGAATCCCCTGGGCTGAAATTTTATATCCACAGACTCAGCCCAGAACATGTTTGTACAATTGAGTTACGTACATAAGCCTACAAATGTTGATGTGAAACTATCTGTGTGATGCCAATGGTAGCTGCGCAATGAGATGCCACTATGATAAAATATTCTAAAATATTTTGAGGTGGGGAATCTCAGACCTAATAACTGAAGGTGCCCCCTCCCCCAGCCTCTCTTTCTGGCCCCCAGAACACTTTCCAGGTCACATTCTCCTCACCACCCCTTAGATCTTTGACCACCTCAAGTGCTTTTGCCTGGTTGGGATATGTCCTTGAACTCTTGCATGCTGGGAGGAAGGATAGAGAGATGTGGGGGCCTCACTCTTGTGGGAGCCAAAATGGGACATCTTGGGAGGCAAACAGAAGCCAGGATGACTTCTGTAATTCCAGGATGTCCCACTCAAAGCAGGACAATTGATGGGTATGCTATGCAGAGAGAAGTGTCTGGATTTGCTTCTCTGGAATACAGTCCACTGAACTAAGAGGAGAATACAATTCCTTTGCCAACTTGAAGCCTCTGCCCCAGGCCATCACAACATGCCATCCCTGGAAGATTGCCCATAAGTGAAGGTGGTCCTTGAGTTGAGAAACGTCCACCAATCCCTGTTCTAAATGAAGAAAGTGACCTCTGTGGTTCTAAATGGGGGCCTGAGCTACAACATAAGGACAATAACCACCTAATCTCCAGCATGTCTATACTGCAAATGCAGATGAGCCTGCTTGGTCAGGTCAGTGTCCCACAGAATCCAACACCCTGTTTTCACAGGGGCCAACCAGATGTGTCTGGGAAGCTGACAAGCAGGCCCTGAGCGCAACAGTTCTTTGCTCACCTGTGATTCCCAGCAACAAGTATTCGGACGCATAATGTAGCAAAGTGAGTAACTAAAAATGACAAGGGTCCTTTGGCAGAGGAGTCCAAACCTCATTTACACCGGGCGTGTCAAGGTGGCAAGTGCACACTCTGTTGGGGAAGGTGGGCCTGCTCCTATCTGTGAAGGCAGCACCTGGTTATAGGCTCCGCTCCACCCTCCTGTTTAGACTTCTCAGTCGCTGCTGCCTCCTGTTCAGCCTCCCAACTCAAAGCCCTTCCCAGCCTCTGAGGCTCTCCACTCCACACAAAGGTTGGCACCCTTGCTCTGCCTTCCAAAGTAGGAGCAGAAAGGGAAGATCCCCCCCCTCATAACCAGTTTCTTACCATCCAGGCCCCTCCCTGGCCCCCAGCCCCATTTATTCCTCCTCCTCCTCCTGCTTTGTCAGAGCCTGCCAATCCAAGCCCGAGCCTGACAGCACTGCAGGGCTCACAACAGGATCACAGGATCGAAGCCAGTCAAAGCCAAAAAAACTTACTTCATCATATGCATCAGGCTTCCAGTTAACCCCATTGAAGGAGGTCAGCAGCTTGAGTAGGAAATGCTTCTGCCTCATACTTTCCTAATTGAGAAAACAGATAGCAACTAGTGACAGGAGCAGCTTTTATCAGACACACCTGGAATCATTGCTGTGTCATCACAACAAACAAAGAGCTATGCTGGGATCAGACCAATAATCCGTCCAGTCTGGCCAATCAGATTCCCCCAGGAAGCCCCTGAATAGAAGACATGAAGGCAACAGCTCTCCCCAGCTGTTGCTGTTTACAGCAGCATGTTTCCTCTGCACATGTGAATAATGTAACATAGGTATTAAATTAAACTAAATTAAATTTGCTCCCACAAGAGCAAGTGAGGACCAGCAGCTTGGATGGCTTTGAAAGAGGATTGGACAAATTCGTGGAGGAGAAGGCTATCAATGGATGCTAACCCTGAGAGATATGTTCTACCTCGTCTGGCAGAGGCAGTACACTTATGAATTGTTGCTGGAAATCACAGGAAGAGAAGGTGCTGTTGAACTCAGGCCTTGGCTGTGGGATTCCCACAGACATCTGGATGGCCACAGTGAGAGCAGCTTGCTGGATACTGTGGGCCACTGCTGTGATCCAGCAGTCTGTTCTTATGAATGAACACTTTGTGGAGGTTTTTAAGTAGTGGTTGGACGGCCATTTGCCATGGATGCTTTAGCTGAGATTCCCGCATTGCAGGGGGTTGAGTTGGATAACCCTTAGGGTCCCTTCCAATTCTATGATTCTATGGACAATGATCATACCATAAGATAGATTGACCTTGACATTTTTGAAAGAAAAGGCAGACAGTGACCTGCATGTTGGCAATTTCTCTGGATCCTCGATCCAATCCTAAAACATTAGAAACTTGCTTCCCCCCTTCCAAACGGGCCATTTTCAACCAGTGCTACGACTACTTCACAGCCCAAATGAAATGCAGGGACATTCTGGGAAATAAATTACTGACAATTGATGAAAAACAGCCTTTTCACTTGCAAATCATTGTGCAACTGAGTTATGTAAGGCGGAAGCACCAGGGAGGTAAACTCTTGGATTGGCAGTCAGATAGCTTTGCCTTTCAAACACCATGCATAACCTTTCAAATTCTTTGGGGAGGAAACAACAGCAACAGAATTTGGGTTAACACGTCCTGATTGTATAAAAGGGGAGAACCCTCTGGGGTGGTCTTTCATAAATTAATGACTTGTCAGAGGACTGAGAATAGGCAGAGGGCCAAAGAAAATATTAAGCCTTGGTGATGCACTGTGTGTCGGATACTTCTATTGGAGTGCTTGCAGTTTGCCTGCACTGCTTTGTATTCTGTTGCACAAGTCTGTGTGCATTCCTGACATGGACTAATCCCCCAGGAACATCTTTTTTCTACCTAGGGCTTGGTCTGGTCCAATCACGAGAGAAGCTGAGGTCGCTGCACCAGGTGACAGGTCTGAAGCATCTTTAAAGGATGGCAAATTGACAGTCATTTTTAGTATATAATATTTTTATCATGGGGGTAATTTGGATTTTCTGTCTGAAGAGCCAATGTGTCATTTGAGTAGCTCGAAAACAAAGGAACCTCTTCCTAATTGGCACAAATAACAGACTAAGATACTAACTTTCCATGAATGGAAAGGTTCATTACATTCATGAACAGGGCTGAGTTCCAGAGGAACCTCCTGATTCCCCCATCTCCATGTAACTTCCTTCATTACCTCTTATGCTACTCTACAAGGGGCCCCCCAGACACAAGGGCCTGAAGGGGAAAGGGACACTTTCATTCATTTGCTAGCAGAACCATCATACAGGATGAACTCTGCCATCAGAAGCCTAGAGTGGTGTCTACCAACTGAAATTGATGGACCCATGTCTTTTAATTTCAATGGATCTGCTCTGCAAAAGACTAAGGTGGGCTGAAATCCATAGCTAGGATTCTAAGCCCATGTTTCCTAGAGGTCTGGAGTATGTGGGAAATGAAAACATGATGAGAACAGAGCCCCAAAGAGGAGGGGAGAAAGAAGTGCAAACCCCAGAAAAGACAAAAAACAAACACACATTTCTTCTCCTGGTTGGGTCCTTCCTTCCTTCCTTCCTTCCTTCCTTCCTTCCTTCCTTCCTTCTCCTGCCTCCCATCCCAGTTGCTGTGCTTTCTACTCAAGCGCTGTGATTCTTCTCCCACTTCCTCTCCCAACACTCTGTAGTGTCTAAGGCTGAGGTTGCTCCCTTCTCACTTCCACGTAGTAGAAAAGTAACTCCTTGTGAAAGGGGTAGTGAGAGGGAGGGGGAGGGAGGGAGGAGGCAGGGTGTTCATGGGAGCTGGAGGAGGCCTTCCATGTGAACCACACTGGAGACGCCAGCTCTATTTGAATGAGTCCTCTGTGTGAAGACCTGTCTACTACTAGCCTAGTCTAAAGTTAATGAGAGGGAGGAAGAATACAATTTAAAAGTTCAGAAAAAAAGACCATAAGACAGGAGAGGGCCTCATAGTTGTCCACCAACTGTTGGCACTTGGAGCAGATACCCAGGTCACCTGGTTGCAGCACTAGGCAACATAGACCAATGGCCTCACTCAATGCAAGGCATCTCCCTATATTCCTGTGAGGTGTATTTATTTTTAAAGCAGTGATATTCAAATTTGCATCTCTACATATATATATTGCATGCCAGGGCACCCGAGCCACAAAGTTCCCAGGAGAACAAAAAAGCACACGGACACAAATATTTGGTTTATGGGTTCAAATACGCCACAACTTTATTGGTTACAGATGTTAGTGGTTTGGCTTAGGCACTGGCGTGAAGCCAGGCTATATCTTGACTCCTGCCCATCTGCGGGGAGTCCACTTAAGGGTAAATCATCAATAGGGGCGCCCTATGATATCCATCAAATAGGGGCACCCGAGGGGTCCCCATAGAGGCTATGACATGGCCCTAGCCCAAATCCAGGCTTTGGACAGGATTCACACCCCTTTAACAGGATACACTTACTGAGGAGGGGCAGGCGAAGGCCACAACCTCCCCTCCATCCAAATGGAGCGAAAGAGAGGGTGCTGGCTGACCGCACCACGGTTAAATTGCCCGCGGCCACACCCACACAGAGTTCTGATTGGCTGGGGCTCTCCAACAAGAGCAGAACCCCAGCAACAACAACAGGGCCGTCATGACCCAGGGAGGAAGCGGCAACCCTCCGCCTCCTAAGCCGGCATACTGTTGTGACCCAGCCACCTGGCCACAACACCACCTACCATGAAAGGTGAGCAGACTTAGCAGATGTAAAGGTAAAGGAAGCCCTGACAATTAGGTCCAGTCGTGGCCGACTCTGGGGTTGTGGTGCTCATCTTGCTTTATTGGCCGAGGGAGCTGGCGTACAGCTTCCAGGTCATGTGGCCAGCATGACTAAGCCGCTTCTGGCGAACCAGAGCAGCGCACGGAAACGCCGTTTACCTTCCCGCCGGAGTGGTACCTATTTATCTACTTGCACTTGACGTGCTTTTGAACTGCTAGGTTGGCAGGAGCTGGGACCAAGGAATGGAAGCTCACCCCGTTGCGGGGATTCGAACTGCCGACCTTCTGATTGGCATGCCCTAGGCTCTGTGGTTTAGACCACAGTGCCACCCGCGTCCCTAGCAGATGTAACTTGTATGCATATCAGCAGCATCCTTTGTCTCTTTTTTGGTGATGTGCAAGAGGCCAATCTGCATCCAGCTGGAATTACCCTTTTGTTAAAGAGTAAACTGAATATAAGTATTTTTGACTTAACCATGTTGGAGAAGTGGGTTTGGAAAAGATCCATCAGGATTCAAAATCCCCCTTAACTCAGAAGCCTGATAGCTGGACTTTGGTGCCAGTGCCTGACACTTCGCTGAAGCAGTCTCTATTGCTAGAGCAATAAATCCCAACTGTAAAGTAGACTGCATTAGAGCAAAATAATTTAAGTGATTACACTAACCAAAAGCACTTCTTTTGCTCGGAAGTTTACATGTTACTGGCTCTCAGCGCAAACTTTGTTTTTGTTAGAAAAGAGGGAAGCTTAATCTTGCCTCCCATAACATTTGAAGAGGGTTTTCTCCCCTCCAAAAAGCAACATTAAATAGACACTGGTGTCAAACGATTGTTCCATTAAAACACAGACACTAAAACCTTCAGCACAAATTAAATCATCCTTATGTTTTGGTGGAGTTGGAAAGCAGGCTGGGTCATAAAATTGGTGATTCATTAGTGCTAATTAGCAATTTTTCTGTGCCAATTGCAAACTTAAGAGAGCCTGTTTTTTGACATTAATCATTCTAAAGTTACAGTAATGGCAAGATTTATACGTCAGCCTCTTGTGAGTTCAGCTGAATGCATTTCAAAGCATGCTTATAAACTAGATTGAGGATGTTGATGTCTAAAAACAATCACATAAAAGCCATGGCAAACTTGGTGTCCATTCATATAGCAAAAAGAACATGGCACAGTACTCACACTTGATTAAACTGAGCCTAGATTAAAGCAGCATGGTCTGGGGATAAGCAGAAATACAGGTCACTTGTTCCATCTAAAGCTTTTGCAGGCAATATCAACAGTAAAAACTCTGCACTGAAGAGTGAAACCATGGACATGATCCCATTTGTGTGGCTCCATGGATTTATTTATTTTTACTTCAGTGCTTTGCTCCAATAATCCATGCACAGAACTGTGTGTTCCATCAATAGCTTGAAAAGTGTAAATTCTGCAAAAGAAATGTTACCGTTTCCTTTTGCTCAGCTGCCCACTTGAGCGCTTTGGCTGGAGGCTTTTTGCTGCAGTCAGGAATTTAATTTTAATGCCATTTTTCTGTGCTTGTGCTCTTTCCCTTCTTTTTTCTCTTAAACCAAAAAATGTTTTCATTATTCCAGAAATCGACTAAAATGGATAAAATAGAGTTTCTGAAACTGTGGACTTATTCCCTGGTGCTTTGGGGAACACCCTAAAGGAAGGAACAGGAATAAATTTGCATACCTTTGTCAGGCCTTATAAATATTCATGATTCAGGGGCATGACCCACTGAGATTTGGGGAAAAGAGGAGAACTGTAACCCAGTGCAGATGTTTCCCTCCACATGTTTCAAGACTTGCTGGAGAGGTGGACCCGGCATACTGATCCTCAGGTATCTCTGCTCCTGCGAGCTTATTCCCAGTCTGTATTGAATTCAACAGTAGATCAATGGAGAATCTACATGCTTTCAGCAGAATGTACACAGGCTCTTCCACTCCACATGATCATGCTATGGTCATGTATGGAGGAGTCTATGCATGAGCAAATTAAGGTGCTGAGGTGTCGCCAGCATTCTGCAGTTTGCAGTATTCCCAGCACTGACACAGGAATGCCAGTCAAGAGCACTACAACTTCTGTGGATTTGTAGTAAGGAAGAAATTGTCCCCTTAGGAAGTTGGCCAGCTCATCTGGACCAGTGTCAGATAAACATCCAAGCTTCTGGGTGGTTTCCCCTATCAAAACCAAGCTCTGGGCCTTTGGCATAAGATAATGAAGAATAGGAAATATTTGAAGCACTGCATCAGCAGAAATGGAGACTGGTATAGCAAGAGTTTATACAACTCTTTGCTTCAGTTGAGTTTTGTTGATACTCTGAATTCTTAGAATACATACTGAGGGCACATACCTGTGCACTGAAATATAGGTTGTGTTGCTTTTTCTATTTTGAGAAGGGCAGGATTTTGAAATACATGGCAATGTTTGGCACAGAATGCCCCCTGTATCTCATCTCACCACTTATTACTGGTGTACCTCAATATTTCCCAGGTTTCTCCCCAACTATAATGAAGCAAGGACTATTAATGGACCATTTCATAAAGTTCAGGTGAAACCATGGGGGGGTCAGCAGCACTCATGCCCGAAAGGGTGATGGAATGGTGATATGTGTAATGACATTCGTCACACCACACCCACTAGCACAAATGAAATTTAGTGTGACATGGTGGTATATTGAACAAAAAGCCTCCGTTCTGTAATGCAGGAGGTACTGCAGTGTAAAAGGAACATTAAAAAAAAGGATGGAGGCATTTTCGTTATAACCAGTAAAAGGTAAAAGGTAAAGGACCCCTGGACGGTTAAGTCCAGTCAAAGGCGACTATGGTGTGCGGCACTCATCTCATTTTCAGGCCAAGGGAGCCAGTGTTTGTCCACAGACAGCTTTGCGGGTCATGTGGCCAGCATCACTAAACCACTTCTGGTACAACGGGACACTGTGATGGAAGCCATAGCGCACGGAAATGCCATTTATCTTCCCGCCACAGTGGTACCTATTTATCTACTTGCACTGGTATGACAAATCCCACATATGAATGCAACTTTACTCTCCCTCTGGGCTCAATGTCAAGAAGAAAGGGACACATCTCATTGCTTAGGAACACTCTGCCTCTGGACCAGAGGAACAGAGTGTGACCACATTTACACCATACATTTAAAGCACTATGTTACCTCTTTAAACACTCATGGCTTCCCCCAAAGAATTATGGCAGCTGTAGTTTGTTAAAGGTGCCGAGAGTTGTTAGGAAACCACCTTACTGCTATCACAGAAGAACGAGTTTGGCAGAGTGGTTTAACAGTCCATCCTCTGAGAATTGTAGCTGTGTGAGGGGAATATAGGTTTCCTCACAACCCTTGGCACCCTTAAGAAATCATAGCTCCCAGGATTCTCTGAGGGAAGCCGTGTTTAAAGTGGTATCATACTGCTTTAAATGTTTAGTGTGACTGTGGCCTGCATTAGCTGGTGGCAAAGCTGCCACACAAACTGGCTTACATTACAGTCCTCCGGCTTGATTGATATTTGGCTTGGATTCTTGTAAGCCCTTTCTGCTTTCTGTAAGAAGCAACATTTCAATCCCAGTTGTTTCATTTACGTCTCAAAACTTTTTTATATATAATGGGGTATTTATCAAGATAAGATTATTTCTATAAAGTCTTTCTATTTAAAGAACAACTTTACTTTTGAAAAATGGAGTCCCTTCAGTTTTGGGTCTCTGCCCAACATTTCTTTTGACAAAACAGCACATTTATTACTATGAATGCTTTTTATCCATGTTTTTCCTCAGTGTGGTCTATCTATGCTGAAGATCACTAAGAAGATATGTAGATAGTGGACACTGTGTAGAGAAAGTCCATCTGTAATGCTGTGAAGTTTGAAAACAGGAGAGATTATAGGGGATCTGAATGGTTTCAGTTGTACTGGCTTCAAAGTATTTAACTTAGGGCTTAACTGAATAGATGAAACTGTGTTTTCCTAAAATGTGATTGACTCAATACCCCACATACATTTACACACACACACACACACACACACACACACACACTGCATCAATAAATCCCACTGGAAAAATACAACTTGAAAAACTCAAACAAGCCTTGCAAAAAAAGTACAGTTTCTTTAAGGACCCTTCCAGCATTTGTATACAATCATTCTCCCCAACAGCAGACTCAGATGCTAAGTGCCAGTGGTGATGTAAATACTGAGAATTAAGATGAATGCACACCAGTTCCAGAAGCCGTTTGCCAGGTGTGGTAGAGCCACTATGGTAGCTTCCTGGCAGGTGAGTCACTGTTGCTTGCTAGGAGGGAAAGGGAGGCACAAGATGGAGGGGAGCTCAGTGCAGTGAAAACACAGTGGCAGAGCCAATCCAGCACTCCTGCTGGTGTGTTTGCACTGCACCAACCTCCCTGCTAACTTGTCCCTCTCCCTCCAGGTAAGCCAAAGCAGCCCACTTGCCAGGAAACCAACAGAGTGACTCCACACCACTCGGGAAGTTGCTTCTGGAACTGGTGCAGAACCATGTGTTCAAAGGGTTGTCAGAGAATCTACTTGAAGATGTCCTTGAAGGATTTCCCAAGCCTAGTTGAAAGATAAAGAACCATAATATGGGAGAGCAGGAGAAACCTTGAAGTTGGCCATCAGCTGTTATAGCACCTGGTCAGCAGGGCCAGGTGTCTGGTGACAGACCTATTCCCCAGTATGGTGTGATGGGCTGCATTTCTACATAAATGAGTGATAATTCATCAAATAAAGTATGTAAGTCAATCTAGATTTGTGTCCATTCTTTACATATTAATAGTTCAGTTCTGTATCACCAATTGCTTCATAGATGCTGTTCTTTGCTCTGGGCTCTGTATAAAGAAGGGTGGTAGATGAGGCATAAAATTACCATCAACGTTATCACAATCCTCCCAAAATGTCTACTCAGAAGCAGAGTCACCAGGTTGCCCTCAAGATTGGGGAGGGCAGGCATGTGGCCTGCATTTTGCGTGTGTCACGACGTGTGCACAATGGAGGAGGCCAAGTGCTCTGGAGGAGCTGGCCAGTGGACCTGTGATGTGTGCAGGGTCACCTCAAAATTGGGCCGGCTGGCCCCCTTAAAACAAATATTGAGGGGGCCAAGGTGCACCTGGTCAGAAGCAAGCCCTTACTCTCATGTAAGCATGTATTGGACTGCATCCTAAATTGCCACATGCAGATTTTATGCCAATCTGTATCCTCTTTTGTGTTAAAGCTATGGTTTTCCCAGTAGTGATGTATGGAAGTGAGAGCTGGACCATAAAGAAGGCTGATCGCCGAAGAATTGATGCTTTTGAATTATGGTGCTGGAGGAGACTCTTGAGAGTCCCATGGACTGCAAGAAGATCAAACCTATCCATTCTTAAGGAAATCAGCCCTGAGTGCTCACTGGAAGGACAGATCCTGAAGCTGAGACTCCTATATTTTGGCCACCTCATGAGAAGAGAAGACTCCCTGGAAAAGACCCTGATGTTGGGAAAGACTGTGGGCACAAGGAGAAGGGGACGACAGAGGACAAAATGGTTGGATAGTGTTCTCGAAGCTACCAGCATGAGTTTGACTAAACTGCAGGAGGCAGTGGAAGACCAAAGTGCCTGGTGTGCTCTGGTCCATGGGGTCACAAAGAGTCGGACACGACTAAACAACAAAATCCTCTTTTGTCTTCCTTTTTGGTGATGCATTTACAACTTTTTGGCCCTGTGTAAATGGCAACTGTATGTGTCTTACAAACTGTATGTCTCTTTTCATCTGTGAAGTGCTGCTTAAAAAGAAAATATTCAGCTCACCTTTCTGTCTTATAGATGTAAAAGACAACTACCAACAAACATCAAAATTACAATAAAGCAAAACACAGTATCAAAAATATAGATCATTTCATGTAAAAAGAAACCCAAAAAGGGCAACAGAGCCCTAAATCAATAACCACCGGCTACAGCAACACAGATCTAGACATTTTCTGGGCTGCCTGAGAGACAATAGACTTAGGATGGCACCTGAAGGTCAGTGAGCAACGCACAAGTCAAACATTCTCAATTCTACAAGAGTTAGTTTTAAAGGACCTAATTTATTGGGGAATTAGCATAACTCCAGAAATCTAAGGCTCTGCTTGAGAACAGGTTAAGCAATAAGATAGCATCTTTGAGAATGTGCTGAGTACCGCAACCTTGCCACTGTATAATCACAACCAGATCCCACACGCTTGGGTTTACTGGAAAGGTCAGAGGGTGATTTCCAGATGGCACTTTTTGGATAAGCACTGGTTGAGCCTTAAAGACACATCCAGGAAAGAATTTGATACTCAGAAACATAACCTCTATCACCAAAGTTCCTTTATGAAAACCACTTGCAACTATATTCTAAAAGCACAGAGACACACAAAAAGACACAACCCAGTACAAACAGTTACCGGAAGGCATTAGTTTCATGTAAAATAAAATATCTATTTACAGATATATATAAATATATTCAGACATGTAGGAAGAATGGCATAAATAAATGTGTTTAACTTCACAATGGAAGTGGAACAAGGCTAAATTGAATACATAAAATCTTTATTGGATCTCTGGAGGAAGCAAGCTGTAATGTTTTCTTAGAAAAGATGATTGCTTTGTGCCGTTAACACTAGACCAACCAATGCTGAATAGCCTTCATAATTATGCTCTGGAGAGAAATATAGTGTTATAGACAGTATTTGGAAAGTTGTATCCTTGCTTCCAAAGTAACATTTTGACAATTTAACAATAACTGTTGTCTAGAATTGCTGAGGTGCCGTGCATATTTGACCTCATTATTTACATTGACTAATTATTTGCAACCAGTTTTGTCCTCTCCCATTCATCATCAACATCACCTAGATCCTAACTTTCTGTTTTAGGGAAAAGTTAGGAGTTAAGACAAAACTTAGGACTGTGACTTAGTTGTAGAAATAACAGTTGATTACTTGAATGAGTATCAACCAATTAAATGATTAATCAGTTAAATCTGCTTGTGAATAAATGACTTATTCAAAATAAAAAAAGCATGCTTCTTTGGTTTTAGATGATGCTGTACAGGCCATTGCCTGCCACATTCTTCCATCATGAGCAAGAAAAATGATGGTGCTTGCTACCTGCATCTTTTATTAGTATATCTATTAAAAATAGTAAAATAAAAATCAGTTAATCAGGTGGTATAATAATAATAATAATAATAATAATAATAATAATAATAATAGCTGGTTGTTAAATTAACTGACTAAAAACCACATTGGAGGAAGGAAGGAGAAATTCATTTGAATCTTGCTATTCTTCCAGACAGCCCTGAGTGCTCACTGGAAGGACAGATCGTGAAGCTGAGGCTCCAATACTTTGGCCATCTCATGAGAAGAGAAGACTCCCTGGAAAAGACCCTGATGTTGGGAAAGATTGAGGGCACAAGGAGAAGGGGATGACAGAGGACGAGATGATTGGACAGTGTTCTCGAAGCTACAAACATGAGTCTGACCAAACTGTGGGAGGCAGTGGAAGACAGGAGTGCCTGGCGTGCTCTGGTCCATGGGGTCATGAAGAGTCGGACACGACTAAACGACTAAACAACAAAATTCTGCTAGAATTTGCATTAAAGGGTATTTTCTCCATTGTGCAGCAACCTTGTGGAAACTTGATCTGGATGTGATCAGCGCATAGTGAGCAGAGCCAGCCTAAGACATTTGGGCATCTGAGGTGAATCACAAAATGGTGCCCCCCTCTAGGCAGGGAATATGTGGTGAATGAAGATCTATATTAGGAACAAGGGGAGGAATCAAATCAACCTTACCTGATAGTTGAAATGGGAATCGAAGTTTGTCATTGGATGGGGGGGGAGGGGCCCACTCTCAATCATGCCTGGTAGGTGCAGAACCCAAGAGACTCCAGAGGGCAGCTCCTGCCATTTCTTCCCTAGCTGGGGGTGAGGGAGAGAGAGACCAGCAGTGCCGCCTATTTACCAAGAGGCCACTGTATAGGAGACATTGAGCAGTTGCAGGAGGTGGTAGCTCTAGCCTTCAAGGAGTGCACTGTAGCCATGGCTTCCACCACAGAAGCATCAGTAGCAGGTGATGGAGGCTGAATCTGATTCCCCTGTGATTCCTACTGCCTGAGGCGGTTGCCTCACCTTGCCTCATGGGTGGTTCAGCCGTGAGGGGGCAGCCTGAGGGCCCCAGGTACACTGCCTTTTATTCCATCATGGAAGAAAAGTGGATATAAATGTAATATAGGAAAATCTGCAACTGACAGGCGTAAACCAAAGGGTATAAAAGTATGCTGCTCAACATACTTTTGTTAAAAAGGAAGGAGATATGCTTTATTTACTTACTTACTTATAATTCTAATCTACCTTTTGTCAGTTATCATTCCAACCCACTTTTATGACCATAAACTCAATACATTCAAACAATAAAATTCAACTGACAGTTAAAAACTATAATTAAAATAAGAATGCATTACGATGCACTGACTTTGTTGGATCAACTCCCTCCAAGGTTCTGGATGAAGAGATGTGTCTTTATTTTGTGCCAAAAGTTAATTAACGATGGTGGCAGCCATACCTCTACGGTGCCACCATAGAGAAGGCCCTATCTTGTCTCACCGCACTACGGGCTTCACCCAGTGGTAGAACATCAAGAAGAATCTCCTTTGCAACTCTTATGGAGCAGCATATACAGGGAGAGGCACTTCTTCAAGTATTTGACGTTTAGGGCTTTGTAAGTTAGCATGAAAGGGAGATACCCGGACATAGTGAGATAGGCATGTGAGGGAGGTAATTATGTGTGGAATTATTTACTTTTTAGAAAAGGTTAAATGAGTTGCCCTGTACTGGAGTGGAATATGAGGAGCATGCACCCACAGTCTTCCAGGAATCAGTTCCTCAAAAAATGAAAGAAATCTGCTTTACAAAATGGGGTGGTGTCAGCTTTCACCAGAGACCAAATCCTAGAAGCTACCCCATTTACAGATATTAGATATTAGGCCTTTGTATTGTTCAAAGCCATTGGGTTGGGAGCTGAAGGCTCGTGGCAGCCTTTACCTCTCCTCCTTCAAACCCACGCTCAAGCCAGGAATAATCTGCCCTCAGAAACCAATGTGTAAGACGACTATATAAATATTGTCAATGTAAAAATTGGCTTACCGACAGGAAACAGAAGGCGTTAGCAAAAGTGAAGAGTTGGGAGTAGGAAGAGGTAATGACTGGTGTGCATGGAAAGGTCAATATTGAGATCCGGTTTTGGTTTACCATGTTTATGAATGACCTTGAAGAGTGCGAAAGTGCAACTTCAAACGCAGCACTTGCTGATGACACACCGTTCAGCGAGGGTGGGAACTTAAGCAACAAAGAAACAGGAAAACCTCAAAGTGAGGAGGAGAAGGCAAAGCTGGAAGGAGCGTTGAGACAAATTTGAGATGAATACAAAAGGAGGCATATGTTACGCTATGTCAATTATTCCAATAGGTCAATATCTTCATCCTATTCAGCCTACACAGCTGCAACCGAGTTACTTTCACTGAGCTATAGTGGGTGCAATGGGCAGGGAAGGTAAAAACCTGGAGCAGATCTCCACTGTTTTGGGTTGTTGTTTTTTGCTCTAAAGGTTTCATCAGAGTTGTTTCTGGGGTTGGGGGTATGGGAGAGATCTGATCCATTTTTTCCCTTAAAAGTGAACCTACCCAATTCAGTTTCTGAATCAATATGAGAACCAAAACACATCCTCTCTCTTTTTTATTTACACTTCTCTGAATTGTGCAATATAGTTTTCCAGCCAGAAAATTTGTACAAAAAGCATATAGAGTGGTACCTTGGATTAAGAACTTAATTAGTTCTGGAGGTCCATTCTTAACCTGAAACTGTTCTTAACCTGAGGTACTACTTTAGCCAATGGGACCTCCCACTGCCGCCGCTGCGCAATTTCTGTTCTCATCCTGAAGCAAAGTTCTTAACCCAAGGTACTATTTCTGGGTTAGCAGAGTCTGTAACCTGAAGCGTCTGTAACCTGAAGTGTCTGTAACTTGAAGCGTCTGTAACCTGAAGTGTCTGTAACCTGAGGTACCACTGTACTAGGGCATGTCTTCATGCCAAGGCAAAAGTATGGCGGGTGTCTATACGAGAGATGTTGTTTACAGATGACACAGCCTTGACTGAAAACTCTGAGGAAGCTCTACAGAGACCCATCAACCAATTTGCCCAAGTTTAGCCACACCACCAGCCTAATGAAGACCAACATCTTGGGCCAGGATGTTACTAATCTCCACACATTAGCATTGGTGACTACACGCTTGAGGTGGTAGATGATTTTATCTACCTGGGTTCCACCATAACCACAAACTTCTCCATCAACACTGAACTGGACAAGCATATTGGCAAGGTAGTTATGGCAATGGCTCACCTCTACAAAAGGTTATGGGTGATGCCAATGACCAATGTGATGCCAACGACCAACACCAAGATGAACGTCTACCAGGCTTGTGTGTTGAACACACGGCTTTATGGAAGTAAGCTGTGGGCAACTTACAACCATCAGGAGCAACTCCTCAATGTCTACCACATGCGCTTTGTCAGGAAGATATTGGGCATCACATGGCAAGACAAAGTCTCAAACAAAGATGTGTTCGCCCAAGCCCCCATTCTCAGCATGTACGTCCTCCTGTCTCAGCTATGTCCATGTTGGCTTATCCACAGAATGGAAGATGGCAATATCCCCAAGGATCTCATCTACAAGGAGCTGGTTACAGGCACCAGGCCTGTTGGCAGACAAACTCTGTGTTACAAAGATGTCTGCAAATGTAACATTAAGGCTGGCAACATCAAACCCACCGTATGGGAATCCCTTGCAGATGACTGCAGTGGCTAGAGACAGACAGTCAGGTCTTGAATCCACAGCAGTGAGGAGAGGACAAATGATCATTGGGAGGAGTGCAGAGAGGAGAAATGTCATGGTGTATCAGCAGCAGCACAACTGAACGCCTTTCTCTGCCCCAGCTGCAACAGAACATGTCTCTTCTGTGTTACAGCAGGCGCTGTAACTCTCCAATGGATTCACCATTGAAAGCACACTTCTCCATTCTTTCCCGAAACAGATGGATGTCAACAACGTTCAGCCAAAACATGGCTGTTCCCCCAGAGCTGTTAACAGCATTTCTATAGTTAGATGAGAAGAGTTTGGAAAAAAGTTGTAACTTGTCTCTTGGTTGATCTTTTTATTACTTTATAGCAGTAAATCTATTTAAAACCATTTTCATGCAGCCACTTGTTATATTCCATAATAAAGCAGGCTGCACTTATAGCTAAAAGGTAGAGGTGCAGTTATATAGTCATACATTTAACATAGCGCATTTTACATTCAAGTAAAAAAAAATACTTTAAAGGTGTAATGCATTTGCGAATTATTCTTTAAAACGTACAATTTTACACTGGGCTCTTAGCAAGCAGTTTTATTGCGTGGTAAAAGGTACTGAAACACCTTACACCTCACCAGAGACATCTTTATACTGTTCTCTCCTGACTGATCAGGAATAATGCCATAAAACACATTGGGAATTTCCAGTAAAAAATATTATATATATATATATATATATATATATATATATATATATATACACACACACATACACACACACACCGTACTTTTCGCCCTATAGGACGCACTTTTTCCCCTCCAAAAATGAAGGGGAAATCTGTGTGCGTCCTATGGGGCAAATGCAGGCTTTCGCTGAAGCTTGGAGAGCGAGAGGGGTCGGTGCGCACAAACCCCTCTCGCTCTCCAGGCTTCAGGAAACTATCAGCAAGCCTGGGGAGCCCGCGGGAGTTCCCGCAGGGCTCCCTAGGCTGCAGATAGCAGCCTGCTGTCCGGAGCGCGGGGCACGCTGAAGCCGTGGCTGGGGGGGGGGATAATTTTTTTTTTCTTTATTCCTCCCTCCCAAAAAAAACTAGGTGCGTCCTATGGGCTGGTGCGTCCTCTAGGGCGAAAAATATGGTATATATATTTCTTTCCATTTTCTACAGGCACACAAAAACTATCCAGAGAGGCAGTAATGTAATGTACTAGGGTCTAGTTGTTGTATTCTTCATCCAGTTGTGAAACATTATTTCAAAAAGCATGGAGTTCACTTAGGGATAGTGTAGAAATTTGTTTGGTTCACATTTTATTTGTTTATTTATCACCTTCCACACATGTGGCTCAAGGTTATGTATAAAAATCAAGAAAAACAGCTTTAAAAAGTCATGGAAAAAACACAACAAATAATGCCATATAATTTTTTTAAGAGTTTAAAGGAGATGCCCGTGGCAAGGACCTATTGCCTCAGCTAGGAAGGTTGTTGGAACAGAAATGTCTTCAGATGTTTCTGGAAAGTGCAGGGGATGGCTGCCTGACATCTCTCAACAGGGATTCTGTTCCACAAAATAGGAGCAGCCTCGCTAAAACGCCTGCTCTGAGTTATTACAGAAAGGGCTTCTGAGATCCTTGGAACTTGAAGCAGAAGCTCTCCCACAGACCACAGTGACCCACAGAGTAGATAAGGGTTTATAATTTTAATACAAACTTACCCAGCTCACACTTCTCATATGAGTACACAAACTGAAGTACAGCTATCCTTTGAAATGTGAATTTCTTTGAATTGTTTGATGCAGTTTTCCCTTTAAAAAAAAAAAAAGGAATACAAAAGGCACTTTGGAGAAAAGTGTGCCCCAAATGTGTTTATGAGTGAAATCAGCTTGGATAAAATGTGCATGGAAATGTGTAAAAATGATTGTGCAGACTTCAAAAAGGGGAAAGAAAGGGAAACCAATGCAGAAATGGAGCAACAGATTCATGTATCCCTTGTTTAATTTCAGGTTTGGATTCTTCACTAGCAAAACCTATTCAATTTTTTTAGGTCTGCCAAGTGGTTGAAGAATGGTTTTAATTCATTGACTTAGTAAATCAGTCACAACTAAGGGAATGATCCAGTATCTTTCCAGATCCCGCCCCCATCAACCCATCTCCCATGTGTCCACATCTGCACACTTGTTTTGCCACAAGCTGGGGAAGGACTGGCCTGTTCGTTTCTGGGGAAAATAGCACCTTGTTGCAGATTTTGAAGGAAACCATCACCTAATCACATGTGGAAAACACATTCAACAACGGGGCACCCCACTTTTTATGGGTTGCTGGTTCTTCTTCAAAATAAAAGTGACCCCTTTAAGCACAATTCCTTTTTAGAAAAAAATTGTGCTTGTCATAACAGTGAGTGTGAAAATTAAGCTTACTCCCATTTGTTTTTCTAAGTGTGTTTTACTTTTGCAGAAAAGTGACAGATTTAATCAGGATCAGGGACGGCGTCCAGGAGCGCTGAAATCCCACAGGAGGGCTTTGTGCCTAGTGCCCCCATCCCCACAAATTCGGGGGTGGTATAGGGCACAGCAGGCAAGGGCAGTTCCCCCCCCCATCCTGGGGGGGTAGGGAGGCTAATTACTCCCATCACAGCCTCCAAATTACCTCATGTGGGTCGGAGAGATGTTATTGTCAGCCATCTTCCGATGCGCCCCCTAGTGGCCCCCCCATGTGCCAACCTTTCATGGAGCAAAGGCCATAGGGCACTTGTCCAAAGGTTGAGTGGTCAGAAGGCAAGGCAAAGGGATCTCAAAATGGCCGCTTTCCTCACAGAAGAAGGATCTCTTCACCCGAGTGGGGCCTCCTCCACCACTCCATAGCCATGAAGCTCAGTAAGTGACCTTAGAACAGCAGTTATCTTTCAACCTAAAGGGTTGAATCCAAGGAAGTGACTGAACAAGCACAGTGGAGCTTTTCTTCTCTCTCCTCCTCCTACAGGGTACCCCTCTCCACCATCCCAAATCTGCCTTAGAGGGTTGGGAAGAGACACCATAGTAGATTTGGCATGGAGAGGCAGTGTGAGGGTTCAGGGAGAGAGGAAGGAGAAGGTTCATTGTGTGCGCAAGTTGTTCAGGTTGTTCTGCTCATGCAGGGATGGAGTTGGACACAAATTACTTCACAGGGTTGTTGTGAAGATAAAATGTGAGGTGCTAGTGGAAGGAAGGACCATGAATTCAGCCGTGAGGCACTTGCAGGAAGAGCAGGATTTAAATGCTGTAAAGCTTAGAAATGTTGCTAATTACATAGCATATTAAATAAATGAACTGGAATTCTGAGAATATTTGATACTCATATTTGTAGTGTTCTTACAGAATCTTGGACTGCAAGACGGTGACTAGATGCAGCAGTAGTTTGACCTGGTTAAGGATGTGCCTATAGTTTTGCAGCTAAGGGAAATAAAACGAAATAAAAATAAAAATCTGCATACACATACATTACTCAGAAAACAGAACACTATTTTTTTCAGGATACTTTTCACCAATATACTTTACATGAGCACATATTCCAAAACATCTGGAGGGCACCAGGTTGGGAAAACTAGCTTTACTCGCAACATTGCACATACAAACACTTGATTCTTTAAGCACAAACGGAGTCCTTAAGCTGACACGAAGAGAAATATCTGAAGGGGAAAATTGTTGAGTTCATAACCCGAAAATGATGGAGTCATAGAACTTTTAAAAAAAGACTCAAACTTTCCACTATGATAAAACCAGAAGCTAGTATAAATATAAGCTGGTTTTGACATCCATTGTTCAGTGTTCATATTTTTCTATATGCGAGAACAGTGGTTAATTCAGAGCTTGTGGGATTTAAAAGGGGGGGGGGACATAAATCAATCCCCCTATATCAATCAGTGGTTTGTGAAAATCTAGAGGATAAATAAACCATGCAAACTGTGCAAGTCGAATGAGCAGCAGTTAAAACAACTCCGTAGTCATAAACAGTAAACAAAACATAGTAACCGATTGAAACACAAGAGATTGTTGTATCATAGGAGTGTAAATTATTAGCTTAATAATCATCTCAATGGCAGGGATTGCAAAGGCAAAATTAGGCCAACAGTTCCCCCTGTGGCAACTGGGTAGTACTGTACTTCAAAACAGGGAAGCAACTGACCCAAAGGAAGCCAGAAAAGAGATGCACTGAAATCTCTATGAGCGAATACTTCATAGAGAAGCATCCAGTTAGCTAACATGCAGTTCCCTCACCAGGATAGTTTTTTCTTTTAATGGCATACGTAATATGCACTGGACCGGCACCAAATATTCACCCATTTGTTTTTTGAAGCAAAAGCTAACGATTGTGGGTAGAGTCTTCCCCAAGACAGATCCACTGTTTGTCCCCTTTTAATGTTGTTTTTCTCTAGCTACTTCTTCTTCCTGGGTTAATGTTGAGCTTATCCAACAAAAAATCAAGGAATCAGTGAATGATATCACAGCACACTGCAGTCAGTTGGCTTCACCCATGTGATGATGTCACTGAGCATAAGCAAGGTACATTTTCAAGCTACATAGTCTTCTGATGCCATTTCATTCAGTATGTGATCATTGATTGGGTGGTGGTGCTTATTGAGCCCTGTCTGAGTACCACTTATTGCCTGGGACAAAAGAAGAAGATGAAAACGTAACGCAATAGGATAACATCCATCCTCTTGGTGTAAACAATGCCTTTGTCTTTGTCCATCAGTATTTTTAACTGGTGGACAACTGATGGGCAGGAATGCATGGATTCTGAATGAAAGCAAGTAGAATAAGGGGAAATAATTCATCCCCCTTTATGTTGAAGCTGAGACTACTGGCAAAACATTATGGAAGTTCCAGGAAATCGTCATCTGATTTTATCACTGTAAAGCCACAGACTGCTTAGGTCATTTGAGACTTCCCTGATGCCCCACTCAAGACAAGTCCCATCAAGCAAAGCCGCCCTTATGACTGCAACTATCCATGTGCCAAATTCAACAGCGAGGGCACATCAAAAGGCACTTTCCCTACCCAGGCTGATTCAGCAGAATTCAGCCCTAAACATGCCTGTTTGGGCTGGCTTTGAGGTTTAATGGCCAGGTTTAAGCAGGTGTGGGACAATTTTAATTAGTTTTTGTATATATTATTTTCTGTTTTAATGGGTACCTCTTTGCTGATTTTATTCCATTGTTTCATGAAGTGTTGCGACTTGCCCTTGGCCCACATGATGGGGCGAGTTAGATGCTTTTAAGCATTTGCTCTAGGTTCATGTATGCAGGAGCTGAATGGCGTCGTTTGAGTTCTCCAACTTTGTCACGGTGACTCTCCTGAAGCCAAAAATCAACGGAAAGAGTCTTACAAAGGCTCGTGGTTGCCACTTCCTTGTTGCCTATATTGTAAGAATATAGGAAGCATATAGCATGATTTCTTGGGGAGAGCCAAGGTAACACAAGTACATGCTCCATCCTTTAGTGCTGGCTTAGCTCTTCCTAGGTAATCCCACCGTTTCATAGCTTTTCAGTCACAGATGGTGTTTTTTTATTTCCCTAGAAGTTGATGCATACATGGTTCCCCCCTCCAGCTTATCCTCACAACAACTCTGCGAGGCAGGTTAGGTGAAAAGAGAGTGACTGGCCCAAAGTCATCCAATGAGCTTCAAAGCTCATGAGGATTTGAACCCAGGTCAGCCCAAACTTACCATGCTGGCTTTCCCGCAGCTTCTGGTGCACTTATATAATGCATTCCAAGGCAAGCCATGGCTGAGTGGTGATTTCTTGCATGTATACACCCAACATTATATTCAATGCACATTGAGATCTGGCTTTTTCTACTTAGTCCCCCCACACACTGCACCCATTGCATATCTATGCCCCTGAAAAGAGCTACAGTGGTGCCCCACAAGACGAATGCCTCGCAAGACGAAAAACCCGCTAGACGAAAGGGTTTTCCGTTTTTCGATGCGCTTCGCAAGACGAATTTCCCTATGGGCTTGCTTTGCAAGACGAAAACGTCTTGCGAGTCTTGCGATTTTTTTCGCTCCCCCCCCTTTTCTAAGCTGCTAAGCCGCTAATAGCCTTTTAGCCGCTAAGCCGCTAAGGCTTTAATAGCCGCTAAACCGCTAATAGCGCTAAGCCGCTAATAGGGTTGCTTCGCAAGACGAAAAAACCGCTAGACGAAGAGACTCGTGGAACGGATTATTTTCGTCTTGCGAGGCACCACTGTATTTCACAAACAAGTGGCATTCTGAAAATGAAATCTCAATGCAAATTGATTCTGTGTTACCGCCCATTGTGTCCATATGAAAATAGATGGAGGTGTTCCCAGCAATAGGGAGTGTATCCACATCTGCCCAGTGATGCTTGCTGTAGTTTAGTCGTTTAGTCATGTCCGACTCTTCGTGACCCCATGGACCAGAGCACGCCAGGCACTCCTGTCTTCCACTGTCTTTTACATCTGTAAGACAGAAAGGTGAGCTGAATATTTTCTTTTTAAGCAGCACTTCACAGATGAAAAGAGACATGCAGTTTGTAAGACACATACAGTTGCCATTTACACAGGGCCAAAAAGTTGTAAATGCATCACCAAAAAGGAAGACAAAAGATGATTTTGTTGTTTAGTCGTGTCCGACTCTTTGTGACCCCATGGACCAGAGCACACCAGGCACTTTGGTCTTCTACTGCCTCCCACAGTTTAGTCAAACTCATGCTGGTAGCTTCGAGAACACTATCCAACCATTTTGTCCTCTGTCGTCCCCTTCTCCTTGTGCCCACAGTCTTTCCCAACATCAGGGTCTTTTCCAGGGAGTCTTCTCTTCTCATGAGGTGGCCAAAATATAGGAGTCTCAGCTTCAGGATCTGTCCTTCCAGTGAGCACTCAGGGCTGATTTCCTTAAGAATGGATAGGTTTGATCTTCTTGCAGTCCATGGGACTCTCAAGAGTCTCCTCCAGCACCATAATTCAAAAGCATCAATTCTTCGGCAATCAGCCTTCTTTATGGTTCAGCTCTCACTTCCATACATCATTACTGGGAAAACCATAGCTTTAACTATGCGGACCTTTGTTGGCAAGGTGATGTCTCTGCTTTTTAAGATGCTGTCTAAGTTTGTCATTGCTTTTCTCCCAAGAAGCAGGCGTCTTTTAATTTAGTGGCTCCTGTCACCATCTGCAGTGATCATGGAGCCCAAGAAAGTAAAATCTCTCACTGCCTCCATTTCTTCCCCTTCTATTTGCCAGGAGGTGATGGGACCAGTGGCCATGATCTTCGTTTTTTGATGTTGAGCTTCAGGCCATATTTTGCGCTCTCCTCTTTCACCCTCATTAAAAGGTTCTTTAATTCCTCCTCACTTTCTGCCATCAAGGTTGTGCCCAGTGATGCTACGACTGGGCATATACCAAGATCACAATACCCACTTTTTTATTCATTTACCTGGGGCACGTGTGGGGAAGAAAAGTTGTGGACAATCTGTTCAAGGTTAGAGTTTTCAAACGTGTATCAAGTAATCACACCCACCCTTGTTGTTGGCAGGATCCAGAACCAATCGGGATTGAAACAACATGTTATGGAAGAGCGGGCTCAAATCCTTACTGAGGAAAGCGACTTCTCTGTGCTACAAATGGGTAAGTGTGCACCCGCCATCAGCTGTACGCCCTTGCTTTTTGGATTCATGGGTGGTGGAGGTGGTGGAGAACATCTGCCCAGAGGAAGTCACACCAGAAACAAATGATCTGCTTATTGCATAAGAATGCTTTCACCAATCTCAGAGATAATGTCTCCTCAGCTGTGCTCGTAAATGAACTGGAAATGCTGCCCTACTTTGCAAAGCATTTCAGGCCCTCCCTTTTTTGTTTACACAGAAAGGGAGGTGCCTTGACAATATTTTGAGGAATTAATCCCTTGTTTACTGGATCACTCTTCCATGAGTTATCCATCCCATGTAATTATGCATCTAAGAGTCATTTGAGCCTGCCTTGGTGTTATAAGCATTAAAGTCTCCCCAAGGGTCCCCAATTGGTTTTAATTTCTTATATGCTGCACAGCTGCCTTCTCAAACAGTATTGTGATCCATTGTGTTTCTAGCTTCTGCCATCAGTTTTCTTTTTCCTACTTTAATATGAATGCTGGGCTATTTCATGGTTCAATTCTTTACTTCAAACAGACTAAGAGGATTCTGAGTTATACTGGATTTGCATATATTTTCGCCTCAAGGTCAACCTGAATCCTACTATCCTCCTCATGGACCCTAATTTACCTGTATCTTAAGTACATTGTTTGCTATCTCTTATATATGTTCAGAAGCTCTTAGATGTGAATATGTTTAGCAAGGCATGCAAACTACTGGCAAAAATGTGGAGGGCACACATTTAACCTGCTCCCGGTTGATGAAGATATGGAATGCTATACAAATAAATAAGAGCACACACCTCAAAAAGGATATGGAGTTGGGAAAGGTTCAGAAAAGGGCAACCAAAAAGATCAAGCGGTTAAAGCCGCACCCCTGTGAGAAAAAGTTGCAGCGTTTGCGACATTTTTGTTGAGAGAACAGGCGACTAAGAGGTGACATGATAGACATTTATAAAATTAAGCATGGCGTTGAGAAACTGGGTAGAGAAAGGTTTTTCTCCTTCTTTCAAAACACTAGAACTTTGTGGGCATCCAATGAAGTTGAATGTTGGAAGATTCAGGACAGAAAAAAAGAAAGTGTTTCCTCACATAACTTATACTATGGAACTTGTTCCCACAGGAGGCAGTGATGGTCACCAACCTAGCTAGCTTTCAAAGAAGATTGGACCAATTAATGGAGGACAGAGCTACAAGGGCTATCTGTGATGGCCTGGGACTCAGGCTCAGACTCGGAACCAGAGGAGACTCAGTCTGCACTGGATCCTTTGCCTCAGGTATCACCTGAACCAAGTCTGGGGCTTGATCCTGAAGAGCCCCAGTCTGCACAGGTTCCCCTGCAACAAGCATCAGCTGGGCCGAGTCAGGGGCCTGAGCCTGCCCTGGCTCCAGATGTGGGTATTACCTTGTTGCCTTCAGCTGGGCCATCGCTTACAGCGGCTCCACTACCAGTTTGGTCAGGGGAGGCTGAGGCGGCCTCTGGGTCTAGTAACCCACCAACATCTCCCGAGCTGCAGAGACTCAGGTCTGAGAGGAGAGACCTGAGTACTCGCAGGAGGAGTGCTCACCTTCGGGTGAAACAGGGAGGTGAGTCGCTGGGGGATCAGGACCGGCCACTACCCCGACAAAGATAAAAGGCAGTTGGACCCCGCCACAGGTTGCAGGAGCAACATTGCTGTATGCCAGATCCTGTACCTGTCCTTGCCTGGTTTCCTGCCTCGTGTCCTGCCTTGGCCCTGTTGGACTGACTCCTAGCGGAACCTTCAGATTCTGGACCGGTCCTGGACTGCACTTCATGGGTTACCCCCGGGCCCAGCACACTATCCATCATGATGGCCATGCTTTGCCTTTACAGTTGGAGGCAGCAATGCTTCTGAATACCAGTTCCTAGAAACCACAGGAAGGGAGAGTGCTGTTGTGCTTGGGTCCTACTTCCAGGTTTCCCACAGGTTTCTGGTTGGCATCTGTGACAATAAAATGCTGGACTAGATGGGCCCTTGTCCTGCTACAGCAGGCTCTTCTTGTATTCTCTTCTTAACTGCTACATAGTCTCATTCTTTCCAGCAAATGGTTCATTAACATATTATAAAGAATCATAGAATTGTAAGAGCTGGAAGGGACCCCAAGGGCTATCTAGTCCAACTAAAGCATCCATGACAGATGGCCATCCAGCCTCTGTTTCAAAACCTCCAGTGAAGGAGAATCCACAACCTCCCAAAGGAGAGTTCCATTGTCAAACAGCCAGTGTGGTGCAGTGGTTAAGAGTGATAGACTCATAATCTGGTGAACCAGGTTCGCGTCCCTGTTCCTCCACATGCAGCTGCTGGGTGACCTTGGGCCAGTCACACTTCTCTGAAGTCTCTCAGCCCCACTCACCTCACAGAGTGTTTGTTGTGGGGGAGGAAGGGAAAGGAGAATGTTAGCCACTTTGAGACTCCTTCGGGTAGTGATAAAGTGGGATATCAAATCCAAACTCTTCTTCTTCTTTTTCTTCTTACTGTCAGAAAGTTCTTCCTGGTGTGTAGTCGGAATCTGCTCTCTTGTAAATTGAAGCCATTGGTTTGAGTCCTACCCTCCAGAGCAGGAGAAAACAAACTTGTTCCCTCTTCTACGTAACAACCCTTGAGATATTTGAAGATGGCTATCATATCTCCTCTCAGTCTCCTCTGTTCCAGGCTAAATAAATGCAGTTCCTTCAACCACTCCTCATAAGGCTTGCCTTCCAGACTTTTAATCATCTTGGTTGCCCTCCTCTTCACATGTTCCAGCTTGTCAACATCCTTCTTAAATTGTGGTGCCCAGAATTGAACACAGTATTCCAGGTGTGCTCTGACCAATTTTTATTTTATTTTTTGGAAAAATGCTATCATTTAGCCAGGTCCTTGACAGATAGGCTGATTTAAGCCTTACCCAACTCAGTCCTACACGATTCCTTGTTTATTATTGAATGCAACAGGCTTTACCTTTTTGTAAGTATGCTTAGGATTGCAGCTTTAATAAATCAGCAATATTACAGAGTCATAACTCAAAGCGTACAGTAAAGCAACACATGAGCAAGAAACCGGGGGAAAATCAGGGTTAACTACTTAGGGATTATGGGCCATGTACTGGAAATTTGACTTGGAAGAAGAAATGTGTTTGAAAAATGTGAACAAAAAGATAATCTTATCCACCAATTTTCAAGTGATGGGGGCGGGGAGGGCAGGAGAGAGAATCAGTTCACATGATTAACTGTCATAAGCACAGTACATACCATTAGACGTGCCAAAGACCAACTTGAAAGGTTTTTAAATGTTTCAAGCTGTGCAAGCATGCGTTTCGTCAAAAAGGCAGAACTGATTACCATGATCACAGGCGAAAACCTTAGCTAAACTGAGGGCAGACAATTTTTGTAAATCGTTATGCTGTGATTATTAGCTATTGAAATAAATGGTTTTGAATGTTTATTAGCTTTAGAATTATTCTTCCCTTCTCATCTCTCTCCGGCGGGTGACTAGCAAGGATGATCTGTGTAGCTGCGGGGATTTTGCTTCTCTCCAGTCATTGCACAGCTGTGATCCAAGCAGCAACAGAGGGACAAAAAAAAAAATGGTTCCTGCTAATCTGCCATGATTTTTAAAGAGTTGATAAAGCCTTTTAAAGTTTTGCATTGATATATTACAATACAGTGGTACCTCGGATTAAGAACTTAATTCGTTCCGGAGGTCCGTTCTTAACCAGAAACTGTTCTTAACCTTAACCTGAGGTACCACTTTAGCTAATGGGGCCTCCCGCTGCCGCCACCGCGCGATTTCTGTTCTCATCCTGAAGCAAAGTTCTTAACCTGAGGTACTATTTCTGGGTTAGCAGAGTCTGTAACCAGAAGCGTATGTAACCTGAAGCGTCTGTAACCCGAGGTACCACTGTATATAGTTAATATGTTATAGATCACTATTTTACTACTCGCACCAACATCCCTCTCTTTGCAAAATATGCATGCAAACCGTTCAAAACCAATTATGTCCACCCACCTACCCCACAGAAACCTGCTTATGCAGTGTTGCTTCTGAATAATAGAATCAGAGAATTGTAGAGGTGGAAGGGACCCTAAGCATCATCTAGTCTTACCCTGGCAATGCAGGAATTGGCTATAGAATCCCTAACAGATGGCCATCCAACCTCTGTTTAAAAACTTCCCATGAGCAAGAGCACACCCATTTCCGAGGTGGTTTCTGGTTTCTCTCCTCCTTCTCCTTGAATCAAAATCTGTTCCAGCATATCCCTGACCCTCCGGACACTTGTTCCTGATGCGCTGAATCTCACCCATAGTACATAATTTAGACATGACAAATAATCAAAACGAAGACACCATAATTGCTGCTGTTGCTTTGAAGTATAACAAGAAGCAATGGAGAAGATTGCCATTCTGGAGCGGGACTACTGATTTCACCTTCCACAGACTATCAAATGGGACTAAAACTTTGGACAACGACATTTTGAACCAATTTGAAAAATATTATTCCAGTTGATATTCTCCAGCCCTGCTGCATTCCACTCAGATTACGGCCTACCTAAACAAAGTAGGGGTGAAACAAATATCAGAAGATCATAGAGTTAACTTAAATAGCCCTTTCTCTACGGAAGAGTTATAGAAAGCAATTGAGAAATGAAAACAAGGAAAACTTTGCTATACAGGAGCCTACTATGAAAAAAATGTAAAGAAGACGCAACCTCTTTCTTTCACAATTTATTCAAAGCAGTAATGTCAGCAGGACGCAACCCCTCCTTTTGAAAGGAATACTGGCACTGAGGGGAGGGAATGGATAAGGATGGTGAACAAGCAGGATCATAATGACCAATTTCACTCAAAAACATAGGTGCAAAATTATTGTCAGAGAAATTGGCCACTGGACCCATGGTCAGTCTAGTCTGCTCAATCCACCAGAGTCTGTCTTTGCATGCAGGGCAAGTCCCTAACTCACTGAGGGTTTGAGACCCATTGGCTACCCTCCCCTTGTTTAGCCGGCCAGTTAAGCCATTCCTTGGGTGTGGCCGCTGCCACATACTGACAGCTTCTAGGAGTCACAGGTGCAGGGTAGGAACCAAAAGTGGACAGACTACCCCAGAAGGATCATGACATGTCCCCCACCAGAGATATTACCCTTCCCCTAACATCCCATACACCCTAGAACCAGACATACAGTGTATAAATACCCCCCCCCCCAAAAAAAACCCATCTTGTAAATTTCTGTGCTGATGATAGGGCAATAATGTCAAGAGTTGATCAATCCATTACTAAGCTAATGCCTAATTCCTGAAGAATACAGATTACTTGCAGGTCTCCAAATTAATTCTAATGCATCAGAGGTTCTCTGACTAAACACGGTGCCAACAACACAACAGATAATTCAGAAGAACTCTGGTCTAAAGATCTTTTGTAAGGCACTGAAATACAATAGAATGGTCAGTTCTCAATTTCCTTAATCACACACCATTACGAAAGGAATTTTTTTTTAAAAAAAATACTTTCTCATGAAGAAAATGAAACATGTGATGTCTGGGGAGCCATAAAGATGATGGCACTACCCAAACACATTTTTTATTTCAGATCATCCTAATACAAATCCCAGACATTAGATTCTAAAAGGAGTAAGAAATTGTACAGGGACTTATGCATAGTGTGGGGAGGCCAAGACTAAGGAATAATATATGGAGCAGAGCTTTAAGCGGTTTGGAAAATTGGGCTTCCTGTGTCAGCAGGGCTTGGTGACCTTTGAGGTAACTACTGTACTGTATTTTCCAACTCAAGCCCTTGCTTCACACAATCACATGTGCAGCAAACTTTCAGGGACGAGGACTAAGGATGCTTAGTTCTTGGTTGATATGGCAGATGACAGAAAATGCAGCTGTTTCCTACCTAGGCTCACTCATTATATTGTCTCTTCCTGTACACCTGGCTTTTGTCCGTTTTCATTTTTTTTAATAAAAAAAAATCAGAAGCCTGAAATGTTTATTGCAACAGGACCAAAATTGTGGGCAACGTCTATGTAAGAGAGGCTTGCTCTCTGGTTAAATTGCCAAATGAACGAATAAACACTGTCAGCGTGCTTGTAACTGAAAGCAAATCAATTAAAGCCAAATGTCGAGCAAATCACAGCTGTGCGTCACGTGCCCAATAACGGGCAAAGAAAAAGAACAGTGAAATCAAATTTGCAACCTGTATGTGTGGCTGTATAGTGATATAGAGAGATATATGTACAAAGGCGGGGTACTGTTTATATATTATTTTAATAAGAGCAATGTTTTTTCTTCCCCCCACCACCGCCCAATAAAATTGGGAGATTCATCCGGCGTGTAAAACACAACAAAGGCAAAGAGCGGTTAAGGTTCAATGCACATACCAGGTTCCGATTATGTAAACCTTTCACATGCCATTATTGTGCTTGACTAGCGATGGGCTACCCTCCCTTTGACCTTCTATTTCCTGGCTGTCCTAAGCGGGCAGGAGAGCTTGCCTTACCCTTCACACGCACAGCCCAAGATGCCTTTCTGTTATCTGATTGTTTCTTTCACCATAAATTGTAGCTGCTCCTTTTTTTCCTGACTGCTCCCTTCTCCTCTCTCCCCACCTCTATCATCACGACGTTTTGACTTTGGATGTGGGCGTGAGCACAAAAGGAATAATCGGGGTCATGCCCCTGGCGCTCAAAAGTGTTGCCTCTCCCTCACTGACTGCCAACCCTGGTGCATCCTCCATCTCCTCCTCCTGCTGATAATATTCCTCCCATGACTACAGGCTTCCCAGATGTTTTCTTATCGTGCTACCGAATCGTACTGTTCCGAGTCGCTTTTCTGAGCAGATGTTCTCAGGCATACTGGGGGGGGGGGGTGTTTTTCCGCAAAAGCCACACAGCTTTTTAGCATTGGTTCTCTTCAACGAGAGATTCCCAATTAAAAAGAACAAATCTTGTTTCAGTGTTTCAATCCAGAAGAAGAACAGGAAGGGAGGAAGCAACTAGGAAAAGCTTGGACTACTGCAATGCACTCTACGTGGGGCTACCTTTGAAGGTGACTCGGAAACTACAACTAATCCAGAATGCGGCAGCTAGACTGGTGACTGGGGGCGGCCGCCGAGACCATATAACACCGGTCTTGAAAGACCTACATTGGCTCCCAGTACGTTTCCGAGCACAATTCAAAGTGTTGGTGCTGACCTTTAAAGCCCTAAACGGCCTCGGTCCAGTATACCTAAAGGAGCGTCTTCACCCCCATTGTTCTGCCCGGACACTGAGGTCCAGCGCCGAGTGCCTTCTGGCAGTTCCCTCATTGCGAGAAGCAAAGCTACAGGGAACCAGGCAGAGGGCCTTCTCGGTAGTGGCGCCCGCCCTGTGGAACGCCCTTCCAGCAGATGTCAAAGCGATAAACAACTACCTGACATTCAGAAGACATCTTAAGGCAGCCCTGTTCAGGGAAGTTTTTAACGTGTAATATTTTACTGTATTTTTGGTTTCTATGGAAGCCGCCCAGAGTGGCTGGGGAGGCCCAGCCAGATGGGCGGGGTATAAATAATAAATTATTATTATTATTATTATTATTATTATTATTATGAAGTGCTTACCTACAAGAGGATTTGGAACCCAGTCCACGCAGCCAATCAAAAGGCAGGACCCCCTGCCTGAAAGACAAGCTGTGCTGCTTGATTGGCTAATAGCAAGGGGGCATTATGAATAGGGAAGGGCAAATCTATCAATTCGTTCTCCAGGTTTTTCATTTTTCTAATCTTAGTCTTAAATCTTAAATTTTTGTATGCATTTTTGACTACTATATACATGTTTGCCAGCAATTCCCCCTAATATAATGCATTTTAACATATTATGTTTGCTAATAAAAGCAGTTATATCTTTGTATACATGACTTGGCTGGAGGACTGCATTGCACAACTCGGAGTAGTGCTCATTTTGGTTTCAGTATTGTTTCAAAAAGTGAGAATTTGGTTAAGTTTATCTTTAAATGCAAACTAAATTGAATTTCTTTCCTGTCCCTAATTGTCAGACCCCCTCATGAAAACATGCAGGAAATGAACCTGCTGGCAGCATGAAGAGGCGGGGCCCAACACTCTGTGGAGTTTTTACTGTTGTTATTCTATGGGAAACTATGGCTTCTTCAACATCTGAACCTGTGTGACATGGTTTCATGGCCCTCTTCTCTTCACCCTCCAATAACGGACCTGCGCAGTCTTGATTTCCTGGGATACATAATAATCCAATCCAGGCACAGCTATAGATGCAGAATCAGGTGACTCAGGTGGCACATATTTGAATCAGGTGACTCAGGTCTGGTGCAGATGTCAGGGATGCAGCTCTCCAGCAGGGTTCACCAGTGCTGACTGGCCTTCTTAAATGAATAATTCAAAGAATTAGATGAGAATGTTCAAGTTCTGGGGGACGCTTATCTGAGCAGGTATGTCTTATAAGAGCCAGGGAGAATGCCAATACTGATGGGGCCTCTCATGTTTCAGCAGGGGCGGGGCATTCTGATGCCATTGATGAAACCAGTTTAAAAGCCCACTTCTTGGTCACCGCAAGCAGATAATCCTCAGGGTCTACACTCACTGTTGCAAAACTAACTGGGTTCCATTGGCTGATCTTAATGCCCTTACTGGGCAGAAGTAGAGTTTTTCAGGCAACCATAGATATGCCTACAGAGAAGTATATCCATAACTCCAATATCAGAGAAAGAACCAGATTGAAACAAGGATGCCTGAAAGATCACCTAACTCTGAAGTAAAGACCAGTGGCGGAGCTTCATGCTCCAGCACCGGGGGACGAGAGCAGGCGGGGGCAGGGCGCCCAGCGCGGGCGGGGGGCAGCCGCGATGGCACCCTGGGGGTCGTGCTGCCGGGGGCGGGGTGCTCCCCCCGCACTCCTCTTCCTCCGTCAGTGGTAAGGACATCCTTCAGACACCACCTTAGGAACTGGACCTTTAGTGTGGTGGCACCAACCCTTTGAAATCCTTTCCTGGTAAATATTATACAGGTGCCGTCTCTGTTGACTTTTGGGAGCCTATTGAAGACCTTCCTCTTTCAACAAGCTTTTTAAGTAAAGTTCTTCCTCTGTCTGCCTCTGTTTTGTAATGTTTAGATATTTTACTGCTTGTGTATTAGCCATCCTGGGCTCCTTTAAGAGGAAAGGCAGGGTCTACACTCACTTAGCAACAACATGGAGTGTGACAGCAGTGGATGGTGGAAGCATAGTTCACAAAATTGCCTGAAAATGCCTGGCCAGCTTCAAGGTTGAGTGCAGAATATCCCGGGAGGGAGTAAGTGGGATAATGTAGTTGACTCAGAATTAATGTGGAGACTACTTCCTGTTAACTGTGGGAAAGGTTCAAAAAGGGGGCGGGACGTACTGAAGACACTCTTCAAGAGCATCTCACAGTTGAAATCCTTCCCAGCTCAGTCTAAACAGGGAAAAGAGCAACATAGACCTTTGTGTTTCAGTAAGGAATGAGATGCAAAGGGTTTTGAACAAGCTTAATATATTTTTAAAATGTGTGTCTATCTGTACACACCAGACAACACCAGGCTGGGGAAGGCCAGTGGAGGGGATTCCTTCAGAAATCATTTCTTCCTGCTGGTGGAGCAAAACCATCCACTCAAGAGATTCTGTGTAAAAATAAGCAGACATTAAGTGAAAGGATCAAATGAAAGGAACAAACAGGATTACCAAATGCTGAGCTGCAAAACTATTTCGGGGCAACAATGAGCACTCTGTAAGAGGCCTGCACGTTGAGCAGAAGGCAAAATAGAATAGTGGCCTCCTGTAAACATGAGAAAATAAGAAACAGAGGAAGAGGGAAATAAAGAACCTTCATGTACCTCTTAATCCTTCCCATATGCTACATACACAAAATGACAACGCTTGTACTTTGCTTGAATTAATCTGGAATGAAAACTATGCCTGAGACCAGACACGTTAGTTCAGGCTAGAAGCCCCAGCTCACCCATATATGCATTCATTGACAGTGTCTTAGTCTTTAACCCCATAGCTCCTAAAGTGTGTTGTGAGTTGCCGGGGGGGGGGGGGGTAGGCTGTATGCCCAAGTCCCTTTTAATGGCTGTATCCAGCAAGGATTCAATTGCTGGAATACCCAGGCTAACTTCCTGGTAGTTAGGACAAAAGCCCAAGTTGAGTTGTTTGTATGTGAGCTAGAAGCTAGACGCAGGCTGCAGGCTAAAGCTTGTGATGGAGAGACAGACTTGCTTTCTGCCGCAATCCAAGACTGTGGCTATGAGAGGAGCAAAACCATCATTGTTCTTTTATTTTTATTGATTACAGTTGTATAGTGCCCTTTATCCAAAGAACTCAGGGCGGTTCACAGCATAAAAATACAAGATAAAACCACAAAATACATAATAAAAACAAGAACAAAACAAACCTATAAACCCACCCGCCCCCCTCCAAAAACACACTTAAAAGGATATAGGGTGTTAATCAGCCACAAGCTGGAACAGTTTTGCCTGGCACCTAAAGGTATGTAACGAAAGTGCCAAGTGAGCCTTCCTAGGGAGAGCACTCCACAAACGGGGAGCCACTGCAGAAAAGGCCCATTCTCATGTTGCCATCCTCTCATGGGGTGGGGGGGGCACAAAGAAGGGCATCTGATGGTGTTTGCAGTGTCTGGGTAGGTTCATATGGGGAGAGGCGGTCCTTAAGGTAGTGTGGTCCTGAACCGTTTAAGGCTTTACAGGTCAAAACCAGCACTTTGTGCTGAAAGGATAATAAACAAAGTCAGGCATTCCTTAGTGCCACCACAAAGAAGGCCCTTGACCACAACACCACTAGAGGTATCTCCCCCAGGGACTCCCCTGAAGATCATAAGGCACAGGTAAACTGATACCAGGAGAGACATTCCTTTAAGTATTTAAGTCCCAATCTGTCTATGTAAAGAGCCCCTCCAGCCTGGTTTAGCAACATGTCATTAATGCAATAGTGCTGGATTCGTATGTGCCTATCCCCACATCATTCCACTTTATTAGCTGTTCTGTGTTGCTTTTCCAAAGTTATCACATTGTTGCTGCCTGGAAGGGCACTCTGTAGCACAACAGAAGGCAAAACAAATCAAACAAACCGAACCAGAACATTTCCGGTATAAAAAGATGCCAGATTTCAGCAGGACGTTATGGGACGTTTACCAGTTGGAAACCAAGCAGTAATGTCCGCCTCCAAACTCTTGCAGGCCCAAATGGTATTGAAAACAGGAAGGCTTATAACTGCACTGACAGCACCAGGAGCGCAGTCACGAATGCACATTAAAAAGGATGTCTGGAGGGGCCCTAAATTTATGGAAGATGACAAAGCAGCAGCACTCAGTTCCACAGGTAACAGAGCTGGTATAGCATGGGGTCAAATAAGTGGGGACAAAACAGGGATAGGGGCTGGTTTACACCACAGGCAGTGGAACTTGTTCGTTGCCTTGAGAATCCCTCCCAGGCCCCATTCCTACCATTTTCCTGCTTTTAAAATTGTATCACTAGAATTATTGCAGAAGTGGGAGAAATATTTTAATACAGGGAAATGACTTGTTAATAGACATTCTGGTGTCTAATCCTCAGACTGCCCATTTCACAGGATCTCAAAGTAAAAGTCAATGGACCTTATTCCAAAATAACCACATTAAAACATGGCCTTTGAGACTCCAGTTTGATTTATGAAAGTTACAAAAGGTTCCCCCCCCCCCTTCTAACTAGAGTTAATATATCAGCATTTGTTTGTTTGTTTGTTTGTTTGTTTAAAATAAGACTTCTTGAGGAGTTTCCCTGGGTCCAATAGGTAAATAAAAGTGTGAGAACTGTTTCAGAGACAAGTGATTTCCCTATGGCCACTTGCTGGTGAACGGACGCTGCACTAGTTTCTGGAACAAAAGGATGGAATGTGAGAAAACTCCGAAAAGCCATTGAAAATGTATTGTATGATTTCTGACTTATGGAGCTTTGTTTATATTCCCTTTCCCATATACTATGACTCACAGGAAATCACACTCACACAAACATCCCTCCACAGTGGCTCCAACCCAGTTCTGCGGGCAGCCAGTTGCACATTATAGCTCCTGGCCCTAGTTCTCCTTGAGACTGACGCTTCACCATCTTACAGGACTGAAAAGGGAAGGTGGAATTGACTCAGCAGGACTTGCTTTGCTCGAGCCCCATTTCCCCCTTTGGGGTTGCTGCCATGTCTTGTGTGAAAGACCTTCAGGCTGCAACTCGCCATCCATGCAGCTCTGTGCATATTTACAGGGAATCCTACAAGCACCAGCATTTGAGTTAAGTCTCACTGGATGTGACGGAAGTTGGAATCCAGTCAATAACACACACACACACACACACACACAATCCTTTATTAGGCATAGCAAACCACACATTATCAAACAGACACTGTATACAAATTGTGCAAAATACGAGCTCAACATAACAAGGTTTGTCCCGGTCAGATCTTTAACTCCAGAGAAAATCAATTTGCATAAATAATACAATACAGCACTAGCGAATCCCCGACAGGCCATTGGCCAGGTGCAGAAAGGCTCTGCTATGTTCTTATTGCCGAGGCCTCTACAAAGCCACCTATCAACTCCTGGCTTTGGGCAAACCACGATCTTTCAGCCTAGTATAACTGACAGGTAACCTTATGTATGGTGCACTGCATATCCTGAGAGGTGTATATAAAAGTGATTTGGTGCACGTAACTCAGTTGCGTTTCACCACTGAAAAGGGCATGTGGAGTACTCCTCGGCAGAAGGAACGTCATTCCTCATGCACAGCTAATGTATCTTCTCTCCCCCTTTCGACAATCCTTTTGTTCCTGTAATGAGCAAGTTGCCGCACACGTCATTTTTTACCTTCCAAAAACGCCACCTTTTCAGTGTTCCTCGCACGGTGAGGACAGATGCTGCCACACAAAGTAAGTGTATTGCAATGGAAATGTGAAAAAGATACTGCTTTGCCCATATGAAATGCTGTAAATTTTGGGCCAAAGTAAACTTGTCAGAATTACGCCTCTGTAGTTCACACCAGGGAGTGGTGCTGCACAGCTGGGGAGCTGAGCTAATAAGTGATGAAAAACAAAACAAGAAAGGGGGGGGGAGGCTATTATGGCAGCACATAAACTGGGGGAGGGGAATACATCCCCGCCCCACTTTAGACAAATAAATGGCAAAATGTGGAAGCCATAAACATGAGCTCCCAGAAGTATAAAAATGGGAGCAGGGAGGGGCTGGACAAGTGCTTACCTCACATGTGTTTTCTGAACTAATCCACATATGAAGGCGATTAAAATGCCTTCAACAAATTGCAGTGATTCTCAAAGTGAGCACCGGGCCTCCCTAAGGACGTATGGTTAGTTGCCAAGGAAGGTGTGAGCAAAACGTAGAGAATACAGGCAGAAAGCAGGAGGGAGAAATGTGGACAGGATCAGGCTGTGTTATGTACTGAGTTGAATAGGATCCAAACTGCAGCAGTCTGATTGGTCCTAGAACAATAGGATCCAAAATGCAGCAGTCTGATTGGTCCTAGAACAATAGGATTCAGAATGCAGCAGTCTGATTGGTCCTAGAACAATGCAGCAGTATGATTGGTTGGCAGGAACCACCCAATCATGCTCCAGATAGAAGTGAATCCACAACCTGATTGGCTTACAGTAGAATTCCGGAATTAGCCAATCATGTGCAGCCCATTGTGTAAATAATGTATATAAAGCCGATACTTTGAGGGGACATTCATTCATTCCTCCTCACCACTATGAGCTGAATAAAGAGCATGAAATCACTTTGCGACTCTTGAGTATGTTTCAGGCTGCATGACATGCAAAAACACCCGCACAGCAAGATTGCAAGCCCATAAGCATTTGAGTCCCAGTGAGTTTGATGCAGTGCTGGTGAAGTCAAAATGCCCTCTGGGCCTCTCCTTGCCCCACCATTGTGGGTCTCTCTTACTAGAGAACCGCTGTGTGGGGAGAGAGACTATGGGGACAGGGGGTGAGCAGCCCAGCACCAAGTAGACCAACAGTGGGCAAAATGGCTGTAGCAGCTGCCATCTTCAGAAAGGTACGTATATTTCAGATGAACAGTAGGTGACATATCTGATGTTAAGAGAAACCTAGCAAGAGAACCAATTCCTTAGTATGTTAATGGACTGCACTTCAAACTCGGGTCTTCAAAACGAGCCTAGACAGCCGTTTGATGGGCTCCCTGCTGTGAGAAGGGAACGCAGGAAGCTGTATTACTCTGAATCAGACCATCAAGCTCAGTACTGTCTACACAGACTGACAGCAGCAGGGTCTCTTGCAGGCCTACCTGCAGACATCAAGGATTGCATCTGGGATCTTCTGCACACAAAGGAGTTGCCCTATCACTGAGCTATAACCCTTCCCTTCTGCAGGGTTAGACTACTAGCTCGTTGGTATTCAGCTACTGGGTCATGGCCTGATCTAAGGTGGGTTGCAGCAGCAGCAGCAGCAGCAGCAGCACAACAGAAGTAGATGGTAAGGAATTAATGAATTCCCAAATGCCAGGCAGGTTCAAGGTTGGAAAGGTTGAAGACTACTGGACTGGTCCTACAAGGCACCTTCCCATACTGTGCCCCTTATGATTAAGTGAAATTCAACCAAATACTTTCTTACTGCCTATTATCTTACTGCATATTATCAATCCACATCGCAACTGCCTTTTTGCTAATGAAAGCAAACATCTCCAGAAGTTCCTTCTACTTTTTCCCACAGAAAAGCTGAAGGTGGCATGCTCCTCACTGGGAAGACTTTCACAGAAAAATACAAGCCCCCCCCCCAACCCCAAATTTAAAGCACTGGGACTTTAAAGGAGCATGACCCACACAAAGGAGGAATTAAGAGAGTTCCGCAGACTGAAAGGATGGTAGGACTAAATTAAGCAAATAGGGGCTGGTCTACTGCTGGCATTCCCACCCTTTCCAACACACACCTCCCCTCTGTCACCTTTTCAGACCGCTCCCCCCCCAAAAAAAACTACCGTATTTTTTGCTCCATAAGACTCACTTTTTCCCTCCTAAAAAGTAAGGGGAAATGTATGTGCGTCTTATGGAGCGAATGCAGGCTGTGCAGCTATCCCAGAAGCCAGAACAGCAAGAGGGATCGCTGCTTTCACTGCGCAACGATCCCTCTTGCTGTTCTGGCTTCTGAGATTCAGGATACTCTTTTTCTTGTTTTCCTCCTCCAAAAACTAGGTGCGTCTTGTGGTCCGGTGCGTCTTATAGAGCGAAAAATACGGTACTTTTGTTCCTTTGAAAGTCCTTTACAGCCCTATTCTCTGCTTCTCTATTCAGAAGGAAATTCCACTGAATCCAGTGGGGCTTATGCCCAAGAAAGTGTGCACGCACAGGATCGCCATCTTTATTTGTGTTGCCGTTAATGTGTGCGCTGTGCACAACCCTGGCAACTGCTTTAAGTAGGAGGGCTCAACCCTGAACTGTATGTTGATAAGAAAACGAAACGAAACGAAACGAAACAAGGCCCTGGGGAGAGCGCATCCCCCTCCTCCCCGTGCTACCTACAGAGAATCGCATCGCTGACTAGCAGAAACACCTTACAGATCAGAGAAGCGTTTCCAGGTATTGCTTAGTAATCAGGTTACAATCCTATGCCGACTCCCTTGGGATACGCCCGGTTCATGTCAATGGGAATTATTGAAGTTAGGTATGAGACTGCACTGTTTAAAAAAAGGAAATAGCAACTCTCCCCTGCAGTTCCTCTCGTCTCCTTCTAACGTTGCAATACCACGCGGAGATAGGCGCATTTTAATCCACGGCTTGCAGTGGGTCCCCAAATGTTGTTGAACTACAACTCCCATCACCCCTAGCTAGCAATGGCAGAACTCAGGGATGATGGGAGTTGTAGTCCAACAACATCTAGGGACCCACAGGTTGAGGACCGCTAACCCAGCGCTGGACGGAGCTGCGCAGCCTACCCGCCTTCGCTTTTCTTCCCAGCCGCCTCACCCAGAGCGGCAGCCGCGCCTGCGCTTTTACGCAAAGGGCTTCCTCCTCCAATGGAAGGGCGCGGACTTTCCGTGCGACGCGCCGGCGCTGTGCGCCCTGGCCGCCCCTTTCCTCCGGAGGGTTGGGACAGCCATGGCGGCTCCAGCGGCGCTGCAGAGGAGCGTGGTGGCCCCCGCGGGGAGACACACGGCTTCCGTCATCTTCCTCCATGGCTCAGGTGGATGAGTCCGACCGCAGAGCGGAAAGCAGGGGGCGCCACCGCGGAAGCCTCCCCAAGCTTCGCCAATAAGGGAGTGGGCTGGTTGCGGTGCCATTTCACAGCAAAGGCGCACAGAAAGGGGCGTAGGGAAAAGAGAGTTGGGTGTTTTCTATATACAGTACTGTCTTTTGCTCCTTTGTGCAAGGAATCATGGAGTTGTAGAGTTTGGAGGGGTCCCCCCGAGAGTCATCTAGTCCAACCCTCAAAAAGGAATCTCAAAAAGCATCCATGGCAGATGGCCATCCAATCTTTGCTTAAAAACCTCCTGCCAGGTTCCAAGGGAGTGTCCACAGCTCTTCCTTGGAAAGAAAGGTTTCAGAAGTTCAATCCAGCCTGAAAGGTGGTCTCAATCCTGGATGAATTGGCAGAGATGGGGATGCCCTCGGGTGGCACATTGCTGGATGAAAGTTGTGCCTATGGTCAACGTTGCAGCATGAATTCAAAGCACATCCGGTGCACATTTAAAGCACGTGACTTCCCCCAGGGGAACCTGGGGATGGCCATTTCCCCCTCACAGCTAAAACTCCCAGCACCCTAAGCAAGCTAGGGTTCCCATGGTTCTTTGGGGGAAATCGCATGCTTTAAATGAGCATTGAATGTGCTTCAAGTGCATGGTGTAGAGCATTACATGTCATTTTACATCTGGGTGGTGATCTTTTAAACTAGGGCTTGGGAAATTGGCCATTCTAGTGTTACCGGAATCAGTCACCCATCAGTCCCAGCCAGCATAGCCAATATCCAGGAATGACAGGAGCTGTAATCCCAGCAGGAGGTGCAGGGTACCAGGTTCCCCATTCTTTGTCTATTGGCTTGTTTGTTTACAGAGAGATTGGACAACATTTTCCTGTGACTTCCTTATTGCAAAACTAAAGCTAAAAACAATAGTTCCATTGGGGAAGCAGGTTTGTTGCTCAAGAGCTACAAATCGCCTTTAATTGCACAGCCGGAATTTGACAGTATATAATTGAATCCCACCCGAAATTAGTGACGATCTGGAAGCGCACTTAGGGGGACAGGTCCGATTGACATTCTTCCTGTGGACTGGTATCTCGCTCCACGGTGATATCTACTTCCTACCTACAACAGTACCAAAAGCAGTTGCACCTTAGAAGTTGCGTGCCTTCTGCATTTCCATTGCCTTTCAGTTTGCACTGTTTTTCAAGCTGATTTTGGGGACGGACGGTATGTGTGGACAGCACGTGCTCCACCTCAGAGTACTTTAGCGCCTGTGAAACTTTCATCACCTTAGGGTTACCTTGTTTACCTGACCACAGGCATGCTGAGATTGTTATTCCTCGGCAGGTGCTATCCTCTTCCAGCCCTTTCATTTGTAGTGTTTGCGTAGGTGGACTAGATCAAAGGCTTTTAGATGTGGTTTTAAATAAACTTTTTTTTTTTTTTACAAAAAAAAAAGTGTGAAAGGGGTTATAGCACTCTAAAGTTGTTTAAAATGTTTTTACTACCTGAGTGTAAACTTGTGTTTATAAGGGATCGTTTTTCATGGAAATCGGGGGGGGGGGGCTGTAGTTGCGAGTACGAGGCCCAGAGACAACATCTGTGAAAATTTATTCAGAGTATGAACTCTTGAGTCTCTTGTCTCATACCCCCTTGCTGTGTAGATTTCAGGATGTTGCAGCTGAGGGGGAAAGAGGACCAAAGGATGGGATGGCACAGTATCAGGCCATGAGTCACTGCCAGAAGCATTATACCTCTGAATGCCAATTTCTGGAAATCCCAAGTTAGGAAGACAGTGTTGTGTTCAGGTCCTGCCTGTCTGCTTCGCATTGGTATCAGGTTGGCCGCTGTGGAAGCAGAAGACCAACAATATTTGGAGGGCCATGAAGGGTAGGCAAGGCTCTTTCCCTGAAAGTGCATCAACCATAAAGATTTGGTGCGCACCTTGGAAACTCCCATTAATATATATTGAAGACTGGCCTGGGGGAATTTCATAATCTATTGTTAAATGATAGGTTGGGAAATGAAGCTGCATGCTGGATGACTCAGAAACTATGGACTCTATACCAAAGGAGGCAATGATGGCCAACCACTTGGATGGTCAATGATCTGCAGTGGGCTAGGAACAAAGGTGAAAGCTGTTTCCTAGTTCTGCTAGATCTCTCAGTGGCCTTTGATACCATCAACCATAACATCCTTCTGGGATGTTGGGAGCTGGGGGCACTGTCATACAGTTCCGCTCCTTTCTCCTGGTCCGTGTCCAGAAAGTGGTGTTGGAAGATGAGTGTTCAGACCCCTGGGCTCTCACTTGTGGGGTGCCTCAGGGTTCCGTCCTCTCCCCCATGCTTTTCAACATCTACATGCATCCTCTGGGAGAGATCATCAGGGGGTTTGGGCTGGGTGTTCAACAATATGTGGATGATACCCAGCTCTACCTCTCTTTTAAATCAGAACCAGTGAGGACAGTGAAGGTCCTGTATGAGTGTCTGGAGACGGTTGGAGGATGGATGGCATCTAACAGACTGAGGTTGAATCCTGACAAGACAGAAGTACTGTTCTTGGGGGATGGGGGGGCAGGCTGGTGTGGAGGACTCCCTGGTCCTGAATGGGGTAACTGCCCCTGAAGGACCAGGTGCACAGCCTGGGAATCATTTTGGACTCACAGCTGTCCATGGAGATGAAGGTCAGTTCTGTGTCCAGGGCAGCTGTTTACCAGCTCCATCTGGTACACAGCCTGTGGACTGCCTCGCCAGAGTGGTGCATGCACCACTCCGCTTGGACTACTGCAATGCGCCCTGCGTGGGGCTACTTTTGAAGGTGACTCGGAAACTGTAATTAATCCAGAATGTGGCAGCTAGACTGGTGACTGGGAGTGGCCGCCAATACCATATAGCACTGGTCCTGAAACACCTACATTGGCTCCCAGTACGTTTCCAAGCACAATTCAGAGTGTTGCTGCTGACCTTTAAAGCCCTAAACGGCCTCGGTCCTGTATACCTGAAGGAGTGTCTCCACCCCATCATTCAGCCCAGACACTGAGGTCCAGCTCTGAGTGCCTTCTGGCTGTTCCCTCACTGCGAGAAGTGAGGTTACAGGGAACCAGGCAGAGGGCCTTCTTGGTGGTGGCACCCGCCCTGTGGAACACTCTCCCATCAGATGTCAATAAGCAACTATCTTACTTTTAGAAGACCTCTGAAGGCAGTCCTGTTTAGGGAAGCCTTTAATGTGCTGTATTGTGTTTTTAATATTCGCTTGGGAGCTGCCCAGAGTGGCTGGGGAAACCCAGCCAGATGGGCGGGGTATAAATAATAATAATAATAATTATTATTATTATTATTATTGGATGGCTTCAGAAGAAGATTGGACAGATTCATGGAGGAGGAGAGAGCTGTCAATGGGTACTAGCCATGATGGCTGTGCTCTGCTTCCATAGACAGAAGCAGTCATGCTGATTACCAGTTGCTGGAATCTTTTGGAGGGGAGACTGCTCTTGTGCCTGGGTCCCGCTTGCCCGTTTCCCACAAGCATCTAATAAAAAAAATATCATTATCTGGCTTGCCCCTGTGAGAGAAGGATTCAATGGGAGTAGATGGTCCATTGGCCTTACCTGGCAGGCTCCTCTTGTTATGAAACATTCCGACGAGAAGTTCAAATACACAAACTTGTTAAGCTTTCTGGCTTGCCGTCCTTTCCCTTACAATATTTTTCTCCAATATACTCATACAGTGGTGCCCTGCAAGACGAATGCCTCGCAAGACGAAAAACTCGCTAGACGAAAGGGTTTTGCGTTTTTCGAGTTGTTCCACAAGACAAATTTCCCTATGGGTTTCGTCTTGCGAGTTCCTGCGAGTTTGTTTCCTTTTTCTTAAAGCCGCTAAGCCGTTAATAGCCGCTAAGCCGCTAATAGCCGCTAAGCCGCTAATAGCCGTTCTTCGCAAGACGAAAAAACCGCAAGACGAAGAGACTCGCGGAACGGATTAATTTCATCTTGCGAGGCACCACTGTAGTTTATAATTGTTATTCATAAAAGAGGAGCTTTGGTTTCACCACTTGGCAAAACTGGGAGACAAAAGTCATCCAGCTATCACAAAACCACATGTGCTCACCTGGGAATCTGTTTGGGGTAATTTTTGGACAATGTGACCCTGGCTTATTTCCGTGGTTTGTTAACTGACGTTAAGGCAGCGTTCTCTGCTTCAGTTATCTGGCTTAATACAAGCCAGGATCTTCGCACAAAAACTGATCTATAACAGGAGAATGAGAAGGGCCCTGGGGGAGGAGTCTCGGCTCCATAGCATACGGAGCCTGGAATGATCACCTGAACTTGGTCACTGAGTGGTTAGTTATCCTGAAATCCAATAAGGCTGAGCACCTTTGTCCAGATGACGTTTTTCTCTTGGATAATGCAATTCTATATTTGTGTATTACGAAGAACAAGGCCTTTGGCATTGTGTAGATATCTAAAGTAGCCTTTATCTTTCTGTATTACTTAGGTGATACCGGCCAAGGATTAAGAGACTGGATCAAAGGGGTTTTGAGTCACGATTTGTCTTTCCAGCATATAAAAGTCATTTATCCAACAGCTCCTGCCAGGTATTTCTTTAATGCATTTTCATACTAGCCTTCCTTTATTGCCTTCTTTAAAAACAGTTTGTTATTAAAGTTGTAACTAATTGACATAAAGGTTTGCAGATATGTCCTAAGTTGAATTTGCAAAACTACTTTTCTCCAGACATGTTGTGACATTCGCATTTACCCCCAGTGTGATGGCAAGTTGTAAGTAAGATGTATAATGTGTTTATTTGATGACAGAGGTAGGCTTTGACTTCTGATATTTAACCACTTAAAGGAGGAGGGCAGAACACTCCACCTCTGCTCTTCAATATGTACTGGGGTTCTCAATTAATTATCCCTCGGTATGAATAGCAATACAGGTTCCCTAGTTGATTGATAAATCCAGCATCCTCCATCTGAAAAAAAACACCATAGTGCCAAAGCCTCCAGTGAGCATATATGCAAGTGCTTTCTGAAGTGGAACAATAAAGCTTTTTATTCTTAAAAAAAAAAAAAAATAGAACAATTATTTCAGGATTTTGCAGTACATGTAATTGTGACCCCCCCCACATGTGCACATGTGTATACTACCCCCTAGAAAAGAATAAAAAATAATACTTTCTATATTTGTTTTTAAATAAATGGCTCTTGTTAGGATCTTTGGCTTTAGCACTCTCGCCAATTGTCAACCCCATTCACATTTCCTGAGTTACCTGCAGTGAGTCTGATGTCACTGTTTCCCAGAGATCAGAGGAAGCCTTTCTAAAGCCATTGTCCGTCCTTCCTTCCTTCCTTCCTTCCTTCCTTCCTTCCTTCATCTCTCTCTCTCTCTTTATTTTTGGGCTCTAATGTACTGCTGCTGTTGAGACCTTTATTAATGATGCTGAGGAAGGCAAGTCCAATCAGGGTGAATGGCAGAAATAGCTAATGCAGCATAACACTCTGTGCGGTGCTTAGTTGGCTCTCGAAATCTGTTTCTTTGACTAATTAATTAATCTGAATTACTAGAATTAACCTGATTCCATCTCCCTGGTGCCAGCAGGCCAGCTCTGCAACCCTAAGATTTGTTGTGCCACTAAGTCAATGATTAGCATATAGAGCATGCCAGGCATCAATTTGTGGGTGGGAATATTTTAGCTTTTGTGATGCCATGTTGCCAGGTCTGTGTGAAAAGTAGGCAGAGCCTTCTTTTTTCTTCTTTTTCTAAGCAATGCAACCACAGCTCACTTTCAGCGACAAGGCCAGCATGGCAGAGTTTGCCTGGAAAACTCATCAACCAATGTGATAAACATCTGTGGGGAATACTTTAAGTATAGGCTGTCTTCCCACAGTCAGAATTTGGTGTAAATCTGTGATTCCCAAACTGTGCTATGACAGGCATACTTTTGTGCTGCAACAGGAACTATAAGGTGCCTTGAAACATTAACGGAGAGTCTTGTGGCCCCTTAAGGACTAACAGATTGAAAATTGCATATGCTTTTACGGACTACAGTCTGCTTCATCAGATGCATGACATGTTACCCTCGTGTGTGTGTGTGAGAGAGAGATGTTATACACACATAAGACCCTGCTGAACCAGGCCAGCAGCCCATCTAGTTCTCACAATGGCCAATCAGATCCCACAGAGACCACCAAGAGGCCAGCCACATACACACACAAGCCATAGTGTAAATGGGAGTGTAAATATTGGCATCAGAAGGAAAGGAAGAGAAGTCCAGCTGTTAATAATAATAATAATAATAATAATAATAATATTTATGCCCCACCCATCTGTCTGGGTTTCCCCAGCCACTCTGGGCGGCTCCCAACAGAAGACTAAAAACAGAATAAAACTTCAAACATTGAAAACTTCCCTAAACAGGGCTGCCTTCAGATGTCTTCTAAAAGTCCAGTAGTTGTTTTTCTCTTTGACATCGGGTGGGAGGGCGTTCCACAGGGCAGGTGCCACTACTGAGAAGGCCCTCTGCCTGGTTCCCTGTAACTTGGCTTCTCGCAGCAAGCAAACTGCCAGAAGGCCCTTGGAGCTGGACCTCAGTGTCCGGGCTTAACAATGGAGGTGGAGACATACTGGACCGAGGCCGTTTAGGGCTTTAAAGGTCAGCACCAACACTTTGAATTGTGCTCGGAAACATACTGGGGAGCCAATGTAGGTCTTTCAAGACCGGTGTTATATGGTCTCATTCACAAAAAGGCCGGCACTTGGTAACACAGGGATTCTAGCATGGGTAAGCCAATTAACACATGTATTGTGTCCATTGTGCTGATTTAGGCCACAAGTGATAGCATTGAAGGAGCCACAAGATTCATGGGATGGAGAATCACACTTTTCCATTCCTTCCTTCCATGCAAGCAATCCAGTCGGAACAACCTCTCCCCGCCCATGTACTGTTCTCAGGGTTCTGCTGTTGCTGGGTCCAAAAGCCTCCAAGGACGTAGTGTGTTAGCCAGTGTTTACATCTGACATGAGGAAGTGTGCCCCCCTCCCCCCATTATCCCTGATCCACCCCTGGGACTGCTGGCTGCGGTTGATGGGAATTGATAGTCGATAACAACTTAAAGGGGAGCCTTCCCTCCCTCTGGTTTGCATGCAGGAGGTAAATTTAAGGGGTGTGTTTTTCGAAAGCAGAGTTCTAGAAGGTTCATAGTTGTGGCCAAACGATACTTTTGCAAACGCTGGCAAACTTACCGGCTGGGAATTACGGTTTGCATTTGCATGAGTCATTGAATTAAGGGAGATGTAGAAATAACAACTGCATCAACTTTCAGTGGTTAAATATAACTTCTAGCGTAATCAAAGACATGCTTATTCAGAAGCAAGCCCCACTATGTTTAGTGAGGCTTTTTTGCAGGTAAAACTGCGTAAGATTGCAATCTTAATCTTTTTTGTCTTTTCAGTCATTGTGAGTAAATGTGCTGTAACTGAAGTCGGGGCTTTAAAAAACACCATGCACTGCCACGTCTGTCCAAGTGGTTTTTAAAAGCAAACGGGGCAGACATAGCTGCAAATTTATGTTTCAGCTGCTGGAAGTGTGACTTAAGCATTTTGTTTTCTTTTGAATGTCTAAATTTGAACAGAATACTGCTCCTTTTTTTGCTGTTGCCTTTCTGTTCAATAGAAAGTGATAGTTTAAATTGGCATTGTAGCAGCTAACGTGGTCAAGTTAAAATTATGTCGTCTCCACTTTTTTGAAATAACTATTCCATACCTTTTTATGTTTCCCTTCGGCAAATCTAGGTCAAAGAATCTTTGCGTTATGTAGCATTTCCTTCTTGAAATTCTTCCTGCTGCAAATCCAGAGTTAACCTATCAGTAAACAGAGACACCCTACATGTGCTGTTTTCAATAGCCAACAGATAACTTATGTGCTTTTTAGGATACATTTTGCAAAGAATTTTGATCTCTTTTCATTTGAGTAAATATTTGTGGAGCCCTGGAAAATGGCATTGCAGAGTAGTGTGGACTTTCCCCCTCCCCTGAGATTACAAAGCAATGCGGACTCCCACCCACCCCACCTTGAGCTTTTCATAGGAGGTCCCTCACTCCTTCTCTAGCCACGGTACAGAATCAATTATTATTATTATTATTATTATTATTATTATTATTATTATTTTATTTATGCCCCACCCATCTGGCTGGGTTTCCCCAGCCACTCTGGGCAGCTCCCAACAGAAGACTAAAAACAGAATAAAACTTCAAACATTAAAAACTTCCCTAAACAGGGCTGCCTTCAGATGTTTTCTAAAAGTCAGATAGTTGTGGGAGGGCATTCCACAGGGCGGGTGCCACCACCGAGAAGGCCCTCTGCCTGGTACCCTGTAACCACTTCTCACATTGAGGGAACCAGAAAAAGACCCTTGGCGCTGGACCTCAGTGTCCGGACTGAACAATGGACTTGGAGACAGTCCTTCAGGTATACTGGGCCGAGGCCATTTAGGGCTTTAAAGGTCAGCACCAACACTAGTCAGTTTGGCCCTGTTTCAAGTATATTGGCAGCTACTTGATCCACAGTAGCTTTTTAAAAATCATAACTGGGCTGAATCAGTAAAATTGTGTCGGCAAGATTCCAGTGCATAGTACCCACTCAGATTCTCAAGCAAATATTTCATTAATTCCCATCTCTGTTCACCAACCTCAACCAACACAGTCTGGTCTGGATTGAGATCTTTATAGATGTCTACAAGGGAGCCAGGGGTTCCTGTACTTTGGTTCTGTTTTGTGGTGCCATCAATGAATCACAGGAGAAGTTCAAGTCTCTTTGCATTTCTTTTCTACTGGATCTATTTGCTTTTGGCAAATGGATGGTTTTTTAGGCAGGCAGTGTTAGAGAGTTCACTTATAGGAGTTGTAGTCAAACACTTGGAGGGCTATGGGTTCTCAGTCAATTGAGGCAAAACCTAAGCCCTGTTGGGCCCAGTTGTGCAAGATTTCACTAGAGATTTTAGAACTCTATATTGTGGGGACCTTACCATTTGTCTCCTTATTCAGAATTGTGTTATTTTTCGTCACAACCCAAGAAGCAAGAACTATTTTCCTTGGTGTCTCTTTTGGAGGCTCCATTCATTTATGATTTTATTCAGTACTTTTATAACTGCAAGATCAAGTGATGACTTACATGTGTGAATGGACCATACAGAGAGAAAAACCCAACAGCCGATCATCCAGGTATACAGAAATCAAGTAGAGTGAAAAAAGAGCCGTGTTTACACCGATGTGTAAATCAGTTCTTCCAGGAGGAAGCTAGTAAAACTAGCGCCAGGTGTACCTGAATTCTTTTTCTTTGTCTTAGACATTGTAGTTTTTGCTTCTGGAGGATATGCAGTAAAAAGATTAAAATGATTGTAGTTGCACCAAGATTCCCCAAGTGCAAGTACTGAGTCCTCCCTCCTCTCCTGGAGTCTTTTAGTTGCCCTTGGTTCAGGCATTCACAGTGTAATATTCGGTGGATTGCTAGCTTTTAATATTATAGATATGTTTATTGAAAAGTTTGGATGCCTAGATAGTCCCTGAGGAATTTTGGATTGCCAGCTTTATCCCTGCATAAATATAAACCTGAAATGCATTCTAGCTTATACTTTAAAACCAATCCATTAAGTCTTGCATCCTAAATTTTCTGAAAGTTTGGAGCCAAAGAAGTGATACAGGGGCAGGTTTAAAGTATATGGCTGTTTCTAGTAGAGGAAGACTTCTTTTTTGTGTTAGAAATTATTGTAATCCTTTTTAATGATGTTTTGAGGTTTTGAAGTCGGCTTGGCTTTATAGCATATGGACATGGAAACTGGAAAACCTTACTGCAAAGCCTTAGGCGCAGATTCAGGAAAGTAATTAAACATATGCATCCATCTTTGATGGGTGAAGAACTAAAATGGATGAGATCTTGGGCCAAGTGGTTAAATCAACTCGTGTTGAAATCGGGGACACTTTAAACATTGTGTAACTTTGGTTGGGTTCTGCCCAGGGCTGATGGAAGCAGGAGAAATTTCAGCAGACGGCATTTATTACAATGAAGAAGCAGAGCTGACATTTTTAGATTGTTATTTTTGCATGTGCACATACATTAATCTGCTCTTCAGAGTGGTAGTGGAAAACGTTGGCATCGGTGCTGATGGCGAACGCTTCTTTTGCCAATGGGATGAGAGCCAAGAGACGTCAGGAGCTAGTACCAGCAGATTAATCCACACAAAGAGGGACGTCAAGAAAAGAAAAGAAACCTCTTTGTTCTGTTGTTGAAGGAATGGCATCTTTACTATAGCCACGTCTACCCAGATTTAGCACACACAGTTTGCAAGAAAAGGCTCTGCTGGCTGCTTCTTTTAAAAAAAATAATAAAAAGGTGCAGTGTTTGCTTCTCTGTACCATCTGACAGCCTAATTGCCCATTAAAATTAGGCTTCAGATCCACACTGTATCGTCCCTTACCTGACAAATGTTTTATTTTGCTGCTAAACTGGATTGATGGTCCTGGAACTAGGCTGGTTTCCAGAGCTTCTTGGAAGGAGTGAGCTACAAATTCTTCTTTCTGTTACACTTAAAAAAAAAAGAAAAAGATGAGAAGGGGACAGCACCCCCTGTTTAAGCACATGCATTCTGAACTAAACCTTCTCTTGCATTCTGATTTAGAAGAGCAGATCATATGCAAAAGGGTCAGGCAGGGTACCATTAGCGTTAATGGAGGCAAAGGATGCAGACTTTTGGAGGAATGGCTGCACAGGTTAAAAAGAACAGGGGAGCTCTATATGAAAAGGGGAGTTCCATATGTGCATTGTGGTAACTATGAGCCAGTTGCGTTGGGTTAATGAAGATCAAATCACACACAGTGGTGACAGCTTTTGGGTTAAAGTATTTATAAGCCACCTTTAACACAGGTTCCATGCATTTAACATGGAATAGTTTCAGTCGCATGGAAATATGGGGATGGAAAGTTTGTAAACCGTCTCCTTTAGTGGGAAGTTGCACTGCAATTTCAAACCAAAGCCGTAGCTGCAAGCTGTTACAAACCCCATGGTCAACAAGTATAAATTCTGGTACATCTGCAGTTCCTAAATCAGGCCACCAGTTGTCATTAAGGAGGAACCACATTTACAGGTGCCGTTCAAGTCATCTATTGAAAATGTTAATCCAAAGGGATGCAGTCCCATATAGGAATGGGCCAATATGCACCATGTAGGGAGCAACCAAGGAAGTAATGAACATGCACTGAAAAGTTGTATTTATTATTCATTAGAATTTTTATATGCCACCTTTAAAGCAGATGTTGCCAATGGGAGCATACAACAGAGTAATTTGAGGGGGGGATTTCTTTTTCCATAAGATTTTATTGGAAGCTTTTTCACGATATAATAAGATAAAATAAACTTATCTAAATAAAAACAGAGAAAGAGAAAAGAAAACACAGTCCTCTCTCAAAGGGATTTCTTGACTCTTGTCTCACACAGAAAGTGGTAGACCCTCCCAGCTCTCACCTGGGAGCTTTCCTTCTCCCAAGTCTCTCAACCTGGGAGGTCTTCCCTTCCCTGTCTCTCACTCAGGATCCTTCCATCCATTCACCACCTTCATGTGCTGGTGTAATCCTTGGACCCCCAAGGATACAACATGGCAATTTGATATAATCTATGAAAACACATTACAGTTTTGCTATAAGCAGAAAGACATGGTACACTTGGGGCTCTTTTTAATCTCCTAGTTCTAAACTGAGAGAATCGCAGATATCTAGTCTCCAAAGCAACCCAACAATTCAATATGGTGGTGCTGTTGGTTGGTTGATTTTATACACTGGTCTTAAGTGTGTGTATCTGAAGAAGTGTGCTTGCACACGAAAGCTCATACCAAGAACTAACTTAGTTGGTCTTAAAGGTGCTACTGGAAGGATTTTTTTATTTTGACTGGTCTTAATGGTATCACACACAGACATACACAGCTCCACATATCGTATATCTTAATACCAGGGCTGTCTGTGGTCCAGATTACTGGAAGGGTTTAAAAAGCCAAATAAAGAATTTCTGTCGTATGTTTTACATTCAAAGTAAATATGGTCTTGTTCACCTTGTGGAAATCTCCATTAGGAATGTGATACAAACAACAAACTAAATCCACCTGCTATATTCATAGCTGTAAAGAGAACCTGAAGCCAAATCTGGTCTGTGGCTCCATCCATTGGTCCAAGTTCTTGGTGTTAAGTAAAGCTTACTATTCTACCCTAAATCTCAGGCTTTCCCCTTGACTTCCTTTTTCACTCTGTAAGATCAGATGAGTTGTAACAACAAACCAATCTAGGTACAATTGCTTGGGGCAATGGACTTATTCTCTTACGCAGGCATCCCTTCTTGACATACATTCCCTCCAAATTACTAAGACAGCCACCCGTAATTTGAGCCTTACCTGGGTGGCTGAGTGACAGCCATCCATCACCACCCCCACCCTGGCGCACATGGAGAGGCCCTAGGGCGTAGCATGGCTTCCTGATTTCCATGGCTATATATTACAGTTTTCTTCTTACACCTTTTTCATCGACTTTTCTTCCAGACCATATACACCGATGAGAGGGTCCTTGTCCAACGTGTGGCATGACAGATATAAGATCTCTAATGATTGCCCGGAACATATTGAAACCATTGACTCAATGTGTCAAGCACTTACGAGTTTGATTGATGATGAAGTTAAAAGCGGCATTGGAAAGAACAGGATACTCTTGGGTAAGTTTTAGAAAGAAGAAAATATTTGACATTTGTAAGAGAGCTCATCCTGTGAGTGGAGCCAAACCGGGGAATGTGGTGAGTGGTTATAGAGGCTTTGAGCAGCCAAGGAATCCCTGAATGCTTAGGTAGGGGTTGTGCTAATGTCTTTTCGGTGCTATCTTCAGCCATTATAGTTGGAAGCAAGTTCTGTTTCACCAGAGTTCGTAACACGGAGGTTCTGTTGCAAAGAGGAGACCCATCATCTGCTTCATTTGAGATGGGTCTTTTGAAGAAAATGGGGCAGGCATATGCTCTCTCTCTCTTGACACCACCTGACATAGGTTTTCTTTGCATCCCAGTTGGGATAAGAAGCAGAGCAGTAGTTGGAACAGATTCCATCTTATTATCTGAAAATGGGAAGTTCTGCTGTGCAGAACTCTGTTGAAAGAGCTAGCAACTGCACAAGAATAATGCTAATTTATTTGGAAAGCACTCCAGGTTTTCCAGGCACAGTACATAAGTTAAGATTAAGAAAACAATGCCGCCCCTGACTGAAGGCTTAACCTCCAAATAGACATAATAAAAAAAAGGGGATAGGGAGGAATGAGATTCAACTGGATGGCCCAATTGCAAGGAGCAAGCTGGTGCCCATGTGTTGGGTTTTCTTTGCTGCATGCAACACCACACTTGTGGGAGGAATGAGATGCTGTGCCTGGGAGGCGGTAGAAGCACTGCTTCTGTTTCAGAGGAATTGTGGCAATGCAAGCCAGAAATAGGTGAAAAGGCCTAAGTAAACACGCTGACTTTTTGTGGCTACCAAAGTTTAATTGTGTGTTGGAATGGCCACTGAGCAAATTACTTCTGGGAAAAGGGGAGCTAAATGGCCGTTTTTCCCCACACAGCAGGTGGAGAGGGCAGTGCTAGCTGCCTTCTCCCATTCCTGCATCATGGTCATCCCCTTCCACAGCTTTCAGTCAGTTTTGACGAGACTTGAGCAGGGCAACATCCTTGTGGATTGAGGCCAATGTCGTCTATCTCTTACACAGACTCTATGGCTGCTCAAATGCCTTCTAGACGAGGCTCAGAAAACACGTGAGAAATTTGCACAAGAACCTATTTTTGTGGAAATACGTTTTACTTAGAAACTATTGTTGCTCTTTAATTATTATTAAATTATCCAGGACCCCCCCCCCCCCGAACTGGATCCAGCACCAAAGCAATTTGGGGAGGGGGTGGGCAGGACTAATGTTTAGCTAGGTTTTAATTAAAGACTGTGTCTTCTTCCCCCATGAACCGAGAACAGGGGGCTCAATCCTAGGGGTTACGCTTTGAGAGGAAGCTGCTTGTGAAGTATTCATTTAGACCAGGGCTTCCCAAACTTGGGTCTCCAGCTGTTTTTGGACTACAGTTCCCATCATCCCTGACCACTGGTCCTGCTAGCTAGGGATGATGGGAATTGTAGTCCAAAAACAGCTGGAGACCCAAGTTTGGGAAACTCTGATTTCGACCCTGCAGCCTAAACCAGGCTTCAATTCACTATTGTAGGGATTTTTTAAAAAAGAGATGATAATTTCCCCCCTTCATTTATGAATCGCTTCTTATGAAGCATCTTGAAGCAATGTCACAATACAATAACAAAAATGCAAATATAAAAACTATTTTGAATCCCGTACGCTAGTGACTGGGGGGGTCACAAAAACTAAGTGCAAAGCTGATTTGACAGGAGTAAATCAATCATTTAATTTTTCCAAAGTTCAAACCATGTGCAAGGCGGCTTACAACATATAAAAAATTACATAACCACCAACATAACAAAACTAGTCATAAACAGTAAACAAAACGTCAAAAAATATAAACTGGAAAATTTCCACATAAATCATAAGATCCAAAATAAAGATGTAAAAAATTAACATCAACAATGTTATAAATGTGAGGGTATGTGGTATAGAGGCAGAAGGAAGTTAATGTCCAGCTTTTTCCAAGCAAACACCACTAGCAGACCTAGCAAAGGACAGACAAGTGATTCTTTAACATTACACGGCATTCTACCCTATTTCATTTATGAACTGCCCTCCATTGCATAGCAATCCCAGAGCAGTTTCCAGTAAAATGGTTACAACACAATACAATCAGTACATCAGAATACTATTAAGGGGCTATCCAGGATTTTACCAGGGCTATCCCAGTGCTTTGGGGAAGGGATGATGAAGCAAAGTGAATGTTCCACCAGTGCAAGGATTTCTGCTTGAGCCAAAGAACGTTCTCCCCATCCATGCCCCCTAAATTGGTTTGAAGGGAGACCCCTAACACTTTAGGGGAGCAGATTTGGGGAGGGTGTGGGGCACGCAGAGGAAAGATGGGGAAAGTAAATCTGGGCACTGATGGGACCTATGGATAGAATACAGCCCATAGCTTGACAACATACTATGCCCTCTCTTTGTGTGTGATTGCTCACATGAGGAAAAAGTTCTCTTCACATTTGAGTGAAATTGGTGTTGAGAGCACACCAATGAATAATCCAATATTGAGAAAATTTGCTTTTAATGTGGGAATGTCTAAAATCCCATCCAGATGCCACCAAGATCCTGAACGATGGAGCCAAAATACTCCTTGCCTGTTTTCTTTCTGGATCTGGCCACTCCCTGCTCTTTGAAGGGCCCTGTTTGCCTTGCCTTGGTGGCTCCTTGCCCTGGCTTGTGGAAAATGGTCCACAGAGTCTGTTTGATCTGGTTTCGCCATTTTACCTGCTGACACTGAAGCATATGAAGAGGAGCAGGTGTCTTCCATAGGGCCGGCTGGGAGGGCAGCTACACACAGCACATTGCACCGAGGCCCAGAAAAACAAGGCTCTTCTGGAGAGACATTTTCTGTCTGGAAATTCACTTTTGGGAGAATATGTTTTTGCGTGGAACCGCTCCGCTTCACAGAGATGGCTGAGCTGACTGGTGGCTGCCCAAGGAAAACTTCCTTTTGAGCTATTTAAAAAGAGCAGGTGAATTACCACACCATTTTTAAAAATAAGAATAAAGTATTGCAGTGAGTACATCTTGTATCTTAAGATCTCATCTTTTTTTTTACATAAGTGACAATATAATAACTCTGTGATTCAACTGGTAAGCATCATTTCAATAACTCAACTAGAGCCAAGCTTTCTCTTGGTTTAATAATTGTCACTTTTTCCATTTTCAACAACCTGCCAGTTTTTAAGCATCGATTCTTTTTTGTCTGTTTAAATATGTTACGCTAATGCACTTTAAGTTCATTCTCTGTGCATACGGTGAACAGACCATAGCTCAATGCAGAGCACATGCTTTGAGTGCAAAAGGCCTCAGGTTCAACCCCTGACACCCACGGTTTGTTTGCATTTTCAAAGGATCACAAAGTACCGTATTTTTTGCTCTATAAGACTCACTTTTTCCCTCCTAAAAAGTAAGGGGAAATGTGTGTGCTTCTTATGGAGTGAATGCACGCTGTGCAGCTATCCCAGAAGCCAGAACAGCAAGAGGGATTGCTGCTTTCACTGCGCAGCGATCCCTCTTGCTGTTCTGGCTTCTGAGACTCAGAATATTTTTTTTCTTGTTTTCCTCCTCCAAAAACTAGGTGCGTCTTGTGGTCTGGTGTGTCTTATAGAGCGAAAAATACGGTAGTTGTCATGAAAGACCTCTGAGACCCCAGAGATCTGCTCCTAGTCAGAGAAGAATATAAGAATACACTGGACAATAGATGAGCAGATAATCTCATCTTCGTGCATACCAAGTCATAGGTTTGCCCATTCCAAATTACGTCATGGGCAACTAGTCACTCTTAATAACTGATGGCCCTGGATATGACTATTGGTTGGTTAATTGGTTGGAATGTTCCCTAGTGTTTCTTGGTTTGTTTTCTTTTTGTTTACCTAGGTATTTGGAGATTTTAAGTTTGGCCTCACTGTAGTTTTGCTTGTTTCAATCATGTAAGAATTGTTAAATGTGTTGTTTCTTGGATCTGTTGCTATGATTTTGTTATTTTTGTATATTGCATTTTCACAGTTCATCTTTATTACTTTGTTCCCCATTCTGGGAAAATATTCCATTGTGGCTCACCAGATGTTACTGAACTCCCATCATCCCTGACCATTGGCCATGCTAGATGGGATGATGGGAGTTGGAGTCCAACAACATTTGAAAGGCCACAAATTCCCTATCTCCATTTGTGTCACATATATTGCAGGATCGGGTGCAAGCTGCAGTTTTTACCTCTGCTGCACTGGCAGTGGAGTAAAACCATATATGATTTTTAGTTTTCTTTCTCAAAGTCTTTGCTTCCTCTCTTGTAGTTTTCTCAGGACCATTTTTTCTCTCTCCCTTATTTCTTCCTTCTACGAGTTTGGTACGCCACAGAAATGCTGATCCAAGCCAATGGGTTCCTGCCACCTGTAGTCACTTTCATAAGCAGCCAATGAAAATAAACCTTCTGTGACAGAGCCGTAGACTCGACAGAACGCCAAGGAATACATGCATGGTTTTTGACCCCTTGTTTCATTACAATAACACAGGACACACAAATACTTTCTTGTTGATTGCTAGGCTTCTTCCGTAGCTACCGAGCCATGGGAGAAGGAATATGAAAGTTGCCGTGTTTCCTATAAATATTGGCATATTCATTGGCTTCTGGGTCTGGACAGGATGACGAAGAAGAATGAGAAAGGGTACTGTCAGTTACTGAATAACACCCTGCACTGAACTCGTTGAAATAACTTGACTGGGGCAACTGCTCTGCTTAGCTGTTCTGTGCCAAATGCCCCCATATGTTATGTGTGGCCAATTTCAGACTTAAATGGCAACCACTGTATTTCTGCTGCAAGTGTATGCACAGTAAACTTGCTCACTTCAGTAAGATTTAAGCAGCATCACTGTGCCAGGATTGTAGTCACAGCCAAGTTTCAAGGCACCATGTTCTGTTGTTTTTTGCCACAAGCAACCTACCACATATAACTGAGATGATTAAACAAACCTTGTATGTCTCAGTCTGTATAGTATTACAGTGACGTCATTGGACAGACATATTTTGTCCATCCAGTGAAGTGTTATTGTTAGAGAGGGAAGAGAATTTTGTTTGGTCCACAAGGCATTTTTTTAAAAGAAGGCTTCTCCTGACATGTAATGCAATCATATAAGGAATATCAATTTTATTTATGATGAAATTGTTTTGCTGGTTTTGGAACTTGTAGGGATGGTTTTCTTGTGTTTCAGGGTGTGTTGAATTGTTTTTATTGTTTTCAGAGCTTGTGTTTTTCTGTTTTATTATGTTTTTTGATTGTACACTGCATTGATGGCTTTATGCTGTAAAGTGGGCTCTAAATTTGTTTAATAATAAGAAGCAAACTGATCTAATATGCAGTTCCTGGACTAATATATACACTGATCAGAATGTAATTATCCTTAATATACCACGTAATGACCAGAAGCCACTTGGGCATTAAGTAGCAAATACATACATCTCCAAATTTTGCAATAGAGCTCATGGCTCAAAACAAACAAACAAACTTAGCAAAATACATAACAAATGTGAGTTTATTGGGAAGACATTTAGCAGTGAGTGCATTGAGATAACCTATGATAACATGTGTATTTAAAAGCAAATTTAAGAATTACTTTTAAAACGCTATAGATTTCTGCAGAAACAGTATGAAATGGACTATAAAATGAAACATACAAAATTGGCACTGACAAGTCCATTTCATACATCCCTAGTTATTGAAATATACATTTTATTTTTAGATTTCACTTTAGACATTGAAAATTGGCCCCAAAACTCCCTTGTTATGGCTGTGCCATCCGTCTTATGCTCAACACAAGCTTATGCAGGACTAGTGTAGGTTTTCATGGTAAGAATGGTGCTTTGAAATCACAGCATTTTCCCTTCAATGAAACCCACTGTTTCCAGACCAGGGGCCTGCAAAGCTTTCCCTCTCTGTAAGTCTCCTGGGCACCATGTTTTTCTGAGTAATAAACTGCAGGCTTCCCACTACAAAACCAAATTTCAACAAACCAACTTCTGGCATTCAGGTTTTTTCCTGAATAGCAGGAACCACATGAAAGCTGTAAGCTTTTCTGTCCTCACAGAAGGTGACTGCATTATCAGGCGCTGCCAGTGAGTAATTCCAGGTTGCTTTGTGAGCTCCAGTGTAAGTGAATTTTAAAAAGAAAAGAAATGGAGAGAGAGAAATTGTGATCCTGTATACACTTAGCTTAGAGCCAGGCCAATTGATATCGGGGGGGACTTAATTCTGGATACACATGCAAAGGATTCTGCTGCAAATCATTTCCAAATTCAGAATGAGCTTTCAGTGTGCTCCATGTTGCCTCTGAATTCTGAAACATCCAAATGTATTTAGTTTTATGTATGCACCCTATGCACCAGCGTCTGACCATAAATATGCATCTATTAATACAGAGCGAAACTTGTCCACTGTATTTTTACAAGTGTTGCGGTGATGGCATCATTCGCTGGAGGGCATAAGGAAATAAGTAGAGGACTCGTGAGCAGTTATTTCTTTTTGAAAAAAGAACAAAGTGTGTAATAGTCGTTCATACCTACCTTTTCATAGCAGACTTGTTCTTTCAGAAGATACCTGGAGATTTTCTACTACAGCATTCATGAGACAAATGGGAAGCAGTTTTGGGGGGATTTTTTGTTGCAATCCCTGTATGTTTACCTGAGTGTTAAGTCCTGTTGAACTCCGTGGGATTTATTTCCACATATAAGTGCACAAGATTGCACTTTTACACTGCAGATCTTTGTATATTTGCCTTGGTTAACATAGTGGGTGCCACTTCTTTGGGCTCCCATGATTTCAAGTCATGGGTTTGAAAGGGTTGGTTTTTTCGTCCTGCTGCTTTTCCCCGGGGAAACCTGCTGTTTACCTCTTTAGGTTTTCTGCAGATTCTGCAGATTGACGTCCGTTCTGATCCAGCAGTAAATGTCCGTTCTGATCCAGCAGAGAGCCAGTGTGGTGTAGTGGTTAAGAGCGGTAGATTCGTAATCTGGGGAACCGGGTTCGCGTCTCCGCTCCTCCACATGCAGCTGCTGGGTGACCTTGGGCCAGTCACACTTCTCTGAAGTCTCTCAGCCCCACTCACCTCACAGAGTGTTTGTTGTGGGGGAGGAACGGAACGGAGAATGTTAGCCGCTTTGAGACTCCTTAAAGGGAGTGAAAGGCGGGATATCAAATCCAAACTCTTCTTCTCTTCTTCTTCTTCTAAACCGTTGGCTTTCCCAGGGAAATTAGCAGGGCAAATGAAGAACCTCTCAGACTTGTGCCTAGAACCCATGGGACAAGCAGTATAAAACATTGACCACACAGACGTGTGGATGAACCCTCAGTAAGCCTCCATAGAATTGCACTGCTAGATTCTGGTTTGGTCTTCATAATTCACCATGACATGGAAGGGAATTTGTGGCCATCCAGAGGTTGACTCAAGCTCCCATCATCCCTGACCATTGACCATGCTGGCTGGGGCTGATGGGAATTGGAGTCTAGCGACAGCTAAAAGATCACATTTTCCCCTTCTCATGCTTTGAGAAGCCACAAAAAAGAGGGGGCACCAAGTAAACCAGAAGTCTAATTGATTTGTCTAAAAGTATGAATAGTCCCTTGGAATCCCTGTTCAACTGAAACTATACAGTCCTTATATACAGTGAAATATATTGTGGGGTAGTGATTGGTTAAAAATAAAAAGTGTTCATCGCAGTCAATATGGACTGGGCTGCACAGACATTTGGCAGGCCTTTTTCCTTTGTGAACAGAGGTACAGTCTGTACAACTTGATTAAGTTTTAGCTTGCTCGAAAGTGTTTCCTACAGGGTACTGGAAAGCAGAAAGTCATCACTGAAAGCATTTCTGATAGTTTCTCAGAGCTTTGAATGTTTGCTTTAACATTGTTTTTCCCCTTAAAAATCCATAGGTGGTTTTTCAATGGGAGGAGGCATGGCAATGCAGTTAGCCTATAGGTACCACCAAGATGTAGCTGGAGTGTTTGCTCTTTCAAGCTTCCTCAGCAAGACCTCTGCTGTTTACCAGGTGGGTACCGAACTCTTTGCTAACTGTTTGTCCCATTGTGGCCATTTAAAATCTCAGAAGGTTGTGCCAGAGTGTAAACCACCCCACCCCCCAATTAAGTGGCAGGGAACCTGTACACTCCCTTTTCAATATCTTTTAGTTTAGCAAAGATAATGATTACTCATTGGTCTCAGCTTTAAAGCTAAGATCTCTGATACACTTTACTAATCACAGTAAACAATGACGGGCTTAGATGGACCAATGGTCTGAAAGTAGAAAGCAGTGGGCAATTGCTTATTGATCTTTCTGCAGTTCCTTACACTTGCTGGATATTCCATGCACTCACTAATCTAGGTGGATCACTGGGTATCCACTGTAAAATATCTCCCTTCTCTTCTCTATTGTGGTAACAACACAGATGTCTCCTTTGCTAACAGGCGCTGAAGAAAATTGAAAGGGAACCACCAGAGTTATTTCAGTGCCATGGAACTGCTGATGAACTGGTTCTGTATTTGTGGGGTGAAGAAACCAACAAGATGTTGAAATCCCTGGGAGTAGCGACTACGTTTCTGAGCTTGCCAAACCTTTATCATGAACTAAACAAAAGTGAGCTGGACAAACTGCAAGCTTGGATTTTGAAGAAATTGCCAGAGTAACCATGAACAATAAATGAAAGTATATATAGAAAAGAAATGCCATGGAATTTTCTGTGCTCTGTGGCTTTCAACCATGTAATATGATTATTTCCTATTAATAGACATAATTCATTTTTTTCACAGATATTCAAATGAAAATATTAAAAACTCACAGAAAAGTAAGTTGCCATAAATTTCTTGAGTTTTATCTGTTTAATTTCCCAGGTCTTGGTTGTGCCTACGATTTGTATATTTATTAAAAAGGATGAAATAGAATTATCAAGCACTAGCAGGATCTCATCTCAATATGACGGGTAGCCTGCAAAGTCCAGAAACTTGACTTGGTGGCTCTGTGGTCTAAACCACTAAGCTTCTTGGGCTTGCCAATCAGAAGGTTGGCAGTTCGAATCCCTGTGACGGGGTGAGCTCCTGTTGCTCTGTCCCAGCTCCTGCCAATCTAGCAGTTCGAAAGCACACTAGTGGAAGTAGATAAATAGGTACCACTGCAGCAGGAAGGTGAACGGCATTTCCGTGTGCATGTTGTGGTTCCGTTGTGCCAGAAGAGGATTAGTCATGATGACCATATGACCTGGAAAACTGTCTGTGGACAAATGCTGGCTCCCTCGGCCTGAAAGCGAGATGAGCGCTGCACCCTATAGTCGCCTGTGACTGGACTTAACTGTCCAGGGGTCCTTTACCTTACCTTTATCTTACTGTATCTATGAATTGATTTTATTACTAATGGTAATAGACGATTATGTCTCAGGCAAATAATTATTTAACAGAACACACAAACACAATGCAAACAGATCTTCAAGCTCACTTTAAAAGCAGTTTGCCATGGAGCAGGTATTGAACAAGCTTTTTGGAGTATTAAAATAGTTTTGATCATGACCTAAATCTCCCAGGTTGCAATCCTATGCAAAGCAGTTGGGCTTTGTTCTGTGCATAGATTTGCAGAGGATTGCATTCTGCCAAAATGGACTTATGAAATCCATTGATCCTGAAGCTTGCTGAAATTGTTTTCTAAATATGTTGTATGCTTTTTCTCCATGATCTGAAGCTGAAAGAGAGGGAGCCACTTTCATACAGCTTTTCAGTGATCACTTCAGAACCCAGCAAAAGTTCATTCAGAAGCACAATAAATAATTAGTCAATGTCCTTTACTGTTTAAAAGTAACTTTTTTTTTCTAGGGGCCTTTTTTAAACCAATATATCATGTAGCCTCTCATTTCGGTCTTTAAGAGTTGAAGGCCGTTTGGCAAATCTAAATGAAACAAATGAGTGGGCTTAAGCCGTCCGTTTCATGATACCTTCTGGAGCTGCCACTTACGTTGGCAAGGTACATAATTCAGCAAGCAAATGAAAACAGCTTCAAATTAGGCTTGAATTCTCCTGGGTTCTGTAAAGGTTTTCTGTTCTGCTTGGAAACAAAGTTTGGTGGTAGTTGGTTTTTTTTCTTTAAAAAAAAAAAATCTTCCACCATTATAGATTGTTTTTAAAAGAGGGCTGCAATTCATGAATAGATTAGTGCTTTGAACAGCAATGCTTCCTAACTAATTGACTTGTGGCTGCAGACAGCTGGAGCCAGAGAACAATTACAGGCAAGACTGAAACCAGCTGATCAAGCCTAAAATTATTGGTAACAAAACTGGAATGCCCAAGAGGTTGTGGAGTTAAATTAGTCTCCCCTATTAAACCATCTGACAGTCAAGTGGTTTTAAAAGAAAGAACGGAAATAGACCTTGGATCCTTTAATAACTTCATTCAGGGAAGGAAAAGGATGGGGGGAGAGCTGGATTTGTGGATTGAAGCAAGAGATGTATGAAAAAGACTGGATGTGCTTGAGCTAATTAATTTATTAAAGTGGGGTGGGGTGGGGGGTTTCTATCAGTTTGAACCACCCTGCAAGAGATGCAGTTAAAACAAACAACATCAAGTCAGTATTTATTTAGTATATTTCTAACTTGTCCTTCATGGTTAAGATTACAGGGTAGGCTATGATGCAAATTACAACTGCAAAGGTGTTTAGACACTACAGTGGTACCTCAGGTTACCTACACTTCAGGTTACATACGCTTCAGGTTAAAGACTCTGCTAACCCAGAAATAGTACCTCGGGTTAAGAACTTTGCTTCAGAATGAGAACAGAAATCGTGCTCCGGTGGTGCAGCGGCAGCAGGAGGCCCCATTAGCCAAAGTGGTGCTTCAGGTTAAGAACAGACCTCCAGAATGAATTAAGTACTTAACCTGAGGAACCACTGTACAATGAATCAGCCATAAACCGATTTACAAAAAGATCAAAAGAAGAGTGTGAACTTTAACATTACAAAATCCATGAAGACCCTGTGAACTGCCAACGCAAATACTCCCTTGTATTTATTGATTTACCTCGTATTTATTAATTTACCAAGCACCAGCTAAGGAGGCCAGCCTCTGGGAAGCCTGCAGACCAGCCACGAAGGCAACAGCCCACTCCCCTATCCTTGCCAGCAACTGGTGTTAGCATGCAGTCTGTGAATCCACAGGTCCCATAAAGCCCAGCCACCATGACTGTTAGTCATTATCCTCCGTGAATTTCTCTAATCCCCTTTTAAGCTAATGGTTACCATCATATCTTGTAGCAGTGAATTCTATGCATTAATATGTTATGTAGAGAAAGAGCTGTGGAAGAAGAGATGTGAGGAAAAGGAAGGCAGAAGAGGGGATGGAGTGTCTCTGCGTTTCTGTCTTTCTGTAAACAAAGTGGCACTCTCCACGGACAATAGGGTTGCCATATTTCAAAAAGTGAAAATCCAGATAGTTGTTTAGCACTTTTTTTGGCAAAGTTGTTGGGCTTTTTTGGCAAAATCTCAATAAAATAAAATGAATTTTTGAGCTATTTTTATTTTATTTGACCTCTTCCAACATGGGCTATTATACGTCCGGATTTTCCCAGATGTTTCTGCCATTTCCACCCTGAAGTATCCATGAAAATCCTTACATATGGCAACCCTAAATTGTACAATAGAGAGGAATTGGCAGGCTAAGCTCCAGGACTTGCAGGGCAAAACATCTGGGGGATGGGGGGGGGGGAAGGGGGGACCTATAGAGTTAAAACCAGGGCTTTTTTTCAGCTGGAACTTAGAAGAACTCAGTTCTGGCACCTCTCAGGTGGGCACCATTGCCATTCTAAGAGAACGAGGAAGGTGTTCATGGTGAGTTTCTAGAAAAATAGCACTGGTTAAAACCCTCCAAAATAGCTCCATGGGCCTGGAACACTGGCTGAAGGAAAGTAGAGGACAGGGTTTTTTGTTACTTGTTTTTACATAATATATCTCACCTTTTCCTCGAAGGAGCTTAAGGTGGCATGCACAGTTCTCCTGCTTCTCCATTTCACCCTCATAACAACCTGGGGAGGTTGGTAAGGCTGAGAGGCAATGACTGGCCCAAGGTCACCCAGGGAACGTCATGGCCAAGTGGGGATTTCACCCCTGGTCTCCCAGGTCTTAGTCCAGCATCCCAGCATCACACTGTCTCTCTTAACTCACTCCTCACCCCTACACCCCACTGGGATTGGGGTTGGAATGGAGATTCCTGGAACAGGGCATAGCTGGCAGCTCAAAACACTGAGCAGCCCCCTCTTGTGCCCCATTAGCTAGCCAAATGTTGTTTGTCTTGGTCTAGTTTTTGAACTTATTTCAACCAAAGCAGGACGGTACGATGGGTTCACCACGTAGGGATTTTTTTTAAACAAGGTACTCACTCTGTTTGTGTTACATAACTGAGTGTTGACTTACCTCCAGAAGTCGGAGCCGTGTTGATGATACAACGATGATATCAGAATTATTCCAAAGGCCAAAACACATTTGTGCTGACAAAAAGTGAAAAAGAAAAGATGATAGGCAAACCTTCTGTAAATGCCTCATGAAATCATCCTTGGCTCTTTCTCGGTTCATTTTTTCTTTTTTTAAAGAAAGAAGAAAGAGGATGCTTCTGTAAGCAAAATATGAAAGCTTCTAAAGGGCTGGCTGGGCTGCCTTGAGAATGGCAAGCTTTTCCTTGCTGTGAAAACAAATGTTCTGAAAGTGTCTTTGATTAATGCCAGACTATTGCCATCTCTAATCTTCTTCATATGGTAGGGAAGAACTTGTGATCTTGTCGTCAGGGCTACATTACCGCATTTGTTATGATCGCTGTAGGTAATTCATAAATGGCTCTTGCTTTTCATATTGAAAACTCATTTTTCAGGTTGTTCGTTCAAATTATGAAGTAATAAGTCAACCTAATCAAACCATTACACAGGAAGATGCAGGGCAAAAGACAGCAGAATCTGCCCAGCTGGCTTAACTGCAATTGCATCTTTCACCGCTGACTTCAGGCATATTTTCCATTGCCTGTCCACTCTGGAAAACAGAGAGCATCTCAGAACCTCTGACATCACTTTATGGATTTTGCAAAAATGCACATTTCCCAATCTCCTTTCACAGTTTGCGCATGCAGGATAAGTAGATGCAAATGGGCACATTCATGCATGCGCACAGTCTCAACCATTCCATCAAAAAAACTGGGATAAATTGTTGCATTCTATGTTCTTCACATATCTAATTGTGATATTTCTCATCCCCAGCAGAACAGATACAAGGGAGGATCTTCTTGGCCAGCGCCACAATGGGAAGAATATTAAAGCACCTCTTTCACTCACAATAGTGTTGTATTTTAAAAGTGAGGTATATTGAGTTAAATTTCAAATGGGAACCAGTGTTTCAGAGAAGCCCCTGATGGCCTGCTTGTGTAAAATGGGTGGCTCTGATTACAGAACATCTACAGAAAGACTCTGTTGCTGCTGCAGGAACTTGCTGCTGATCTGCCATCTCATAATAAAAATGGACTGAGCAAGTGTACCACAGTGGCTGATATAGTGCATAGAAGTAGGCACTTCCCAGCTATAATAAAAAAGGTCTGTTTGTCCACTAGCCTCTCCCAGCAATGAGCACATTCAATCCGTACGAGAGTGAGATTCTAGGATTCTATCTCTGCTTGGACAATTAAGGTATCATAGGCATACCCTAGGAAAGTTCAACCTGAAAGCAGTGGTTTAAAATGTTGGCTAAGAACTGGGAAGACTTAAGTTTCAAATCTCCACTCATTCATGAAATGTCCTGGGAAACCTTGGATGAGTCAATACTTCACAGCGTAGCCTGGTTTGCTGAGAGGATACAATGGGAGTGAGAAACAAAACCATATATTCTATCCGGACTAAAGATGGATGAATCTGTTGTTTTTGGTTTTTCTCAATTTCTCAATTTTCAATCTTAAGCTTGGTTTCCCCCACTTCTGCAATATATTTGCAACTGTGTATTCATGCTTCTCCCGATATACCCATTTTTGCATGCAATTTTGCTTCAAATATGGATTTTTGCAAACAATTTTCCACTAATTGAATATGTTTCAGTACGTTGCTTTCCTTAACATACACATTACTGAGCATACCTTTTATTAATATATGCCTTTTTGTATGCATTCTTTGCTTGGAGCAGAGCTATGTTTTGGATTGTTGTTGTTGCTGCTGCTGCTGCTGCTGCTGCTGTTTTTATAGTGTATTGGTTTAAATTTGGTACGCTTGCATTAAAATGAAAGCTGAATGAATTTCTTCCCTATCCCTTATCCTCCATAATTTTTTCCTCCACTCCTATTTCATTTTCAAAGGTCTACTGCCGATCAGAAGGTTGGCGGTTCAAATCCCGTGATGGAGTGAGCTCCCGTTAGGTCCCAGCTCCTGCCCACCTAGCAGTTCAAAAGCACGTCAAGTGCAAGTAGATAAACAGTTACCACTCCGGCGGGAAGGTAAATGGCGTTTCCGTGCACTGCTCTGGTTTGCCAGAAGCAGCTTAGTCATGCTGGCCACAGGACCTGGAAGCTGTCTGCGGACAAACGCTGGCAACCCCAGAGTCGTCCACGACTGGACCTAATGGTCAGGGGGTACCTTTACCTTTACCTTTTACTGTCTCAGACCTGAGGATAAGGCCTGCTATATGTGCTTCAAAAGCAAATCTTGAGCGTGTGGGCTGTTCAGAGGACTGAAAGCAGTAGACCAATCAGACGGCATCTGATCCTAATTTATTTTGTCTCTTTTTATTACCCTTAATTCAACTTTCCCTCGCTCCCCTCCCTTCCAAATAGAAAGAATAAGAAAATCGAGATGGAACAAATACGACGTGGAGACAGTATTATTTCATATTTGATCCCAAAACATTTTTTTTACAACTAGGTTATAAGCTCCTGAAAGTTGCTGTTCATAATGGAAACCTTGGCAGATCCTGAATGGCGCTGCTGTATGTTATGAAGCTTCAAGTTTCCCCCCACTTCTGAACCTAAAATAAAACTTAGTCGCAATACTTTCCTTACAGGCTCCTATGTGGCCCGCCAGTAGGCGTTGCTGGATCTGTCTGGAGTTTCCTCAAATGCAGCCACTAGAATATTTTTCTTCCTCTTGAGATGACAATTCGATTCAATCAGCAGGTTTCCACAAGGCTCTGGGTGAATTCAGATGAGAGTTTACCAAGTGGTGTGGTTATTTAACCACATCGCCTACACATGATGGTGGTTCTGCCACCACTGAAGAGCATTCTAGCTCCTCAGTGTCTCCACACTAATGGCTTCCTGTGCGCTTGTATGCCCAGAAGGCAAATTATCACTTGGTAAATGGTTGTCACCATGATCTCACTGAGGCAATCCGCAGTTAGAACACCTATACAGAACTTTAGAAATCCGAAAGTAAATATTTAAAAATTCAGTAAACCTTATATTTTTACTTAGCTTGTCCTCAAAATAACATACACAAGCTTTGTGTAGTTGAGCCATGGCTGTATTCAACTATGCAGGTTTTCTTAGGAGCAAATCCCGCTCAGTTCAGTGGGTTTCATTCTACCCAAATTGGAATATTTACTTGAGAGTTATCCATATTGATCATGGTAAGACTTACTGACCTGTTAGAGAGATACAGAAAAGCAAACATGGCAAACATTTTGCTTTTCTCGGAACCACTGTAAAATCCCCTTTCAATGTCCATATGCCTGAGAGTGTAAATGTACAGTGTTGTGCTCATGGAAGAGCAAAAATGCCTCTTGAGCCTTCCTTAATAAAGTATCTCAAGTTTCAAAGTTAGAGTACAACTTTCCAAATTCAGGTGGGCATTGCTTCATGTTCCTCAAATTTCCAATCATGCAGAGCATGAAACATTTTTGCAGGCAATGCTAAACTACTCTGAATTACATGGCTATCTCATCTCTACCTGGAATCTTATGTATCTGTTGGAAATCTAAAGGAAAACCAACCTATACACTAGTGGCTTCAGGTAAAACAAATGTTCATTAGAGAAGCTTCTAGCTATGGTATAGTACAGTGGCTCCCAAACTTTTTCCCAGCAGACCTCTTGAAAATTGCTGAGGGTCTTGGCAGACCTTTTTAGAGCTTCATCTGGGCAGCCACTTTGCTGAAGCCAAACAGGTCTAGGTGAGGTCAGTGCCTGGACAGGACCCCCCTGTGGAACCTATACATGCAACCTTGAGTTTTGTGATTGAAGAAAGGCAGGGTATAGATGCTCTGTGTTATTTACACTGACTGGCAGCAGCTGTCCAGGATTCCAGGCAGGAGGCTCTCCCAACCCTACCTGGAGTTGCCCAGGAATGAACCTGTGACCTTCTGCTTACAAGGCAAACTCTCTGCCACTGAGCTATGGCCCTTGACCTGCGACTGTGAACTCAGCTCATTCCTGTTGCTCCATGCACAGATGCACCATCTTTAATTCTAAGCATATATTTCTTGCTCCTGGGGCCTGTTAGTGAATCTTGGGGTTCTAGCACAACACAAGCCTGAAGTCTTCTCACCCCTGGAGAAGATAATAGTAACCTAGATGGTCTGACTCAGTATAAGAAGAGAAGAAGAAGAAGAGTTTGGATTTGATATCCCGCCTTTCACTCCCTTTAAGGAGTCTCAAAGCGGCTAACATTCTCCTTTCCCTTCCTCCCCCACAACAAACACTCTGTGAGGTGAGTAGGGCTGAGAGACTTCAAAGAAGTGTGACTGGCCCAAGGTCACCCAGCAGCTGCATGTGGAGGAGCGGAGACGCGAACCCGGTTCCCCAGATTACGAGACTACCGCTCTTAACCACTACACCACACTGGCTCGCTTCCTTTGTTCCTAAGAGACACACAGTACAGAAATGCTTATTATTAATATTTCACATCACTCCCCAAAGGTCACGTCTTTCAGTAATGTCTTATTTTGAATCGGCGTTTTTGTAACCAAGGTGTCAATCAGCTTAATGCGTGTTCACTCCTTATATATGAAGTCATTTTTCTTACATGAAGTCATGAAGTAATTGCCTGGAAAAAGGTAAACATTTTTTTAACATCCATGAGGCAAGCCTAAAAAGTTGCCTGATACCTCACACAACTGAAACTAAATAGTGGTTGTATCAACAAGAAATCTGTCTTGTATCTTTGCAGTGATGTCATGTGGAACCACCAGCCCCTGCGCTTTCACATGAGGCTGTTTCAATGCTCTTCATTCATGCGCAGGAACCTCATCATGATATCACTTTTTCCCCTTTATAGCAAAGGGAAGTATATAATAGGGTGGTGGTGCCTGTTTGATTTATGTGTGTTTTCTAGTAGGTTTAGGTTTAAGAGTTAAAATGCTGTTGGGGACAACTTGGCGAAAAGTATGGCTTCGTTGTAAATTTTTCTGAAGAGGATTTGGCTTGCCTGTTTACTGGTTGCTTTAGAACCATTTACCCGGCACTGTTACAAATACGTTATTTGGTAAAATTGATTCAGAATAAAAGCTAAAACCATGCAGAGTGGATGGAATTAGATGTTCAGCATAGATCTGGGCCTGGGAACCCCAGGTAGCCGCCACCAAATAGCAGCAAAGTTTAGCTGGATGGTGTGAGTTGCAGACACAAGCTGGAAGGCGGGAGGAAGAGCTCAAGTCTTCTTCCCTGGGCCAGCATTCAAAAATATTCTTATACCACTTTAGCAGTTGTGGAGAATCCTTCGGATCTGTAGTTTGTTGAGGACACTGGGAGTTGTAGTTCTGTGAGGCTAGCAGCCTTAACACACTAGTTTCCATTATTCTTTGCGGAAGCCATGCCTGTTAAACTGATATGAGTGCTTTAAATATGACCTTCAACTGATATAATCAGTATGCAATTATTATTCTTATTGTTATTCTTTTATTTATTTATATTTTTGCCTTCAACATGGCCTCACATGGCATTTTTTGTTCCTGTTTCACACAACAAGGGGACTGAGCAAGCACATAAGGATGTAAGACACAAACTGACACAGAAACTTTGCATGACTAGAAAGCAAAAAGGAGAGAGAGAGAGAGAGAGAGAGAGAGAGAGAGAGAGAGAGAGAGAAGCAAAGAAACTTCCATGGTGGACTCATGACCATTTATCCAGCACACAAACAAAGACTCTACAGGAGAAACAGTGCACTCCATAATTCGCGTATATCGCTGTGTTAATGTCTTCCTCCATATTGACATCTTGAACTATCTCTTCAGATTGGGTGGGGGAGTGTTTAGCTTGTCTTTTCTCTCCTTTCAATATGTAATTGAAACACAACAAAAACAAATATTCTAAAAAATAAAAAGGTTTAAAGGAAAGCATCATGTTACTAAAATGATCGGCACCTGTGCCTAAATCAGCAAATAACTTGCCACCCCACCCCCCCACCCCCCGTCAGCATCACTAAATTCTTCTTGGAAATAATATATAGTCATTTTTCTTCCATGCCAGGAAATCAGGAAGTTTGTTACCCTGTCAGCTTCTCTGACAGAACACTGCTACCCTCAAGCTTGGCTGTGTTTGTGTTGGGCAAGCTGGCTGGCCGTGCAACAAACCTGTTCCTCACACACACATGTGCTGAAGCAGTTGTGACAAAAAGTTGAGGCAGGGAGGGAGGACTCTTCATGCAGCTGTGACAGGTTTGGCAGTGACTTAATTCCAAAATCCTCCTGTTGATGGGCTGTACTTAAATGTTCCACTAAAAAAAAACCACACCAATCCACTTAAATGTTGCATATTGTAAAGCATCCAAATGCTCATACAAGATGTGAAAACAGAAAAGGGTTGAAAATTGTGGTAATAAAACAAATTTCTCTCTTTCCGGCTCCCTTTTAGAGTTGCCACTCTCTCTATTTGCCTTGGCACCTGCCTGTCCTTTCCTGGAGATATGTTTCCTGAGGGTATGAAGTGACCAAGACAAACTACTCATATTGCCCATTTTTATTCTTAGGAAAAGCTACTCAGAGAGAGTAGGATTCATAAAACATCAGCCCCTAAATAAATACGTGGACAAATTCCTACTTGCATGAGTGGAGTTTTATGGAGAGTTGGAGTTCCGTGGCCATGAATGAATAAATGACAAGAGGGTCATTTCTATTTGGTGTGTGTGCGTGTATTTTTTTTAAAAGCTTCTAGTAAAGTACATATGAAAGAGATGCTTCGAAAGAATGCTCTTTGCCAACATATTTCTCTCTCTCTCTCTCTCTCTCTCTCTCTCTCTCTCTCTCTCTCTTTGTCAGCTTTTGTTCACATCCACATGACATGTTAGTTATTTCCCAATTGCCAGTCTGGTTTGAAAGGGGGAAAAAGTTATATCTTGATTCATTGGCCCAGAGTTGTCTTCATTTAATAATTTCCCATTTGCCAGAAGATACAGTAAAAACAGAATTAACTCGTGTTTGAACTGTGCACTGTTTGTTCCTTAAAAAGCAGCCTTGCAAATGAGTTTACACAAATTATTAAACCCACCCACTGCCCCCTAAAAACATGTTTAAATAAACTTTCTGCCTTCATAGATAGACCTGTGTCAAGGATGGGGACTCCGTGGTCCTCCAAAGGTTGTTGAACAACTCCCATCATCCCTAACCATTAGAGTCCAGCAAAGTCATATTCGCCATCCATTTTTTGTCCCCAAAGGAGAAGAAAACCCCAGATATGGTGGATAATATTTGGAGAAATGATGCAAAAGCAGGTGAAGAAAAGAAAAAGGAAATATCAGAAAAGCTCTCGGAAAAACGGCTCTTGAATAATTCCAGCTTTGAATTATTCTTGCTTCTTCAGAGGTTTGGCACTCACCGTGGCCTCAATTTCAAAAGAGAGAGTATGGAGCAGGTTATCAGCATGTTATAGTAGGACTGGTGAGAACCCTTGTTGAAAGCTCCAATGACGAATCACTCTCTCTTACCTGAACCTACTTCCCAGGGTTGTTGTAAGGGTAAGATGGGAAAGACCATGTATGCCACCCTATGTTTCAGAGAAGAAAGATGGGATAGAAATGCAATAGATAAATGCATTTAAAAGAAAGACCTGTCCAATGTTCAGCAAGTCTAGGTTTGTCCCTTTCCACTAAACAGTGACAGGCATATAACTGGGCAGGTCTATCACCAATACTGGTGTAAAGGAAACCCATAAAAATTAAAAAGACGATGGTAGAAAGCAGCAAAAATACATTTGACTGGGGTGGGGGGGGAAGCATATAATTACTTTGTTTTCTTTTACTTAATTGTTTAAAGAGAAGCCTAGGGGCAGGGAATGTGTGCATAGTTCATCCATTAGTTAATAACCATGTCACAGAATCCTAAATTACAACCAAATTAAAGATCTTGGCATGGAAAAAGCCTTATCTGGCCCACTCGAGTTAACAACTTTGCTGGAATGGATTGTTCGTGGCGGTTGTTTTCTTTCCCAGATAGCTACAGGATGTGAACTTCTAGAGGGAGCTGGCGTGAGTCTCTTTCTTAGGGATAAGCACCACAAAACGGGTGTGCCATCTAAATGCACCCTCTGAAAAGACTCGCCAAGGGAAATTTGCAAATTGCTGACCTGAGCAGGCAAGGCTTCCTTCATCCGAAGTGGGGAACCCTATAACAAAAAAAAGGGGGGGATATGTTTGAGTTGTTTATTTTGGAGCCTGCTCCTCTCTGCTCTCAGTGGTGACCTAGGAATGAGCTCACATTTGGAAGCAAATCTGTCTTCTGTTTTCACTCCTAAAGAATTACCTACTCTCTAAGCTCCTAGTATTAGAAGTAGACTTGTATCAAAAATACAATATGGAATCCTGGCAGGAGTGAGGGAGAGGACAGATATATCACAAATTCCAGCAACCAGGCATGTGGGAGAGACAGTAGCAAATAGAAGGGAGCTTTCTTAGGCCCAAGCAATATGCAATGCTCAATTGTCTCTCCAGCCTGTGTTTTTACTGGTGATGGATAGATGTGTTTCTGATCCCTGTCAGGTTTTGCATGACTAACATTCATTCATAAGTTTGTTCATTTATAAGTCTGCCGAACCCCATTTCTGCCTTAATTATCCTATGGTGGGGTTTTTTTAAGTAAAAAAAAAGTACAAGGAGTTGTATTTTAATGATGCATGCAGAATTTTAAATGTATTTTTTAAATAATACACATTTCATAAATATATTTGAAAACACAAATTTTTATATATTCATTTTTAAACTTTTTTAGGGTTTGGGAGGAGAGCCGAGAACTGTATCACAAAATTCAGAGTGACATTTGGAGGGTAGCCGTGTTCTCCAGACAGATATAGACTTCCGGGGGGGGGGCAGTTCATATCAGGATTCAAAAATAATGAATTCCTCAAACACCCCAGTTTTCACCCAGTGCGCAGAAAAGATATGGGTACTGCTGAAAACCACTGCTTTCTCTGGCTACCAATTACCTACCTGGCTAAGTTCAGAGTGCTAGTGCTGAAGACTTTCCACAGATGCCGTCTCATCAGGAAGTCCATTCAGTATGATGCAGGAATTTGGTCTTTAGTGTGATGGCATCTGCCCTTGGGAACTCCTCATCACATGTCAGAAATGTACCATCTCCGTTGTCTTTTGGAATGTATGAAAGACCTTTCTTGTCCCACAAGTCTTTATGTGGATATTTTTTTATCCCTTCAGTTGCAGCATTCATCTGCATCAGCCTAGCAAGTGTGTGTATATGAATTTTATTGTTGATGTTTTTATTGTTAAATTGCTTTTGGATGTTCCATGGGAAGCAATTCATTTATGAAATAAATGCACAAATGCAACCCTACCAGGGGAAGGATTTTGACTGGGAAAACAGCTAGAAGCCACTGCTTTTCCCTGCCCCACCTCTGAAGTGCTTTTCCGGGTTTTTCAAAAAATGCACAAATTGCTTATAGTTTGGGTCTCAGGCAGCTGGAATATAATTGTCTTCTAGCCCAAGTAAGCAGTGACTTGAATTCCATAATATGTCACATTTCAAACAAGATGTATTTCCACAGAGCCCATCTTTGTATCATTTTCATTCATTAAACTAATCTATATCCTCATCCTATGACAAAATTGGCCAGCAAAGCAGTTCACAATCAGACACACACAGTGTTTTTCTTGTAGGAAAAAAAGGGGCCGGTACTGAGTGCCCTTGAGTATCCCCAGAAAAAAAGTGCTGAACCACACACACGATGCAAGACTTTCAGGTGTTAGAGCAGCACTGTTATATGCACACATCAGTTGATGTACGAACCAGCCCCATGTGAAAAAGTAAATTATGCGTGCTCTGAGCTGTGGGAAATTTTAAAACATAGGTAGCAAGACAAACACACTTTCAGCACCCAGGCAGACTCAAATAATCACTGTACTTCATGGCCCTAAATCTGTTGGTGAGTCTTATTTTACAGTATATCGCAGCACTGAATGCTCATTCCCTCACACCCACATTTCTTACCATTCGTTCATTACTCAAGCATTTCAAAATGATTTTTTTAACAATGCTACAGATGTAGCGAAGACTCCCCTTAAGTCATTCCTTTCTATATATTTTTTCACTGATGTATTCTCTCATGAGTGATAATAATCTTTTCTTTCTTTTCTTTCCCTTTCTTTCTTTTTTAAATGCAGGTCTAAGACGGAAGGAATTTTTATCTGGAAGAGTAGTATAAATTAGCTTTGACTGCCAGTTTCCACTGATTATTTCTTTCCAGGCGGAATTCCTACAAATTCTTGAGGCATGACCTCGGATGAAAAAATAATCCCCCTTTTAAACTTGTTGAGAAATTCCAGATAACTTCACAAGAGATTTAATTTTAGAGCATTAACACAATCTTGGTTTTTGAAAGATAAAACTACAGGGCTGTTATTTGGTAGGAGCCATTACTGAATGGTGAAGTCATTGGAGCTGATTTTACTGTGTTATCTTTTCCTCTCTTTCTTCTCTCCCCCCGCCCCCCCTCAATTTTATTATACATTACACAATGCACTCTGGATTCACCCTCATAAAAGGATAAGTATTTCAACAGATAACCTGCCTTCAGACAGCTTAAGAGCATAATCCCTAAGAGGGTTGAGTTATTACATACACCAAAAAGGCAAAGCATGGGGCAGCGGGCATCATCTATATATCGTCATCTCCAGCTAATTAGCTTGTAAATCTTGGACCCGACAGGCTTATGGAAAAGGTGAAAGCTGCCACAGATAGAAGAGATCTGCACTGCATTACACATTAGCGCCAAACAATTACTAATGGCCAATGGTATCTTTTGATTCAGACTTCAGCTACCCTGAAGCCGATACATGTTAAAAATGAAGAGTTTGGTTGATGCAACCTTAAGCTCTGCTAATGTCCACCTCTCGTGAAGGAAAGAATGGATTTCTTGTGTTTTTTACATTCCCTGGTTCTGGATGCTCCTTGCTGTCTGCAGGAAAATCCCAACTGCCTCAGGCGCAGTCCAGACTACCCTGGGAATCCCAGTGATGCAGGTGGAAGGATTTGGCCAATTACAGAGAGGTTGCACTGGAATTGTTTCCAGAGCTAAAGCCAGAAGAGGTATTATTCATTCATCCCCCCCCCCCTTGCAAGTGCTGTAGGTAATAGGTGAATTCTGGTTCCCGTAGCATGTTTGCGCGCAGAAAACAAAGAGAGTCTTGCTGGGGATCTAGTCCAGCACTGTGTTCTCACAGAGGTCAGCCAGGTCCAAGCAGGAGCTAAGTGTCCTCTCAACACTTGTGGTTCCCAGGAAGGCATATACTGCCTCCATTCCTATTGGAGCCAAGCAAAATCTTCACGTTCCTTGTCAGGTGTGGGATCCTTCCACGTGTCATTGCAGCCAGACACTTTACATCAAGCAGGGCCATCTTTAGCATATGCACCACTAGGGTGCAAAGATTCATCCAGCGCCCTCAAATTTAGTTTAGCCGCCCCCAAATTAACTTTTATTGAGCTTTTTTATTGCCTGTTTGGCACTAGGAAGCATATGCTTCAGAGGTCCAGACTATGGGGAGCCTGGAAAAAATAATAATTACAATTTGGACTTTTTTATTTTAGTTTATTGTTTTTAATTAGATTATGGTGTGGATATGTTGATTGGCTGTTTTTATTGGGGGGGGGAATAAAAATGATTTATTTTATTTTTTAAAAAAGGAATATTTGGCACTAGGGAGTAACAGAGCAACAGAGGAAGGAGATGGGGACTTTCGCTCCATTGCTTTTCACTGCTGCCAATTGAGAAGGACTGGTATACAGTAGGTGTACATTTGGCGGCCCCTAGAATTCAGCGCCCGGGTGCCCCGCACCTCTTGCACCCCTGGGTAAAGACGGCCCTGACCTCAAGCAGGACTCCTTCAATGCTTTGCCCACTCATCCCTGAGCCGATGAGCAGAGACTGCTTGAGGAAGGAGGAGGATTCGGAATGTACCCAGGTGCTCAAAGGCAAGCAGCTGGCAGATTAGAGAATTTGACAAATAATCTGAGCTGGTATAATGCAACTTCCTGTGAGTGTACAGGCGTGGCTGCAGTATAGTGGACTTTTATCCCATTCATTCTTTCTGCATCTTCGTATCTTCATTTTCCTTCCAAGGTTCTAAAAGCGTCTCAAAATGTTTTTTTTAAAAAACATAGCCCAGCTAGACCAGGTACAGTCTGTAGTATCACACCGCCAATTTTCAGAAACTTCATTTCCATCTGTTTTGTCCTATCCCAATACATGTCAGGACATTGCCACCTGTCTAAGCAGCGAGACATTCTAGGGGTGCAAAGATAACCCAGGCGTGGTTTCCTTGAGAAGTAGATCAGTGGATGATGTGGCTGCAAGCCTGTACCCAGTTTCATGGAGTAAGGTAAAGGTAAAGGACCTCTGAGGTGATTGACTACATGGAACTGGCGGAAATGACTGGCAGAATCCGAGACCAGAGAGAAGAGACGGTGAAAGAAGACTGGAAGAAATTTAAAGACTATTTACAGAAATATTGTAAGATTAAGGAATCTTAGAAGGATGTTGGATAGAAACTAAGGGTTTTTTAGCTGTAATGCTTTAAGAGATATGAAAAAAGGTTTGCAACTGGGTAATTTCAATGGTAAGGATTTGCTGAATCAACAAATTGAACTGGAATACAAAAAAAGGGAGGTATGAGGAGGTCCGGGGAAATAAGTATAAGGAAGATAGGTTATGGAAATTTAATGTCCTTTTAATTGTTTTATTTGGTATGTTTTCTTTTATTTTTTACTTCTTTGGTTATATTTTTTTTAAAAAACTTTATTCTTGTTCTTTCTGTATTCTGTATTTTTTGTATTTTTTTTTGAAACTTTAATAAATATTATTTTTTTTAAAAAAAAAAGGTAAAGGACCTCTGGGTGGTTAAGTCCAGTCAAAGGCGACTATGGGGTTGTGGCGCTCATCTCACTTTCAGACCAAGTGAGTCCACAGACAACTTTCTGGGTCATGTGGCCAGCATGCCTAAACCACTTCTGGTGCAATGGAACACTGTGACGGAAACCAGAGCGCACAGAAACGCCGTTTACCTTACCGCCACATCATTTATCTGCTTGCACTGGCGTGCTTCCGAACTGCTAGCTTGGCAGGAGCTGGGACAGAGCAACGGGAGCTCACCCCGTCGCGGGGATTCAGACCTCCAACCTTCTGATCAGCAAGCCCAAGAGACCCAGTGGTTTAGACCACAGTGCCACCCGTGTCCCATATTCATGCAGTAAGTCCCAGTGAAATCAATGTGATTTGTTTTTAACTAGACTAGACACGTATAGGATTGTGCAGTTGTTGGAATTTTGTAGTCATTGCATTTATTTACTAATGTACAGGTTAAGCATGGTCAGAGGAACCTCTTAAACACTCTGACCAACAGCCATACTTCCTGTCCCTCCCTCAGTCCCTAGAGATACAGCCAGCAACACCCCTAGATCAGAGCCAGCCCACTCATGAGGTGGAGTGAAGCAGCTGCATCAGGTAGCAGAAGTACGAGAGGCAGTGCCCTGCCCACCCCACCATTACTGGTGGTGCCAGAATGCCCCCGTCTCGCTGAGATTCAGGCCCCCGGGGCAAAAAATACGAGTGGCAAGACTTTGTGGAACACCCTCCTCTCACCCACTTTTTGTGAGATGAGGGTATTCCAGTGGCAGAAGTGGGGTGTGGACGGCACATTCCCTTTTGGGCTTGGGTGGCAAAACATAAAAGGCTTTCCCTGCCTTAGACCCCAAACTCAGTTCTAAATGAGAGGGTTGGACTAGGACCAGGGAGACCAGGGTTCAAATCCCCATTCGGTCATGAAGCTCACTGCGTGACCTTGGGCCAGTCGCTGCCTCTCAGCCTAACCTACCTCACAGGGGTGTTGTCGGGATTAACTGAGGAGGGGAAGAACCATGTATGCCACCTTGAACTCTGTGGAGAAAAAATGGGATATCAGTGCAATAAATAAATCCTCTGCTTATCCAACTGCAGCTTGTTCTTTCCCCCCTTCCCAGTCACCTAGATTATGTAACAATGGTGTTGAAACTTTTTTGGGTGGGAGAAGAGAAAGGTACCTCCCTTTCAACTACTCCTGAGCCATGGCGGGTCATTTACCTGTAATTTCCCCAACCAATGACATACTTTGTATACGTGGATCCATTAACCCTCTGCCATCCCAACCTCCAATTTTGTAACTTCAGTATTACAACGCACATATAACATTATTATAAACAAATAAATAACTCAGGAAATTTTAGTAGCATTCTCCCTCTTTCAACCCCGCCAACAAGAAAAGTAATTTTAAAAGCCCAGGATCCCAGAAGTCTTCCCAAATAGTCAGCACCCTTAATATTTATGTAGCATTCCTGCAGATATAGTAAGGTGCTCTCTGCTTTGTTTTATAGGGAACGTTGAGTTTAATGAGCTGTACTTTAGTGAAACGCTGTCATCATTAAATATAAGACTCTTCCCCCTGAGTCAAAAATAAACAGGTCTTTTGCTGAAATCCCCACTCCCCATCCCCTCTACCACCCCTAATATTAAAGATGACTGCAAACGTATTTCTAGGGAGCAAGGATTTTCTTTTACAGGAGCCAAGACTTAACAATGCTGTAGGGGGAACGAAAGAATCTATATGACAAATCTTGTAGTACAAGTTTTTGTGGTTAACCAGGAAACGTGCTATGAGTCAATCCTTTGGAAAGAGTTTAGTAATTAAAGACAAATGCTATGACATAATCATTTACACGCAGCAGAAAGATTTTTAGATTACATCTGCCCTGACCCCATTGCTCAGCAAGTGTTATCTGGGATTCTGGAGAGTCACCCGTTTATTTACATTCTAATTTGGCCCACATGTTTTATTATAAACAAGAGCTTGCATTTGCTCAAACGAACCTGCTCCGGAGTCCAGACCAATTCTTGTTAATGAGCTCAGCTGACCTAGATCTGTTCCAGTGGAGAAACCCATAAAACAACAGCTCCAGCATTAGGTTCTTTCCAATAACTCTCTCTCTCGTTCTCTCGTTCTCAAAGGTGAGGTCAGTCTGCATGCATCATTCCAGATAAACAAAGCAGGAAATTGAGCTCTTCTGTTTAATACAACCAATTGCATCATCACCAGCCTCTTCTATTTCCAGTGGCCTCTGAGCAGCAACCTTATAACAGATGAGTATTTGCTCTGGGAATAGCCCCCTGCCACACACCACAGGTCTGAAAAGCAAAGTCTGCCCTTCTCAGGTTGGTCTGGGAACTGAGCATGACTTGGACCATTCACAAGTCTGCAGTGCATGTGCATATCTGACATAAGATGAAAGGAACAAGTCCCTGAAAGTCAAATATGTTGATCCCAAATGTACAGGGATTCCCTGAACTGAATGAAAAAGTAGAAAGCACCCCCCCCCCATGGGTTCCTGAATGAGTTCCCTATGCACCTGAATCCATGAAGCTCGCCATGGAGCAAAATACCATACGGGAAAAGAAGATCATGTACAGCCACCATCTACCCAAATAGTTGTGAGGGAAGGTCCTAAGGCATTATATACAGCAGTTAGCAGAAGAACAGAGACAGGTGGTTCCTGAGGAAGCACCAGCAAACATGGATGCTGTATACAAGGCTGGCAGGAACTGACAGGGCTCTGAGGATTGTGTGGCAGAGGCAGGAGGGCCTGAGGCTGATCCAATGGAAGGGTTTAGTGATTTATGAGGTTTTGTGCCTCCTATGAGGAGGAAGGGGAAGAGACGGAGGAGGTGCAGGATGCCTGATACATTATTTTTCTGTCGGAGCCTGGTGAAGGCCAAGATGGCACCCACACACATTCCATGTATGGAAGCTGTTTGGTTGGCAGTTGACTCATGCTTCAATGGGACTGTGAATGGGACTGGGGCAGCAGGCTTGCTGTGTTGGACACAGGGCAGTGGTCAGGCCTTTAGTACTTCACTGCTGCTTCCTGCCCCCAGCATCTGTTCCTTGAGAAAATCACATCTCTCTGCCTAATGGTAGGGCCACCTTTATTTCTCAGAATATGGTAGAACATCACTATCTGGTTCTGCACTGTGCATTTATGGAAGAGCAAGCTAGTCAACACTAACCACTTCCCTGCTTGTTAAGAGTTCATCCCTCTCATTAGAAAGAGTTTTCTGCCTTTTCTTTGGACCCTTGAAATATTTCATTCAACTCTGGGGGTGGAGGAGCAGGGCTTCAGGCCCTTTTCACTTACAAAAAAATGGAAAACTATTTTGATCCTGATAACAGTGGTTCAGCACTGCTGAGACTAATCAAATGACAGTGGCTGGTGGTGGTGGCAAGGAGGTGAACTTACCCAGGGAAGGTGGCCCACAGAGGACCTCTTCTTGAAGCTGCTGACATCCCCCCATCCACCCCCCAAAAAATGTTGGAGCTGACACTGTTATGATAACACTACCCTCAGCTCAGGCTGGGCTGGGGACCATCTGTCTCCATCTTAAAACTAGCACTGTTTTAGTAAACACACACTTACTTTCTAGAAGCTTGTTTCATGAAAAAAATCAGTGGAGTAGATATGACCTTAGTTGCCACATGTGTTAGGAAAAAATGCAACTCTCATTTGTGTGTGTGTGTCAGTGGTGTGCGGTCATTGGACTAGGAGGACTAGGCCAGTCCCCTAAATGTTTCCTTACCGCCACCTTCCCAAAGCCTGCCTAGCTTTAGGAAGGAAGCAGCAGAGCTCCAGCATCATGTCAGAAGCTTCTGCCCAGCTTAGAGAAGGAGGAGAGAGCCAGTGTGGTGTAGTGGTTAAGAGTGGTGGACTCATAATCTGGTGAACTGGGTTCGCTTCCCTGTTCCTCCACATGCAGCTGCTGGGTGACCTTGGGCCAGTCACACTTCTCTGAAGTCTCTCAGCCCCACTCACCTCACAGAGTGTTTGTTGTGGGGGAGGAAGGGAAAGGAGATTGTTAGCCGCTTTGAGACTCCTTCGGGTAGTGATAAAGCGGGATATCAAATCCAAACTCCTCCCGTTCTTCTTCTTCTTCTTCTTCTTCTTCTTCTTCTTCTTCTTCTCATGGGCATGACATCACACACACCCGAAATCACCCTTGCAAGCTGATGCCTCTGGCCCTAAATGCTCCCCTACAAAAAATTTCACCACATGCCACTAGTGTGTATCATGTACATGAGTACAGAATAATCTGTGCTCAATTGATGATGTAATTTACATCAATTAATTGGACACAGAACAATGCAACATGTTTAGAGAAAAGCTTGTGTCTCTTATTCAATGTTTGTTGAGCCCTTGTTATGTCACTGTTTATTCTCCTGAGTTTATATTGTACTTAGCACATTCTTGAAGAGGCCACTGTGTTGCATGAAGTCACATTTTGGATTCAGCTTGGATCAGAAGTGCTAACAGAAAAGCAAGGAGCTTTTGGTGAATAGTTCCTTTGCTTCTTCTCTGAGAAGCTATTGTACCCATCCCGTGACATTTATTTATCTCAGTGTCAAAGCTTTCTGGCAATGCAATCTTATGCATGTGTATTCAGAACTAAGTATTACTATGTTTAGTGCATAGGATTCCAGCTTTGAAATTGTAACTTATATTCAGAAGCAAGCCCTACTGAGATAAACGGTGCTTACACCCAGCTAAGTGGGCATAGGATTACAGCCTTAATCCCCTGAAAATATATAAGAAAGGATCACAAACATGGATCCTGCTTTACATAGTGAGGACCTTTGTTTGAAGGACTGTCCAGCCCAAGTCTGGTTTAAAGAATTGGGATTTGGGGGGTGTGGGGGGGACAACTTATGGATTCTACCAAAATTGACATAGGGCTATTTGTGTAGTAAAGGCCTTGACGTTTGCTCATTTTATTGAGCTTGACATAAAATATCCACAACTGCACTTCTTGCCAGCTTTTGTTTTCCCCTTTGTACAAAATTAAGGACACAAAAATTCTGCCAGTAGATTTTGTGATCAGCAAAGTATTTGCACAGCTTCAGTTTATTTTCTAAACAAAGGAGGTGTGGCTAATGGGATCCAAAGAACCCATTACATCCTCTGAACTTCTGCTCCTCTGTCTACTCAGATGAAGTCATCTCAATTGTCTTTCCTTTCCCCAAAGTCCCACAGCACTAAAAGACACACATCCATTAACTGTACACAGAGAACACGTTCCCTGAATTCATACTTTTACCCAGGATTCATTGTCTCTCACAGATGCAAACAAATAACCATATGATCACTCAGGAATTGTTTCCTGGGATATGGATGAAGTAGAAGCATGAAGTGTGTCCTTTTGGCAAGGACAAACCATGCACTTTCTCTCACAGTTGAACAACATTGTGCTTATAATATTGGGGCACAAACAAATCTCAGGGGAAACGTTCTGTATTTTGGAGCGAGTATGGATAGTGAAATACATCAGAGAGTTTAGAGATTAGAATCACAAAATTAAAATAGTGGAGTGTAAAAGCATGAAATAGGCCAAAGAACAGGTCAAATATAAGGCCAAATCTGGACCCTGAGCAACCATAGGATTGAAGTCAGCAGCTGTGATGATAGAGCAGAAAAGAACATAAATGTGACACAGGATCCCAGTAGAGAAAATATAGAAAGGGTGGGAATAGTTAGCTCGTTAGCTTGTTGGATGGCTAGTTAGATAGTTACATCGCTAAGGAGCTGTAGCTCAGTGGCAGAACATCAGCATGGTAGGCAAAAGATCCTAAATCCAATCCCTGGCATCTCCAGGTAAGGCTGGGAAGGATTCCCTGCCTGAAATTCTGGAGATCCGCTACTAGTCAGCCTAGAAAATACTGAGCTGCTACTCACATTACCTGGACTACAACTCTCATCATCGTTGACCTTTGGCTAGTAGGCTGATGTCACCTGACCTCTCTCTGGCTGAGTCACTCCTACATACTGAGATGGGGATTGGAGACGTAAGGCAGTGATGAGGTCAGTGTGGCGCAAACATGCTGGCAGAACAAGCCTGCCACTCCTGCTGGCACATTTCCATATGCTGACCTCACCATGGCCTTCCCCATGCCCCTCTCTGTCCAGGTATACAGCAGCAACTAAAGAATTTAAGAAGAGTTTGCTGGATCAGGCCAATGGCCCACCTAGTTCTCACAGTGGCCCACCAGATACCTGAGGGAAACCTACAAGCACAGACCCTTCAAGTGTCCCTATTTTCCAGGGACGTTCCTGATTTAGAGAAGCCGTCCCAGTTTCTGATTTGATCCCGGAATATCCTGTCCCTATTTTCATTGGAGGGTAAGGAGTTATCTGACCCCCAAGCTGTCTGAAGGCAATCCTGTATGGGGAAACTTTTTAAATGTTTTATTATTATTATTATTATTATTATTATTATTATTATTATTTATATATTGGAAGCTGCCCAGAGTGCTGGGGCAACCCCAAAAGATGTGTGGGGTATAAACAGTAAAGTTATTATTATGGAATGTGATGTCCCTGTTTTCATTGGGGAAGTGTTGGAGGATATTCAAGCAGGACCCAGGCACGAGCTCTCTCACTTCCTGTTGCTTCCAGGAACTGATATTCAGAGGAAGTCCTGATTCAGACTGTGGAGACAACGCATAGCCATTGATAACCTTCTCCTCCATGAATTTATCTAGTCCTCTTTCGAAGTCATCTAAATTGTTGGCCATCACTGCCTCCTCTGGGAGCATGCCTCATAGTTTAACTATGCACTGCACGAAGAGCCTTTTATCTGCTCTGAACCTTCCATCACTCGGTTTCATTGGATTTTCATGATTTCTAGGGTCATGAGAGAGGGAGAAAAACTTTACTCCATTCCCTTTCTCCATGCCATGCATAATGCTATAAACTTATACCCTGTTGACTCTTACTCACCTTTTCTCTAAACTAAAAAGTCCCAAATGCCAAAGCCTTTCCTCATGTGAGAGATTAGGTGGGTGGGGCAGCTCCATCGTACCATTCCGCTCCCAATAAAAACCATAAAAAGCAGGATAATAAAAACAGAGATACATCACGAAAACCAGTAAAACAAAGATAAAACAGATTTTCATCACTAATAAACGTTTTGGGAACTTCCCATAAGAAACTGAACGGCTTCATAAAGCAACACAAACTGCCTATAACGGAAGCAAGGGACATGGAAGCAAAATTACATTACCTGCATGAAACACGTACCAGGTGCCTTGTTTTGTGTTTTTCAGAAAAGGTGGCTGTGTTCTTTAAAAACGTTTGCCAGGTTTGAAACATTTGAAGGTCATGAGCAGAATAATTCATGACGTAGTGTTAACGGCTGTCTCCTTTTAAATAAATATAAGTGTCGGTAAGCAATTGTATAGCGTGCTCTTGTGAGATGTAAAAACCAGCCATGGGCACATTTTTAAAAAATTAAAGGGCTTTCAGAATGGAGGATAAAAAGAAAGGATTTGAAATGTAGACTAATGTAAAAGGCCTATAAATAAAGCCTTCATTGCAAAGCACAATTATCCTTCCAGTATGGCCAACTATCGCCCAGTCTCAACTCTTCCATTCTTGGGCAAGGTGATTGAGCGCGTGGTTGCTGAACAACTCCAAGCACGCCTGGAGGATGCAGACCATTTGGATCCCTTCCAATTGGGATTCAGGCCTCATCAGGGGACAGAAACTGCCTTGGTCGCGCTGGTTGATGATCTCTGGCGAGCTAGAGACAAAGGTGAGAGTTGCTTCCTAGTTCTGCTGGATCTCTCAGTAGCCTTTGATACAAGCGACCATAACATCCTTCTGGACCGTCTAGAGGGGCTGGGAGCTGGGGGCACTGTTATACAGTGGTTTCGCTCCTTCCTCCTGGGCCGTGTTCAGAAAGTGGGGGGGGGGATGAGTGTTCAGACCCCTGGGCCTCAGGGTTCCGTCCTCTCCCCCATGCTTTTTAACATCTATATGAAGTCGCTGGGAGAGATAATCAGGGGGTTTGGACTGGGTGTCCATCAATATGCAGATGATACCCAGCTCTACCTCTCTTTCAATTCAGAACCAGTGAAGGCGGTGAAGGTCCTGTGTGAGTGCCTGGAGGCGGTTGGAGGATGGATGGCGGCTAATGGATTGAAGTTGAATCCTGACAAGACAGAAGTACTGTTTTTTGGGGACGGGGTGGGCTGGTGTGGAGGACTCCCTGGTCCTGAATAGGGTAACTGTGCCCCTGAAGGACCAGGTGCGCAGCCTGGGAGTCATTTTGGACTCACAGCTGTCCATGGAGGCGCAGGTCAATTCTGTATCCAGGGCAGCTGTCTACCAACTCCACCTGGTACGCAGGCTGAGACCCTACCTGCCCGTGGACTGTCTCACCAGAGTGGTGCATGCTCTAGTTATCTCCCGCTTGGACTACTGCAATGCGCTCTACGTGGGGCTACCTTTGAAGGTGACTTGGAAACTACAACTAATCCAGAATGCGGCAGCTAGACTGGTGACTGGGGGCGGCCGCCGAGACCATATAACACCGGTCTTGAAAGACCTACATTGGCTCCCAGTAAGTTTCCGAGCACAATTCAAAGTGCTGGTGTTGACCTTTAAAGCCCTAAACGGCCTCGGCCCAGTAGACCTGAAGGAGCGTCTCCACCCCCATCGTTCTGCCCAGATGCTGAGGTCCAGCGCCGAGGGCCTTCTGGCAGTTCCCTCATTGCGAGAAGCAAAGCTACAGGGAACCAGGCAGAGGGCCTTCTCGGTAGTGGCACCCGCCCTGTGGAACGCCCTCCCATCAGATGTCAAAGCGATAAACAACTACCTGACATTCAGAAGACATCTTAAGGCAGTCCTGTTCAGGGAAGTTTTTAATGTGTGATATTTTAGTGTATTTTTTGTTTCTATGGAAGCCGCCCAGAGTGGCTGGGGAAACCCAGCCAGATGGGCGGAGTACAAATAATAAATTATTATTATTATTATTATTCTCTACGTGAGGAGGGCAAGGCAGCAAAGCAGAGAAACTCTGATTTTATGGCAGCCAGTGGACTGGACTGGCATCCGTGTGGTTAAGTCTGTTGAGGACAAGCACCCTTGCATGTCCCTAGGCAGTAGAGGACAGGGTTGGGATGAACAGATAGTCTAGGAAAATAAAAATACACCTTGTGGTTTTCCACTAAACATCTAAGCTTCTCCCCTTTGTCCTGTTCTCTCTCTCGCTGCCTCATGAAACCTCCTCTCACCATGTAGACTTAGAACCCAAAGCCATACTTCTGAATGTGAAGTAACTGTAAGTAAAGGTAAAAAGGTAAAGGACCCCTGACAGTTAAGTCCAGTCACGAACGACTCTGGGCCGAGGGAGCCGACGTTTGTCCACAGACAGTTTTTCCGGGTTATGTGGCCAGCACGACTAAGTTGCTTCTGGCAAAACCAGAGCAGTGCACGGAAACACCGTTTACCTTCCCACCGGAGCGGTACCTATTGATCTACTCACACTTTGACATGCTTTCGAACTGCTAGGTTGGCAGGAGCTGGGACCGAACAACGGGAGCTCACGCCATTTGAACCGCTGACCTTCCGATCGGCAAGCCCTAGGCTCAGTAGTTTAGCCCACAGCGCCACCCGCGTCCCATAACTGCAAATATGGAACCTTCTTTCTTTACCAAGGGTATTTTATCTTACGTTTTTAAGCCCTGATAGTGAAGTGTGAATGAGATAAGACTAAGACTATGAGTGGTAGGTTTACTCTGCTAAATATATGTAACCCATAAGCCAACCAATTTTATTTTTAAAACTTATCCAAATCTATAGAGGCAGAGGTGCTTGGTGATAGATACTGAGAAGGTTAGAAGCCGGGGCTGCTGGTATGGTGGGATAGAGGCCCTGCTTGCTGGTTTCCCACAAGACATCTGGCTGGCCACTGTAAGAACAGGATGTTGGACTAAGCTGGGCTATTGGCCTGATCCAGCAGGCTGCTGTCGTGTTCTTATGTCATTAAGTGCAGCAAAAGACAAGAAAATAGGAAATACCACACAACCCATCCAAAGTGAAATTGAGGGCATTGGCTGGGATGTCTCTTATATTCCTTAATCAGGTGAAAACAGAACAAAAGCTTGCAAAAAACTAAGTCATACTAAATCCCAGTCATTATTTGTTGTTGTTGTTGTTGTTGTTGTTGTTGTTGTTGTTAATTTATTACCCGCCCTTCACCCTAAGGGCTCAGGGTGGATTACAGAATTAAAATAATATTAAAAACAATTTAATATACTGTGCCAGTAACCAAATACAGTGGTACCTTGGGTTACATACGCTTCAGGTTACAGACTCCACTAACCCAGAAATAGTACCTCGGGTTAAGAACTTTGCTTCAGGATGAGAACAGAAATCGTGCTCCGGTGGCGCGGCAGCAGCAGGAGGCCCTATTAGCTAAAGTGGTGTTTCAGGTTAAGAACAGTTTCAGGTTAAGAATGGACCTCCAGAATGAATTAAGTACTTAACCCGAGGTACCACTGTAATCCAATAGGGTAGAAAATGTGACTAAAAATAAAAGAGGGAGTTGTATAAATTAAATATGCATTGGTGTATTCATAGTCAAAACTGCACCATCCCGTTGAAGTTCCATACACATAAATTATACTCGGTGCTCCCATCTTACAGAAGTTACTGACTCAGCCCTTACTGAAACCACACACGTTAAAAGACTCAGCATGATGCTATTACACCTTATCTCTTCACATATACTGCTGCTCTTTAACATGTTAAAATGTAAATATTGGGAGGCTGACAAATGGAAATAATGGTTTGAATGTTGACTTTTCTTACTGAGATATTTTCACACAGTTCTTCTCCCCCCCCCCCTTCCTTCCTTTCTCTCTCCCCCATCCACTCAAAATCAGACCCATTTGATTCTGGATGCTGCTGCCAGCAATGTCCCTGCCAATGTGCTGTTGGAAATCGGAATACGTATAAAGGACCTGCCATGCCAGAATGGGCTCCAGCTGGCCACCTTTACGTTTGTGATGCTTCCACATATACATACAAATGTGAACGATAATAAATAGTACACGAAAGGCCGCTTAGCCTTCACTAACTTTGTGCCACTAGGCTAGATCTTTGAAGGTGATACCTTTCTCATAGGGAAATAAGGAATCAACAGCACAGTGTCCCAGTTACTTGGGACCTTTGGTATTGTTCATCTTTCTGTTTGTTTGACTGCTTAAAAATGCAGCCTTAGTCCTTTTATCTATGTTTCCAGGCCCTGAGCTGTTACATAAGGACCTGATAATATTCTTGCTGGTGGTTGCCAGGATAGCCATTTCCAAGGGCTGGAAAACACCCTCAGAATTCTTGCGGGTACCTCTGTTTATGGACAACAGCTTCATCTGAAAAGTCAAAGCATAGCATTAACTCAACAAAGGGTTTATTCAAAGCGGAGCCTTTGAGATAGTATGGTTCCCCTTTATCTCATCTGCAAACTTGAATTTAGAGGGTATTAGACCACCCAGCTCACATGCTTCCATTTGGAAAGACTCTTTGATCCAGTCAAATGTCATTTATTTTCTTAGTAATCGTTGGCTGAAATAATGCTGTTGCACTTACCTGACCTCAGCTGTAGGCATCACCTTTATGTCTTGATCATGCTGAGAAACAAATCCTCAGTTTTTATGTTTATAGTTGTTTGTTTCTGTTATGGTTAAAATAAAATAAAAAAATAAGTACGAGAATGAAGGTCTGTCCAGAGAAACACACCCTGCCTGTTAAAATACATTTCATTTTATTAGTCCATTTGCTGTTTTTAAATTGCACAATTGTTTTTAATTGTTGTGATTTCACTGCCTTGATCATCTCAGTCATGGCATGTAAAAGGCAGTATGGAAATACTTGAGAATAAAAGGGAACAAGAAATAAATATTCTTTAGTGCAATCTTATACATGCCCATTTGCCAATAAGGCTCCCTGAGGTCAGTGGAACTCATCCCTCAAGTAAGTCTGTATATGGTTATGTATATGCCATATATCCTTTTCAACCCCAGTGTCCACAGCAGTGCAAGAGTCCAGAGAGTTCCAGGCACTTACCCAGGTTCTGTGTTTCCTTTTGGAAAAATGAGGCACAGCAGAGACTGTGGTGTCTTTATGACATACGGTTTATTTGCACATATATACAACCTAAGCCTACAATGGAGGAGTACACAGCTTTCACATCCCAAGAGGTTGTGGCTTCTCCCATAGGTGCAGTAACATCGTTGCTCTCTTACTGTCTCTCTCTCTAGCCTACTGCTTCCTCACTCCGTTACATAACTCCCATAATCCCTTACAACTCCCTCCTAAAATGGTCTTTTAAACTAAACTCTCAGTTGAAGGAGGTAGGAAACCCACTCATTTCAAATGAGATTCACCTTTGATTCTTGGCATTGCCTAAACAGCTCGTCCCCAGGCTGACACCTCAAAAGGAAATTAATTAATTTCTAACACATGTTGATTCCAAGGGATTAGCGAGGTGCCTAGTACACAACTTAGGAAGCTTGCCTAGCTTAACCAGCCTTTCACTCATGCCACTTCTAGAGGATTAAAAGCATCTAACACGCATCTTAGCACACATGGGTCTTGACTGCATTCTAACACGTGGGGGTCTGATACACAGCTTTAACACTGAAGCCATAATGAAATTCTAGCTTCTACAAACCTATAACAGTCTTATTTAATTACTTATTTACCACCTGTCGGGGCTGCCTCAAGTCTCAGCTCACAAAAGACCAACGCCAATTTCTTCTTATATACAAAAGTGTTTATTGGAGTTCATTGTTTGCTTCACATCCGAGGCGCGCAGCCCCACGTCTGTTACGCTTAGACCGTTGAAGTCCCCTCTGAGTCAGTCCCTCCCCTGCACCAGTTTAAGAGGCTTGCACTGCTCCACCTCTTCCTCTCTTTCCTTTTCCGCAGGGTCTTCCTGCCCGCTGGGGTTTCGCCCCTCCTGGATTCCCCTGACGCGGAATCCCCAGATTGCTCTTCCCCCCTCCTGCGGGCTTTGGGACCTGGCTCCTCCTCCGGGCTCCCTGTACTTCCGCGCGCCTCCACATTTGAACTTGGCGCGCGCGCCCAACCTCTAACCTTCCTTTTGACAGTTACACTACTCCCCTCCCCTTCCGGGAGGGTGGCTTGCTCCGACCTCCCTCCCTTCTCTGCTGCCGGAGCTGCTTCCCCTGATACACTGGAACCTCCACCCCCTTCGCTGCACTCTGGCGGGGAGGCTGGTCCTGACGCCCAGCTGCCACTTTGGGATCCCCCGCTGGCCCCCTGCTCCTGACACGTCCCCCCTGGGGCTCCCCTGGCCTTGACCACCGGCGCCCCCTTCTGGGAATCCTCTGATTCGCTGGAAAGACTCATGGAATCTCTTGAGTCATTGTCATCCTCTTCCTCGCTGTCCTGGGATTCATCCCCATCGCTCTCCATCTCCTGCCTACCCTGTGCCTCTGTCCCTGAACCCCTGACACCACCTAATGTCAAAACTGGCTTCAGTATTTAATAATGTGACTTAATCGTGGATGCTTATATTTTAATGTTTGTGTAATCAGTTTTTATGTTTGTAAGATACACGATGAAACAATCCCATTAAAACAACACAGTAATTAGAACAGGACACCCATGTCAAAAAATCACAGGAATGCTGGGATAAACAGTTGTGTACTCAAAAGCCAGTGTGAAGGACTTGCAGGACGCTGAGTCTGAGTGGTTGGAGTGGCCCAGTGATTTGTAGGGAACTGTACCAGCCAGGAGGCAAGAGTCAGAGGCAGGGAAGGCTTGCAACCCACTGTGTTTCCATCCTCCATCTCTTTGAAAAGAGCTGAGCTAAGCAGATTTCCACACAGGTGTAGTCTTTGGCTGCATGTGCACAGCCTGTACACAGACTTGTGGATGGGGTGTGAGCCCCTGTTGCAGCTCTATAGAGCACAGACCTGGAAGTAGCTGCCTAGTCACTAGATTGGCGTGTGCAGGTCTCCAGAGCTGTGGAAATGACTGTAAAGAGTTAACTATCTGTCATGTTCATTCCTTTGGCTGGGGAGCACCCTTGACACAAATCAATTCCATGGTAGCCTTCCTGTCTGTGCCCTGCTGGCAGGAGATGGTGGGGCAAATTTTTCTCTGCCCTTTCATGATTTTTTCCTATTTGCCTCCCTTTCACACAAATGGGGGATGGGGGTAGAGAGAAAGATGGTAAATTGCCCTAGAATCAAATCTGATGAATAAATAAACCCAAGCTCCTTTAAGTTCCCAAGGATGAAATGATTCAGTGGTGAGTGGCAAATCTTGCTTGACTTTGGATAAATCTGTTTCAGCTAATCATTTGCTTCCTTTTCAGAATGTCCCCTTGTAATTTATATCACTGTAACCATATAGAATGAGTGTTCTCAACTCGGAAAAATGTTAGAGGTACAATTCTGATTGAGCCTTTGGCAATCATTTAATTACGCTGATGTTCTGCAGATGTTTGCAACCCACATGGCAAGCAGATTGATCTGGCCGTATCGTATTTGAACTGAAGGAGTTGTGAGTAATATTTAAAGGAAGCAAACCTTATACACCTCTCGCACACATTTGCACACAAACTAGGGTCAGGCAGGAACCACTGTAGCCTAGAAGTGGAGGGCTTCAGCGTGGGGAACAAGGGCTCCATCTAAAGCATTCGCCTTCAACTAGTGGGATGGGATCCAGACCTGTTTGTCAGAACAAAAGTCCCTCCCTCCTCTCTACGCCTTCTGCTCTCAAATTCTGGGTGTATCCCCAGTCAGTTCGTTTTTGTTTCTTTGGAGAGTGGGCAAAGGCTATTCATTTTTTATTATTATTTTTTTTTGGACAGCTGAGGCCACAGACCCACTCAGCAGCTTAGAAACATAAGAATCCTCCACAAATCACCCTGATTCGTCCCTTTTGCCAGGGATGATCTCTCTTTTCTCCCTTGCAACTGCCACTTCTAGCCTCTCCTCACTTCCATAATGACTAGGAACAACTGAGGCCAATCCAACCTCACACAGATACAGCTTCATGAAGGCTGTGAATTAGCAACAATGGAACCATCTTCCCTTTCTGTTTTCAGGCTGGTGCTTGCCTGAGAATAAAGGCACCAGACATTATCCTCAGTGTGAGACCATGTGGACACCCTTCCCGCCCAGCCTCCCAACCCATCAAGCCAACCATCTTCCCAAACAAACTGCTGATTTGGATGAGAATCTCTTCCAAGGTAAGATTCTCAGGATGCTGAATTCTGCCCTCAGTAGCACATTCCACACTTGAGTCACAGAGAAGACAGAAACCTAACTCTACTATGTTCCCTTTGCTATAAGCTGCTGTGTACAATATATCTTATACCACAGTGTACAATATACTGTGGTGATTCTGGGACAACTCAAGTGCTGGGTTGCGTATACACTACACCTTTAAATAACATTTGAAGCGCATATCCCCCCTCAAAGAATGCTGGGCACTGTAGTTTGTTATGGGTTGCTGGGAAGTGTAATTCTGTGGAGTGCAAACTACATCACCCATAATTCTTTGAGGGAAAGACTGTGCTTCAGATGTGCTTTCAAGTGTGCATGCAGTCTTCATCTCTGCTACCTATAATCTTTCTTTCTAAGATTAAAAGAAGCAGTAGCGAAAAAACATATCCTTTTTGAGCAGGGGAGAGCATCATTTATGTGCCTTTTTAATCCACCCTTCAGCCGAAGTTCCCCAGGGTGGAGAACACATGCACATATACAATGAGAGGTGAAGAACCTGTGGCCCTCCAGGTGTTGCTGAACTACAACTCCCATCAGTCCCAGCCACCGTGGCCAGTGGTCAAGGCTGAAGGAAGCTGTAGTTTAACAACATCTGGAGGGTCAAAGGTTCCCCACCCCTGTGCTAAAACCACAAATTAACAATAGAAAACTAAACAGAAGACACACACACACACACACACACACACACACACAATGTTTTCTAAAAATCACCACAACTGCTGAACCAAAAGGCAGTGGCAACAAGGCAAAAGCTTCTCCATTTCCACTGTATGTTTCCCTCCCTCACCTTCCATTGCTGAGGAAAAGAGAACAGTGTGGTGGTATAACACACCTCAGAGGGAAGCTAATTCCATGGACACAAAACAACAGCAGAGATGTTTATATGTCACTCAAACAACATGTTTCTGTTTAAAAAGGGGGGGGGGTCTCCATCTGAATTGCATTTGGTGGGACTTTTCCTGAACTTGCCACATTGGACTGTAATTTCCCAGTCCTATAAAATACGGTTTGGCTTTTCCAAGAGGTTTGGTGTGTGTTTTAGTGACGTGTAAAAAAATAATAATCTGGTGACCAAGTGAACCAGCAGGCACAATAACCTAATGTATCCTGTGAATTAGTTCCTAATAGAACACTGGTTTGTGAATCACTCCTTTCTGGCAAAAACACTGGGGGGGGGGGATTGTGGGTCTTTTGTCCCTCCCCCTTTTTTGCCCCCTTTCCAGATTCTACCAAGGACAGCACCTCTGATTAACCTGTGCTCACCTGTCCCAGAAATTTTTGAAAGACACATATTTAAAATCTTAAGTAATTCAGAGGATTATGCATTAAATATATTACTTTTGACTAACAATGGACCATGGATCTGTCAGAACTAAGCAGCACATTAAATGGAGTGCCCTTAAAGAAATATAATATCTCTTTCCTGTCTCAGAATATCTGCTCTCAGATCCACATATGTTTTATATTTCTTAGGCATCTGGTCACCACCTGATATATAACTGCAATTGCCAGTTCTATCCAATTTGTATTTAATGTTATGATGCAAAAGTTTCCAAAATCATCTGGCTGAATTAAAGTCTATTTTCCCACCTCACCTCAAATGTTTTTGGATTTCTTGTTGGTAGTGCAATCTTATCAGAGTAACTAACAAAAACATTTTCCTGGAAATCACACTCAGTGTTCAAGTAATATTGCCTGTCCCCTAGCGGGAGCAGGGATTAATTGCTTTACTGATCTGTGACATTTTTTTGCCATTACAACTACAAATCTGAAAATAATTATTAGTGCAGAAGATTAGTTCAATTTATGTGCTTGGGGTTGCAGTCATGTCTGTATGAGTAAGTTCCACTGAACTTAATGGGACTTACTTTTGAGTAGGATTGCACTGTGAGTCTTTCCCACTAAAACTATTGAGTTAAAAACGCTTAGCTTTGCCTGGATGGTGTCCAGTATTAATTCCTAGGGTTTGGTGACTGATAAAAGATTCCAGAGAAGCAGGCTATCTATAGACAATGACTTCCAAATTGAAATTCCAAAGCTATTACCAAAAGCACTAGGTGTGATTTGAATTCCTATGTAGGCGCATATGGCAGCTTCAGATCAAGAAAGTCTCTGGAGCTTTGGGAATTATTCCTAGAAACCAAAGTTGGTTCTTTTTCTAATTTTTATTTTTGCATTTTCAAAAATATTACAGAAGAACAAGTATAAAAAATGTGCAATGCAAATTCCATTCTCCCTCCCAAAGTGTTCCATGTGTACATGTATAGTTCAAAGTTTGAAAGTAATGAAGACTTTGCATTAGTTTCTAATTATGGGCATTTGTTGATTAGACACACAATTCAGAAGTCAATATAGACTTGAAATGAGTTCCGTACAGAAGATCTTTTTCAGTAGTTGAGTGAGCATCACCTGAGGTCTTCAGTAAATATAATGTAACACACTAGCCCTACCTGGGCAGTTACAAATACAAGGATAACTGATCCAGGGTCTACAGAAGAGGAGGAGGAGGAGGAGGAGGAGGAGGAGGAGGAGGAGGAGGAGGAGGAGGTTTGGATTTGATATCCCACTTTATCACTACCCAAAGGAGTCTCAAAGCAGCTAACATTCTCCTTTCTCTTCCTCCCCCACAACAAACACTCTGTGAGGTGAGTGGGGCTAAGAGACTTCAAAGAAGTGTGACTAGCCCAAGGTCACCCAGCAGCTGCATGCTGAGGAGCGGAGATGCAAACCTAGTTCACCAGATTACGAGTCTACCGCTCTTAACCACTACACCACATTGGCTCTCTGAATCCCATTGCCCTTGTTTTTATTATGTATTTTCTGTTCTCATTGTATTATTATTATTTTGTGAACCGCCCTGTGATCTTGAGATGAAGGGTGGTGTACAAATTCAACAAATAATAATACATCCAAAAAGATTCAGCCACCACATATTAACCACAGATTGGGAAAGCCACCAGGAGAGGTCTCAGAGAAGATCTACAAGTTGTTTTCCAAAACTAGAACATGGTAAGTAGCCTTTTGGGGAGACTTGGAACACTGATCCATCTGTAACATTCAGGAGTACAGAGTAGATAGTATTTGCCAGAGGACTACAATTATGAGTCAGACTTAGCACTTCAAACTGCTGGGAATTACTGATGGTCGCCAAGTCCAAGTCCAATGATCTGGGACCTAGATATTTTGACTTATTTTCCCCCAAAGAACTGCAATTGTGCTACTATTCGCTTTCCTAGAATAATCTCAACCAATCCCGATCCATCAGGTTCTTCCTATGGTCTTCTGCACTGAAGGCTTGTATGCCTGAACAATCACTGTTGCTGAAGGAACTTAAGTGTACTCACTGGTATCCTAATGGATGAACCCACGCTACTGGATTGGAAAATCAAAAGAACATTTATTTATTTTGGTCCATGCTTCTCTTTTGAATTGTGAAATGGACACTCTCTTTTTCTGGTAATGGTGTCACAGTTCCATAATGTAAACAAAATGTCTTCTTGAGTTTCTTTGATCAGTATACGTACTCAATGAAGTTGAGACAAGGCTAAAAGCATGAGATCATTCACTACCCTTAAAGAAAAGCTTGCTTTTCAAAGGAAAACTGTGCTAAAACACCAGAGACATGTAATATAAAAGCTAACATAGCCTGGGTCATCTTTGCCTCATCTAGAGCCAAAAAATAAAAGGAAAGGAGAGCCTGTGCTTTATTTCTATGTGTATGCTGCATGCGGGTGTGATTTTGTGGTTGCTGCTTTTATCTGTAAGTTTTTTGTTGTTTTGGGTACATTTTACTTTCATTTTTAATACAAAATACTAGTTTATTTAGCTATAGTTTATGTAGTTTATTGAGTTATAGTTTATTTGTTGTTGTTTAGTCGTTTAGTCGTGTCCGACTCTTCGTGACTCCATGGATCAGAGCACGCCAGGCACTCCTATCTTCCACTGCCTGCCGCAGTTTGGTCAAACTCATGCTGGTAACTTCGGGAATACTATCCAACCATCTAGTCCTCTGTCGTCCCCTTCTCCTTGTGCCCTCCATCTTCCCCAACATCAGGGTCTTTTCCAGGGAGTCTTCTCTTCTCATGAGGTGGCCAAAGTATTGAAGCCTCAGCTTCACGATCTTTCCTTCCAGTGAGCACTCAGGGCTGAATTCCTTAAGAATGGATAGGTTTGATCTTCTTGCAGTCCATGGGTCTCTCAAGAGTCTCCTCCAGCACCATAATTCAAAAGCATCAATTCTTCTGCGATTAGTCTTCTTTATGGTCCAGCCGAAGAATTGATGCTTTTGAATTATGGTGCTGGAGGAGACTCTTGAGAGTCCCATGGACTGCAAGAAGATCAAACACATCCATTCTTAAGGAAATTAGCCCTGAGTGCTCACTGGGAGGACAGATCGTGAAGCTGAGGCTCCAATACTTTGGCCACCTCATGAGAAGAGAAGACTCCCTGGGAAAGACCCTGATGTTGGGAAAGATTGAGGGCACAAGGAGAAGGGGACGACAGAGGACGAGATGGTTGGACAGTGTTCTCGAAGCTACAAACATGAGTTTGACCAAACTGTGGGAGGCAGTGGAAGACAGAAGTGCCTGGCGAGCTCTGGTCCATGGGGTCACGAAGAGTCGGACACGACTAAACGACTAAACAACAACAACAATGGTCCAGCTCTCACTTCCATACATCACTACTGGGAAAACCATAGCTTTTACTATACGGACCTTTGTTGGCAAGGTGATGTCTCTACTTTTTAAGATGCTGTCTAGGTTTGTCATTGCTTTAGTTATAGTTTATTTCCCACCAAAGAAGACTTACAAAAGATAAAATGCAAAACACAACATATAACAGACATACCCATTTAAAACAATGCGATGTGCAAAAGGTCCACAACAACCACTTTAAAACAAATATATCCTCCCCGACTCAACACAAGAATGAACACTAAAAATTGTCACTAAAAGCTGGACTATTATTGCTGTCCAAATGGGGAAATGAGTACATTTTCAACTGGTGCAGGAAAGATGGCAATGTTGGTATCTGGTGAGTCTCCAAAGGGAAAGGCCTAGCGCATGGTATGGCGTGTGACTTGCATGCAGGAGATCCCAGGTTCAATCCTGGCATCTCCAGGTGAGGAGATATGCCTGAAGAGACACTGCCAGCCAGTGTGGACAATACTGAGCTAGGCTGACCAACGTGCCAGTATAAAGCAGGTTCCTATATTCCTGAGGGAGTGTTCCATAAGTGTGGAACAAGAGAAATGGCGGGTTCTCTTGTTGTCACCCTCTGGCACACATATTGTGCCACACAGAGAAGGACCTTAGCGTCTGGGTATGGGGAAAAGTGGTCTTAGATGTATTTGGACCCTGAGTCAATTGTGAGTCTGTTGTATAGAGGATTTCATACTTAGCAGAACTGTTATACAACTTTAGATGAACAGTCCAGTTTTCCATTATGTTAGCAAACCCCCACCCCCATTATTAACCTTTTTTTGGCACTTTCTGGTGATTTACTTCAACCACATAGTCAGGAATGGTTGAGAAAATATTTTATTGGCTGTGCTTCAAAGCTCACTTCCTCATGCTTAGTTAATATGAATTATAGCAGCAGTTATGATACCTATATAATGCTTGCCTATGCATCTCACCTGGAGACCGGAAATGTTCAACAGTGTTACAGTGTCTAAAGAACAGACATGCTTACCTGTGCCACGCATCAGGGAGGGGGGGAAATGCCAGAAATGGGAGAGGAAGGCAACCCATGGCTTTCTTATCTCCCGAATCAATGCAAGATTTAAAAGTGTTAGGGACTGTTGGGTCTGTGTGCAATTCTTGGAGAAGTGCCTTCAGGCCTCAAACTGACTCCATCTAACCAGTCTGGGAAATGGATCTTCCTGAACAGGAAATAATATAATAGGGCTTTTTGTTCTAGTCAAGCATAGCTTGAGCAGCATGGTCTTCCTGAGCTCTGGTGCATTCTTGGTGCATTTTCTACTATTCTTTGGTCCTAATTTCTGGTTTGCACAATGGCAACCTATTGGCTGGTGTGTTGTTGTTGTTGTTTTAATGCATCTATAAGAAACAATGGCTCTGTAGCAAGCAAACAGCAGCTCCTTAATCTCTCCCAACATTGTTCTTCAGTGAAAGACCTCTTTGTCCTTTTCTGTTCTTAGAAAAGATCTTTGTTCTGTGATTTAGAAAAAGAGAGAGAAAAGATTGTGGAATGAAGGGTAATTTCATGGGTGATTTAGGAGAGATGGAGGATAAGAAGGAAAAGACACACCAGGTTTTCTTTCATTGCTTTGCCACCAAAGAAAACATGAAGCACTTTATTACCTATTAATTTTTAGATTAAGTCTAATGCATAAATGATCTAACCTTTCCTTTTCTGTTTACGATCCACCTGAGCAAGCAGAACTTTTCTGCAAGGTCTGCGTTCTACACTAGCTGCAGCCTCTGGGTCATCTTCCACATACAGTGCATTTGAGTAGACCGCTCACCAGAGCATGGTCCAGAAGGGTCCAGAAGTCTTTTCACTTGGTGCTAAATCAGACCACAACATGAACCATATGTGAACGATAGGACTTTTCCACTGGGTCAGTGGTGAGCAACCTCCAGCCCATGAGCCAAATGTGGCACTCCAGCCCTCTCCGTCTCTTCCAAGGCCACCGTCACTCTCACAGGGCTTGGCCCTCACTTGGCCATGTTCTGTACCCTCCTCAAGTGCTATTGCCTGTTGGGATTGTGTCCTTAAACTGGGATAATGCATCATTCTGCTTGCCAGGATGGAAAGATATGTATGCACATAGAAACTTCAGGCCTACCTATCGTCCTGCCCACATTTTCCTCCAGACCTGCCCATGCATCCTCCAGGAGGTTGTCTGGGAAGGAATTGTTGTTGCTGTTGTTGTTCTTTCAATTTATGCCCCACCCTTCCTCTCGAAGGAAGGCCATGCAGCAAGCACATCATCATGAAAACAATGCATAAAAAAGCATTCTAGAAACAGTTAAGAGCATTCTAAAAACAGCTAAAGACATCTCAACCAATGCTCTGAGGGTTGCCAGGAACAGTATCCTTTAGCCATCATCCTGGATGAACAGGAATCTTTTTGAATTCTTCCTGAAAGTCAATAATGAGGGAGACAGATGCATCTCATGAGGGAGGGCATTATACACAGGAACCACCACTGAAAAGCCCCTATCATGGGTCGGTGCCAGTCTTAGAGTCAAAGATGAATCATATTGGGGAAGACACACTTTTAGGTCCTTGGGCCCAAGTCATTTAGGGTTTTATATGCCAGTACTAGCACCTTGAATTGGGCCCAGTAGGTCACCAGAGGGCAGTTCAATGCTTTCTGGACTGCTGACACATGGTCCCACACCAGTGTGGTGTAGTGGTTAAGAGCAGTGGACTTGTAATCTGGTGAACCAGGGTCGCGTCTCCGCTCCTCCACATGCAGCTGCTGGGTGACCTTGGGCTAGTCACACTTCTCTGAAGTCTCTCAGCCCCACTCACCTCACAGAGTGTTTGTTGTGGGGGAGGAAGGGAAAGGAGAATGCTAGCCACTTTGAGACTCCTTCAGGTAGTGATAAAGCGGGATATCAAATCCAAACTCCTCCTCTTCTTCTTCTTCTATCAGGCTGCACCAGCCAGCCTCACAGCCATATCTTATGCTAGCTGCAGCCTCTGGGCCATCTTCAGCACATTGCAGTAATCCAAGCAGGAGGTCACCAGAGTATGGACTACTGAGGCCAAGCTAGTCTGGTCCAGAAATGGCTGTAGCTGGAGAATCAGCCTGAGCTAGGCAGAAGCACTCCTAGCCACAGAAGCCAATTTAGACTGTAGTGACAAGGTGGAATTGAGGAATGTGGCCCCCTAGACTAGGAAAGGTAAAACCAGCAGTGAATTTGTCTATCTTTTTACCTTCAGATCCTTATATACAGTGTTGCCTTTCAGTTCAGTAACAGAATAATTCCCGTAGGAGCCTTCTCTGAAACGTTAACATTCTCCAAGAAGTTCCCGGAACACCGTATTACTATAACTTGACACCGAGTTAGGAGCTGCCCAATAAATGTTTGCAAGGCTGCAATAAACTCTGTTCCTAATAGTGTGTTTCATGCTGGGCTAGCAAAGTGCTGAGGAAATAACCAAGCGGAAACTCTATATTCAGTACTTAAATGTGGCACCAGCAAAACTTCCAGCTACAGGCCTTCTTTGTGAATTCAGACCAGCTACTTATTCTTTCTGACTCTGGATGTGGTGTTCAGAGTCTGTCTGACTGCCAGCGCTCAGACTCACAGTGAGCTTTGAACTAGAGACTGGAAGGTTATTTCCACCACCCAGGCCTGGTCAAAGGAGGGAACCATGTGGGAGACTAGCCAAAGAAGCCTCTTCACACCAATAGACCACAACAGCTCAGATGAACCTTCCAGAAGCTGGGCCAGGCTTGCTTTCTGCTTTCAGCAGCTCTGTGAACCCTATGCAGAGGACCTTCTGCCTTCACAGGAGCTATGTCTAATGAAAGGTGGAAGGCTGATTTACTCTAGTTCAGGTGTTTCAGCTGAGCAGGCCTCAAGATATTAAAATCTTTAAGGAACTCAACCAACCTTTGTGTGGTCATTCAGCCCATTCTAGTGGCTCATGGCTAAGATATCACTGCATTTCGCTGGTGTGAGACATTCTAGATGCAGAATTTGGCCTTTGCTTGGAAAAGCTGGTAAAGGCTGCTAGCCATTATGGCTATGCTCTGCCGCCTCAGTTGGAGGCAATAATGCTTCTGAATGCTCACTGTTTACAAGTGTATTCACACCCACACCTCCAAGGCACAAAAAACAGATTTCTGAAATACAACTTCAGAATAAATGTTAGAAGCTAGAAACAATGAACAACACAGATAATTGTCAAATTAAACCACTGTGGTTGCAATTATCTGCCAAATCTAAAATAGCTTTTGCTCAGATCCTTCGGTTGCTAGAGCAAGGGAGACTCTATGTACCACATAAGAGCCTGTGCCAGACAGTAGAGAGATTATCTTTTCTGAAACCTGTTCTTCTTATTTCTTCCTTCTTTCATTCTTAATATTCCCTATTGCTTTTTTGGGGGGGTACAAGTCTGCTCTGCCATGGTATATGAGACTGGCTGGCTGGCTGGCATCTCTTCCTTTAAATAGAAGGCAGTAAATCCAGATGACTTCACGCTGACTGCACAAACAAAAGCCCACATGTCCATTTCTCTTTATATCCCCTTGTTCAACTATTTGTGAGAGTTTGCTCCTGGGAAAATGTTACAAATGCCCCCGAAAGACAAAAGGATTGTGGACAGAGTTAAGCAGCCTAAAACCTGAATCAGTCTGGAAGAAAAAGAAAAGCCAAATACCACTTTTGAGTCATTCATGTGAGTTTAATAAGTTGCTCCCTATGCATGGTTTCCTAACAGCTATGACACCTCACACCCTTAGTCAGGCATTCTGCTTCTGTATAAACCCTACACATCACCACACCAACATCCTCCTCTGTGAAGTGGGGAGCTTTCTGTCTCCCTGGGGGTTCACAATTAAAACACAATTCTCAGAGTGTTTTAACCTCTCTTCCAGTGGACTTGGGAATTGCAGCTCTGTGAGAGGAATAGGGGTCTCCTGACAACTCTCAGCACCCTTAACAAACAACAACTCCCATAATTCTTTGGGGGAAGCCATGGCTGTGTAAAGTGGCACCATAGTGCTTTAGATGTATGGTGTGAATGTGGCTACAGTCGGCCTTCATAAGTTGGTGGTGATATGGAGGGTGGAGCGTTGGAGACTTGTTATCCTTGCTCACACACAGGGCAGATGTTTCTGAGTCATTCATGCGAGTTTAATAAGTTGCTCCCTATGCATGGTTTCCTAACAGCTATGACACCCCACGCCCCTAGTCAGGCATTCTGCTTCTGTGTAAACCCTGCCCATGAACAGGCCAGGTGGAGATAAGCAGAATGTCCAGATAGGGCAATGGCCTTCAACCTACTGCAGTAGTTGGAGAGTATTTCTGCCCAAACCAGATCCAGACAGTTGCTTACAACAAGTTCACCAGCAAAAGCAACATATGCCTGCCCCCTCCTGCTTCCCTGCTTGTTCTCCTCAACCCGCTCTAGGTTAGCTCCATAGCATGCAAAGCTATAGCAACAGCAGTTGCATAGCCAGAAACATGCAGTTCGGGCAAAAACTTCAGGGTACTTAAAGTCTGTGTTACAGGGTTTATACTAGGATCAGTGTGTAGTTCTAAGAGGAACAGAAGTAGAGCAATGTCCTTGGTCAGGTCTCCTCACTATGTAACCATTGCCACAGTCCTAGTTTGGCCTACTATGCTAAGCAGTTGTTGACCACTGATCTGCTGGAATATACTGACTGACTTTTTTTGGTATAGCAAGATTGGAGAACCTTTGACCGTCTAGTTGTTTCTGAACTACAACTCCCACCAGCCCTGACCATTGGCTGTGCTTGCTGATGCTGATGAGAGTTGTAGTTCAGAAACATCTGGAGGGCCAAAGCTTCCCCACCCCCGTGGCAGAGGATAATTTTGACTGAAATTTTAATGTCTTAATAATTCAAGCAAGTAATAAGTAAGAGTTACATCTGCAAACTGAACAAGGCTATTAAAAAGACAGTGATTATTACTAACTGCTGTCTGTGCTTATTTTAGTCATTTTCTCTAACCCCAAATAAACAGCAGATTGGATGCTATGCAAGAGTTGTGGACCATAAGTGGAATAATCTGAATGAATCCCATCTTACAATTGGAACCAAGGCTAAGACATCACTGACTAGAATTACTCCCCAAGTTTGACCTTCTTTGTTATTTTAATATTTAATGGTTTTGTGAATCATTCTGCACTGGGGTGGGGGGGGGAGAGAAAGAATAACTGTGATAATAATATTCTTGGGAAACTACCAGAATGTCTGGGAACAACTAGCCCATGCTGTGACCAATTTGCTCTAGCATTTGGAGGAATGAAATAGGAGTCCTGTGCACCTGTAGTCAGGCAGGTATATAGTGTCATCTCCAACACATTCCCCCCCCCCCTCTCGCACAAGCTTAAGAGAGCTAGGGTGGAGGACTGAGGAGGCCTGACATGACATTCAGATGTTGTGTGTGTGACATCACACAACGTTCTGACACCACACACACAATGTCAGATGATGTCAGGACATCGCAAGATTGGGGGCCCTCAGTGCCTCAGCCCACAGGAACCAGCACCCTTGGTTCCCCTCCTTCCTTCAAGGCTGCTTTTGCCAAGGATGAGCTGAGCAGATGCCTGACTACTGCTGCACAACACAGTTGAGCCGTCCATGTTCCCAAGACTAGCAGTTTTGACAAAATGACTTTGAGCACATTAAAGCCCTTTGACCGTCTCTTCCTGAACCCTCTCCTGGTCTTCAAGCCAGGAAGCAGGAAAGGGTTGTGGGGTTGCATCTTTCACCCTGTCCTTGTTATCACACAGTACAATTGCAGAGGATGTCATGGGGCTGTGCCAGCTACCTTACCTCCCTCTGTCATCCATCTGTCAGGGGGAAAGGCGTGATGGTGGCAAGGTTGACATGGCGCAAAAACACTAGCAGAAGCATTGGATTGGCTCAGCTGGTGCAACTGCACTGACCTCACTGCCCCCTTGCCCCTCCCCTTTTCATCCCGCTATGCCACATTGACTTGGCCAGAGGGAGGTCAGGTAGGCGGAGCAGGCACACCACACTGTCTGGTACTGGGCTCAAGCCAGCTTCTAGTACAACCGCGGCAAGAGTGAAGGCTTTTCTACTCATTGAAACTCCCCATGCAGTCTTCCATGGCTCTTAATCCTGTGTGGAACCTAAACAAGTAGAAAAGGTTCCTTGTCTACAAAAGCAACAGCCAAGCATGAACCTGGAACAAGCTGGATTCAAATTTTGAGAAAGAAGACTCCAAATAAACATTAGGAATAACTTTGTGACAGCAAGAGCTGTTCGAGAGTGCAGCAGACTCCCTCGGAAGGTGATGGACTCTCCTTCCCTGGTGGTTTTTAAACAAAGTTTGGATGGCCATCTGTCAGGGATTCCTTAGGTGTGGTTACTGAATCACAAGGGGTTGAGCTAGAGGAACCTTGGGCAGAGTCGGATTCAGGGCAGTGAGGTTGGTTCCCCCATACAGGGTGCTGAGCCGAGGGACGCAAAAATGAGAAGATTCATTTGGGAGTGCCAAATGTTGGGCTCGCACAGGGCGCCATATTATGAAAGATTGCCTTGGGGTCCCTTCCAACTCTACAATTTTATGATTTGAAGCTGTGTGATGACAGGGCAGGCCTGAAAGGCTGACACGGCCCCAGAGCCCTTTTCCACTCTCACAGCTGTAACAGCCTGAGGAGGAATTCCTATTGTGCGGGGAGGCGGGGAACCTAGAATCCACATGCTTTCACATCAACATCTCTCAGAATAATCAACCGCACCATGCCACACTTTACATATAACACATTTCACGTTGTCTCTTTCAAAGCTGTCTGCTAATGCTCATTGTTAAATTCTTGTTATACTTTAGTTTTAATTGCCAATGAAATGTTTTTAAATGCCTGTTGGTTTTAACAGCAAACTGCTGCTTCCAAATAAACTGTTACAATCACTAACGGCTGTTGAAACATTTGGTTGCAGTTGGTTCTCTCTACGATCAGTCAGGAAAGGCAAACCCCACAGAGTCCGTGCTTAAGGACTTGTACTGTACTGCGATTCGATGGCTGATAAGATAGCGGGCACAGTGTGCCTTTCAAACCAGAGGACTCTGGTAAATGGACTGTGACATTTTCAAACAAATACAATATCAAATAGCAGGTATAAAGAATCACGGGCTTCTGCAAGAGCAACAAATCTTTTCAAGGTTACCTTTCGGCAAACTGGAGATAAGACTAAATGGTCAGTGACACCAAACTTAAAAGTCTTTCTCTCTCTCTCTGGGGGATCCTCTTAATTTCAGGCCTTTAATTGGTTTATTAGTCAATCCTCCTTATGCAATCCTGGAATTGTATTAGAGATCGGTGGATTTCTCAGCACTTCTCATTTTTCCATTCTTAAGTTCAGTTTCCCACATTTCCACATTGGTTTCCCAGAGGCATCTGGTTGGCCACTGTGAGAATAGGAGGCTGGATTAGACAGGCCATTGGCCTGATCCTGCAGGTTCTTCTTACAATCTTATGTTTTTAATGGTTCTTGAAATGACCCTGACTCCTGCTGCTTCTTGGCCTTAGAGCAAACAAGGTCCTCTCACACAGTGAGTACAGCCATACCTTGGTTCTCAAATGCCTTGTGACTCGAATGTTTTGGCTCCCAAACGCCACAAACCCAGAAGAGAGTATTCTGGTTTGCGAACATCTGACACAGCTTCTGATTGAGTGCAGGAAGCTCCTGTAGCCAATCGGAAGCCACACCTTGGCTTTTGAACATTTTCAGAAGTCGAAGGGATTTGCAGAACGGATTCCGTTTGAGAACCAAGGTACCACTGTACTATCCTCCATGCTCACAAAACAAGAGAAGGAGACACCACCAATATTTAGGGGGAAGGGGAGACCTGGGGGTGGGGAGAGCCAGCCAAACCAACCCAGTGAGGACTGAGCTTGTTCAGTGACCACAGAATGCTGGTTGCTGGGAAAGAAAAAGAGATGGGAGAAGGGATAGAATGGCACATCTTGCAGGGGGTGTGGCTTACTGAGCACTCCACTGCACTGCAACATTTTCTTGCAGGCCCCCACTTGTATGAAAGCAAAATTCTTAAAAGGAAGAGTATACTATTAGGGTAGGGAGATGCTACCAGGACTGTAGCAAGCAGGGCTCAAAATGCAGAAGGCATATACAGATTAGAGAAAAATGTTCAGAAGAGGGGGGGAAATGATGCTGAAGCAGTAGAAGCAAACAGGAACATCTGAGTCAAGGTACATGATATACTAGGAGAAGTAGGGGCTTTGATCATGTTCCTTTCCCATGCTGAATCATCTTTGACTTGGAGCCGGGTTCTCAAATTTAAATTACATGGCTGTGGAGTAAACTGTGTAACTGAGCAGCTATTTGATCAGCTCACCACTATCCTTCATTTTTTTAAAAAAATCAGCAGACAAAAAGGTATGGGAAATGGGATGTGGTAAAGGAATATGAAAACTAGTAGAACCCAGATTGTTGGTGTGAAGTGATTCCAGCACATGTCAGCCTTTGACTCACTTGACCTCCTTCCCAATGTTATTTTAAGGTCCCCCCCCCCTTTTTGCTGCTGAATATGCATCGCTGTTACACAACGCTTACTAAGACAGTTATGTAAAATGCGAGAGATAAAAACCTCAATTCAGAGGCCCATCTCTAAAGGTTTTTGAACTTCCTGAAGGTTCTGGGAGCACATCCAAGGTTTTTATTGTTCCCAGAAGGTATGTGGGGTTTTATTTGTCATTTGGAGAATGAGAGTGTGTTGAGGAAGAGAGGCAAGGGGAGAAGAAGGTAGGATTCAAGGGAGACTCAAAACAGATGTAGGGAAGAAAATCCAAAAGGAAGGGAGGAGAATGTTGGAGAAATGCTACCTCTTTTAATAGCTCAATCAAACCTATGCATGTCTACATGGCCATCAATGGATACTAGCCATGGTGGCTGAGCTCAGAAGCCACAGAAGGAGAGGGTGCCTTCTGGATCAGGCCAATGGCCCATCTAGTCCAACATCCTGTTTTCAAAATGGCCACTCAGATGCCTTTTGGAAACCTACCAGCAGGATCCAAGCAGAACAGCACTCTCTCCTCTTGCAGTTTCTAGCCCCTACCCTTTATTCCACATTGCTGAAGGCTATGAACATAGCAAAAACCTCACTGGATCAGACCAAAGGCTTTTCTAGTCCAGCACAGGCCTGAAAGTGGCCCATCAGATGCCTATGGGAATCTCACAAGCAGGACATAAGACATGGGATCCCAAACAACTCGTATTCAGTGGTGTGCTGCCTCGGATATTGGAGGTAATATTGGGAACCTTAAATAAGACTATGCTCTGCTAAATGTGTAGTATCCTGTATTCACTTGCTCTCCAATAATGTGTCTGTTCTTTCATTTAAAAGAGAGGTGGCTAACTCCCAGCTTGGGGGCGCTGGCTTGGCCCCCAAAGACCCTACCACTTTCAGGAGTGACAGAGAAGTCTGACGGAATGGGAGCAGAAATTGTCAATGCTCTCTTATTCATCCCATGTCTAAAATGGAAATCAATCCAGAATACAATCAATAGTCACTGTTGTGGTTGCTTTCAGCCTGCAAATGATACATAATTCATTGCATTTTCCACCCACTTGAATTGTGTTTCTTTCACATTGAAATGAATAGGTTGGAATAAGTTATGCAATTTTGGCCCAGCGGACAGCGCATGCACAAATACAGAGTGGGATAGGAAAGTAATGCTTTCTTACATCCCTACCCACTTTGGGCCATACTTATGCCCTCTTTATTGCTACTGGAGGGTTGACCAAGGGTGCATGTTCATACCAAACAAGGTTAACCACTCCTGATTTAAAGGTATATTAGAAATAAGAGGAAAATACGGTCTCTGTGTTTGAGAGAGATAAAGCCATGTTAGTGTTTTGCAGCAAAAACAACATGCAGCAAAAACAACAAAGAGTTTTGTGTCACCTTGAATAATGGCAAATTTACGATGATAGCTTATGCTACCATGATTGTGTTAGTCTCTGTTGTTTTTGTTGCAGCAGGCTCACATGCCTACCCGTCTGGAAATTGTTACGCAACTGTAAGACATTTATAATGTGACTCAGGCATTCTTTCCCCAGGGCTCTAAATTGCCTGGGCTCTAAATGGACCACAAAAAGAGAATTCTCACTGCTACCCAGGTTTGCCTTCCCAATATGTGGAGAATAATGAAGCCAGTGACAGGACTATACTTGACCCAACTCCCCGCATTGTGTGATGGTAACTGCATTTGAGGAGAACACCCTAAAAGGCAATGGAAGCTGGTCCATTAGGTCAAATTGGGGCACTGCCCCACAGTCTGCCCTCATCCTCAGTCTGCCCTCACCCAGCTCCCATCCATCTGCCTCCTTACGTACATCAGTGTCAGGATGCTGTCAGCTGCTCCCGGCTGGCTGCCCAGGAAAGTGTAAAGACAAGGAAAAGTTTCTTACAGTCCTTTTTTTATTTCAGACTTTACAGAGAGAGGCTATAGAACCCAGCCTCTTGGATAACGGCATTGTCCCAAGTGAAACTCCACCCCACCCCACCCCACCCCGTCTCTCCCACTTCCTCATTCATCATCATCTCCTCTACGGGTGCCTCTAAGTGCTGTCTGTCTCCAAGCTCTTTGTTCTCCTACTTTAAAGGCCTGTCAGGTTCTGGGAGATGGTGAGTCTGGAATGCTTTCTAATGACAACGTGTCAGTCAGCTGCTCCTTTGGCTCTCCCATTATTTCCCAACTTTCCCCCTCATCTACCTCTGAGCTGTGACCTCTTGCAAATCCCTGTTGTAAATCAATACTGTCTCCCTCTTCCTCCTCGCTGGAAGGGTCAGGATGGTGAGGTGGTCTCCACCATTCCTCCTCTGCCCAGTCCCTGACAGGTGGTGGCACACCTGCCAGCTCCCCCCCTCCTTAGTCCTGGTACTGCCCTTATAGAACTCAGCAAGGAGGAAAATGGGGATCAGGATAGAATCAGTGACTCTGTCTTTCTAGCATGGGCTCTACCTACTTTTTGGGCTCCCTGCATTCCACCCCACCAGTCTCAAATAGTCACCAGTTGATAGGACACAATAACTGTAGTTCAAAACATAGCTCTATAGCTCCAGTGTGCAAAGTGGCAGGCTGCTGTGTTATGTACCCTGCTATGGTGCCCCTGCACAAGCTGTTTTAGGCCAGACTGTAGATTGTACCATGAGAATTGTATCCTAATCCTGTCTTCCCACAAAAAAAACCCCATGGCAGTAGCTGTTCACTGGGCCTGAATCTCACTCAATCAACCCCTTAGGACAGGAATGGGGAACTTGTGATCCTCTGGATATTGTTGGACTCCAGTTCCCATCAGCTCCGGCCAGCATAGCCAATGGTCAGGAATGATGGGGGGCTGTAGACCAGCAACCCATAGCTTGGGTCTTATGTGTCTTCAAAAGGCCAGGTTACAATTCACCAATCTGTTGCTGGCTAGCATTTACAACCATCTCTTGCCATTTCTATATGTGGCAATATAGTTGTGCATGAGTGTGTGTGTGTGTGTGAGAGAGAGAGAGCGCAAACTCCTCAGTTTGAGCCACATTCAGTCTTCTGGGTCAGTGTTTCAAATGTCGGGTGAAAAGCTCATTTAGTCTGAAAGAGGAAACAGTGAGAGAAATACTGTGAGGTAATAAGTCATAAATTTCCATTTCAGGATGTTTGCAGTAACAATGCATCATGTCTGGCTCTGTTCAAAGTTCCACGGTTGCACATTGGAACAGATGTGAACAGAACCTATATACCTTCAATTTATGACTTATTTTAGGTAGGTAGGCTGAAAAATAATTCTTCCTTTTTTAAAACTTGGGGTAGGGGTGGGGAGCTAGGCTGGGTTCCTGTTCCCATCTTGCTAATAATATTGAATATATGCCCTAGTCAAACTGAAATTAAGACATATAGCAAGAAGAAATGGACCCTCATTCCCCCGCTGAGTAATATCCAAAGAGAAACCAGCAGCTTATAATAAAGTAAGAAAAAGAGAAGGCTATAGACCCTCTCAAAAGTGTTCTTTTGGGGAAGCCACCATCCTGCTCAGTAAATTATCCACAGCTATGGATTATTTGCAGTTTGATGTTTCTTTTCTTCATTTAATTTATAGTCTACGCGTTCCCAAGGGTCCAGGGCATGTGTTGTATGGCAGGGATGCTGCACCCATCACTCTTCTGCCATTGTAATGGTGCCTCAAGCGGTCCAGTTGTTTCCATGGAAACAAGGGGTGGAACTTTGGCAAGGTTGAAAGCAGCTTTGGGGAAGGGGAAGCTGGGAACACTTCAGAGAGGACACTTGCTGCATGACTTAAAGGAAGTGATGTAACCTGTGAAGTTCCACCATAAAGTGGAAGAGGCCCAGAATATCAGGAGCAGGCTTGGAGATATCTGCTTTGCTAAGTAGCTAGAGCAGAGCAAAGAAGAGACTCCAGGCAGGCTGAGAGACACTTCACTGGCCTTTAGAGCTTGTGGTCCAGTTACATACAAGACGAAAAGAAGCTGCTGGTTGTTGTACATCTTTCTTACTCTGTGCCCCAAGCCAGGGGTAGTCAACAACACAATGCTCGCCAGATGTTGCTAGACTCCAACTCTCACCAGAAATCGTGTCTCATACTGAGAAAGCCTGAATGAAAATGTCACATATACTCGTTCCTTATCAATTAACCTATATTATGTCAAACAGTAGGAAAATAATTCAGATAAAGCTCATGTATATTAACTGACCCCTTCAGCCGAGAGCTGTAACTACGTGCAAAGACTAAATAAAGTTCAAGTGAAGAAATGACCCAGCTCTAGTTTTGCAATATATAAATGCTCTTTCCATATCCTAAACACTAAAGAACACCTGTGGGGAAACTACAACAAAGAGAACTAGTCATAAGACCTTTGGGTGTTATTGTATGTAGCTGTGAAATCCATTGAGCCTCTGGGAACTACCCGTCATGTGTTCAGAGGGCTCCAGATTACAGTAGCAACATCTTTCAGAACCAATGATGTGGAGTGCCCCCTGGCATGTGCTCACTTCTTTGCCCTTGCCAATATTTATATTGTAACAGCACAGAGGAATGTGGAAATTACCTAGAAGTTGCAGCTCTGAAGAGGCCAGGTGCAAGTGGGAGGGCTCCTGGTTGGTGTTGAGGCCATAATACTTTGGAACACCAGTTGCTGGAAACCACAGAAGGGGAGAGTGTTCTTGTGCATGGGTCCTGCTTGCAGGTTTCCCAAAGTTGGCCACTGTGAGAACAGGGTGCTGAACTAGGTGGGCCGCTGGCCTGATCCAACAGCCTCTTCCTATGTACTAAAATATGAGGGAGTGATATTACTATCTGTTCTGCTGCTACAGTCAACCAGAGAACTCTGATCCATTTGGCAGCTGGTTCATAGGCTGATACAATATAAGTTTCCTCAAATTCTACATTATCATTTTAAATATGACTTTGTGAAGAGAACAGAAACTGGAATGGGTAAATAATAAAATAAATTACGGTGCATATGCAAGGAATAAAGTAGCAGTGGAAGCAGAATTGCTAACAGTGGCTATAATTGATTTATGCTCCCGGTCATGCAGATATAATGAAATGTCTACATATTACAGTAATGTCACTCCCTTTAATAGTGAACTCGGCTGGTGAGTGCCGACAGGATTGTAGCCAAAATGGGGCCACTGAGACTCAAGAGGGAGTCATCAACATGCTTGAGGGAGCCTTGAGGTTTGCAGATACCAAAAAATATCTTTAGGAAAATATAACTAAGGGGTCAACCTTCCCCCCAAACTGAGAACTGAGCCGTCTCAGTAAATACCAAATGTTGACTGTTGGTTAGAAAAGGAAGATGGAAAATGGGGGTATGTGGGGAGTGAAATGATTTGCTTGAGCTCCTGACAGCTTGTGGTATCCCAGAGGAAGGCACAGTTGGCTCGAAGGAGCATTCCCTCATGAAGACGAGGATACACTGCAACACTTTGCTGCAGGTCCCACTTGTACTTGTTTAACTTTAAAAAAATATGAGAATTCCTAATGGAATTAATGCATTTTTATTTATGCTTAGTCTAATTCTACACACATGTCTGCATGTAATCCTAGCTCACAGGGGTTTTTGGAAAGAGAAAACTATGCACATCTTTTTACAAATTTAGCCCAGCAAATAGCTGCTAACAGGCAGATCACAGAACGTTGCTTTACAACATTTAGCTATTATGAAATTACTTGAGAACGGAGAGTAACAATGAAGGTTTTTGATTGGTCACTGGCTATGTCATGCACGCGTCAACATTTCCTCATAAAAAACACAGGTATGACCTTTTTACCTTGAAGTTTCCATGTCATAATAGCTATGAGGCACTCCTGGTTAATAGATTTCTGAGGGATTATTGCACACTTTCTGAGGAGCTGAAGTCGCTTGGCTTTTGGCTCCTGCCTCATGCTGCACCTGAGATGTGTGATAATCTCTCAGAAATGTGCTGCTTGTCAAGTCTTATGGCTTAATTATAAACATTAATGAAAGTCAGCTACAGCTTAAGAGGCTTGCCCATCTGTTTCTGCACTTGATGGATGGTTGTGGTAAGTCAAGAAAGCCTATCCGGACACATGGTTTAGTTACCTAGCGTTGTTTTTACAAGTCCTATTGGTTTTATCTTTGCTATTTATTTATTGAAAAGCGTTCCTATAAACCATAACGTCATACGTGGCTCCTTGGCGAGTGTGGCTCCTTGTGGCGCCAGGCAGCTGTGGAGGGGGGCTTGCTTGCTCTGTTTTAGAAGCGGCTTGAAATGGAGCGAGCCACTTTGAAGGCGCACTCCCAGTGCCAATCAGCTGACTGGCAAAAGGGGCTTGCTCCATTTTCACGAATCAGTTTGCATTCAAAGCTCCGTTTTCAGAAGTTGTTCATGCAAACAAAGCAAGCCTCTTCAAAAGGGTGCCTTCAAAGTTGCCTGCTCTGTTTTAGAGCGTTTCTTAAAATGGAGCTCTGTTTTAGGAAGTGGTTAGAAACAGAGCCTTGAAAGCATACTCCCGGTGCCAATCAGCTGATTTGCATTGGGAGCCCACCTTCAGAGGAGGCCACTGTAACAACCCACCAGCTGTTTAGCAGTCATAACATCCCCAGGTGTCCATTACCTGGTGTCAGGGGAATGGCACATGGCTGGTCCCGCTTACCTATCAAGTCGGACGGTGAAGGATGGGCTAAGTAATGATGCAGCTCATTGGCCAGACCCAGTTCTGCATCCCTGCACAAAAGGAAAAAGGCTTGAGAAGCAGGATGCGGAAAGGAATCTCAGACATCATATCTTATTTCCCCTACATGTTGTGATGTATCCTCACTGGAGCTGAACAAAACCTGTCTCCAAAAATTTCCCACACCATTTGTGGATCGTCTAATGCATGCGCCAAGTGGGGGCAGGGGGAGAGAATTTGTCAAATATGGCAGGGAATCCAACAGTTTTTTTCTCAGAAGATTCTCTCCTGAGATATTTTGTGTCACTTAATTTGCAATCACACTCATACCTTTAGCTCATATTGGTGGGTGAAGGAAACCATGGGCTAAGAGAGCAGTGGAAGGAGTAGGGGCTAAGCCTATGGCTTTCTTGAACAATATTGAAATCCTATTATACCATATCAAAACTTGATTTACAGTTGAGTACAAAATTCATAGATGGCAAAATTGGGTGGGTGTCTCTGAATAGTCTCATGGAGAAGACTGAAATTCCCCCAACAGTTCAAGGTAAAGGTAAAGGGACCCCTGACCGTTAGGTCCAGTCACGGACGACTCTGGGGTTGCAGCGCTCATCTCACTTTATTGGCCGAGGGAGCTGGCATACAACGTACGGCGTCCATGTGGCCAGCATGACAAAGCTGCTTCTGGAGAACCAGAGCAGCACACGGAAACGCTGTTTACCTTCCCGCCAGAGCGGTACCTATTTATCTACTTGCACTTTGACGTGCTTTCAAACTGCTAGGTTGGCAGGAGCAGGGACCGAGCAATGGGAGCTCACCCTGTCGCGGAGATTTGAACCGCCGACCTTCTGATTGGCAAGCCCCTGAACGCATAATTCCTCAGCCCTAGCCCCCCCTTCAACCAAACTGCAGTAGGGACTTTATTATGCAATCTGGGGAGTCACAGGTGCATTTGGGGTATATGTATTCAGAACAGTGAAAAACAGTTTCCTACCCTCCAGAAAATTTCTTCTCTTTGCTATAAAGATCTGAGATTGAGTCCAAAATCTGATAACTCTTTTGCTATATATGGTGAATATTTGCTGGAGTGGGAAAGGACCACAGACCCATCTCCCTGACCCTATCCCCACTTTCAGAACACGTTAAACTGTGAGTGCAGATGTTGCCGGACTCCAACTCCCACCATCCCCCTGGGGCTATAACCCATGATGGCTATGCCCATGGGTGATGGGAGTAGGAGTGCAACAGCATGTAGAAGATTACTAATTGGCCTGTGTTCAGGCCTTGAGCAAGTCACTTCTTTCCCTCATTGAACCTATTCACAGCCTTGATGAACTGCTGCTTAACTACCCTCAACACTGGCTGTAGGGGCTTCTGAGCATGCTCAGTTCTCAGGGGGCTTAAGTAAATAAGAGCCAACAGAATGAAACATAAGACATATCAAGCAACCTGTCTTCCCCACAATGGCCAGCCAGATGTGTATTGGAAGCCCACAAACAGGACATGAGGGCAAAAGACCTTTGCTATTTACTAATTACTCTTCTAGCTTGCCCTATGAAGCACTTAATCCGAAGAAAACCAGTGTAAACAAGCAAAATGCATCCAAGTGTGTGTCTGGGCTGGATTGTAAACAGAGATAAAACTGAATCTACAAGCCTTTGTGCTCCTGCAAAAGAGGAATGTGGGTTGTGAATGTTTGCAGAAGGAAATGAAGAGTGAACTTCATTTTAAATTATGAGAAAGGATCTCACTTGGGGGGACAAGAGGGGAACTTCCATTTTTTTTGTTCAGAGTGCAACAAAACAAATGGTTCTGTGTAAGAGTGGAGACCAAACTGAGCATCAGTGGGCAGGAAAGTCACTGAAGAATAGTGATATCCAAGGTTTTATCTGTGCCACGTAGCAGATTTCATATTGCCAAAATAGAGCGGTATTCATTATTAAAGGAATAGTGTCATTCCTATAATCAAAATATGGGCCTCTCTTTTTCACTGCCTTCTTTTACGGGGTTTGCTGTGGGTATCTGACCTCACAGGCACACAAAGAATATTTCCCTTCTTTGATCTTTATCTTTGAACTTGAGCTATGAGTCATACTTGGAGCGACTGGTATACTGCAGATTAAATGCCATAGCCCATTCCTCTCCACTATTTAAAAGTATCTGCTTGGGTGCTGGCTATTATGTACTATGATTTATGATCCCTCCATCCCCCAAATTGTGAGTGTGTATGAGATATCTGAACTTTGTGTTTCCAAATTTTCTAATCAGATTCCCCCCCCCACACACAGTAAAATAAAAATGTATTTCACTGAATTCTCCTTTTTGATTATGACTTTAAATGTTGCAATAATTGAAAATGTAAAGCAGTGTCTCTAGCAATCTCCATCTGAGGATTATTGACTGCTAACATGAGTGGAAGGAGGTCTTGTGTGAGGGAATTTCTGATGCTTTCCTTCCCCCATTCTGGGGGTCAAAATATTGACTGAACAAGTACTTTGGCCTGAATATAAGCCACACTCGAATATAAGCTGCAACTTTAAAATTGGAGGGGAGAAAAGAAAAAAGAAAAAAAACCTGAATATAAGCCGCTCCATTCCTCATTGCATACTGGGCAGGGGGAGTCGCACTGTGTTGCCGGCAGCCATTCCCCTTCCTCGCTCTCTCCCTTCCTGGCCTTGGGGGAGAGGACGGGGGACTACACATGGGACGGGCACCACTTTGCCACGGTCCTGGCGCTGTCTGCCCCGCACTCCTGGCTGCATACCATAAGGTCATGAATATAAGCCACACTTTAATTTTCATGGTCGGAATTTGGGGAGAAAGTGAGGCTTTTTCAGGCCAATACGGTATTCCTCAAACAGTGGCCCACGACTCACCAGTGGGCCTCAATGCCCTGCCCGCTACAATACCTGTGCCATAACCTTTTGTTTGGGCCAATGCCAACACCAGCACCTCCATGCATGCTGACTAAAACTGCCCAGGAGACAGAGATTTTGTGGGAGTAGATGAGGAAAGGTCACAGGAGGCACTAAAGATAATTGGAAAGTACGATAATCTTTATTGTCATTGTCCCATACAGAACAATGAAATTGAAAAGTGAGATAAAAAGCTAATATTTATTGATAATAATTAATAATGCATAAATAAATAACTGGGAATAGAAAGTGCAAGGATAAGAAGGGGGATCTATCATAGGAGTAAGAAGCGAATTTCAAAAGACCAGCAATGAGGGACTGTAGGGTCTGGTGGGAAGGTGGAATTAGCTGCAAGCTGAGTGTAAAAGGAGAATGGAATAAAAATATAAAGCTGTGCAAAAATTATTTGAGAGGCATGGGGAAGGGGAAAATATATTTTAAAAAATGTATTCACCACTAAAAGCTGAGCCACAATATCTCCAGAGCAAATGTCTTGACTTAGCTTGTGGGATGATGAGTGATGGAGCTCCTCACCACGGGGGAAACACTGTGAGGAAGAATTTAGCAATTTCTGAAAATGGATTAGATATCAGCAGAAGGTGACATCAGTAATTGCCAGCTGATTATACCAAACTTTGCCTCCATCCGCCACCTTTTCCATAACTGGTGCTGCCCCTGCACTGCGATTTTGTGACTGGTGAGCCTCCACACAATTTTCAGTCATCTCAAGTGAGACCTGGGGGTACAAAGACTGAGAGGCCCTGAGCTGAAGAGTGAGGTGGTACCCAGAGGTTGCTGCTGGAGGAAATACAAACACTTTCCGAGCAATACTTTGCCCTGCAGAATTCATGTGAGAATTATGTCAGCTTCTATCTGCATAACCCTTTCCTTTCTTTTCTTTAGCAAATGACGGACTGTTGGAAGAGTGGGGTGGAATGTAGGAAACCCAATAGATAACTTCCCCTCTTCATTTTTTCTCCAGATTCCACTTCAGGAGTCTCTCAAGCCAGCATCTTTTTCAAGACTATGTCTCGTTTTCTCTACATGCAGTTTATAAGAATGAGTATAAGAATGAGTAGCCACAGAAGGATAATTTTTATTCATCACCTCATGGTAAGATTTCCATGCAAAACAAAAACCCAAAACAAATATGCAAACTTGCCGTAATATGTCATCCTTACATATGAGGTAAGAGGAATTTGTTATTAAGGTTGTTCAGCTGCCTGAAAAAATATTGCACCCTTTCCAGAGATTTGGATAAATGCTCAATAGCCATTTGACGTTACCACATGTAGCTGTGTTATTGTGGCAGTTGTGTGTGTGTGTGTGTGTGTGTGTGTTGCACTGGCTTATCCGGTCATGAAAAATACCTCTCTCTCTCTCTCTCTCTCTCTCTCTCTCTCTCACACACACACACACACACATACTGTAAATCATTAAAAATTGCATTCTTCTAAGATAGTCCTCTATTTTGAAATCCAGTTTTTGGCACCTCTTTGTTTTTATACCAGCTGTGGTGTTTCATCTCCAGAGGCACACAGATGACATCTGAACATCCAGCACTATTGTGCTTAGAGACTCCACAAACAACCCCACCAAATCCTGTATGATAAATTTCCCCCTGATTAGTTAAACAGATACTGCAATGCGCCAACAGAAGGAGGCGTTGTTGACACAGCATCTCCTGAGACTCTGGCTATGTTTTCTTTGAGTTCTTCAGCATTCAGCCCTTGGAGCAGCGAGAAGACTGGGTGGCGGGGGGAGGAATCAGTTCGCATTATTCATTCCCAGTGATTTCTTTCTTTCTTGATTTCTTCCTTTCTTTTGGTTTTCATTATAGTGCCAGATAAAATCCTATCATGTGGAACTGAGGCCGAGAGCAGGCCTTTGAAGAGCAGAATATGAAAATATTGTTTGATCCAATCACAATACGCTTTTTAAGAGTCTAATCCATAAAGTCAGTTCTCTGTATTAAGGATGAAAGAAACAAACAGTGGTATGCAGTGTTTTGTGAGTGTGTGTTTTGAAAGGTATTTTTAGCTCTTGGTTTCTCCATCACCACCTCACCAAGGATACGGAAGAGTACCTAATTGTACCTAGTACCTTGTCATTGTGTGGAAGAGGAATGGTAAGATGGATAGGAAAAGGGGGAAAGGAGGACGGCTGAAAGAGGAAAATGTTATGTACTGAAGTTCTCACCCTGGGCCAGCAGGGGGATACTGTAGATAGCTTTCACTCAGGTCCACATATGCAAATAAGGGATTGAAAGTGACGTTCAGTGATTGGATAGTTACAGAAAATGGTTACTGTTGCGTTCTAGTGGAGCTCTATATAAGCAGGCTGGCTGAACCCTTCAGTTCAGTTCTGTTCTGGCCTGTGAATAAACAAGAGCTGTTTGAAGAATCGCTGTGTCGTCTGATATGTTCACCCACAACTTAACAGAAAAAATGGGTGGCCCTGCTTTCTGCTAGCATGCAGCCTCTGAAAGGTCACCCCAACAGGGAACGCAGCCCTCAAAAGAAAAGAGGCTTCCCAGCCCTGTAGAGTTTGAGGCAGAGGTCCTTCCAAGGGCTGCTTAATTGCTGGACATTCAGCCTGGGGCTATATGCACACTATCTCGAAGTCCCTTACACTCAGTCCTTTGAATTACTCAAAAATAAGTCCCACTGAGTCCAATGAGGCTTGCTCATCGAGTCTCAGGTAAGTATTATAAGACTACAGCCTGAGTCCTTAGAGGGAGACGCTTGAAGGCTGCAGCCAAAGTTAAAATTGTCTGACTGTGGGAGTGACCTTGGACTCTTTGAGTGTTATGGCAAATGGGAAAGAGAAAGTAGATTTATCAACAACGTGATCTGGGAAGCCTTGGCAGCGAAGAGCGTCAGCATCTGGTTCTTCTGCACCATCTGCAGCTGTGCCAACTCAATCTAAACAAAGAGGAATGTCTTCTGAAGAGGCTCTAGCTGTGGTGCTGGGCAAAATAAATGAATCTTTGGAAAAACTCAGCAGGAAAGTAGATGAGACAAATATAAAAGTTGATGCATCTAATGCAAAGGTGGATGCCGCAAATGCCAAAATTGATATTAATACAGAAAGCATAAATAGTCTGGGACAAAAGGTGAATATTAATATAGAAGCAATACAGAAATTGATACAGGAGTCTGCCTCGACCCGTCAAATTGCAGAGGAAGCAAAGGGAAAAGTGGAAGCTGTGGAAGCCAAAGTAACACAGTTGGAAACAAAGAGAGTTCCAGATATTCAGAGACAGGTTGAAGATCACAGGCTGATTCTTTCTATGGTTGAGCTTAGGGAAAAACAGACGAACTTGAGGAGCAGAGGTGTACCTGAACTGGAGAAAAATACTTTGATAGAATTTCTTATGCAGGAATTTGCAGAGTTTTGGAAGTTGGACTTGGAACAAGAAGGAGTGAAAATCGTGAGTGCCTTCAGGCTTGGAAGAGGAGGGAAGAAGAATAGAGTAAGAGATTGTTTGATTACCCTTCGATCCAAAGAGGAGAGAGATAAAAATTTGGGCTGGCACTTTCAGAAGCCCTTGGGAATATTGCAGTCAAGAGTGGAAATATTTAAAGATATCCCAAAATATCTTTTGGAACTTAGGGCCAATTACGGAGATTTGGTTGCTCTGCTGAGAAGGAACAGTATCATCTTTAGGTGGGAATTTCCTCAAGGCCTATCTTTCAGCTTTAAAGGAAGAAAAATAAAAATAAGATCAGTTGAAGATAAAGACAAATTTTTGAGTACCCATGAAGAGGACCTACAGAAGGGACTTGGAAAAGAACCAGGAGTACCGGACAGAAGATCACCAGACACAGTACTAGAGCAAGGAGTACTGGACAAAAGATCACCTATATTGGACTTAGCAAAGTTAAATTTTTGATTGGACTTCCCAGCGAAAGGGATACCAACACCACTGTCAGAACAAGAAGAAGCACTGGGTGCAGTTGGAGGTGACTTAAAGTAATTACATTATGGCACTGCAAATACTAAGCTGGAATATTAATGGGATGAACTCCCCCAAGAGGAGACGAAGAGTCTTTCATGTATTAAAAAAGGAACAATTGGACTTGATTTGCTTACAAGAAACACATGTGATAAGGCTACATAGGAAACTACTGGTAAATAAAAGATTGGGACAAGAATTTATTTCATCAGACAAAGTAAAAAAAAGAGGAGTAGTACTATATGCAAAGGAGAGCCTATTACCGAAATTTCTTTTTAAAGATGATCAAGGAAGATTTGTAGCAATTGAAATCCAATCGCAAGGAGAGACGTTTTTGATATTAGGTATTTATGCACCAAACGAGGGAAAATCGGAATTCTTTAAGAAGCTACATGAGACTCTGATGGACTATATGGATTATAATATGATCTTGATGGGAGATATGAATGGTGTAGTGTCTACAAATATGGATAAAGCACAGAGACAGGTAGTTACTAAGGATGGCAGATTGCCAAAGACTTTCTTTGATATGACTGACAATATGGACTTAGCTGACATTTGGAGAATTAAAAACCCTTTGGGAAGAGAGGGAACCTTCTTCTCTGAGGCCAAAATGACATGGACAAGAATTGACCAAATTTGGGTTACTAGAGGATTGGCCCCAAAAACTAGAAAGGTGGAAATATGCCCGAAAACTTGCTCCGACCATAATGCTGTAAAGATGGAATTGAAACTAACACCAACTGGCTCCTTCAGATGGAGGATGAATGATACATTGTTTAGGAACGAAGAAGTGACTAAGAAGGCCCAAAAAAACTCTGAGAGACTATTTTGAGATAAATATGAACACCACTGTAGAAAAAAGAGTAATCTGGGACGCAAGCAAAGCGGTTATGAGAGGGTTCTTGATACAACAGAATGCGATTCAAAAGAGAGTCCAAAATGAGAAAAAAGATAAAATATTGGAGAGAATAAAGGAAGGAGAGAAGAAACTGAGAGTGAAACCAAAGTCGCAGGAGATTTTGAAAGAGATAAAGTTATACCAAGTACAATATATGAAAATGATGAACCAGGAAATAGAATGGAAAATTAAACAGATGAGACAAAAGACATTTGAATCGGCAAATAAATGTGGGAAACTGCTGGCTTGGCAAATGAAAAAAAGACAAAAACTTAACACTATCACAAATTTGGAAGTAGAAGGGAAAAATATACAGAATCCAGTGGAGATTAGAAAGTGCTTTCAGAGGTATTTTAAACAACTATATACACAGGAAACTCAGAAACAAATGGACATTGATTGTTTTTTGGAAAAAAAATGGATTACAAAAAATCTCTCAAGAAAATAAGCTAATGTTGAACTACAAAATAACGGAGCAAGAGATAGAAGGGGCCATCCAGAATATGCAATTGGGTAAATCTCCAGGTCCGGACGGACTGACTTCAAGATACTATAGATCCTTGAAAGAATGGATAATACAGCCATTAAAAGAAGTCTGTAATGGAATATTGGAAGGGAAAAGGCTGCCAGAGTCGTGGAAGGAAGCTTACATCACACTTATACCGAAAGTAGAGTCTGAGAAGACACAGCTTAAGAATTACCGCCCCATATCTTTGCTTAATGTGGATTATAAAATTTTTGCAGATATTTTGGCTAAAAGACTAAAAAAGGTACTAGTAGAAGAAATCCATAAAGACCAAGCTGGCTTTCTCCCGGGCAGACACTTGTCTGACAACACGAGGAATATAATTAATATTTTAGAAAAGTTACAAGTGAATATCAATACTAAAGCAGTTTTGATATTTGTGGACTCGGAGAAAGCCTTTGACAATATTTATTGGAGTTTTATGAAGAAAAACCTACAGGGGGTGGGGGTTGGTCAAGGTTTTGAAAATGGTATAGGTGCAATTTATTCAGAACAAAAGGCTAAATTAATTGTGAACAATGTAGTGACGGAAGAATTTAAGATAGAGAAAGGAACACGACAAGGTTGCCCAATCTCTCCATTGCTTTTTATATCGGTCCTGGAAGTTCTTTTAAATATGATTAGGAGGGACCAAACAGTTAAAGGTATACAAGTGGGAGCAAAACAGTACAAACTGAAAGCATTTGCTGATGATTTGGTATTGACATTACAGGAGCCAGAATCTAGTACCAAAAGAGTACTGGAACTGATCCAAGAATTTGGACAAGCAGCGGGATTTAAGTTGAATAAGATGAAAACTAAAGTTTTAGAGAAAAATTTAACAGTGACGGAGAGAGAAAGGTTTCAGAAGGAGACAGGATTAACATTGGTTAAGAAAGTGAAAGACCTAGGGGTTAACATGACTGCTAAAAATGTGAATCTGTTTAAGGATAACTATGAAAAATGTTGGACGGAAGTGAAAAAGGATCTAGAAATATGGTCAAATTTGAAGTTATCATTGCTAGGCCGAATTGCTGTGATAAAGATGAATGTATTGCCAAGGATGTTGTTTTTGTTTCAAACATTGCAAATACTAGACAAAATGGAGTGTTTCAAGAAGTGGCATAGAGATATCTCTAGATTTGTCTGACAGGGCAAGAAACCCCGAATAAAATGTAAGATATTAACTGATGCTAAGGAAAGAGGTGGATTTGCCCTGCCAGACTTAAAACTTTATTATGAATCAGCCGCTTTTTGCTGGTTGAGAGAATGGATGCTTCTTGAGAACACTGATGTGTTGGATTTAGAAGGTTTTAATAATGTCTTTGGGTGGCATGCATATCTATGGTATGATAAGGTCAAAGCACATAAAGCGTTTAAAAACCATATTGTCAGAAAAGCACTGCTTAATGTTTGGATAAGATATAAGGATTTGCTTGAGAATAAAACCCCAAGATGGCTGTCACCAATGGAAGCGAAGGCTCAGAAAAAGCTCGATATGGAGGCTAAATGGCCGAAATATTGGGAAATTTTGGAACAAGAGGGAGACAGAATAAAACTGCAGAGTTTTGAAAAATTAAAAAATAGAGTGCGAGATTGGCTTCATTATTATCAGATAATGGAGGCATATAATTTGGATTAAAAAATTGGCTTCCAGGTGGAAAAATCAAAATTGGAAACAGAACTGTTAGACCCCAAAACTAAGAATTTGTCAAGAATGTATAATTTGCTGTTGAAATGGAACACTCAGGATGAAACGGTGAAATCTGTTATGATTAAATGGGCACAAGATGTTGGACATAACATTATGATGGCTGACTGGGAACAATTATGGGCCACAGGTATGAAGTTCACGGCATGTAATGCCTTAAGAGAGAATATAATGAAAATGATATACAGGTGGTACATGACACCAGTCAAGCTTGTGAAAATCTATAATTTGCCCGATAATAAATGCTGGAAATGTAAAGAGACAGAAGGTACATTCTTTCACCTTTGGTGGACATGCCCAAGGATTAAGGCTTTCTGGGAGATGATCTATAAGGAAATGAAAAAGGTATTTAAATATACCTTTCTGAAGAAACCAGAGGCCTTTCTCCGGGACATGGTCGGCCAATTGGTGCCAAAGAGGGACAGAACTTTCTTTATGTATGCCACAACAGCAGCAAGAATACTTATTGCAAAGTATTGGAAGACACAAGATCTACCCACTCTGGAAGAATGGCAGATGAAGTTGATAGACTATATGGAACTGGCGGAAATGACTGGCAGAATCCGAGACCAGGGAGAAGAGTCAGTGGAGGAAGATTGGAAGAAATTCAAAGACTATTTACAGAAACATTGTAAAATTAATGAATGTTAGAATGATGTTGGAATGAATCTATGTGATTTTAGCAAAAATGTATCAAAAATTTAAGAAAAATAGACTGTTAATTGGTGAAAAGAGGGAAAGTAAACTTATAGTAAGATCAAGATAAATTTTCAGGATAAGAATTTTGAAGAGAGGGAAAGGATTTGCTGAAATGGATAATTGACTTAGAATACAAAAAAGGGAGGTGTGAGGAGGTCAGGGAAACAAGTATATGAAAGATAAGTTATGGGAAGGCTCGATTTGTCTTCTTTTTTTTTGTATGTTGTTTTTAAGTGTTCTTATTTCCTTGTTTTTATTGTGATGTGTTGTTTTACTATTGTCCAATCTGGTGGTTTTTTTGCTTTCTGTTTTCTTTTGCCTTTTTGTAAACTTAAAATCTTAATAAATACTATTTAAAAAAAAAAAAAACAAAGTTAAATTTCTGAATTACTCTGGAGCATGACATCCAGGCCTACACAGTGATTTATTTGAAGGTACTAGTTAGGTCTTTGCACAGATTGGTAGATTGCGGTCACTTTAGTTTTCTTGTTGTTGTTGTATAAGCTACTAGATACTATGACAACATACATGGGAACATCCTGGTTCTTGGTCAAGGCTGTTGGATCAGCTTTCCCAGTGTAAAAGGATAATTGTGCGTCTCTCCTTCTTCTCTGTCCACACTGTATCTCCACAATACACAAGACACACCCATTCCGACGGTGGTTTGATGAGCGGTTTCCAAAAGGAAACAAATGAAGTATGGGTGTAGTTAATCACTGTGGCTTTCCCCTCTATGTATATGCAATACAGACCTTTTGGATCCATTTCCAACAGAGAATGGACATACGGCCGATTGACGGCAATTTACAAAGGGGTGTCAGTGAACGACATACTAAATTACCTTGTAGGGTAATGTTTTTTCCATGCTGTGTAGGAAGACTTTTTTGTTTGTTTTGTTTGTTTCCTAGCTAGCTAACCAACCAACCGACCAGAACTAAACGTTTGCTCCAAAGACACAGACCCCTGCCATGTCATTTAAAGTTTTGATTACCATGCAATAATAAATAAGAAACACAGTGTTTTATCCCTCCAGTTACTTGAATTAAAGAATGCAGCAGCCCTGCTGCTACAAAGGCACACCTAGTTCGGCATTCTGTCGTCACACTGGCTCACTAGATGGGAAACTCACAAGAAGGATATAAGCACAATAGCAAATAAGTACAATAGTTTCTGATACTGGTGGGCATCTATAAACCATCATTGCTAGGGGCCATTAATATGCTTATCCTCTGTGAATGGGCCAGTAACCCCTTTAAAGTCATTCACGTTGGTGGCACTGCGTACATCCCTATGCCTCAATCATCACTACACCTTGTGCCAGAGAATTCCACAGCTGTGTTTTGTGCGACATCGGTGCCATTCATTAAAGTGAAATCTTTCTGGATGGGAGAGCACACAGCAACCAAAAAGGAACACCAGATCAGTGCATTAGTTACATGGTTGTTGTTTTTTTAAATCATTTAGGCCCATATTGGATTTTTTTAAAAGTATGCCCTTGACTGTAAAGTTTGTATGTGACAAACTGGTATTTGAAAACACATACTTCACACAAGCACATTTCTCGGGGAGCCTGTTGAATGAGCATTTGCTGGCAAACGGAGGTTTTTAATTTAATTTAATTTAATTTTAAAACGTGCTGCCTTTCAGAGCCAAAAGCCTTGCTAAGACAGCTAACATAATATACAAAGCTATAAAACACAATTTCAATAAAATGCCATATATTGAAAACAATGGTTAGCAAAATCACAAGCAAGTCCTAAAATAAATTAAACCAGGGAGTGGGAGACTTTCTTCAGTGTGCTAAGGGCTGTATTCTCTCATAGGTTCACCTGCCCGTGGGCCAGAGGCAAAAGCAACTGAGGTAACAATTACCTTTTCTACGGAAGTCTACATTCTAGATACACAAAAAGATCTACCGGTATATGAGAATCCATATCTAAATCAATACTTAAATCACAAAATACTTCTATAGATATGTATATTATCACCATGTGTGTGTTTATAAAGGTATTTCATCCTGAAATATGCACCTGTTCACACATTTTTGTACATTTTTTGTTCAGAGAACTGTATCGCAAATTTCAGATAAGTGTGAAATCTAAAGGATAATTATGTTCTGATCTGTGTAGAAGTCCAATAGGTATGATTTAGGTGAGTTCTCTTAAAACTGAGGACCAAACTAAATCATCCTCCATCTTAACACATAGCCGTTGCAATTCCCACATTCAGTGTGGAGCTTTGTTGACCTAGCAACTTGTTAGGAAAGGGGCTTTTGTTATTATTTAAAAAATCCTCACAATTCAGCTTTGAGTATGCTATCTTTCTAAAGGAATGTTGCCTAGTTTGCCTTCTTTGCCATCAAACAGATGGTTCTTGTAGGAATCCTTACTTATCTCCTACTTAGTCATTGGCAAGATGGACTTCTTGTTCCAGGAAACCTTTTTCCATCCATGTATCTATGGATGCAATTATGGGCCCTGGAAAGCTGTTTGTTTTCAGGGAGGGCTGCCACCCCAACAACTGGTTCTAAGCCAGGCAGTTTCGGAAATACCACAACTTTCTCAAGTTGTCTACATGGCCATATCTTTTGTTGTGTGTCTTCCAGCATTGGCTCATAAACTGGTATAACAATTGTTGGTTTCCTGTTTTCTTTAGTCCAAGACTATGAAACCTCAAGCTGGATAAAAGGCTAATGTGAGGCACAGACTGGACCCTTTGTATACCTTGGTAGCCTATCCAAAGTATAACATTTTGTTAAGATCTGACTGATTCCTGGTATGGAGTAATATGTCAATGTTTCTCCTTCTAATAGAAATAATTGGAAACTGAGTAGAAGTCATATAGGAGAATTGTGAAATGTATAAGACTAAGAATGCTGGCAATATTGAGGTATGCATCTTAGGGGCAATGTGAATTGTATGGTTAATGTGCATAACAAGCACTCATCATATATCATAACCATTGTGTACATCATCTCCCCAGGAGAAGGAAAATATCCACATTCTCTGGAAAGTATACACATTCTCTAGCTTGGGAAACTACAATTTTGTTTATTCTCTGGATAATATGCATATTCTGTGGTAAATGTGTCTACTCTCCTAAGAAACATGTTCTTAATCTAGTCTAGAAGCAGTCAACCAGAGGTGATGAATGTGCATCAACAGCCACTTCTTATGCACATTAATGGCTTAACTCACTTTATTCCTACACATATATACTGATCAATTACACAGTTTTTCATCAGTGCATATATCAGTTTGAGCATGCCTATTTTGTTGTTTAGTCGTTTAGTCGTGTCCATCTCTTCGTGACCCCATCGACCAGAGCATGCCAAGCACTCCTGTCTTTCACTGCCTCCCGCAGTTTGGTCAAACTCATGTTGGTAGTTTCAAGAACACTGTCCAACCATCTTGTCCTCTGCCATCCCCTTCTTCTTCTGCCCTCAATGTTTCCCAGCATCAGGGTCTTCTCCAGGGAGTCTTCTCTTCTCATGAGGTGGCCAAAGTATTGGAGCCTCAGCTTCAGGATCTGTCCTTCCAGTGAGCACTCAGGGCTGATTTCCTTCAGAATGGAGAGGTTTGATCTTCTTGCAGTCCATGGGACTCTCAAGAGTCTCCTCCAGCACCAGAATTCAAAAGCATCAATTCTTTGGCGATCAGCCTTCATTATGGTCCAGCTCTCACTTCCATACATCACTACTGGGAAAACCATAGCTTTAACTATACGGAGCTTTGTCGGCAAGGTGATCACTGCCTTGCCGTGGTGAAGGGGCTTGAATAACTCAGAGAAGCTATGAGCTATTTCATGCAGGGCCACCCAAGACGGACAGGTCATAGCTGAGAGTTTAGACTAAATGTGATCCACCTGGAGCAGGAACCGGCAAGCCACTCTAGTATCCCTGCCAAGAAAACTCCATGGACAAAAACAACAGGCATGCCTATTTACATGAAGGCAAGTGTTTTATTCACCTCTAGCTGTACCTTCCTCATTTTAAAAAACAACCAACCCATTATTTTGATCAAACTATTCACCTTACCAGGGCCAGCCCAGGACATTTTGCCACTACAGGCAAAACTGAAAATGCTTTCCCCTTTGCCACCACCTCCATTTCTACATATGTCTGCTGCCGAGGCTGCCTTGTCTGCACTAGTTTGTCCTCTTTGTTGCCGCCTCTGCCTTCCCCAGATCTGCCGCCTGAGGCAACTTCCTCATGTTGCCTCATGGGTGGGCCGGCCTTACATCTTGCTGATGTTTATTTCACCTTCTGACGGGCATAGCCTTTTCATGGAGTAATTTTGCAACAGTTTGAAAAGATCTTTACCCAATTATTCCTTTAAAAATTGTTATTATAGAAAAATGTGTTATTTAGGTTGTCCAAGTTTATTTCTTTGTGGAAGATAAATGTAATACATAGACATCTTTGATTCAGTCATATCTGGCTCAGAAACACTGTGCTTATTTGCTTTATTTAGATGGGAAGATTACTCTGCTTCTTTTGTCACAGGGTGTGATGATGTTCACGGAACTGTAATCTTTTTTGCTGCATTCTGAAAAATCAAACAAGAGGAAAACAATTACAGAATTTCCTGTGTTTATTTGTGATTCGCCCTCATTTTCAAAGTGATTATAAGATAAAAAAAACCTTCTAAACCCTTTAAGGATTTTGAGAATGTTTTGGTTATGAACTTTCTGTGGGAAGTAAAGATATCTATGAAGCCAAATGCATAGGCCAGAGGAAATATTTCTGTTTATTTGGATTAATCAGCTGATCATTTTTCAGTTACCCATTATAATGGAACCGATATGTATATATTTGCCAAGAAAGAGAATTTGCTCTTGAAAAAGCAAATGTTGGAATATATTCTATAAACAATCTGTATGTTCTAAGCTAAAGTTACATTTTATAGGACATTTTACTGCTCTTAAGTTGATCTGCCAAGAATCTCAGGTGCTTACGTCTGTGGAAAAATAAGCTACTGTCTGTTGAAGTTTCAATAAAACAGTCCAGAAATTGGATGTTAAAGAAAAACTGACATATAAAATCAATATTATGGTAAAAGACTCAAAGGAGTCCCCCTGCCGCCCGCATCCACTTATTACTTTTATATTTTGTACATTAGAAATCTATACAAGTTTCTTTCTTTTCAAATATATATAACCTAATTTTAAGAGCTGCTATTCCTCCAGATAAGTGTGCAGGACTGAGTTCAGGTTCCACCATGACTTTTAGAACACTCTTTTATGTGAACTATTGATATACTAAATCAGCTCCACAAATCAGGTTCCCTAAACTCTGGAGACTCACCAAAGCCTGAGCCTGCCCATAGTCCAGTAGTGATGTAAGACAGCTTTATTCAAACTGTACTTGGTTGCCCAAGGATAAGTAGGGATACAGCAGTATAATCAGCATATTGTTAGTAACCCTTGGAGGTCATAAGTCCCATTAGTTAGCGATGAATCTATGGGCTAGCATAAATATGCACAACATGTTGTGTTGTACCAACATAGTAAGCTGACACTACTTTGCCCCTAACAGTCAATGTGGCTGTAGAAGTGTGTCAGAAATCCTTCAATTTTCTCTCCAGATTTTGGAGTTCTGAATTACATCGCTTTATTTTCAGTGAAATCAATAAAGAATGTGAGTGGTTAAAGTTCACAAATAATGAATGAATTGTTAGAAGTTACCTGCAAAGACAAGCATAATTGTGGAATAGGTATCCTTTAGATGTGATTTTTAGCACCACTTTTCTGCTTCTGTGGCTAGCAGGAAACACATGGATACAGTTGTTGTGGTCGCTTAAAATAATAGTAATAATAGTACCGGTATTAATAATGTGCTCTCAGTTGCACCAGTAAAGACAGATGTCAGGCTTCTTCAATGTTGTTTCATTTAACCATTTAACAATCAGAGAACAGTTTTAATAATTCCTTTCACCTGCTTGTGTTCTGTGCTAGCTGCCTCACACACAATTTGCTCCCTCCTGCCTGAGGTCCACCCTACTGTGTAAATCTCCCAGAGGGTTCCCATCCATAAAAAACAAGAGAAATTAAAGTAACAGCAGCAGCAGCAACAACAACAATTTAATTAATATATCATTTAATGTCAAAATAGGTTTCTAAGCTATTCAAAACCAATCACACAAACACAAACATATAAATATCCATAATTAAAAGATGGGGGAAATAATCCCACTCAAACATTAAAATATAAATACTGAGATATGCAATAGAACAATCCCATTAAAACAATACAGCAGTTAAAACTGGAGGCTCAGGTCAAGAGATCAATGCCTGTTCAAGCAAGTGTGTCTTAACAAGCCATCAGAATGCCAATACAGAAGGGGCCTCTTGGATTTCAGCAGGAAGCGCATTCCATAACATCCGGTCATGGCATTGCTCATTGGGCTCTGTTTGTTGATTGTAATGCTCTTATATATATATAGACGAACTAACCATATTTCAGCTTTTAATAATACAGAGCGCACGTGCGCACGGTGCCTTATCCACACTACTGTGGTTCAGCACTGGGAAATTCAATGAACATTCGTTGGCCAAGTTTGGATTGAAATCCATGTCATCTCAAGTGCAGAACCAGGAAATCGCACTCAAAAGTCCAATCCTACACGTCCCGTGCCTTCAGTAGGATTTACACCCAAGTTCATGCAGGAAGGATTGTAGTCCATAGCTGTAATTCTAGGAATATTTATATGGATGTAATCTCCATTGGACTCTGGCACAGATACTGGAAAGTGGGGAAGGATCACAAGGTGTTGGAGGACAAAGGTGTGTGGGCCAACGCGCCTGCTACTCTCAGGTACACTGGAGAACACTGTTGTCACCAGTTAAGATTCAACTGTAGTCAATCAGCTTTCGTACATGGATTTGGGGTGTGTGGGCAGTACCAGATTCTTCTTCGCCTCAGGCTATCAAATATCTGGGCCAGTCCTGAGATTTACTTCTGCGATATGCAGATCATAGAGTAGGCATAGCGCAAAATCGAACCACTGTCATTTCCTAGGTGGGCCTTCAGAGTTTATGCAGGAACTGGCTTGCAGACCTCCAGGACCCTAACTGCGTAATTTGGGGTTTGGACTGTTGGCATTAATCCAAATAACTTATCTTAACTGGACTGTGGGTCAGGCTGGAATAGGGTAACCAGAGAACCAATTCTAAATGTTTGCTTTGAGGTTTCCTAGAATGAATGATAACTTCTCGGCATCGACATCTGATCATGGAGCTTACCTACTCAAATAAACTAACAATAAGGCAGTCTGTTTTTCTTTAATTATAGTTCTGCCTTGGAAAGAGCAACCCTAGCAATGGTTCTCTGATGAACAATTCCATCCTTTCCACATGGAAGAATCAAATATCCCTCAAAGCATTTGGGTGTGTGTTTTTTAAAAAAGAACTCTGAACAAAATGCAGATACCGTTTCTGGAGTTATAGAGTTACACAAAGTGTTGTTTCAGTATGAAGCCTGCTCTTAGATATCAAGGCCAATATACTAATCTGAATTTAAGTTCCTTCTCCCACAGGGGTGGCTAACCTGTTGTTCTCCATATACAGCCGGACTGCAGTTCTCGTCCTCCCCCTGCCAGAGACTCTCCAGTCACAGGCAAGGTGGTGTTCAGATATCATATCAGGGAGGCAAGTATCCTCCTTCCACGGCACAGGGAAGCCAGCTCCAAAAAATTGCTCCTTGATAGGACTTGCTTCTTCCAGCATAACTCATGCAACTGCTCTCAAAGCTGAGACAATTGGTAGAAGTTGCTCTGGTTGGCAAGGAAATGCATTGCAGCAACTTGCTATGCATGGAAGCAGCTTCACGACCCCAAAGTGTTTCAGAGTGTCTGGACACCATGCTCCAGATTGTCTCACCCACTGGCAGAGAAAGTGCCAGACCGGTTAGATCCATTTTACAGACTGAGCCCTGAAACCTAACAAATGTGAACTCCTCACTCAGTAAACCTACAGCCAAGCCAGGAGTTGAACCTAGATCATCCTCTCTCATTTATTTTGTGTAATCCCATGGAGATGCTTAAGCTATTGCTCCATAGCGCTGTCTTTTTACCACGGCAACAGCCACGCACATTAATAACTAAGTGTTAAGTACATTCACAATGTTGTACACATGTTGAATTATAGAGAGAGGGCCTCACAGGCCACAGTTGCTCATTAAATTAACTTGCATACAACACTTTAATAAAACAGAGGGGGACATGATTGAATTATTACCGAAGGAATGGCTTAGAAAGCAATGATTTAGAGCCAAGTGGAGAAAGATAATTCCAATATTTCCCATGCTGATACTATACATCTGTTCCAAAGAAGCTGAAATTCCATTGTTCTCCTCTCCTAAACGTCCCGATTAGCAGAGCCTGGATTCGAAAGCATCTCAAATATTACTTCTCGGGGATTTTGCCCCTGAAGCGTAGAATAGTTTAAGCATTAGGTACTCTTAATTCACTATTAACTGGCTACGTTGGCAACGGCTAAAGAGGCTGGGACTGTACCATGGTCTAATAAAAAACCCCAATAAAAGTTTTAAACTAATTCACACACATCTGCAATCTGATTACATAATATGTGTCATAGCTGCCAAGGCCTTGCCACACTGCTCGTTCGTGAAGGGGAGGGGGGGATGTCAGTATGATGTCTTCCTTGGCAGCGTTATTATCTTCTCAGGCTAATACCACCATCTCTAGGCAAAACCTAGGAACAGATGAGAGGGCAAGGGCACTGTCAAGCTGGTCCTGCCATTAGGCAGAATAGGGTGGCAAGGAAGTACCTTCCTTACTGACCCCCCACCCACCCAATATTCCCTTCTTCTCAGGAAGAGAGCAATGTGTGCCCCCCCCTAAGCTAGCATGCTTCTCTCAAATGCAGTGAAGGATGTTGTTCTATCACAAGTGTTTATGGCCACATCCAAGCCATACATTTAAAGCATTCACAA